>NC_141156.1:12611941-13251199 GCF_053477565.2 Lygodium microphyllum | reverse complement strand
ATTGTATCTAAAAATAGATTCCAGCAATATGATTGTTATACATGTGTCCAAAATCTGTCATATACATCCATCCATGATGCCAACATGTCATACATTTAGTTTCCAGCAATAAACATCCAATTCGGATCCCAAATGATGTCAATATGACGCAAAACACATCAAAACATGGGTCTAAAATTGACCATCTTCCTACAAATTTTAAGCAGTTTTTTTTGTGCCAAGTAGGAAGTACATATCAAGTTGAAGCTAAAAAAATTTCTGAGAATTTTTTGAGTAAAAATCGACCTCCAAATAACTAGTTCAACTATGCAAGACAGTAATGCAGTACAACTTTTCCTTCAACAAAACAGAACCCTGTACAACAATGCTGCAAACATCAGCTTGTCTCTTCAAATGCTAGCTTGGGATGCCATGCATCATGATGTATTTGCATACTTTTTGCATAAGAAGTCATTACCCTATACACAGGACATGTTGGTTTTGTATGCCCTCCTTTTTTTTCTCCAGTGCAATCTTCTAAGCCAACCTTCTTAGCTGAGCTAGCCTCTCGTTAACTATAGCTGCCATGTCCACCAAATTGCCTCCAAATTTGACTTCTAACCTCCTCTCTTTATCAGGTTTCACACTCCTTGGATGAGGGACATCGACTATGTTTTAGGAAAGGCACGGAGACAACACAATTTGGCAGATGTGGATGTCAAGGAGAAATAATTTGGTACTGCCTTTGGGCCTCTTGCTGATTCGATCCACATAGCAAGCAGAACATACATGATTTTAAAAAAATCAAATATTGAGGGTGACAAACGCTAGTGCTGCCTGCTCTACACATCAAATAAACCATTCATAGTTATTAAAAAATAATAAAATTAAATAGAAAAAAGTAAATACCTAGCAGTCTGGAGCTTCAAAATAAATAAATAGGTTGGAACTCTATCCTAACCTTAATTTAATACGAGTGCACTCTAAACTCATAAACATCCATTAATTTAAATATGTATCTTGCGAAATCACCCGCTATGGAATCACCCACATGCACATTAAATTAAAATGACACAAAAAAAGGACAAGCATCCCTGTCAACTTCTTGCACACAAAATCCACCTTGTGTGTACGAGCCCTGGCAAATAAATATAGTTTTATGAAATCCACCACAAAACCTCACGGAATCTAGCGTGGAATAAAAGCCTCACAGAATCCACTGTGGAATATGCCTCTTGGCATCAGTCCTACCTTGGGAAGAGGAGTTGAATCAAGAGGAGTTGTTGGCCTTACGCATTAGACAGTTGGAATGAAAGTCAAAAGACATAGAGACAGCATTTGCAAAGTTAAGGGCAATAAATGATACAAAACAAGAAACGGTTTGACAAAAGATATAGATTGAGGCTAAGAACCATAAAAGATGGGGATTGGGTATTGGTTTATGATAGCAATTTAGACAACTAGCATAGTGCCATGTGTAAAGTTTCCAAGAGATGGTTTGGACCTTATGTGGTAGAAAAGGTGTTTGATAATGCTACTTATGCATTAAATGAGCTAGATGGGAAAGCCATAAAACTTCCAGTAATAGGGAAAAGAATCAAATTATTCAAAAGGTGGGAATCTATTGCCTATGAGTTGCCAGAATTGAAAGAAAAAAGTGGCCATGATATAGGGGCTTGCCAAGAAGATATGGAAGATGAAGAAGCAAAGGATATGGTTTTAGAGGATAAGGAGGACTCAAATTTTGGTGACAACTAGGATTTTGGCACATACCAGAGGATGTGAAGATTCAAAGGGGATGGATGTCGTGCCACTATGTAGACATAGTGTGAAAAACTGTGGAGTGCATTATCATCCAACTTTCTTATTAATCTAGAGAGTCAATGTCATTTGAGTTATTAGTGCTAGTGCCTATGGCATGGATGGTTCAAAAATACTAGATTTTTGGACAAGTTTAGCCTATTTTTTATATTTTAGATATTATTTCTTGTAGATATCCTAAAAAGCTATGAAAACTTCTAGAATATGGTGGCATGCAAAAAGCAAGTGGCTTTTTCAGCCAATTTTGTGATTTTTCATGAAAAGGAAGGATTGGTGAAATGTGCACATCACAATCAGAGTTGATAGGTAGCAAACAACACTTTGAACTGGGAGAAGAAGAATGAGTGATCTAAGAGATTTCTGATTAGGTTTCTTGATTAGGTGCCCTAGGGTTTTACCCCCCTTTTGGAGCTAATGGAACAATGAGATTTGTGGTCTGAGTAACATAGAAGAAGCTGTTATTTTTTAAGCATGTTTTTGGTCTATGAGGGAGCTCCAGGAGATCTTATGCTTGGAGATTGTTTCTAAGTAGTGGTAGACAAGGAACTTTAGGTTTAATCAATACATATTGATTTGATTCATTTTGCTTTCTCTTTATTGTGTTTATCTCACTTGTCTAATATTTTTCGATTAAAACCCCTCCGACAACAAACAAATTCCAAATATTTTCCTTCTTGTCCTTGTGAACTTCAATTGATTGCAACACCTGAACCTTCTTCACAATCTCCAACTTGATGATGTTTGAAAATTCTTCAATGAAGGCCAAAATCTCCCATGGATGGTCATTCTTTCTATTTCTACGTCTCTTTTTAGTTTTGTGGAGAACAATTGGCTATTGTGATATAACTTTATAAAGCTTCAGAAGACAGTGGAATCGGTCTATCACATAGAGCTTGCATCAAGATAGTGACATACTTTTGACATTAAGGGATGCACTTCTTGTAGAAAGTGGCTTTGGCAATGAAGATCTTCACTTCTTCAATAGTTGCATGGATTCTCCAATCTTACATTGCTTTTCTTCCTCTTCAATAATGCTACTTCTCTCATTTTTAGCCTCTCTTGGTGCTTGTTAATGTCAGTTTCCTTGGCTGCACACAAAAAACATGGAGCCCCCAAGAAAGACATCAAGAAAATTGGTATCTATTACAACAAAATCTATCTTGTATCATCAACATGCATGCTTTTATATTTGAATTAATCACAACAAGAGAAAAAATACCAACTCAGAGCTGTATTTTAGGAGCCAAATTTGAGTTGTGCTGCCTAAAGCATTTGAGGTTGTTTTTGGAGCAAGAAGTACAAGGAAGCACCAAAGACAAGAAATTTCATGAAAAATAAAACGGTGATGGATGGTTGAGCTGGAGTTTTTCTAGATGCATTTCGACGTCCACAATCCAACACAAGTCCTAGTTTGTCAATCGGAGATCGTTTGACCCCCATTTAATCCCTGCAGTGTTCCGCATTATGAAGCTGCTACTAGATCTACCAACTGAAAAGTATGTGGTGGATCCCAAATTTATAGAATTTGATGCCGCAAAGTCACTCGTCTAGACGGATCTCGAATTCGAGTCCATGTGCCCATCAGAAATTGAAATATCCACTTATGGGATAGTGTGAACATGCCAAAGATGAGCCTGCCATTTTAAAGATTATCTAATAACCTTAAGCTTAATTTAAAAATCCTCTAAACAAAAAAAAAAGACGACAAGGGGGTGCAAATTTTTTTGTGTCCTCTCTAAATCTTCCAGACGCCTCTTCATTCGGAGGAATTCTAGAGAGAGAGAGAGAGAGAGAGAGAGAGAGAGAGATTATCGATCTAGAGAGAGAGAGGAAGATGATGGCTATGATTTTGTTGATTTTTATAGAGAAATAAGAAATCTGATTTTCTAGTCTTTCTCTCTCTTCTGCCCTCTCTTCTCTTTGGGGTTGTTCGTATGCATCAATTCAAGAGAGAAGGGAGAGGGTTGTGATGCAGAATTCTGAGCAAATGATGATGCTGGAGCAATGGAGGACATAGATTGGGCTAAGAGAGTGTGGCAGCAACAAAGAAGAAGTGTCAACGGCCTCCCATCTATGAAATACAAGCCTTGAAATTGCAGTTCCTATGTGTAAGTCAACAATTCTTTTGTTTTATGAAAAATTATTGAAGAAAGTGCTTGATTTTGTTTGTTCTTGATTTTCCATGTTGTGTTCTCTCTCAAACATGAAAGAAAACTAGAAAATACAATGATGTAATCATTTCCCACAAAACACGCAAAACCCATAAGTTGCATTTTTTATAAAAATAATTTGGGATTTTTGTTGAGTATTTTGGGGTCATATGGGATAAAAATTGATACAAAAATGATGTTGAGTGTCCTTGATCAGTAAGAACTCATAATTTTAAAATATCATATTTTTATAAGTAAATCAATGAGAAAAAATAAAGAAAATTTGAGTTTTGCACTTTAAAAATTAGAAAAAAATGTATTTTATGTTCGTGAACATATAATACGGCTAGAGTGATGCCAGGAGGCATATTCCACGGTGGATTCTGTGAGGTTTTGCGGTGGATTCCGTAAAATTTTATTATCGGGGCTCATACACAAGGTGGATTCTTTGTGTGAAAAGTCGATGGGGACGCCTATCGTTTTCAGGATTTTTCTTAATTTAATGTGTAAGTGGGTGATTCCACAAAATACATATTTAAATTAATAAATGCTTATGAGTTTAGAGTGCGCACTCGTAATAAATTAAGGTTAGGATTGAGTTCTAACCAAATTATTTTTGTAGCTGAAGATTACTAAGTATTCACTTTTGTCGATTTAATTGTATTATTCTTCTAACAATTGTGAATGCTTCAGTTGATATGTAGAGCAAGCAACGGTGGCATTGGGAAGCATTGGAGGATAGCGTGTATTCAAATTATCATCAATTTTTGATGGGCGCGTATTTTAGGCATGGCGTTCATATTTTGACGCGCTTATTTATTAAAGTGCTTGATATTTATTTATTACTTTTATATGTGCATAGACGCGCGATTTAAATATTTGTATTGGACATTGTATTTGGGTACCGTCTGACTCCTTGGGCACCCAATAACTTTAATTCTTTAGTGGCACAAAAGCAAACACAAAAGCTAAAGCGTGCTAATTGTAAATTGGGCTATTTCTTGAGCTTGAAGATGAATAATATATAAAATACATGCTTTGTGGAGCGCTCACACAAGGCATGGGGGGAGATTGTACCCAATTAGTCTCTTGCTTCATGTCGTGCAAGCTTTCTTCCTTGTTTTTTGTGCAAAATTAGAGTTCTTTTGTTTTTGGGGACCTTCTAGTGCTCACTACGTGTGCATACGGCATTCAATCTATGCACCATAGAGCATGAGGATCAAGCCTCAATCAAGTCTTGTTTCTATGTAAGAGTACGTTTTTATCAAAATTTCAATGAAAAATTACATAAAAATGAATGTTACACCTGTCCAAAAAATGCAAAATCTAAATGGTAAGAGAGAAGAGGGTTTGTGAAAGTGGTTAGTTGCTAAAATGATTCAAATTTTGATCTATTTGGCTATGCACAACATATAGGACGGACTATCATTTGAGTTAAGGAGACTAGTAGCACAAAGAAATTCGGTACTAGTCTCTATCAACACCGTACATACGATTAGTTGGAAAATCATTGAAGGGCTGTTTTTGCATTTCACCTAGCTGGTTTCCAATGATAAAATTCTTGAGCAAAATGGTCATCCACACTTTCATTGAGCATAACATGGTACCAAACCTCAACACATTGCAATTTTCTTACAAACATTGACCATCATGGATTTTGTAAGGAAACCCAAGTTGTAGGGTAGATGATTGGTTTCTTGGGGGCAAGCTTGGTAAGAAAATATCAAATCTCCTAGATCATTCAAAACATATAAGAGTGGAGTGTGTTCATATGTTCTTTATGTTAGAGCAGCACATCGAGAGGCCAATCCTCTCAATCTAGGAGAGCTGTAGTGGAGCCATGGCATTCAGCCAATGGGTGTTGAGAGAGAGAGAGAGTACGAGAGAGATACACAAGACATGCTCCCAAAGAATGATTCATATTGATGTAGAGTTAGTATATATGGGTGAGAACCAAGTCAAGTGAGAGATGATATATATAGTTGTAACACAATCAAAATAGGGAGATGCATGTAAGAACGACGAAAAGTATTGAGTGACTAAAAAGAAAGCCCGAAATAGAGAGACGTAACGTGCAAGACGAGATGACATGTATAAGAAAAGTGCTATTTCGGTCGAACAAAGAACGTGAACGAGAATAAAAAATTCCTAAAAATAGCAAGATGTTTACTTGTCATAATCAACGTCATTAACAAAGACAAGCGATTAACAAACTGTAATTGGGGATTAACCAACTGTAATTAGAATTACAGTTTTAAATAAAGAGTCGCAGATTCGAGCAGAATTGTTGTCTTGAATCCTTCACTGTCATAACTTTTGATCCAGAACTAATGCTTCTAATTTAGACCAGTTCATGTATCAAATCATCACTTGTGCAAATAATTCAATCAAGTATAAACAATGAAACAACTTATCTTCCTTGTTGTTGCTATGCATCCATAGCTCTGATACCATGTTCAGAGAGAGAGAGAGTACGAGAGAGATACACAAGACATGCTCCCAAAGAATGATTCATATTGATGTAGAGTTACTATATATAGGTGAGACCCAAGTCAAGTGAGAGATGATATATATAGTTGTAACAAGGGGTGCCTCCTTTATGTTTGTATTATGTTGGTGTACTACACTAAGATGTATGGAATCTTCCGTTGAGGAGTAGGGATGGGTAATCATTGGACTACGTTTCACTACAAATGCAATATCTATCGTAGTGATTAGGGTAGTGTGCCCTTGGACGCTCTTGACTGCAAGACTATGTGGGGGTTGTCTTGTGAGTGTTATAGAGACCCGGCTAGTGCCTATAGCCAATGTCAGGCCTATTTTAGGTCCCAACACCAATCTTGTCAAATCTTCACGTAGCATCATATAACAATTCTCCCACGGATTTATCACAACAAAACCTCAACATATTCTTCATTAAAAGAACAAGAGAACATTAAAGAATTTTCCACTTTGAATGGAAATCCTCACATAGTAGTTATCCTGAATAGCTTCATAGTCTTCATAGTCTCTCTCATGATCTCACACTCATAGATACATTATTTTACATGAAAAATTGGCTATATCTCATTCATAGTAGTTATCCTGAATAGATTCATAGTAGTTATCCTGAATGGAAATCGTCACATATTAGTTATCCTGAATAGCTTCATAGTCTCTCTCATGATCTCACACTCATAGATACATTATTTTACATGAAAAATTGGCTATATCTCATTCACTCACACTCTCTCTCACATAGTCTCTCTCAATAGTACATTGAAATAATCAAGAACAATCATCCATAACCCCTCTTTGATCATGGATACCATTTCCAAGAGGTATGATTGATTTGAAGGGTCATGAGAGCCACAACAGTGTCCTTTTGTAGCTCAACAATGTCACTATTACTTCAGACTTTACTTGAGTCTTTAGTAGCTACTTCCTCCACTTCTTTGAGCTCTTTTGAACTTGTATTCATCTCTTTTCAAGGCTATAAAACTTCCCCAAGCTACACATTTATCCAATAGAACACTTATAGAGGCATACATAGTAAAAATAAAACAAAGATAGAGGCTCGACATAGGGTTTATAGTACCATATAGAAGGTCATCAAAAAGAATTTAGCTAAACTAAAACCATTCAAAACCATCAATAATCATTCAATAAGATTCCAAACACTCTTAAACTCCATCAATTATCATTTTAACCTCTCATATAGAAAGAAAATAGAACAAAATAGAAGGTAAATAGAACCAATCATGCATTTAACATAACCTATCGACACATCATATCGTTGCTAAAAAATATGATGAACTTCTCAAACCTATTCAACCTTGCTCAAAACTTTCTCAAACACTTCCAAATCAATCAATCATCATACAAATTAGCAAAAAATGAGCCAAATATGCAACAAAAGGCAGCCAAAAACACAATCATATCAACCCTCAATAATCGCAGATTGCAATGTAGGCCTAATTTGGACACAAGATTAGCTAGAAGGTGTATAGCCATTTCTTTCATTTGAACCACTAAATTGTGATGAGTGGATGATCACCAAAACCTTTAAGGTTGGCATGTTGCCTTCGAAGTCTGTTGGAGATGATTCCCAATGACCCGATTTGGACACAAGATTACATAGAAGGTCTGTAGCCATTTCTTTCATTTCAACCATAGAATTGTGATGAATGGATGATCACCACACCTTTAAGGTTTGGCCTATCACTCCATCTCTCACAAGTGAAGCATGAAAAAAGTAAAAATCTCAATCCAGTTGATCATCCCTGGTTGTCCATTGCTATTTTGCAACTTCACCTTGAGTAATGAGAAACCAAGGAAGAATATCATTGGTATGACAATGTACAATAAATGAATGAGAGTAATACAAGAATCAAGACTAAAAAAATCAATAGTAAGAAAATGCCAAATAGGAAAGGATTAGAGATTAAGGAATGCAATGATGGAGCTTAAATTCTCTAGACCAGTAGGATAGTGGAGCCAAAGTTTGGATTAGATTGCCAAAAGATTGTGGGTAAAGCATGCAACATCAATGGAACTTACTTTCTACTGCACCTGAGATTGAACTATTTGGCATTGTTAAGGCACTTGGGGCATTTCTGGATATAGCTATTGCTATATTGAAGACACATGTACACTAGTTTTAGAGGACAATCCTGTAGTAAGTATTGCTCCTCCAAAGTATAGATTTGCATGTTCTCTGCTTAAAAATGCCAGGTGGTGAGTTATAAATTGAGACTACTCCTTTAATGTCATCAAATACTTCCATTGCAAGCTTTATAGGTCCAGGTTGGCCCTTGAAAGGTATATCTTACTATCATGGTCTCCCAACTAATAGTGCCATGGGATAAGATCCTAATATAGCTTTGCAATTGATATCTTCTAAGGGTCTGAGTAGACCCTTCTCCTTATATAGGCAATAGGGATGAAGCTCTGCTTGTTGCTACCTCCTTTCATGAGGAAAAAAAGAATGTTGAACATGCAATATAATGGACGTCTAAATCAGCCACTAGACCAACATATGGGAAATTCCATGCTTCAGAATCCTTATCCTATGGGTCAATCATCAGATAAGGATAATGATGGAAGAATTTGTAATTAAGATTTTTAGCAAGGAAATGTTCACTTGAATTATCTTATAGGATGCAAGGAGCATCCAGTAGAAATATTATGAGTATCATTTGAGAAATGGAATTCAGCAAGTTAGATGTTCACATGATTGGCATGATTGAAGTATTGGCATATGCCCTTATGGATTTTGATGCAACCATGATGCCAACTAAAGTTGTCGATGTAGTTCAGATAGAAAGAGAGCTTGCCCAACACTTGACATCTCACATGGATCAGTTGGTATGGTCATGCATCATGGAAGCTCTCATCAATCTTTATGTAACGTGTCCACTTGTATCTTCAGGACACGTCTTAGCACTCTATAAGAAAGGATGTCTAGAAAGCTCCACCCGGCACTCCCATGGAATGTTACGGGGTTTGCGATTTAGGGCTTTCCGCGTCTGTCACGTAGTGGAAGTATTCCGGCCGTTCCCACTTAGGATCAACTTGAATTAGAGTTTTCCTTATTGGTCATTTCCTAATGGCAACTAGCGTCGGACCCAAGCGATCTACTTTATGTAGAAACGCCACGACCGAAATGGATTCACGTTGCACTTGGTTCAATGAGAATGGGAAACGAGAGGGATGCAAAGCTCAACCTCTCTGCCATAAGGCATAGTCCCATTCCATTCCCCTAAAATAGTGTAAATCAGGTTTAATCATAACTCTAGGTCAATGCTTTTGTTATTCGTGTTCTTTGATGGTCTCCCCGCTGTCCATCGTGATTTGAGAAAAGTTCCCGGCCAACTGAGATCACCCATCCGTAGGACGGACCTATGGCCCATCCTCTGCACTTTCCTCAGGTTGTCTTAGTTATTTAATTACCTAACACATTTGTTGGACATGTAACAACCAGCTTCTTTAATTAACCCATTAGGCACTGGTTCCTTCACGTAATCTTATCACTTGACATAGAAAAACAATATCAGACAAGTTCCTTATTAACAGGTTATCATAATTATCTTTGAAATACAAAGAGTCCAGCCCGTAGGCTTATCCACAATCCACCCGAAGGCTATCGAGCAATCCACAGGGATCAATAATCCAAGTTTCCGCGCGTAGACTAGTTTACAGGCCTCGAGATCCAATCCCGAGTCAAGTTAGCCTCTTGTGCAAGGCCCGGAAGGTGAGGGATTTACAGCCAAAGCCCCCCCTGGCACACAAGCGTCCTCATGCTCCAAGTAGCGCTCAATGGAGAGACCTCTCATGGCGGGTTCTGTCCACTTGCCCAGTGCGGTTAACAACCACCTTGGTTAGGGTCAGACACGTAGTCGGGGGTAACTGAAGCTGCCTCTCCCTTCAAGCCTTCAACCTGAAGTATAAATATTAATTTATCTTATAATTCATTGATAAAAAAAAGCCAAACAGTGCTCTAAAATCTATAGCAAGCACAAACATTTCCATTGATCGCTTTTGTTGGCAAACTGCTAAGGAATGAATCCTTCCTTTCGAATGTGTCCAGCACTCAATCCGAGATGACTTGCAACTTGGCAAGATCCCCTATATCCTGGGTTAGGGCGTACCCTATTAACTTGACTTGGTCAAACCTTAAGTTTATTGGTTACTTTAGTTTATTGGCTAGTCTTTAGTTTCCCATCAATCTTCTTTACTCAAGAAAGACCACTAAATTAGGATGATTATTCATCCTCTTGCAAGATAACTTGCATAAGGACATGCCAACTTCATTGCAAGAACTTTGCCATTTCATTGTGATCCAATCACAAGATCATATGACTCCGCACTTGTTACGCAAGTGTCGTATCGAACTATGAGACAATGGAGTCACAAACCAATATGTTTCAGGTTACTAGGTTGACGTCGTTAGGCCTAGGGTTTCCAAGTTCCATCTTGTAAGATTCTTAGGAACAAACCCTAGCTCATATTCAAAATATGTTTCATTGTCCCTACATTCGGTGAATGTGGGCAAGTATTTTGGGTATAGGAGTTTCCATTTTGGTAATACATATTGATTAAGTTACGTACTAATTCCTAGTGAATTTCTTGGAATTTAACTCATTCTAAACGAGTACTCCGGGGTTTAGGTATTTAGGTTTGTGCCAATTGTTTATCTCTTGGAGATAATTACTTTAATATTTCATAAATGCATGACTCGTTGTCTATGCGTAAATTAAATTTTCAACCTTAACTTAGCGATTTAAGGTCAGGTTAGGTTACTTCTGACTATTCTTCCTATAACTTTGCGATTAAAATTCATGCTAAACAAGCAACCTTTTCCTTGATAATTTATGGAGTTGACAAACGATAATTTCCTAGATTTATGCATCGTAAGAATCATTTCATGCTTTGCACTTTCCATGATGATTCATTGTGAAGAGGATATGGGCTAATAGTGTAAGATGTAGTTTATACTTCTAGTCTTAAATGAAGTATACTATTTTAATGGGCAATAATCTAGTTTATAATTCATTTCATAGCATAAAGCTATTTGCTAGAAATGCATTTATGCTTCCTTTATTTTTCGAATGTTCTATTGAAAGTATTAACAACTAAGTTTCTTCGTCGTGAGTATTTAGGACAAAAATTATATCCTATTTCTAACAATTAAGCTTGCATGATTGAATTATGACAATATCAAAATAAAAATTAGGAACAAAAACCTAGGCTTGGGGTGAGATATCCACATGGATGCTGGGAGACGACCCTCCCGCGGCTGCGCCATGGACTTTCTTAGGAGGCATCACAGTTGTAGTCTTTCGGACGTGGAAGCAGCTTTACAACTCCTCTTTGGAATTCCACCGTCGCTCCCTTGCACCGTCCATCGAAAGTAGTTTTAGAAGGCTCCCTCCTTGAAGTAGGGATTTCGGAAGGGGGTGCTTCAAAATTTCTCACGACTAAGACCCATTGAAGCCATGGGGAAGGCTTAATGTCCTTTGTAAACTTGCATGAACGGGGAATAGAAAGGTGTGGAAAAGAAACAAGGTGCGGGAGAGCTCCAAGGGTTATTTTTGCATGGCCTAAGGGGGATTTTTAACAAAACATGGGGGGAAAAGGAAAGGTTATTTGGAGTAACCTTTTAGGGGGGAAAACCCTAAGGGGGGAAGCTCCAAGGGAAAATAATAACCAGAAAGGTTATAAGTAAGGGTCTAAGGACCCTTAGGCAAATTAGGAGAAAAAGGGGCTTATGAGGGTTTACACATGGGGGGGTGAAAGGTTTTGAAGCAAGGGAAAGGCTTAAGGGATAAAACATGGGGGGAGTGGTTTTAAGAGGCCCTGGAAGGGGGTGATTCTGGAGCTAGGGGGAAGGGCCTAAAGGAATTTAAACACACGGGGGGGAATGATTCTGAAGCCAAAAGAAAGGGGGCTAAAGGAAAATTAAAAATACGAGGGGGGGGTTTCAATATGTCACAAGAGAAGGGCGATAAGGGATTTTACACACGGGCGGGAGGGGGGGGGTTCAAGGCCCAAGGGAAAGGGGGCTTGTAAGGGGTTAAAAACGAGGGGGGGGTTAAATAAGACCTTTAACGCCTTAGATCTTTTTGGGGGAATAGAGGCTTATGAAGCTCCTTTTTAGAAGCTTCTAGGAGCTTCACGTGTGGCAGGAGGAAAAAAAAAACAGTGGAAATGTGGACGCGTGCTGACGAAGTGGTTGTGGGTTGCGATGGCGGAGGCCAATGATAGCCTAGTGGTACGCGGCGTCTCCACCTCTCCCCTCTCGCAACAGCTGCGGCAGCCTCTCCCTCACGATCCTCTCATAGCAGCAGCAGGTGCAGCCCTTTTTTTTTTCCTTCCTCCTTCGTCCCCCATGGCAACAGTCCCCCTCTGTTTAAATAGTGAAGGGGAGGGGGATCCTCCCTCTCTACGTGTCGAGAGGCATGGCACTCCCACACTTGCGAGTTCCCACCAAGGATCTTCCGCTTCATTTCTATTCCCCTCCCCTTCCAGCACAACAGTCGGCTGGGGAGGGGAATAAGAAAAAAAATTTGCATTATCCTAAAGAAATTATCTAAATTGCCATATCATTATCCCCATTACTTAAAAGGGGGTTCATGCGTAATTTGGTATATTACATTCTCTCCCCCTTAGAGGAATCGAGATGTCCTCATCTCGAGATAAAATGGGGATATTGATGGTTGAGAGTGCCTTCATCTATCCAAGTGGCATCCTCTTCGGGATAATCTTTCCACTGGACGAGGCATTCTCTCAAGGTTCTGGATCTTAATTGTCTCTCCCTAACATTTCAGATCCTGTCAGGCCTTAGTTCAAGGACTCCTTGACTAGGCATTATAATTTGTTGATCGTCAAGTACATGGTTAGGATTAGGTACATATTTCTTCAATAGGCTGATATGGAATACATTGTGAACCTTTAAGTTCTCAGGGAGTTGCAATTTATAAGCATTAGGTCCTAGGCATTTGAGGATTTTGTACAGTCCACAATACCTTGGACTTAGATTCTTGAAATCTCCTAAGGATAGGGAACTCTTTTTAGGGCGTATGCGAATGAAGACCATGTCTCCTTCTTCAAAGACTCTATCCTGACGTTTCAAATCCCCGTATGCCTTTTGTCTATCCTTGGCAGCTTGGATATCCTGTCTTATTGACTTTATTTGGTCATCCATCTCTTCCAACATATGCCTTGAAGCTTCAACCCTTAAGGTTGGATCTGAAAAGTTTAGGGGACTTCGACAGTCATGACCATACAATGCTTGGAAAGGGGTCATCTGAATGCTTTGCTGGTAAGAAGCATTGTAGGCAAATTCAACCAAAGGCAAATATTGAATCCACCTCTTCGGCTCATGACAGCAGTATGCCCTAAGCATATCCTCGATGACTTGATTTATTCGCTCTGTTTGACCATCCGTTTGGGGATGGTAGGCAATGCTAAAATAGAGTTAAGTCCCAATAACTTCAAAGATAGCTCTCTAGAAGTGTGACATGAAGAGAGAATCACGATCACTAATGATTCTTCTGGGTAAACCATGTAGCTTGAATATTTCCTTAATAAACAATCTTGCAATGTCTGAGGCTTTATAGTTTGTCTTTACTGGAATAAGGTGTGCAACCTTAGTAAGCATGTCAACCACAACCATGATGGAGTTGTATCCTCCCTAAACTTGGGGTAGGCCTACAATAAAATCCATATTGATGAATTCCCATCTCATTTGGGGAATGTCAAGCGGTTGCAGTTTCTCCGGCATCTTGACATGTTCGGCTTTGATACGTTGACAAGGCAGACACTCAATGACATATTTGAGAATGTCATCTTTGAGCCTCTCCCAATGGTAGCTCTTCCTAACTACATTAAGAGTCTTAGCATAGGAAGGATGTCCTGCGAAAGTGGAATCATGAGCTTCACACAATATCTTCTACTTAAGTGATTGGCTTGCTGGTATACATAGACAGCCTTGTTCTATAGTAGACAAGTCCACTATTGATAGAAAATTCATGATACTTAGCCTGCATCTTTTGATTCTGATCCCTGATAGAGATCTCCCTTAGCATTGTTTGGTAGGCCGGATCATGGCATGCATCCTCTCTAGCTAACTCAAGTATTGGATTGTTTGGCATAGATACTTTTTTAGCTAGAGATCTAGCTGTTGATGGGTTTTGCAAGCTTAGGGAATTAAGGAATGCCTTGCGACTAAGTGCATCGGCAACTACATTCTCTTTTCCTGGTCGGTACTTGATTTCAAAGTCATATTCCTCCAACACTTCAATCCACCGACGTTGCCTCATGTTGAGCTCGTTCTAGGTAAAGATCCATTTGAGACTCTTATGGTCAGTTACTAGCTGAGTAAACTTGTTACCCAATAGGTAATGTCTCCAAAGCTTTAGAGCATGGATGACAGCTAGCAATTCCAGATCATGCATAGCATAATTCTTTTCATGACTCTTTAGTTTCCTTGAAGAGTATACTACAGGATGATCTTCTTGCATGAGCACACATCCCAAGGCAAGTATGCTAGCATCAATTACTATCTCAAACTCTTTATTGAGGTCTGGAAGTTTTAGAATAGGTGCTGATACCAAACTTTTCTTCAATCTATCAAAGCTATTTTGTTTGGGAGTTGACCATGCAATGGTTGTTTGCTTTTTTAGTAAATTTGTCAGAGGTGCTGCAATCAAAGTATAGTTTTTGATGAAGACCCTATATCATCCTGTCAATCCAAGAAAGTTGTGTATCTCTTTGACAGATGTTGGTATTGGCCACTCAAGCACATCTCTGACCTTGGATGCAGCCATAGCAATGACTGCTCTTATATTTGCCATCCTTGCAACCGGACTGAATGTTTCTTCATAGTCAATGCCATATGTTTGTGCATACCCCTTGACTACTAATCTTGCCTTGTATATATTCAGAGAACCATCTGCATTGTGCTTCACCTTATAAACCCACTTACAGCCAATTGCATTCTTACCTTTAGGCAAAGGTACCAATTCCCATGTAACATTTGCTTCCAAGGCATCCATTTCTTCATCCATGGCTTTCATGTCAAGATTGTGGGAGAGAAGGAAGGAGTCTCGCTTGAAGCTTTCTTGCTTGCACAATGGGGGAAGACACACAAGGGTGGAGGCTGAAAACAGTTTTCCTCTTCTTAGTTGTGTAAGCCAAAAGAACTCAAGTACAAAGAAATAGAAGAACCCTCTATATGGGTCTCAAACCAAACTCAACTAACTCCTGATCTCAATCTGCCTATCCATGGCGAAGAATGTGAACCACTACTAGAGGACGCTCCAAGTCCACTAATATTTTGTGACTGTTGCTATGAATTCTGTGCAGGATTACCATTTTGTGCATCTACATCATTAATCACATTTATGGTTTATACCAGCTACTCATCTCATTAAAAAAAACATCTTTGCTCACTGTAAACTTAGGAATAGAAGGGTTATAGCATCTATACCCTTTTTGCTGCAGAGAGTAACCAATAAAGATGCACTTCTCAGCTTTTGGATCCAACTTGGATCTCAACTCATCTGGCACATGTACATAGGCAATGCAACAAAAAATCTTCAAATGAGAAATATCTAGTTTCCTACCAGTATACCTCTCCTCTGGAGTCATCCCATGTATTGCTGCAGTGGGAGTCCTGTTCATTATATAGACTATTGTAGCAACTGCTTCAGCCCAGTAATAATCTGGCAAGTCTTTTTTGTTGAGCATGGCACGAGATACCTCTCCAATATGCCTGTTTTTCCTTTTTGCAATTCCATTTTGTTGTGGGGTATGACTACATGAATATTGTTGCTTTATGTCATGCTCCTACAAGAACCTTGCAAACTCATTTGAGAGGTACTCTCCCCCTCCATCTGACCTTAGGCATTTTATTTACAGGCCTATTTCTTTTTCAACCATAGCTTTAAGAGTTTTGAAATGCCCAAAAACTTCACTTTTCTTTTTCATAAAATACACCCAAACTTTTCTGCTATAGTCATCAATAAAAGTGACAAAATAATGACAGCCTCCAAGAGATGCAGCTTTAGTAGTCCACACATCAGAGTGGATTAATTCCAATGGCTTCTCACTCTCTTGAACATGTCTAGGAAATGGTTTCCTTGCCTATTTTCCAAATTGGCAGGCTTCACATACCTTATGCATTTCTGTAACCTTGAATTTAGGCAATCCTGCAACAATATTTTGGGCCTGCATTGATTTAAGTCGTTGTACATTAATATGACCAATGTGTTTATGCCAGATATCAATATCTGCAACTACACCGGTCCCATGTGCAAACATTGCTACACTCAATTCAGACATGTCTGCATCCAACGTAAACATTCTGCCCTTCTTCTTTCCTTTTGCTATCAAGCGACCTTTATTTTTCATATCCTCAACAAAGCATCCATGAGGATTAAATCTGACTTGCAAGCCCTACTCAACCATTTGCCCAACAGAAACCAGATTCTTGGTGATATTTGGGACATGAAATACATCGGACACAGGTATTTCTTTTTCCCATCCTGCATAGACAAATGTATTTTTTCAATCTGCACAATAGGATGTGCGGTATCATCACCAGTCTCCACAAATCCTGGTTTTTCCATTTCCTTGCATCCTCCATCCATTCTGCATGACCTGTCATGTGGTTTGATGCACCTGAGTCAACATACCACACATCGTTGCTTTCTTCTTCACTTGTCACAGAATTGTTCATGTGCTGCACCATAAACAAATGCTCATTTCTGTCATCACCCTGTCTACTAGAAGATGCATAATTCCCTTGTTGCAATTTTCCATTCATGATGTCATTCTGCTTTTTATAGCAGTCTTTAGCCATATGACCCATTTTACCACAGTAGTAGCATTCAACATTATTGTTTGCATTTTGGCCTCTTTGCCATCCACCATCAGCTCTTTGGCTCCCCCTGCCTCTAGAGTTACCACGTCCTCCTCCATAGGACTGGTTTTCTTGAGTCTGCTGCATATTCTGATTTCTACCACGGCCTCCAAATCGGCCTCCTCTACCTCTGCCTCTACCTCTTCCAGCATTTGAGTAGAAGATAGTTTCTTTTGAAGTTCCTCCTGAAGAAGATGCACCACCATTTCTTTGCTCCTCAGAAATTAGAAGAGCAATCAACTCCTCAAAATCAGGAAATCTTTCACGAACTGAAATGGATGTCCGAAACTGTGCATAATCCTTTCCTAGACCATTTAAGGTCACAGAAACTAAATCATCATCTTCCACTGGCGACCCAATGGAAGCAAGTGTATCTGCAATCTTCTTCACCTTCATGTGGTAGTCATTGATGCTCATACTTTCTCTTTGCACTTTATGCAACTCTTGCTTGAGCTGCATTTTCCTGGCTTGCGTATTTGTGCTATACATTTTTGAAAAAGTATCCCATGCCTCCTTTGGCGTACTTGCATCCTGAATATGCACAATCATAGAGTCTGAAATACTGATAGACAGCCAGTACATAACTTTCCTAGCTCTCTCATGCCATGCTTTAAATGCTTGTATTTGCTGTTGATTGGGAACATCAGGAAGAACTGGTTCTTCTTCATTTCCTGCAACAAATTCCCAATATCCTTTTCCCATAAAGAAATTCGTCATTCTAAACTTCCATGCTTGGAAGTTTTTCTTGTCAAGCTTTTCAGTGACAATCTGTGAAAGAGAATCAGACGCCATTACAGAACACTGCAAAAAATTCTGTCACTGCAAAGAACACAGCTTCAGCCTCACAAGGACAAATTTGCAAAACTGACGAAAGTGATATTTGACCACACAGCCACTTCCAAGTGACGATTTTGCATCAACAGGCAACAAGGATGATTCTGTAACTCCCAATGTCTCTGTGCACAAGCATACGATCCAATTTCTACAGTAACTTTTCACCGACCTGTAGAACAGTGGCTGCACAGCATAAAATTGGGCCTTTTCCCGAGTGCGTGTAGAAAACTTCCGCCTCCAAAACAGGCCCCAAATGGCCTCAAATTAAAAAAAAAGGGTCGCCATGGGCTAAAGCCCTTTCCCGCAACATATACTGCCCTCTTGCTACTCCTTACCACGAACAAGGCTCTGATACCATGTCAAGATTCTGGGAGAGAAGGAAGGAGTCTCACTTGTAGCTTTCTTGCTTGCACAATGGGGGAATACACACAAAGGTGGAGGCTAAAAACAGTTTTCCTCTTCTTGGTTGTGTAAGCCAAAAGAACTCTCGTACATATAAATAGAAGAACCCTATATATGGGTCTCAAACCAAACTCAACTAACTAAGGTGGCATACTAACTGAGCCATGAACTAGAGTAGATAAGGATAACTGTCATCTAGCTATTATTCATGGGCGGTGTACCAACTGCATCTGCAACTGACAAGTCGGTGACATAAATGCACAATGGTCACCCTGGCATATCACGAGTGGAGCTCGATATCTCAACACCCAATACGCAGGATCTTCTTGAATTCCTTGCGTACTCCTGGAGATAATTTGAGCAATTGCAAAAGGTTCACATCTAGTTTGACTTCACAAAGAGAACTTGCTAAATCAAAGTCATGATAAGTAGCCAAAGCTCTCTTTTCTCGCCAAACCATCCTCTCTTTTGGTCTTTGGACCGGTTTTGGTGCTTCTTTCTTAGCTCTTGCCTTCTTTCTTGGTACTTCTTCATCCTTCTTAGGGTCGCCTTTTGTGTCAACCGGCCTTAGCGGTCCCCCTTCTATGCTAGGATTCTGGACTTGCGTCCCCCTATCCCCTTGTTTAGGGTTTCCCTTGACCAGTTTTGCATTATCTTTGTCAACCTCTTTAGCCTTTTGGCCTCTTGTCATGGCTCTTAAGTTAGAGGTTTCAGCATCATTTAATCGTACAGCCTCAATAAGGCTGGCTCCGTTGCCTTGTGGTAACTCTTCTATAGTTGTTTTTCCCCTCTGCAATATTTGTCTTGGTGCATCATTCTACTACAAGTTATTTCATTGTGCTCTATGATTCATTGGGCCCGACTATTTACTCCCTTGCTGGAGAGAACTAATCTTACTCCAATAGGTAGCAGCTAAATGGCCAGACTTCCCACAAATGTCACATTTCACATTTGGACAATTTGTGGGGAAGTGCTGCCCACCACACCACTTACAATTGAATCTTGAGGGTCCACCCTCTTTAGGGCGTCGACTCCTTATCAGATTTTGTTGCTTCTTCAAGAAATTAACGTCGACAGCTATTTGTTGATATTGTTCGGAAATCATATTAGTATAATGCTTCATCATATCCTTAACTTCGCGAAGGACATTAGATGCACTCGACTCATAGCCTCGATCATCGACCGGTCATTCCATTGGCCTAACAATTTGAATTGGCATTGGCTGTTGACCCATAGGAACAACATTAGAATTCAAAACTTGGCCTCCAACATTTGGTGGAGCCAACTGACTTGCCATAGGCATAGTCACACTGGGAGGAGCTCGCAGCAAAGGTACATTCTGAACCGCGCTCCCTCTCCCATTAGGGTTAGTCATAGGCATCCCTTGACTTCCATTCGTCAATGATGGATTGCCTCCAGGTACTAAACCCGCATTAACATTCATTCGAGAGGAGTAGGCCCTTTGTAATCATGCTTCTACTCCCTCTACCCACGTAATAGTGGTGTCTATATCTGCCAAGGCCACAGTGCTCAATTGTACTTGAATATTAAAATCCAACCCATGCAAAAAGTATTGCAATTGGGTAGCCGACGAAATGGGAATGTAAGTTTGTAACTTACGGAATACTTCCTTCAGCTTCTTGGCATAAGCTTTCACATTCTCATGAGGATCTTGGCGTGTTACATTCAAGACCCGCAACCAATATTGGCCACCTCTTTCAGGGACATATTCCGCTCGGAAAGCTGCATAGAATTGATCAATTATGGTTATGGTTCCAGACTCTATGCTGTGATACCATACCGCATCCCTTCCTTTTAACGTCATATTAAAGAACATCATGAGATGTCCCTCGTCTTGGATGTGATAATTGAACATCAATCTTTGGAACTCACAAATGTGAAATTCTGCATCCTCTTTTGCTAACCCATTAAAAATGGGCAAGGAAACTCCTAAGGCTGGTAAATCCGGCATCCCTGCAGGAATTGCAATGGGTTGTGCCATGGCGACAATCGAATTAGCAATATGAGCTTGAACAAGTGAATTCACCCCCCCACTTAAAGTGGGTAGACTTGGTAGAGGACAGGAAGAACTTACATTTTCTCCTACACCTAACGGATTATGTAGAGTAGTTGGGTTACTAAGACCACTGCCTCTTATATGTACCGGGCTACTCCTTCGAGGAGAATAATGACTTACAATCTCTAACTGCCGTCTAGCCCTCTCAGCACGTTCTGCTTTTTGGATTTCAGCTTGACGGTCCTTGTCAGAGAACATAAACAAACTTTCTCTTGGTCCCTAGAAACCCTAGATTCGAAAACCACCACTTATAGGCGGCTCCCGACAGACGCACCATTGATGGGACCTAAAATGGGCTGGCACTAGCTATAGCACTAGCCGGACCTCATGCTCATGACACACAAACACCCTCACGACCTTGCGGACCAGGAGCGTCAATCTAATGCTAAAGGACAACCTGCCCTAAAGCTCAATCTATGCTTTTATAGTTTATAGTCCAACGTTTCCCTAAAACTCCTCAAAGGGAGAGCCCTTACACATTCTCATTGCCATGATCACACACCTATGGAGGCACCCTCTCAACTAATAGTCGGAGCCCCACTACAACTCTCCTACATCGCAGGGATTGGCCCTTTGATGCGTTGCTAAACATATAACACAAACAAGCACAAACTCCTCTCAAGGTACCAATATTTTACACTCCATGATGTACCATTCCTCACTACAATTTCCCCTTAGGACCTGACGGCTAACCTACAGCTTAGGACATCCTCTTACGCTCATCGTTGGTCACAATCTAAGGAAGACAGGTCCCATGCATCCAAGAGGTTTTTCTGATACCTTTTAATTATTATGCTTAATGCAAATCGTATATGGCTATGTGCTCAGACAAAAGAAAGATTAGCATCGTGCATGGTGTATAAAGCATTCTTTCCATGAATTTTACTAGTGCATTCTGCGTTGAAAGGAGGCACCGAGCCATATGCTCATGCTACCATCCTCTTTATTTAAACCGTTTCCTATATGCCAAGTACAATGTATAAATCAAATCTTTTCTTTATCTTTCAGCGTTTCAGCCCCTCCTCATCTAACTCTTAGCATTTTGTATCGTTAATCGGTTAGATAGGGTTTTTATGCTTTTTTTTCCCCTTTTAAAAGAATAATAAATATGCAAAAAACATAGAAATGGGGACAAACCGAGGACAACCTCGTGCTTTGCCATTTTTATACATTGCAAAAACATAGATATAATTTTTCTCAGCCTGTTTTCTATTTTTTCCTAATTTTAAATCTATTTTTTCCATTTTTAGGCATTTTTTCCCTATTTCTCTTTAATAAATAATGACTGAAAATGAGAATTGATTGTGGGATGTGGCCCTTAGGTTTATTGATAGCAAAAACTCAGATTTAGTTGGTGTGACATATCATATTTCTCATTTATATAGCAAAAAACCCAATTTTACCCTTAAAACGCGTGTTTTTCATGTTTTTTAACACTAATTCCAGCCATGTAACCTTATATTTTCTGATTTTCAGGTTGCAAACAGTTGAAACTCATGGAAAACAATGTCATAATGAACTTTTTTCATCCCATATGAACAAGGTTTCATAAAGCAAATAGCATAAAAAGATCATTTTTCTTTATAAAAATAGCATTACCGCTTATTTTCAGGTCTCGGTTTCTTGGTCTTGATTATGGGACTGATTTCCAGCATGCGTTTAATGCTCAGCATGACCCCACATTTCTGTCTCTAGCCCCTCTTCATCCATGGAGCAATCCGATCTTTTCCGGACGAGCATCCGCCATTCCTTCTTCTTCTTTCTTCTTCCCACGTGCACCACCCCTTAGAGGAGAGAGAGGAAGGAGAGAGAAAGGCTAATTCTCTCTCTCTCTCTCTCTCTCTCTCTCTAGTCAATCATTTCATGCACAAGAGGCGGCAAGTTGAATCGAAGAATCAATGTGGTTTGTTGTTGCCTTCATTGCTATGGTTTCTTTGTAGCCACCATATCTCAATTTTGGGGGGGGGGGGGGGGGGGTCAGTTTCCATTGCGCTGATCAGTGCGACGACATACTCCCCTCCTCCACAAAAAAATTAGAGGGGGGGGGGGGGGGGGGGTCCCAAGAGTCACCCCCTTTGGTACTCCTCTTTGGCCACCTCTTTAATTCTGGCCCTTTTCCCGGCCTTTCCCGCGTCCGATGTCTGAATTGCATTTTGGAAAATTCTGGGCGTCTACCTCGGCATCTTGGACTGGTCAGTAGCTTCCTAACTTGCACAGGCACACGGAAAAAGTACTAAAATTTTGGAAGTGTCGCACAGGCCCTTTTAAAGCACTTGACGCTTAAAATCGTCCTAGGTCGAGGTGCCGGCTTCGTGATTGAACTTTTTTTTGTTGAATTCCATATTTTTTTCCAATTTTTAGGCCCATTTTCCGCCCTAAAATCCAGCTTTCAAGGGGGGTGGTGTTTTTTTGAATGCCCCAAAATTTTTACTTTTTAATCATTTTCTGATTAGCAACATCAAGAGGAATCCTCTTGGCAGCAAGATGCATGAATTCTTCACCCTCCATCACTTTAGAAATGATAAAAAATGATGCATTCTATAAAAAGATCTTATTATAGTCTTTATCTCTCCTCGCTCCTCCTGTGATTTTTTCTCGTGGATCAATTTAAAAGAGAGGGGGATGGACTGAGATGGACCTTTTTGGTTGCGTGATGATACAAGAGTTCAAATAGACATGAATCGTGGTTGGAGGATTGTCAGCGGCGGCAATGTAAGAGTGTCACTGGGCCTCCAAGTTTGAAAAATATGCGTCATAATGAGCGATTTTATGAGAAAAATATAGATTTTGATGTTTTATGATCAATTTTTGTTTGAAATGGTTAGCAATGATTGTATTGATTTCCCATACTTTGTTTGGTTAGTCATGCTGAAGGATTCATAAGAAATTAATCGTATAATAATTTTATGTACTGAATATGCAAAACCTGGGACTATGCAATCTCTTGCGTAAGTTACTCATGAATATATGTGTGCATCACGTGGGTTCAAAATAAGGGAATTTTAAAATATCATTTTATACATTTTTTACATACATAAGGGTGTAATATAAAGGGGTTATTTACATATTGAATAGAAAAGGGTTATGTTTTATTCAAGAAAAATTCATAGATAAGGATATTTATAAATAGGCCTTAAACACACATGATGTAGAGGATGAACAAATAGTAACTTCCCCGAGTGTGGTTTAAAGGAAAACATGCAACTTTTGGGTTTTTGGTGTGCATTTTCAGTTCCTATGGATTAAAACATGCTTAGAAAATCATTATCCATAATTTCATTCAATTTAAACTAGAAAGTCAGTAATTATGAGGAATTTTTTATAAATCAATAGAAAAATAAGAAAAAAAAGAGAAAAATAAGGTTTCTCACATCATAAAAATAAGATTTATAATATATGATAGCAATGAAGCATGGGGTTTAGCCTCACTTTATCCCTACCTCTTTGTTAGAGTGAGTTTTAATCGCTTTCAATAAAGAAAGATACATTAAAAACCACACCTTATGCCTATCAACGCATGCAAAATTTTAAACGGTAGGGAGTAGGGGGTTGTTGAGTGGTTAAAGTACATTAAATTTTGATATTTCATGATGCGTATCACATAAAGTTTGTGGTTGTTTAAACCTCAAAGGGACCAATAGCACAAGAAAGCTCAGTACTAGTGATGCACAGATCGCATGCTGTACGCTCGCATAGTGAATGCCGGAAGGTCCCCAAGAACAATAGAACTCTACTTTTTGCACAAATTACAAGGTAAAAAACATGAACGACAAGAGCAAGAGACCAATTGGGTGCAATCTCCCCCCATGCCTTGTGTGAGTGCTCCACAAAGCATGTATTTTATGTATTATTCATCTTCAAGCTCAAATAATAGCCCAAATTACAAAATAGCAAGCTTTTAGCTTTTGAGTTTGCTTTAACACAAAATAGGAATAAAGCTAATGGACGGTGCCCAAAGAGTCTGGCACGCCCAATACAATGTCTAAATAGAAATAACATAATCGTGCGCCCATGCTCATACAAAATAATAATAAATATCCGACGCCTTAATAAATAGGTGTGACAAAATATAGGTGTCATGCCTAAGGTATACGCCCATCAAAATATAATCCATAAATTGAATACTCGCTATTCTCCAATGCTTTCCTCCGCCACTGCTGCTATCTCTACACATCAATTGAAGCATTCACAATCGTTAGTAAAATAATACAATTAAACCGACAAAAGTGAATACCTAGCAGTCTTCAGCTACATAAATAAATCAACTGGTTAGAAATAAATCCTAACCTTAATTTATTACGAGTGCGCACTCTAAACTCATAAACGTTTATTAATTTAATATGCATTTTGCGGAATCACCCGCTATGGAATCACCCATGTACACACTAAATTAATGAAACGCCCGAAAAGGACAGGCGTCCCCATCAACTTCTCGCACAAAGAATCCACTTTGTGTATGAGCCTCGATCATCAAAGTTGATGGAATCCACAGTGGCACGGAATCCACCGTGTAATATGCCTCCTAGCATCATACCCCTGGGGTGGGATAGCAATTGACCTCAATTGCTATTAGCTCAATGTGGAGATAACAGAGTGGGGAAATCATTTAAGTCTCTAGCGTGCATCCATTCTGCTTCCTCTACAGGATGGTTCTTAAATTTAACTAGATATCTAGAATATCTTCGGCCAGTTCTAGTGGTCATAAAGTCAATGTCTATGATAGCTTCTAGTTCAAGTATTTCAGTCTCTTCCTCTAACAAAGGTGGGTTTTCATAAACAGGGTGTACAGGTAATTGGCCTCTAAATGGTCTTAATAAACTAATGTGAAATGTGTTGTGAATTTTCCAATGAGGTGGTAATTCTAACTTGAATGCATTTTCATTTATTTTATGAATGATCCTAAATGGTCCATAGAATCTAGGGGCTAATTTCACAACTGAGTGTCTATCTACACTTTGTAGTCTACGTTTTTCTATTCTCAACCAAACATAATCATCAACTTTGAAATTCATTGCTTGTCTTTTCTTATTGGCTTGTTTGGTATATGATTGCTGGGCTTTAGCAATCATGTCTTTAACCTCATCAAAAATAGTATTATGCATACTAGCAATATCATCAGCACTCTGAATTCTATTTGACAAAGATGTAACAGGTGTAGATAATCTATATCCATAAATCACTTCAAACGGTGCTTTCTTTGTAGATGTGTGTGGTGTATTGTTATATGCAAACTGTAATAAATGCAAATGTGTATCCCATGTCTGAGGTTTAGAAATAGTATATGCACGTAAGAGATCTAGAATAGTCCTATTAGTGGCTTCTATTTGTCCATTAGTTTCAGGATGAAATGCAGATGAGAAATCAATCTTTGTGCCTAGGTTAGCAAACAGAGTAATCCAAAAGTTGCTACAAAATCTAGAATCACAATCTGAAATAATAACTTTTGGCAATCCATGGTTAGTGAAAACAGTTTTAAAAAACAATTGGGCTGCTTGTGATGCTGTTAAAGTTTTCTTACATGGAATGAAATATGCTTGTTTACTAAATCTATCTACTACTGTCCAAATCATATCATGGTTAGATTTAGTATTAGGTAAACAAGTAATAAAATCCATAGAGATTTGTTCCCAAGGTTTAGATGGAATAGACAAAGGCATAAGTAATCCATACTGTTTACCATGATATCTCTTAACTCTTTGACAAATCAAACATTCAGAAACAAAGTTAGATACATCAGTGTCCATATGCAGCCAATAAAAATCTTTAGTTAATGTACGTAAAGTAGATATGATACCTCTATGACCTTGATATGGAGGACAATGAATTTCATTCAAAACAAAAGATCGGAATGGAACTGTAACACACAATCTCTTTTCATAAAACATAAATACATCATTATATGATAGTGAATCAATAGGAATCAAATTATTTTGAACTAATTTATTCCAATCAGCATGAAAAGTAATATCCTGATGATAAGTATCTTTCATAGCAATCAAAGAATCAAAAGATATAACAGAAATATTATGAATGGCAGGTCTTCTACTTAATGCATCAGCCACTACATTTTCTTTACCGGGTTGGTATTGAATGATAGGATGAAAACTTTGAATAAAGGATGCCCATTTGATATGTCGGCGGTCAGAGATTTGGGGTTGGCTAAGTAAATGTCTAATACTTTGCTGATCAGTCTTAATCATAAATTCTGAACCCATTAAGTAGTGTTTCCACTGTCTTAATGCTTGTACAACTGCTAATAGTTCTTTGTCATTTGTGGAATATTTCAGTTCAGAGGGTTTCAGCTTACAATTAGAATAGGCTATGGGATGATTGTCTTGCATAAGTACAGCTCCTATTCCTGATCCACTAGCATCGGTCACTACTAAAAAGAATGGTCTATTAAAATCAGGCAACTGTAGGACAGGGGCATGGGTTAATGCATGTTTCAATAAGTCAAAGGATTTCTGTTGATTTTCGGACCAATGATATACAATTCCTTTCTTCAAAAGTTTGGTCAGTGGTAAAGCAAGTAATGAAAAATTACGTACAAACTTCCTATAGAAACTAGCAAGACCAAGGAATGAGCGTAACTCATGCACATTTTTAGGTACAAGCCAGTGAATCCGCAAATTGATTCCAGTAACGTGGAATTAGCTGAAAAGACACTCTCTGAAACCCCTCAAGTAGGGTCATGGAAGTCCGATGATACATACAAAGAATGGGATTCTGCACTGTGTACGTCCCATCTAGCTGATTCAAGATCAACTGGAAATCCCCTTTCACTAACAACTACCGAATACCACCATGTTTGGCAATATGCAGTCCCATAATCAAGGCTTTATACTCCGCCATATTGTTAGTGAATCCTACCCCGAGATAAGCAACTAACTTCCTTGTAACTCTACGTCGGGGATCTCGGATTACTACTCCAACACTCCCTTTTTTATTAGGGCGCCTGTACGCTCTGTCAAAATATAATGTATACGTCCACAATGGGTTTACACAGCCTGCCATCACGAACTCCTCTATTCGTAATTATAATAGTCAAAGTTTAGCATGATGAGAGGATGAATTGACGGCTCCATCCCACCTTCTTCATTGAACTCAACAGGGATACTTGTCAACAGTCGTAAGCAGTGATAGCAAAAGACTTTGATCTCCCACACAAAGGTTTCGTCTTCTAGCTCTCAATCACTTTGTATCATTTGCTCCACCAGATAAGTTTCCCCTGATGGTATTGCTGCTCCAGATATGGGTGCTCCAAATAAGAGATTAACCGCCCCATCAACCAGCTTTAAGCTCTTTTGCAGGTCTCAAATCATCCCCAGCATGGACCTGCAATGCATTTTCTTTCTATTAGTATACTTAGAAATAATAAGGTTTAATCTTATTAAGATTAACCTTATTTTTAAACTCTACTCCCTGTAGATCAGCTAATAGAGCCGTAGACCTATTTTTCCCAAGCCTAACAATCTTGTAGGGGGCATCCCATTTAGGCTCCCCTGGAAACAACTCCCTACGCGCATCGTAATAGAGGACTAATTGCCCCTTTTTAAAAGTATACTTCTTTGCTCTAAGGTCATGCAGCTGCTTCATCCTTCTGGTGTAATAAGCTCTGCAACTTCAGCTCATCCAGGTGGGCTATGGTCGTGAAACGTTCAAAAAGGGAATTCTCATCTCCCAAAGAATGCTTGATTGCAAACCGTAATGAAACGTTCAAAAAGGGAATTCTCATCTCCCAAAGAATGCTTGATTGCAAACCGTATGGTTGGCAACTCAATTTCAAGGGGTAACACACACTCTTCCTCGTAAACCAATTTGAATGGAGTATGGCCGGTAGCTCGCTTGAATGTGGTATTGTACGCCCATACTGCCACATACAACTTCCTATCCCAGTCTCGTTTCTTCTCAGAGACTATCTTAGACAAGATACCCACAAGCTGCTTATTAGTACTTTCCACCTGCCCATTTGCTTGCGGATTATAAGGAGTCGTTTTATTGTGCTTGATTTTCCAAGCCTCAGTCAAGCTTTTGAACACTTTGTTCAAAAAATGGGTTCCACAGTCCGACACTAATTCTTTGGGGGACTGAAACGGCAGATAATTTGCTGTAAAAAGAAACTTGCAGTCTCTTTTGCATTCTCTTGCCTCGTCGCCCACGCTTCTGACCATTTTGTGAAATAACTAGTGGCTACTACAATGTACCTCTTCTAGGTAGTAGATGACGGGGTAATAGGACCCACAAAATCAATGCCCCACTTCTCAAATGGAGGGATAGCCATGATAGGTGTAAGTGGACGTTTCCTATTCTCTCTGTTGTCATGTCTTTGACAGGTATCACATCTATTAACATACTCAAAGGAATCTTGGAAGATAGACGGCCACCAATATCCAGCTCGTAAAGCTTTCTGCACTGTCAACCATCCCGCGAAGTGCCCTCCACATGCAGAGTCATGACACTCTTCCAAAATGAAAGGAACCTTGTCAGGCATCACACATCGGTGGTAGATATCATCAACACCCTACCGATATAGTGTTCCTGCAATCAAGGAAAACTTCAAAGCCTGTTGTTTGATGTTTCTCTTTTCCGACTTTGATAAACCAACTCCAGTCTCTCCTGTTGATAGATAATGCATAATAGCAGCATACCAAGATGGAATAGAAGCTATATCAATTTTAAACATTTCTTCAATATCACTTCCTTCAGCCAAAATCTCTTTCGGCTCCCCGAAATCCACAAGGCATTCCACAATACCCTGCAACCTTAGTGGCTTACTCTTAATCTTATAATCAAACTCCTGCAAAGTGATTAGCCACTTTTCCAAACGATCAGGCGGCTGCAGCTTGTTCATAAGCAATCTAAGCCCTTCCACCTTCGTATAGAACACTACCTTTTCATAGAGGATGTAGTGCCTGAATTTCTTAGTCCCAAAGACCATCGCAAGACACAACTTATCCATATAGGTATAATTGATCTCTAAAATGCCCAATTTTCGACTAGCAAAAGCTATCAGAAGATACCACTTGTCCTCCCAAATTTGGGCTAAACAGCACCTGATACTATGCATGGTGGTTGTGCTGAAAATATGTAGAACACCTCGCCTCTTTTAGGTGCTTTTAGAACAGGTTCTTTTACTAGCTCATGTTTCACATCCTCGAAAGCTACCTTACAAGGGTTTCTCCATTCAAATAGACAGCTAAAGGTGGAGCCCCGAGAGGAACACCAAGGAAAAGGGAATTCTCTTGCAAGAAAATCTATCTTGTAACATCAACAAGCTTGTTTATCATGTTTCATATCATCACAACGAAGAAAAGAACACCAGGCACAACAAATCTTCATGCAGCATCATGTAAATCTCCCACGGTTTTTAATAGAATCAACCATATTCTTCAACATCCTCATAAAATCCATCAATAGAACAAAGAAAGCAAAGAAGTACACCATCTTTGAATGGAAATACATCACATAGTATTCATCTTCAATATCTTCATAGTCTTCTCTCTCAATCTCTCATATACAATCACTTTGTTTCAGTAGAATTGGCTATCTCTGACTCTCTCTCACACACTCCATCAATAATACATCATATCCTCACTACAATCTCTCAAAAATTACTCTCAATAATCACTCTTAGGTCGTGGATACCCCTCCCAAGAGGTATGTCTGATATGAAAGGTCACCAGAGCCACTACAGTGTCTCTTCACAGCTCACTACTGTCACTTCACTCTAGTCTTCTCTTGAGTCTTCAGCAGCTACTTCTTCCACTTCTTTCAGCTCTTTTGCACTTGTATTCACCTCTTTCCAAGGCTAGAAAACTTTCCCAAAATCACACATACATTCCACAGAACACTTACAGAACAGTCTACAGAACAGTACCAGAACAGTTACAGTACAGAAACAGAACAGAAGCAGAAGCTCTACAGAAGACCTACAGAAGGTTACAGAAGGTCATCAGAACTACATAACTCACTCTCAAACCATTCAAAACTCTCACAAAACATTCAATAAACTTTCACAATATCTCATTCTTCATCAATCAATACTCCATCCCTCTTTACAGAAGACAATCAGAACAAAAACAGACCAAAACAGAACAAAACAGAAGGTATACAGAACCAATCAGAACCTATCAGAACATCACAGAACCATCAACAAACATCATGATCTTCCAAAACACAATCAATATCATCCAAAACACTCTCAAACCACTTCCAAATCAATCAATCATCTCATAAAATCAACCATTCAGCTCTCAAAAACAACAAAAATCAGCCAAAAAACAAGTCATTTCAACACTCAACATATCCCCACACTTAATAAGGAAGCGTCCTCGCGACCCAGGAAAAAGGTAATACAAGTTCATTTCAAAGCTTCACTTTTGATCTTCAATATCTTCTTACAAAGAATCCATCCACCACGACCCCATCTTATAACCTGTTTCTGATATATAAAAATACAAAGAAAGGAAAACTCTTTTATACATTAACACCTCTTAGCAAACTAAAAATCATCACAAATTTATAAAGGATATAAGAGTTTGCTTCTTCTTCTTCTGCATCAGCTTCAACTCTCCAACCACGACCCCATCTCTACAAATCTCCAAAACATAGCTCGTACACAAAATCCACCACGTTCGTTTGACATAAATAAACTCACAACACAAACACTAATACACAACACAACCATCTGAATGACTTCTTCAAAAAGAAGAGTTTGGCATTAAAAAGCTTGCACCATACATTGGAAAGGTATCAATGAAGATGATCCCTCTTAAAAGATTGATGTTGTCTGAATCGATCCATAGATAAGGATTCATCTACAAAGTTTTTAGGAGGATTTTGAAAAAATTGGAGACAACACATCCTTTCCAACAGGACTAAGTATCTGCTAGGCAAACAAAGGGCATGAAAATACAATATCTCCAACTGTTGAGAATCAATGCTTACATTGACATTCATGCACAACTTTGGGATAGGCTTTGAATCAGTATGGGAGTGCCTATGCATATACGCCAGGTACCAAGCAAAGTGAGCAGTTAATCTCACTGAGGGATCTGCAGACTGTGAATATTGTTGGGCAAAATGAACATAGTTTTGATAAGCTTGACTTGAAACTGTCCATTCCCCTGGAATTACTGGCCAATTAATCTGCGGTCCTGTAAGGCAATCATCCGAACTCCATCCCCTTCTTCTGGAAATCTGAGTATCAAAACCAGCACAGTCACTAACCAACTGAGGTGGTTGAGATATGGAAGTACTAGGAGAGGGTAATGGAATAAGAGAAAGTGGATGTAGGGAAGGATAGGAAAAATCATAAAAGGAAGAAAAGGTTAAAGAAGGAGTGGCAGAAATTTGTAAGGAATCACTAAGGAAAGGTGTTAACTGATAAATAGGAAATGTGGAGGGTACATTAATGAGGGGTGAAGGACAGGGTGGGGAAGGGGAAAATACCCTATCCTCAATAAAGGAACAATAAGTGAAAATAGGAATTTGAGGGGAAGATGAAGGTTGGAAAAGAAGTGGTAAAATTACTGTGGAATGAGTTTGACAAAGGGAGAAATATATAGCAAAGCGGTGAGCCAATTGTTGATAATAAAGGAGGGTAGGAACAGAAGGTCCCAAGAGAGATCGTCTCTGATAGGCATCAAAGAAAGTAGCATCAAATGGATTATGTTTGGAAAGATAAGTTAAGAGATCCATCCTCAGTTGGTTAGTACTCTGTACAAAGGTAGGAGCTGTGTTTTGTCTTTGATTTAGGACCACTGACTCAATCATAGGATGCCACGAATTATCCTGACAATCAGCCACTTTGGAGGAATATCTCTGAAACATATCAGCTATGCGCAACTCCAAATGATTGACATAGAGAACAGCGTGTAAGACCACATCCCCCACATACCATGCCATATCTACCTCATCTGGAATTAACAAATCTCCTCGGAGATACATGTATGCCATCAGCATGGTGTCTGGCGTGACAGAATCTTCAAAGACCATGCGGACTACCTCTGTCAACAACTCAGCAGACCAAGCCCCACTCCAGCCATCCTCTGGAAAAGGTAAATCCATCGTGGAAAGCTTCATATAGAAGACCAGCTTCTGTAAGTGGTAGTGGACAAAGAAAGAATGGTCCGGTAAGACATAGTCCTGAAATTGTTCAAAAGTAGACCATAATAAGTCCATTCGGGATTGCAATCTTTCCACTTTGTCTTGGAATAAAGGGCACAAAGTAGCCTGTCTCTGTAAGGCAGCCAAATCCTGCTGTGAAAGAGAGGGAATTAATGAAACAGGAGGGCTTGGAGGAACAGAGCGGGACTTTGCAAGCTGATCCTGCAACTGCTGGATTTGGGAGGCTTGGTTGGCCACTGTGTCATTAGCCATTTGTAAAGCTGAAAGCTTGTCATCTAATTGAACTTGGAATTCTTTCGCTTCGGTGGACATCCTCTCCTTCTCTGCTGAAAGGCTAGTAACCTGTGACTGAGCCTCGAATAACTGGGTTTTCAATGAAGCAATCTCATCGCTTTGAGTGGCAACCAGTTGGGTTTGCTGTTCCATTTGCTTAAATAGATCTGCAAGGGTATCCTTAGTAGAAGCTAATTCAGATGTTGCCTTATGCAACTGGTCGTTGGACTGCATGAGCTCCTCATAGAAAGATGCATACAGCTGTTGAACACAGGCTGTCACTGATAACTCAATGGAACTTTGAATATCCTTGCAGAGGAAAGGAATGGCATCTCCGGAAACGAGACTGTTTAAGGAAGGAACTGATATATCCAAGGATCCTTCTCTATGTGCCCTGAATAGGTTATTGCAAGTGAGAAACCCAGGGAGTTCACTAGCAGAAGTAGCAGGGATAGGCACTGAGGGAAGTACAGCAGGGGCTTTATCCGCTACCCTCTTCAAGCGTTTGCGCTGTATAACCAGGGGAGGCGGAGAATCATCATCCTGAATGTCAATAGGTGCTGACTCTTCTGAAGGTGGAGGAGGAGGTACTGGATCTGAAGGAGGAGGTGGAGGTACAGTCTTCTGTAAACCTGAATAGGTCAAGAAGGCAGACAAATAGGATCCATAGGTAACATTGGTAACATTACCCCTCGTGACTTTAACAAAATGCTGATCCATCTTAGTAAGGAGGTAAGTGCTCCAATCAATGGCAACTCCTTTTAGCACCATCCTGGAAGCTGTGAAAAGCTCTTTGGACAAATAGTGGGATGGCGTTTTGGTAGGCATGAACCTATCCTGAAGGAACTGGCACATGGTCTTCCAGACGGGATCAGTAATCATAGAAAACGAAACTCCTGAAGAGTTTATCACTTTCTTAACATCAAGGACCTCCCGTGTCTGCTTCTGCAACAGTTTGAGAATCTCTTCATTAGAGAAGAGCTGTCGAGTGGTCACGAAAGGTTCTCCTTTAGAGGGTAAGGACAAAGCCTTCCCTAAGCCTCGAGACGTCAATGTCATAGACATGCCTTGGACTACTCCTGTCTTCTTGCTGTAAGAGGCCAGGAACTCATCACATACGGACGGATCCTCTGGAAGTAATGGAAAAGGAGTGGCCACAAAAGCAGCAAGTCCTGCCTTCGTGAGGGGCTCAAAAGTAAGTAGGGACGAGTAATCCCTACTAACTAGTGGGACGTACTGGATAGGGGGAGGAGCATGAGAAGGCGCCATTCAGATGGTTACACACACACCACAAACACAGACAATCAAGGAGAATGCCTGCAAACCAACAGACAAAAAACCAAGGATAAGAGAATTACCAATCAAACGTGACTCGACCTACTAACCCCAGGCAAACCACATCCTAGAAAAAATTTGACATGACCTCGAGACAAATGCGACCGAAAGCTTCATGCGATGCATCAAACAAACACCCTGAACCCCGTATCAGGCAATAAAAGAAAAAAACTACATACCGTACCCGTAATCGTAACTAAGACATGAAACCAAAACCATACCATATCCGACATATATCAATACGACATCGGGGATAGAACCAAGACTGGACCAGGGAAAATAACATTAATGCCTACGTATACCCATCCCACGAAACGCTTCATTAAAAAGGGAATTAAGTGCAGTGAGGGGGGATTAATTGAATGAAGGGTTGATTTGAATCAATTATTAAAAATGGGTGAATTTTTATTAGGTGATAAACCTTAATAAGAAAACGGCGGTTCCTTATTACAAATTATTTTACCAATTATTAGGTTAAACGGTGCAGTTATACGAGTCCCGGACTTCGATTCCCGATTGGGTCTCTAAATGCAATTCATTGATTATAATTAAGGTGATGTGGAGCGCTTTTTTGCCAGCGCGTGCTCATGTGACGGCTGGTTGATTTTAATTTAAAATTTTAGAGTGCCTCTGTAGCGCACGTAGCGCGTGCTAAGTGAACGGCTGGTTGATTTTAATTAAAAAAAATGTGTGTTTAGCGCGAATGCGCGTGGAAACGGTGGGTGAATTAAAGAGTTTATTTTAACAATTAATTGTGATTAAGGGGGAAAATAAATAAATAAATAACAGAAAATAAATACCTGGAAGGGTGTGTATGAAATGCAGGAAAGCGCACGGAAGAGTCCCAGGAGAGGAAAAGCAAAAAGCACTGATGAAACAACAAATAACACCTTAGCAGATGTGTTAATTTGATTTATGTTGGGTTTTTAGTTTTATTTATTTAATTTGATTTTTAGTTGTGATTTTTTTATGTTGGAATAAATAAAAAAATGAGCAAGGGAGGTGAGGGAAATTTTTTAGAATGTTTTTAGAAATTTTTAGAATTTTTTATAATTTTTGAATTGATTTTTCCTATTTTTTTGGCAATTTATGGGTAATTTAGGAAAGATGGATTTTTCTAAAATTATAGGAAAGGCAATTCCTAGCAGACAAAGGTCCAAAAATTAGCAAAAGACAGAAGGAATTTTTAGAAATTTTTTTAAATTTTTTTAGGGAAAAATTAATGTTGTGATTAATTAAGTCACATAGGTCACATTAATCACATTAGTCAATGAGACATAAGTCACATTAGTCAGGTTAGTAGGGGTAAGTCAGGTTAGTCTTCCTAAGTCTAGTCAGGTTGGTTAACCTAAGTCTAGTCTGGTTAGTCAGGTAAGTCTACCTAGGTCAGTCAAGTAAGTCTACCTAGGTTAGTTAAGTTAGGTCTACCTAAGTCGAGTTAGTTAGGTTAGGTTAAAACAACTAAGTTAGGTTAGTTAACCTAAGTTAAATTAACTAAATTAGGGTTAGTTAACCTAAGTTAAAGTAGTGGTTAATGATACTAAGGTTAGTTCCTAACCTTAGGTGGTGGAGGAGAAGAGGAGAAGGAGTGGTGGGAGACGGCGGCAAGGGTGGTGGGAGCAGCACAGTGGCGGGCGCAGGCGGAAGGGCGACCAGGCGATCCGGCGATCCAACGGCGACGGCGGCGCGGCGAACGCGACGACAGCGGGCGGTCGTGGCGCGAACGGCGGCGGCGCGGCTGGGCTCGGGGGCGACGAGGGCGCTGCAGGCGCTGCCTGGGGGGCGCTGCGGGCGCGGCCGACGACAAGGATGGTGGGCGCGGCGGCAAGGGTGGTGGGGAGGGGGAAGAGGAGAGGAAGATGGGTGGAGGAGGGAGGGAGGAGAAAAGAAGGAGGGAGGAGGAGGAGGGAAGTAGGGAGGAAGGAGGTTGGGGGGAGGGAGGAGAAAAGACGCAGAGAGGAGAAGGAGGAGAGGAAGAGAAGAAGAGTGGGAGGAGAAGGAGAAAAAGAGAGAGGAGGTGGAGATGGAAGAAGAAGGGAGAGGGAGAAGAGAGAAGGAAGAAGGGAGAGAGAGGAGAGAAGGGAGATGATGGAGGAGGGAGAGGAACGCACAGAGAGGGAGAGAGAGAGAGAGAGAGAGAGAAGCAAGAAAAAGAGAGAGGAGAGAGGAGAAGGCGGTTGAGAGGCGGGGGGGAAAGGTGGCCGTTGGTGAAAAATTTTTCTATTTATTTTTTTTTTAATCTTTCTTTTTTTTTTTTTGTTTTTTTAAAAAGGAGGTAAGGGCAATGGGCGGGGGGTAAGATGGATGGGCAGGGGCAATGGCGGACGTATCCCCGTCCCGCGCACGTGCGCGGGGCGGGGTAAAAAAATTTGCCGTGACGGGATTGAAACGACGCTGGGATGACGGTACGGGGTACGCGGACACGACCGGGGCGCGTGGAGACGCGTTAAATCGAAAACGGGCGCGTTCACGCGCAAAAGGGGCGCGCGAATACACGTAAAAATAAAGAAAAATTAATAACTCCCAGTCCGGATGTCAAAACAAAATACCGTAAAAACGAAAAGTGGGCAGGACGACAGGGGGGAAACAAGAAAAATACGGGACGGGGGTTCCGGGAGGGGTAAAGGGCGTTCACGTGCAAAAACACAAAAAACGAACCAAAAACGCAATTGAAAAATTAATATCGAAAGATCCGTGCATCGGAATGAGGTGTGGAAAAAAAGGAAAACTGTGCAGAAAGATGTGCCCGACAATCCTATCATATCAAAACATAATTCCGACTGAAATAAGACGCGTTCACATGGGAAAAACCCAAAAACAAAACCCGAAAATGGGATCGGAAATTAATATCGAACAAACCGTTCACCGGAATGACATGCAGTAAGAAGAAAAAATGTCCGCAGGAAGGAGTGGCACAGGGTGATCACGTTAAAACGTCGTTCCGGCGGAAATAGGAGGGGTTCACATGTGAAAAACTCCAAAAATACTCCCGAAAAGTCATTTAAAAATTAATAAGTAAAAATCCGAACGTCGAAAAAGGGTGGAGGAAAAAGGAAAAAGGTAGGGGAAGGCACAGGGGACACGGGTGTCAAATCAAATTGGAATTCCGATGCAAATAGGGCAGGTTCACATGGAAAGATGTCAAAAATACACACGAAAAAGTCTGAAAAAACCGGAAAATTAATAACGGACAAACCATGTATCAGAATGATGTGGAATAAAAAGAAAAAATGTCAGGGGAAAAGCGTTGGTCAGGGCTATGATGTCAGATCATGGTTTCGAAGCAAGAAAAGGGCGTTCACATGCAAAACCGTCTGAATCGTGTAAAATGCTTCAAAAATTAATAACGCAAAAACCGTGCACCGGAACAGGGGTAGGTAAAAAGGAAAAATGGTCAGGTCAATGGGAGGAACAGGGCTATAAGGTTGGATTTGGAGTTAAGTGAACGTAGGCTGCATTCACATGGAAAAACCTCAAAATCAGGGAATGAAGGAATACTGCAAGGGAACAGTCCCAAGGGTGGGTGAAACATAACCGGGCGGGTGGGAAGGGACCCCAGGAGGGTAAAAGCAAGTCATGGTATACATGCATGAACAGGGTAAGGCATATGTAGATGAGTAGGCAATGTAGACGCGCAGGGACGCGTCCCCACACTTAAGACCTTAACGGATAGGGTTAACCGATCAACAGGGACCTAGGACCATGCCACAGACCATCCACTAACTTCCCCACACTTAAAACATGACCGTCACTAAGAAACAGAAATGGGAGGGTTAGAAAAACTTGGCCCATTTCGTCAAAAATCAAGGTTGAATGTCGACGGCACGTCCAATGTTGTTGTCGGCGCTAGAGGGACCAAGGCATCTTCTTGGCACACGTTCGTCATGGCAGGGACCACGCGGCAGCACCCAGGGAGGTAACTGATGGAAGGAATCACAGGAAATTCGTTGTCGATGAGGGATATTGCACTCAACTCACAGTCACTCAAACGAAATGAAAGAACAGTCACTCGCCCCATGACTAATATCACACGAGAAAGAATGATTAAAACCCATAACTCATACCCGGTTGAGGAATCAACAAGGGGGGAAATGGTACAGAAGGAGTATGCCAGGGTGCACAGTTGATGGTGCATTAGTGCGTCCAACCCGTCTGGCATAGGTGCAAGGAGGAAGGCAAGGGAGCCTTATAGTGCAGTGTACAGAACAGGGTGATGTGTCTTGTGTTGATGGTAAAGACCCATCCCGTGGGTGCATAGGGAAACGGGAACATACCTGACTCCAAGTGTCGTAACGTCCCTCAATCTCACCTCTCGGTAAATGATTGAAGAAACTCCAGTCACACTCAACCCACCCTCTGTCTCACTCTCTGGTGATAGATACAGAAGGGCAGCCTTTTCCTGAAACCCATTGATGTAATCCTCACAGTCACTTGTGCAAAAGTGTATGCCTTGTGCGCATTTGATGGTGCAACAATGCATCCCGCCCTGTGCCGGCATACGGTGCAAGAAGGAAGGCCAGGGAGCCTTATGGTGCAGTGCACAGAAACAAATTGTGCTTTATGCATTGAGAGGCCCATCCCGTGCGTGCAACACTTCATTCACACTTCTCACCTCTCATTCGATTTGAAGGGAAAAGACTGGTCTCTCGACCCACCCTCTGTCTCACTCTCTGTTGATAGATACAGGGGGCAACCATACTCACTTCCCCATCCGGTTAGGATGAAAGCTCACATCACTCAAGGGGTTGTCGATGAAGATCGCGTCATCAGTTGTTGAAGAGGCGTACCCAGGGAGGTAGCCATCAAATTCGAACATTGTGTTGGATAGGAACATGTCGTCTAGTAGAGGACAGGTAGTCATTTTGCAAAGAGACCCAAGACCCAGCGTACCAAGGGAGGCATCGTCGGAATTGGATCCTAGGGATATCAATCAATGAATCCACTTTCTGGACTGCTGGGTGTTACCACCTTTTCCACAGCCAGCTTCCCGCCCAAGGGTGTTTACCACCTTTTCTTGGAACGAGGCCTGCTATGACAGGGAATTTCTTCCTTTTCTCTCATAACAGATTTGTTTATTTGTTTTTTTCTCTTTTTCTTCTTTGTTTTTTTTTTTTTTTTCCTTATTTTCCCCTATTCCCGAGGGTGTTTCCACCTTTTCTCGAAGAAGAGGTCGGCATGACAGGGACCTAAGTCCTTTTCTCCCATAACCGATATATTTTGTTTTTCTTTTTTTTTTCTTCAAATTGAACAAGGGAATGGTGGAAAAAACCATGTGTCAAGACCCACCTCGCCACTGTCGCTGGTGGAAAATAGAGAATAAGTGATCAAGGCTGGAAGGGGGTTTGGAGGGGACAGAGGGTTGCGTCCACTTCATCAGGAGTGATTGAAGAACGGCTATCAGAAGTAGCATCATAAGAAGTACAGTGCCGCGACAACGAGGGAAAAGAGCAAGTGACCGTAATTGTCAAGATCCCCAAGGAGGAAAGTACTTCTTCAGGCGATATCCATTGATCAGAAAGGGATCATCAGAGGCATCCAGGGTCTGTATTTGGACAGAGCCATTAGGGTTGACGGCAAGTACCTTATAGGGGCCCATCCACCGCTGTTGGAGCTTGCCAGGAAACTTGCCAAATCGTGAATCATAGGCTAGGACCAAATCACCTTCTTTGAACTCCTTGTGCTTGATGAAGCTGTCATGGTAAGCCTTACGTCGAGCTTGCGTGGCTTCCATGCACTGTAGAGCCATCCTACGAATTTCGTCCAAACATTCCAAGTGCAGGAGACGGCGTTGCAGTGAATCATCATCCCCCAAACGCTCTTTGATAGCTACTCGCAAAGAGGGTAGTTCCAGTTCAACAGGGAAAACTGCTTCTGTACCATACACCAACTGGAAAGGTGTTTGTCCCGTTGCTGCTTTATGGGAGGTTCTGTACGCCCAGAGGGCCTCTGTAAGTCGATCGTCCCAATCACGACGATGTGCGGCAATTGTTCTTGTCAGAATCGAGCAAAGGATGCGATTGGTAACTTCGACTTGGCCGTTGGCTCTGGGGTAATAAGGAGTGGACTTGCGATGGCGGATCTTATACAACTCTGTCAACTCTTCCATGACTTTGTTAAGGAAATGAGTGCCTCTGTCACTTACCAGCTCTAAGGGACTGCCAAAACGGGTGATGATATTCTCGTACATGAACAGGGCCACGCTGTTACCATCGTCCCGCTTGAGGGCTTTAGCTTCACACCACTTTGTGACATAATCCGTACATACGAGGATGTATCGGTTCTGTTTCCTTCTGGTAGGAGGATCGATTGGACCTACGAAGTCGATGCCCCACTTCTCAAACGGCTTCAACGGAAGGATAGGTTGCAGCGGCATGGCACTTGTCTTGGTGGGTTTCCCCATTCTTTGACAAGCATCACATCTTTTACAGTAATCATAGGCATCCTTATGAATGGTAGGCCACCAATATCCCGCTAGCAGAGCCTTCCTGGCTGTAGCTTCTCCTGCAAAGTGACCTCCACATGGCTCGTCGTGGCAAGCCTTCAGAACAATCCCAATCTCGTCTCCTGCAACACATCTTCTGAGCATTTCATCTTTGCCTTTCTTGTACAGTGCACCACCTAGCAGGGTGTATGGGGCTGATTCTAGCATGAGCTTCTTCCTTTCCCGACTAGAAATACCAGGAGGGTATTGTTGGGTTGCCAGTAGATTGGCAATGTCTGCATACCAGGGAGTTACAGTTTCGACCAAGAATAGGGAAGCATCAGGGAGGTCTGGATCATCTCGTTCCTCGTCTGCAGTTTGTGGGATACGCGACAGATGATCAGCCAGAACATGGGAACGACCAGGCTTAGTAATCACCTCAAAGTCGAACTCCTGGAATAAAAGGAGCCATCTCATCATTCGTCCTTTCACATCTGCTTTGTTCATCAAGAAGGACAGGGCCTCATGATCCACATAAAATTTAAAGTGGGTAGATAGGAGGTAATGGCGAAACTTTTCCAGGGCAAACACCATTGCCAAGCACTCCAGCTCGGTCACTGTATAGTTCCGTTCCCTATCAGTGACTTTTCGGCTTGCATAATAGATCGGTTGATCCAACTTCGAGGAGCCCTTTTGGCAGAGGACAGCACCTAAACCTTCAATTGATGCATCAGTGTGTACGTGGAACTCTTTCGTCCAATCAGGAGGTTGCAGGATGGGTGCCTCTATCAGACACTGCTTCAGAGTGTGGAAGGCTTTGTCACATTCTTCTGTCCAAGTAAACTCTGCATCTTTCCTCAGGAGCTTGTGCAAGGAAGTTGCCTTTGTCGCAAAATGGGCTATGAACCTTCTGTAGTAACCCACATGGCCTAGGAATCCCCTCAACTGTTTGAGGTTGGTGGGTGCTGTCAGAGCTGAGATCTTTTCGATCTTTGCAGGGTCTGTTGATATCCCTTGTGCAGAGACAATGTGGCCCAACAAGACTCCAGAAGAGACCCCAAAGATGCATTTGTCGGGGTTAAGGGAAATCCCATACTCCCGGCATCGATCAAAGCATTGCTCCAAATGTCCCCAGTGTTCACTGATCAAACTGTAGACACAGAAGTCATCCAAATATACCTCAATAAAGTCGTGCAGATGATTTTGAAATGCGGCCATCATGACTCGTTGGAAAGTAGCAGGGGCATTGCAGAGCCCAAATGGCATCACTCGGTAAGCGTAGGTCCCCCATTCTGTGGTGAAGGTTGTTTTGGATTGGTCTTCTTCTGCGATTTGCACTTGGTTGTATCCACTGAATCCATCCAGAAGAGAATAAAGTTCATGTCCTGCCACTGTGTCCAACAGTTGGTCTGTGAAAGGGATTGGAAAGTGATCCTTCTTTGTCTTGGAATTAAGCTTTCGGAAATCCACACATATTCGCAATTTTCCATTCTTCTTGGGTACAACCACGATGGGTGAAACCCATTCACTGTTTGCCACTGGATAAATGAACTCGGCCTCCAGAAGCTTCAGCAGCTCCGCTTTCACTAATGTGGAATAATTCGGGTTCATTCGCCTCTGTCGTTGCCGTACTGGCTTGGCATCAGGATCCAAGTCAATATGATGCTGACATATTGTGGGATCAATCCCCTTTAGGTCTTTGTAAGACCATGCAAACACGTCTAAATTCTCTTTCAACAAGTTGTACAAGGTTGACAACTCCTCTTCTGGGAGACTGCTACCCACCTTCAAGTGGCGTTCAGTACCTTCTAAATCCACAAAGGTTAACTGCCTTTCACCTTCTACGTCACGAATGAAGGTCCCGCGGACCGCTTCTGGATACAGATCCGACTCCTTCAAGGAAGTGATGTCCTCTTCTGATGTCCCACTAGAACTGATTTCTTCTTTTGGTGGAGACTTAGGTTGCTCTTTAAGATATTGGAATGGGATAAGCGCCGTTTCGGGTTTGGTTTCAAAATTAATTACCTCGTGGCTTGACGACTCTTCTTCTGAAGATACATCCAGGAACGTCACATAACAGGGACCCTCTGATGCTTGTTGGGTTGATGGGATTGGTGCTTGTTGGCACGGTGCATCATCATCATCTTTCTTCGGCAAGGATAGGTTAGGACGGCATGAGCCACTGCTAAAAGACGGCTTGCTCTTCTTAATCCATTTCTTATAAAGGTTTTGCATATGAGAAGATCCATTTACCAAACCAAATGGTACCATTGCCATTCTGTCCCATAGCATGAGCTCGTCGGCTTCTGATGCTTCTGGAACTTCGTCCCCAATTGTATCCTCTTCAGGTGGGATAGACCCTGCTGGCTCACTTTCATCATTCTCTTCGTCCATATCATATGCAACCTCTTCTGTCTCTGTCTCTGCTTCTGCGTCTGCTCCTGTTTCTGCTTCTGCTTCTGCTTCTGTTGATGCTTCTGCTTCTGTCTCTGTTGATGCTTCCGCTTCTGTCTCTGTTGATGCTTCCGCTTCTGTCTCTGTTGATGCTTCTGTAGGAGCTCTGTAACAGAAGAACAGATTCTCTGGTTCCTCTCCTGCCTCTGTCTCTGGCTCTGCTGTGGCCATATAACAGGGAGAGCAGTACATCCATGCCTCTATCTCACTATCAGAAGTGATTTCAGAAAGCATTCCTGGTTCAGGCAGGAAGTATTCACCCATTGATAATGGCTTTGCATCTTTTGGAAGTCGGCTTACAGTATCCACTGTTAAAGAATGTGCCACTGTTTTCTTAGGAAGGATCTGTTTGACAGCATCTTCGTCTGCTGACGTTCCATCTGTAGCCTCGTTAGGGGAATCAGAAGATAATTCCAAGGAGGTGGAACCATGTCCTTTTTGAGAACCATACAGTTTCAGCACCACTTTGTTGGGTCCTCTACCCAAGGTCAAAGTTCCTTTAAACCAATCCGTCCTTGCTCGGGCTTCAAAAAGCCATGGTCTGCCTAGTAACAGAGGATAGGATGTACCATAAGAGTTTGGCTTCACCACCAGATAGGTTAGCCAATAATCTTTTCCAGCCACAGTAGTCTTCACATATGGGAGAATGCCCAAAGGCTTGATTCTACTCTGATCCGCCAATCTGATGAGCCATTGGGTTGGTTGCACACCTTGTAAGCCTAGATCCTTCATCGTCACATCCGTCATAATGTTTACTGATGAACCTCCATCAATCAGTGCATTTGCAATGAAGCAGCCTTCTATCCACACGCCAGTCTCTGGGGTACCCGGATCTAAAAAAGCATTAGCCACATCCACTTCTTTTACAGGCTCTGGAGCCTTGTTGGACTTTGTTGCTATTGAGGGAGCAATCCTTAAACCACGTCTTTTTGTCAGTATGCTTTTGAATCTTTTCCGGCAACTGGGAGACAACATCAATAATTGTCGGAATGTGAGGTTTGGTTTAAAGGTATCTAGATCTCTAACTAGATCGTATTCCTTAATAGGATCCACTGGCTTTTCTAATCGGTTAGGGAATGGGGCAACACCCATTTTCATTTTCCCTCTTTCTTCCAACAGAGGAATTACAGGAACTTCTTCTGCCACTTGTGGCACTTCCTCCTCTTCTGTATCCTGGACCTCTGGTCCTGCCTCTGTAACTGTCTCTGTAACTCTCTGTGGCTCTGTAGGGCTCTGTACGGCACTGTTAGGCTCTGTTCTGTTCTGTTCTTCTGGTGGAAGACTGAACTTCACTGTTCTGGCAGGAGGGTTATTTTCTTTCTGGATAGGTGGTTCCTTCTGCTTTGCACGAGTGATGGCAGCAACTTCCAATTCCACTAAATTGGAAGTAGGCTCTTGGGCCTTGACCGGACTATCAGTAGCACTGTTTTTCACTGGGGCTGGGCTTGGACAGTCTTTTGCAGTGTGGCCTTCTCCTTTGCATCGACTGCATAAGGGCTTGTAATCCACTGACCTTCGAGGATTTGGACAATTTGGTGAAATGTGTCCCTTTTCTCCGCATCTGTAACACTCCACTTCTGATCTCTGACCACCGCCAGACTGTCTGCCTCTGTAACTTTGAGAGGGAAATCTTCTGGGTCCGAAATTAGGACCAAACTCTCTAGGCTTGGGTCCAATATCTTGTGTTGTCATTTTGGATTCCAGCAAGTTAAATCTTGCGTCTTCTTCCTTCCTTCTCCTATCATGCATCTCCTTCAGGGAGCAAATGTCCTCTGTATGGTTCTTCCGCAAATAGTAGGAACAGAAGGCTCCAGGGATGGTTGGTTTCCGTGAACATTCAGTGGCTAAATGGCCTGCTTGATGACACTTACCACACCAAGTATTTGACCGCATCACATCTCTTCCTGCTCCTACAACGTTGGATATGCTAGCGGTATTCACTTTCAGCGTCTGTAGTTGTTCTGTAATCACATCCATCAACTCCTTTTTGATGTTTGCAACTGAGTTGGATAAATAATCCTTCAAGCTTTCTCCTCCTGACGTACTGGCAGGAGGGTTTTGAGGAGTCTCTGTAATCACTGCATAAACGGGTTGGGCTGGTACAGAGGGGTCTCTGTTCTGGTTCTGATTCAGAGCTCCTGTTTGAACTGTTGGCTGTTGGCTCCAGTTGGTAGGATTCCACTGTTGCTGCTGACTTGTCATTGAGGAAATTGGTTGAGACCATGGTTGTTGTGGTTGAACCATCATTTGAGGCATGGATTGTGGCCACTGTGGATTTGGTGCACTGTACTGTGAGACCGGGGGCATCTGTTGGTAGGAGTAGGGAACAGTCCCTGGGACTGCATTTGGTGGGTACATCATTCCTGGCACCAGAGGAGGTAGGACTCCTCTTCCTGTATTCATTGCTAATCTAGCTTCCACTTCATCGTATAGTCTTGCACCTTCTGTTGCAGCTTGCAGGGTGGCTGGTCTTTGTAGCTCCACAAACTTACGGACTTCTGGTTGTAATCCTCTGAGAAACACTCCCTTCTGAATGCCATCATCTAGATTATGGTTAGTCCATCTCTTCAAGATGGATTCCATTCGTGAGACATAGGCTTCTACTCTTTCTCCAGAGGACTGACTTAGGTTCATAAATTCCTCTCTCATCCGCTCTTCAAAACCTTCACGCCTGAATTTAGTGAGGAAGGCCAACTTCAGGTCGTCCCATGTGCCAAAAGTTCCTGCTGCTTGTCTCTCATACCACTGAAACGCCACGCCCTTAAAAGTGGCGGGGAATATTGCTAACCAATGCTCAGGGGTTCTGGCATTGTTAGCCACACACGCTACCATAAACTCTGCTACATGAAGATCAGGGTCTTCATTGTACTCTCCCTTAAAAACTGGCAATGGGACTACATTCGCTGGTCTGTCATCAATATTTCCAGGACGGATCTGGCTTGGAAGTGGACCTCCAGCTGGAGGAGGAAGGGCTTGATGTGCCATTGGGACTTCTGTAAAGAGTTCCACAAGGGCGTCAAAGGCGGCTTCTGCTGCGAGCTCGCTCTCGGCTCTGATTCTTGCTTTCTCTCTTCTCACGTACCTCTGGACTCGTTCTAACGCTTGCCTTTTTATTGCGTCATTCATCAGGGGGTTGGCTCCACTATGTTGTTAGTGCTCCACAGAGGGTTAACAGAAGGCTTCAGTCTCTGGAGGACTCTCTTGCCAACATTTCTTCTACTTCTTTCTTTTCAACGTCCCTAAATTCTGCTTTCATGCCACTGCACAGAGGAAGGTATTCGGTTCTGAAGGTGTCATAATGCATACGTCTGAGCATTGTGGTGGTGCCATCATCATAATAATGCCAGCTTCTGATGGTTTCAACAGTGTATGTTGTGAAAAACACTCTGTCTACCAACTTCCAGTGGGTTGCTAATTGAACAAACAGAAGATTATCAGTACACCAAGCATCCCATGTATCTTGCTGTTGAGCATCCACGAACAAATTCCAACTTTTTTCCTTCTTGTCTTTGTGAACCTCTACAGACCAAGACTCCTGAAGCTTCTTCACAATCTCCCACTTGATGTTGTCTGGAAACTTCTCAATGAATGCCAAATCTTCCATGGATGTTCATTCTCTCTGTTTCTGCTCTTCAGTTTGTTCCCAAACAGTTTGCCACCAAGATGCAAGTTTCTGCTGCTTCAACAGGAAGAGGAAACTGTCCACCACATAGAGCATGCATCATGATGGTGATATGTTTCCGCCATTGTGGGATGAACTTCTTATGAAAAGTGGCTTTGATTATGAGAAATTCCAACTCTTCAGTGGAAGAAGGAATTTTACAGACATCCATTGAATTCTTCTCTTCTTGGCAATGCCAATTCCTTCATTTTCAGCCTCTTTTGGTGCTTGTTGATGGCAAGTTTCCCCGGCTGCGCACCAAAAACATGGAGCCCCGAGAGGAACACCAAGGAAAAGGGAATTCTCTTGCAAGAAAATCTATCTTGTAACATCAACAAGCTTGTTTATCATGTTTCATATCATCACAACGAAGAAAAGAACACCAGGCACAACAAATCTTCATGCAGCATCATGTAAATCTCCCACGGTTTTTAATAGAATCAACCATATTCTTCAACATCCTCATAAAATCCATCAATAGAACAAAGAAAGCAAAGAAGTACACCATCTTTGAATGGAAATACATCACATAGTATTCATCTTCAATATCTTCATAGTCTTCTCTCTCAATCTCTCATATACAATCACTTTGTTTCAGTAGAATTGGCTATCTCTGACTCTCTCTCACACACTCCATCAATAATACATCATATCCTCACTACAATCTCTCAAAAATTACTCTCAATAATCACTCTTAGGTCGTGGATACCCCTCCCAAGAGGTATGTCTGATATGAAAGGTCACCAGAGCCACTACAGTGTCTCTTCACAGCTCACTACTGTCACTTCACTCTAGTCTTCTCTTGAGTCTTCAGCAGCTACTTCTTCCACTTCTTTCAGCTCTTTTGCACTTGTATTCACCTCTTTCCAAGGCTAGAAAACTTTCCCAAAATCACACATACATTCCACAGAACACTTACAGAACAGTCTACAGAACAGTACCAGAACAGTTACAGTACAGAAACAGAACAGAAGCAGAAGCTCTACAGAAGACCTACAGAAGGTTACAGAAGGTCATCAGAACTACATAACTCACTCTCAAACCATTCAAAACTCTCACAAAACATTCAATAAACTTTCACAATATCTCATTCTTCATCAATCAATACTCCATCCCTCTTTACAGAAGACAATCAGAACAAAAACAGACCAAAACAGAACAAAACAGAAGGTATACAGAACCAATCAGAACCTATCAGAACATCACAGAACCATCAACAAACATCATGATCTTCCAAAACACAATCAATATCATCCAAAACACTCTCAAACCACTTCCAAATCAATCAATCATCTCATAAAATCAACCATTCAGCTCTCAAAAACAACAAAAATCAGCCAAAAAACAAGTCATTTCAACACTCAACAAAAGGATAATAAATTCGTTAATGGAAACGTCCTTTCTGCCAAGGCATTTATAAACCTCCGATAGTACCCTATCGATGACAGAAAGCTATGAGCCTCTTTTGGAGTGCATGGTGGACTCATAGCAACTATGACCTTGATCTTTTCAGGGTCAGTTGTGATTCCTATTGAACTAACCACATGGCCTAGAAATAGCCCATAAGGCACTCCAAAGAAACACTTTCATGGGTTAAGAGCAATACAAAATTGTCTGCATCGCTCAAAACACTTTCCTAAAATAACCAACATCCTTTCCCTTATAGTGGCTGCCCCTAGGTCATCAATAAACACTTTCAACTCATCTGGGGAAATGTCAACAAAGGTCTTGTTTGCTATTCGTTGCCATGATCCAGGTGCATTGCACAAACCAAAGGCCATCACATGGTACGCAAAAGTACCAAAGACAGTAATAAAAGTTGTTTTCAACTTTTCCTCTTCTGCAATTGCCATCTGGTTATATCTTGCAAAGCAATCCATGAACGAATATATTTTCCTACCCGCTAATTGATCCAAAATCTGGTCAATAAATGGAAACAAGTAGTAATCCTTAACCATTTGCTGATTCAACTCTCTAAAATTTACACATAATCGGATCTAATTGTTTTTCTTCTTCCAGATAACAACTGGTGAACACCATTCTGTATGTTATACAAGGAAGATTAAACCAGCTTTCCACAACTTCTGTAACTCCTCAAATAGCCCGTCCCTCAATTCAAAAGGCATACGCCTTACCTTTTGACGCACAGGACGATTGCCTTCTTTTACAAGAATAGTATGAATAGCTATGCTGGGAGGAATACCTCTCAGCTCATCATAACTCCAAGCAAAGATATCGCGTAATTGTTGAATCAAGGACACATAGTCCTCCCTTTCTACTGAACTGAGCATGGAACCTAATTTAATCGGTCGCGAATCATTTGGCGTGCCAAGGTCCAACTCAATCACATCCGCATCTCTTATCCTATCTTGCGGCTCTATCGACTCATTTAGAGTTATCTGATAAATATCCTCTGTAGTGGACCCCTCTTTAGATTCATCACTTGATGATGTTTCACTACCAAATGGATCATCTGTTGTTTCTAATTCAGTAGAGGATAAAGGAGCTCTCTCACTTTGAGGGGACTCAGGATAAGCATCCACTATTACTCGATTAGCACCTCTACCTAGAACCACTCGACCGATGGGTATATCGACTTGACAGTCCATTCGTAAGATCCAAGGCCTCCCTAACAAGACTCGATAGCTAGGACGTCTTGCAAATCTTATCACCCTAAAGTCCAAGAAGCATTCTACACTTGCAACCATAACATGGACTCTAGTAACACAACCTTCTGGTTGTCTTAGACTATCATTAGCAATTCTAAGAATGGTGGAACTATCTTTTTCGATGCCTAGACCCAGCCTCTCCATCAACTTTGAACGCATGATATTAACGGAGGATCCAGTGTCTACAATAGCATGTTCCACTAATATTCCATCCACATAAGCTGGAACCCTAGGGCAGTTCTTTTCAGCATGATCCAACCAATCTTCCCCTACTCCTGCTATGCCCAAAGGTTCTACAATATACCCAATGTCAAGATTGTGGGAGAGAAGGAAGGAGTCTCACTTGTAGCTCTCTTTCTTGCACAATGGGGGAATACACACGAAGATGGAGGCTGAAAACAGTTTTCCTCTTCTTATTTGTGTAAGCCAAAAGAACTCTCGTACATAGAAATAGAAGAACCCTATATATGGGTCTCAAACCAAACTCAACTAACTAAGGTGGCATACTAACTGAGCCACAAACTAGAGTAGATAAGGATAGCTGCCATCTAGCTATTATTCATGGGCGGTGTACCAACCGCATTTGCAAAACTGACAAGTTGGTGACATAAATGCACAACGGTCACCCTGGCATATCACGAGTGGAGCTCGATATCTCAACACTCCCCCTCGAGCTCAATCCCAATTCCTGCACACCAAGTAGGTCTCTGAACTTGCACAGCTTCTCTGCGCCCAATGCCTTCGTGAATATGTCAGCTACTTGATCCTCTGTGCTGACATAAACTAGATCAATAAGACCTAGTAAAACCCTCTCTCGCACATAGTGATAATGCACCTCAATGTGCTTTGTTCTAGCATGATAGACTGGGTTATTTGCCAAGTGTATACTACTCATGTTGTCACAATAAAGGACAACTGGCCCATCTGTAGACTGATGCATATCATAAAGTAGCTTATCCAACCAAGCTACCTCACATGCAGCCATTGCTGCACCCCTGTACTCAGCCTCTGTGCTCGACAAGGCAACTGTACGTTGTTTCTTGCTGCTCCAAGTGACTACAGCACTCCCAAAAGAGAACACATACCCACTGGTAGATCGTCTATCAGAAATACTACCAGCCCAATCAGTATCAGTGTATCCATGCAACTGTATCTGAACCCTAGTCTCATAAAGTAGTTCATACTGCAATGTGGACTTCACATACCTGAGTATGCGTCTAGCCGCATCCAAATGCGGTTTCCTTGGAGCTTGCATAAACTGACTTACCAATCCAACACCATAGCTCAAATCTGGCCTGGTAATAGTCATATAAATCAAGCTTCCTGCTATGCGTCTGTACATAGTAGGGTCTTCCAGAAGCTCACTTGCATCTGCGCTCAGCTTCACATTTTACTCCAAAGGAACTGAAATAGGCTTACAGCCTGTCATCCCATATTTGGACAGCATGTCTAATCCATACTGCCTCTACAAGAGCTGTATCCCACTTGGTGATCTAATCACCTCAATGCCCAAGAAATAACGTAGCTCTCCCAAATCCTTCATCTCAAACTTCTGCTTCAATAGCATTTTCACATGAAGAATATCTTCATCATTGTCACGTGTCATAATCAAATCATCAACATAAATGACAAGTAGCATAATACCTTTCTCTGTTTTTCTCACATAAAGTGAGAAGTATGCCTTGGAAATTTGAAAGCCAATAGTGACAAGATATTGTCCTATCTTGTCAGACCATGCTCTAGGTGCTTGCTTCAAGCCATACAATGCTTTCTTTAACCTGCAAACAAACTCAGGATGAACAGTATGCACATAACCTAGTGGCTGCTCCATATAGACCTCTTCTTGCAAATCACCATGCAAGAAGGCATTCTTTACATCCATCTGATGTAAAGACCATTCCTTTGATGCAGCCATAGCAATGACTGCTCTTATATTTGCCATCCTTGCAACCGGACTGAATGTTTCTTCATAGTCAATGCCATATGTTTGTGCATACCCCTTGACTACTAATCTTGCCTTGTATATATTCAGAGAACCATCTGCATTGTGCTTCACCTTATAAACCCACTTACAACCAATTGCATTCTTACCTTTAGGCAAAGGTACCAATTCCCATGTAACATTTGCTTCCAAGGCATCCATTTCTTCATCCATGGCTTTCATGTCAAGATTGTGGGAGAGAAGGAAGGAGTCTCGCTTGAAGCTTTCTTGCTTGCACAATGGGGGAAGACACACAAGGGTGGAGGCTGAAAACAGTTTTCCTCTTCTTAGTTGTGTAAGCCAAAAGAACTCAAGTACAAAGAAATACAAGAACCCTCTATATGGGTCTCAAACCAAACTCAACTAACTAAGGTGGCATACTAACTGAGCCACGAACTAGAGTAGATAAGGATAGCTATTATGTAGCTATTATTCATGGGCAATGTACCAACCGCGTCTGCAACTGACAAGTCGGTGACATAAATACACAACGGTCACCCTGGCGTATCACGAGTGGAGCTCGATATCTCAACATTTCATCCATTTTTCTTTTCCCATGGCTTGCTCAAAAGAAGTGGGTTCTGGTTCCTGTATCACTATGACCATATAGGCATAGTGAATGGCTGTAAATCCATCATATTTCAGCCTATCCACAAGATACCTAGCTCTGGTAGACCTGTGCAAAGTAGGTTCACTCCTAGGTGCTCTCAAAACATCCCTGGTCTTCCTTTCTCCCGGTGTAACAATAGAAGGAATACCCAACTCATCATCAATGCTCTGTTCTAAGCCACTGGATTCACCATCCACATAAGAGTGACCTGCATTCATATCAAACATGGGCTGATCTACCTTCTCTTTTCCTTTTCGTGATACTTGCATACCACTATCTGCATTGCTTTGAGAAGATTCTCCTGATCTCAATCTGCCTATCCATGGCGAAGAATGTGAACCACTACTAGAGGACGCTCCAAGTCCACTAATATTTTGTGACTGTTGCTATGAATTCTGTGCAGCATTACCATTTTGTGCATCTACATCATCAATCACATTTACTGGTTTATACCAGCTACTTATCTCATTAAAAAAAACATCTTTGCTCACTGTAAACTTAGGAATAGAAGGGTTATAGCATCTATACCCTTTTTGCTGCAGAGAGTAATCAATAAAGATGCACTTCTCAGCTTTTGGATCCAACTTGGATCTCAACTCATTTGGCACATGTACATAGGCAATGCAACAAAAAATCTTCAAATGAGAAATATCTAGTTTCCTACCAGTATACCTCTCCTCTGGAGTCATCCCATGTATTGCTGCAGTGGGAGTCCTGTTCATTATATAGACTGTTGTAGCAACTGCTTCAGCCCAGTAATAATCTGGCAAGTCTTTTTTGTTGAGCATGGCACGAGATACCTCTCCAATATGCCTGTTTTTCCTTTCTGCAATTCCATTTTGTTGTGGGGTATGACTACATGAATATTGTTGCTTTATGTCATGCTCCTACAAGAACCTTGCAAACTCATTTGAGAGGTACTCTCCCCCTCCATCTGACCTTAGGCATTTTATTTACAGGCCTGTTTCTTTTTCAACCATAGCTTTAAGAGTTTTGAAATGCCCAAAAACTTCACTTTTCTTTTTCATAAAATACACCCAAACTTTTCTGCTATAGTCATCAATAAAAGTGACAAAATAATGACAGCCTCCAAGAGATGCAGCTTTAGTAGTCCACACATCAGAGTGGATTAATTCCAATGGCTTCTCACTCTCTTGAACATGTCTAGGAAATGGTTTCCTTGCCTATTTTCCAAATTGGCAGGCTTCACATACCTTATGCATTTCTGTAACCTTGAATTTAGGCAATCTTGCAACAATATTTTGGGCCTACATTGATTTAAGTCGCTGTACATTAATATGACCAATGTGTTTATGCCAGATATCAATATCTGCAACTACACCGGTCCCATGTGCAAACATTGCTACACTCAATTCAGACATGTCTGCATCCAACGTAAACATTCTACCCTTCTTCTTTCCTTTTGCTATCAAGCGACCTTTATTTTTCATATCCTCAACAAAGCATCCATGAGGATTAAATCTGACCTGCAAGCCCTACTCAACCATTTGCCCAACAGAAACCAGATTCTTGGTGATATTTGGGACATGAAATACATCGGACACAGGTATTTCTTTTTCCCATCCTGCATAGACAAATGTATTTTTTCAATCTGCACAATAGGATGTGCGGTATCATCACCAGTCTCCACAAATCCTGGTTTTTCCATTTCCTTGCATCCTCCATCCATTCTGCATGACCTGTCATGTGGTTTGATGCACCTGAGTCAACATACCACACATCGTTGCTTTCTTCTGCACTTGTCACAGAATTGTTCATGTGCTGCACCATAAACAAATGCTCATTTCTATCATCACCCTGTCTACTAGAAGATGCATAATTCCCTTGTTACAATTTTCCATTCATGATGTCATTCTGCTTTTTATAGTAGTCTTTAGCCATATGACCCATTTTACCACAGTAGTAGCATTCAACATTATTGTTTGCATTTTGGCCTCTTTGCCATCCACCATCAGCTCTTTGGCTCCCCCTGCCTCTAGAGTTACCACGTCCTCCTCCATAGGACTGGTTTTCTTGAGTCTGTTGCATATTTTGATTTCTACCACGGCCTCCAAATCGGCCTCCTCTACCTCTGCCTCTACCTCTTCCAGCATTTGAGTAGAAGATAGTTTCTTTTGAAGTTCCTCCTGAAGAAGATGCACCACCATTTCTTTGCTCCTCAGAAATTAGAAGAGCAATCAACTCCTCAAAATCAGGAAATCTTTCACGAACTGAAATGGATGTCCGAAACTGTGCATAATCCTTTCCTAGACCATTTAAGGTCACAGAAACTAAATCATCATCTTCCACTGGCGACCCAATGGAAGCAAGTGTATCTGCAATCTTCTTCACCTTCATGTGGTAGTCATTGATGCTCATACTTTCTCTTTGCACTTTATGCAACTCTTGCTTGAGCTGCATTTTCCTGGCTTGCGTATTTGTGCTATACATTTTTGACAAAGTATCCCGTGCCTCCTTTGGCGTACTTGCATCCTGAATATGCACAATCATAGAGTCTGAAATACTGATAGACAGCCAGTACATAACTTTCCTAGCTCTCTCATGCCATGCTTTAAATGCTTGTATTTGCTGTTGATTGGGAACATCAGGAAGAACTGGTTCTTGTTCATTTCCTGCAACAAATTCCCAATATCCTTTTCCCATAAAGAAATTCGTCATTCTAAACTTCCATGCTTGGAAGTTTTTCTTGTCAAGCTTTTCAGTGACAATCTGTGAAAGAGAATCAGATGCCATTACAAAACACTGCAAAAAATTCTATCACTGCAAAGAACACAGCTTCAGCCTCACAAGGACAAATCTGCAAAACTGACGAAAGTGATATTTGACCACACAGTCACTTCCAAGTGACGATTTTGCATCAACAGGCAACAAGGATGATTCTGTAACTCCCAATGTCTCTGTGCACAAGCATACGATGCAATTTCTACAGTAACTTTTCATCGACCTGTAGAACAGTGGCTGCACAGCATAAAACTGGGCCTTTTCCCGAGTGCGTGTAGAAAACTTCCGCCTCCAAAACAAGCCCCGAAATGGCCTCAAATAAAAAAAAAGGGTCGCCAAGGGCTAAAGCCCTATCCCGCAACATATACTGCCCTCTTGCTACTCCTTACCACGAACAAGGCTCTGATACCATGTCAAGATTCTGGGAGAGAAGGAAGGAGTCTCACTTGTAGCTTTCTTGCTTGCACAATGGGGGAATACACACAAAGGTGGAGGCTAAAAACAGTTTTCCTCTTCTTGGTTGTGTAAGCCAAAAGAACTCTCGTACATATAAATAGAAGAACCCTATATATGGGTCTCAAACCAAACTCAACTAACTAAGGTGGCATACTAACTGAGCCATAAACTAGAGTAGATAAGGATAACTGTCATCTAGCTATTATTCATGGGCGGTGTACCAACTGCATCTGCAACTGACAAGTCGGTGACATAAATGCACAATGGTCACCCTGGCATATCACGAGTGGAGCTCGATATCTCAACACCCAATACGCAGGATCTTCTTGAATTCCTTGCGTACTCCTGGAGATAATTTGAGCAATTGCAAAAGGTTCACATCTAGTTTGACTTCACAAAGAGAACTTGCTAAATCAAAGTCATGATAAGTAGCCAAAGCTCTCTTTTCTCGCCAAACCATCCTCTCTTTTGGTCTTTGGACCGGTTTTGGTGCTTCTTTCTTAGCTCTTGCCTTCTTTCTTGGTACTTCTTCATCCTTCTTAGGGTCGCCTTTTGTGTCAACCGGCCTTAGCGGTCCCCCTTCTATGCTAGGATTCTGGACTTGCGTCCCCCTATCCCCTTGTTTAGGGTTTCCCTTGACCAGTTTTGCATTATCTTTGTCAACCTCTTTAGCCTTTTGGCCTCTTGTCATGGCTCTTAAGTTAGAGGTTTCAGCATCATTTAATCGTACAGCCTCAATAAGGCTGGCTCCGTTGCCTTGTGGTAACTCTTCTATAGTTGTTTTTCCCCTCTGCAATATTTGTCTTGGTGCATCATTCTACTACAAGTTATTTCATTGTGCTCTATGATTCATTGGGCCCGACTATTTACTCCCTTGCTGGAGAGAACTAATCTTACTCCAATAGGTAGCAGCTAAATGGCCAGACTTCCCACAAATGTCACATTTCACATTTGGACAGTTTGTGGGGAAGTGCTGCCCACCACACCACTTACAATTGAATCTTGAGGGTCCACCCTCTTTAGGGCGTCGACTCCTTATCAGATTTTGTTGCTTCTTCAAGAAATTAACGTCGACAGCTATTTGTTGATATTGTTCGGAAATCATATTAGTATAATGCTTCATCATATCCTTAACTTCGCGAAGGACATTAGATGCACTCGACTCATAGCCTCGATCGTCGACCCGTCATTCCATTGGCCTAACAATTTGAATTGGCATTGGCTGTTGACCCATAGGAACAACATTAGAATTCGAAACTTGGCCTCCAACATTTGGTGGAGCCAACTGACTTGCCATAGGCATAGTCACACTGGGAGGAGCTCGCAGCAAAGGTACATTCTGAACCACGCTCCCTCTCCCATTAGGGTTAGTCATAGGCATCCCTTGACTTCCATTCGTCAATGATGGATTGCCTCCAGGTACTAAACCCGCATTAACATTCATTCGAGAGGAGTAGGCCCTTTGTAATCATGCTTCTACTCCCTCTACCCACGTAATAGTGGTGTCTATATCTGCCAAGGCCACAGTGCTCAATTGTACTTGAATATTAAAATCCAACCCATGCAAAAAGTATTGCAATTGGGTAGCCGACGAAATGGGGATGTAAGTTTGTAACTTACGGAATACTTCCTTCAGCTTCTTGGCATAAGCTTTCACATTCTCATGAGGATCTTGGCGTGTTACATTCAAGAACCGCAACCAATATTGGCCCTCTTTCAGGGACATATTCCGCTCGGAAAGCTGCATAGAATTGATCAATTATGGTTATGGTTCCAGACTCTATGCTGTGATACCATACCGCATCCCTTCCTTTTAACGTCATATTAAAGAACATCATGAGATGTCCCTCGTCTTGGATGTGATAATTGAACATCAATCTTTGAAACTCACAAATGTGAAATTCTGCATCCTCTTTTGCTAACCCATTAAAAATGGGCAAGGAAACTCCTAAGGCTCGTAAATCCGGCATCCCTGCAGGAATTGCAATGGGTTGTGCCATGGCGACAATCGAATTAGCAATATGAGCTTGAACAAGTGAATTCACCCCCCCACTTAAAGTGGGTAGACTTGGTAGAGGACAGGAAGAACTTACACTTTCTCCTACACCTAACGGATTATGTAGAGTAGTTGGGTTACTAAGACCACTGCCTCTTATATGTACCGGGCTACTCCTTCGAGGAGAATAATGACTTACAATCTCCGACTGCCGTCTAGCCCTCTCAGCACGTTCTGCTTTTTGGATTTCAGCTTGACGGTCCTTGTCAGAGAACATAAACAAACTTTCTCTTGGTCCCTAGAAACCCTAGATTCGAAAACCACCACTTATAGGCGGCTCCCGACAGACGCACCATTGATGGGACCTAAAATGGGCTGGCACTAGCTATAGCACTAGCCGGACCTCATGCTCATGACACACAAACACCCTCACGACCTTGCGGACCAGGAGCGTCAATCTAATGCTAAAGGACAACCTGCCCTAAAGCTCAATCTATGCTTTTATAGTTTATAGTCCAACGTTTCCCTAAAACTCCTCAAAGGGAGAGCCCTTACACATTCTCATTGCCATGATCACACACCTATGGAGGCACCCTCTCAACTAATAGTCGAAGCCCCACTACAACTCTCCTACATCGCAGGGATTGGCCCTTTGATGCGTTGCTAAACATATAACACAAACGAGCACAAACTCCTCTCAAGGTACCAATATTTTACACTCCATGATGTACCATTCCTCACTACAATTTCCCCTTAGGACCTGACGCCTAACCTACAGCTTAGGACATCCTCTCACGCTCATCGTTGGTCACAATCTAAGGAAGACAGGTCCCATGCATCCAAGAGGTTTTTCTGATACCTTTTAATTATTATGCTTAATGCAAATTGTATATGGCTATGTGCTCAGAAAAAAGAAAGATTAGCATCGTGCATGGTGTATAAAGCATTCTTTCCATGAATTTTACTAGTGCATTTTGCGTTGAAAGGAGGCACCGAGCCATATGCTCATGCTACCATCCTCTTTATTTAAACTGTTTCCTATATGCCAAGTACAATGTATAAATCAAATCTTTTCTTTATCTTTCAGCATTTCAGCCCCTCCTCATCTAACTCTTAGCATTTTGTATCGTTAATCGGTTAGATAGGGTTTTTATGCTTTTTTTTTTCCTTTTAAAAGAATAATAAATATGCAAAAAACATAGAAATGGGGACAAACCGATGACAACCTCGTGCTTTGCCATTTTTATACATTGCAAAAACATAGATATAATTTTTCTCAGCCTGTTTTCTATTTTTTCCTAATTTTAAATCTATTTTTTTTATTTTTAGGCATTTTTTCCCTATTTCTCTTTAATAAATAATGACTGAAAATGAGAATTGATTGTGGGATGTGGCCCTTAGGTTCATTGACAGCAAAAACTCAGATTTAGTTGGTGTGACATATCATATTTCTCATTTATATAGCAAAAAACCCAATTTTACCCTTAAAACGCGTGTTTTTCATGTTTTTTAACACTAATTCTAGCCATGTAACCTTATATTTTCTGATTTTCAGGTTGCAAACAGTTGAAACTCATGGAAAACAATGTCATAATGAACTTTTTTCATCCCATATGAACAAGGTTTCATAAAGCAAATAGCATAAAAAGATCATTTTTCTTTATAAAAATAGCATTACCGCTTATTTTCAGGTCTCGGTTTCTTGGTCTTGATTATGGGACTGATTTCCAGCATGCGTTTAATGCTCAGCATGACCCCACATTTCTGTCTCTAGCCCCTCTTCATCCATGGAGCAATCCGATCTTTTCCAGACGAGCATTCGCCATTCCTTCTTCTTCTTTCTTCTTCCCACGTGCACCACCCCTTAGAGGAGAGAGAGGGAGGAGAGAGAAAGGCTAATTCTCTCTCTCTCTCTCTCTCTCTCTCTCTCTCTCTCTCTCTCTCTCTCTCTCTCTAGTCAATCATTTCATGCACAAGAGGCGGCAAGTTGAATCGAAGAATCAATGTGGTTTGTTGTTGCCTTCATTGCTATGGTTTCTTTGTAGCCACCATATCTCAATTTTGGGGGGGGGGGGTCAGTTTTCGTTGCGCTGATCAGTGCGACGACATAATCCCCTCCTCCACAAAAAAATTAGAGGGGGGGGTCCCAAGAGTCACCCCCTTTGGTACTCCTCTTTGGCCACCTCTTTAATTCTGGCCCTTTTCCCGGCCTTTCCCGCGTCCGATGTCTGAATTGCATTTTGGAAAATTCTGGGCGTCTACCTCGGCATCTTGGACTGGTCAGTAGCTTCCTAACTTGCACAGGCACACGGAAAAAGTACTAAAATTTTGGAAGTGTCGCACAGGCCCTTTTAAAGCACTTGACGCTTAAAATCGTCCTAGGTCGAGGTGCCGGCTTCGTGATTGAACTTTTTTTTGTTGAATTCCATATTTTTTTCCAATTTTTAGGCCCATTTTCCGCCCTAAAATCCAGCTTTCAAGGGGGGTGGTGTTTTTTTGAATGCCCCAAAATTTTTACTTTTTAATCATTTTCTGATTAGCAACATCAAGAGGAATCCTCTTGGCAGCAAGATGCATGAATTCTTCACCCTCCATCACTTTAGAAATGATAAAAAATGATGCATTCTATAAAAAGATCTTATTATAGTCTTTATCTCTCCTCGCTCCTCCTGTGATTTTTTCTCGTGGATCAATTTAAAAGAGAGGGGGATGGACTGAGATGGACCTTTTTGGTTGCGTGATGATACAAGAGTTCAAATAGACATGAATCGTGGTTGGAGGATTGTCAGCGGCGGCAATGTAAGAGTGTCACTGGGCCTCCAAGTTTGAAAAATATGCGTCATAATGAGCGATTTTATGAGAAAAATATAGATTTTGATGTTTTATGATCAATTTTTGTTTGAAATGGTTAGCAATGATTGTATTGATTTCCCATACTTTGTTTGGTTAGTCATGCTGAAGGATTCATAAGAAATTAATCGTATAATAATTTTATGTGCTGAATATGCAAAACCTGGGACTATGCAATCTCTTGCATAAGTTACTCATGAATATATGTGTGCATCACATGGGTTCAAAATAAGGGAATTTTAAAATATCATTTTATACATTTTTTACATACATAAGGGTGTAATATAAAGGGGTTATTTACATATTGAATAGAAAAGGGTTATGTTTTATTCAAGAAAAATTCATAGATAAGGATATTTATAAATAGGCCTTAAACACACATGATGTAGAGGATGAACAAATAGTAACTTCCCCGAGTGTGGTTTAAAGGAAAACATGCAACTTTTGGGTTTTTGGTGTGCATTTTCAGTTCTTATGGATTAAAACATGCTTAGAAAATCATTATCCATAATTTCATTCAATCTAAACTAGAAAGTCAGTAATTATGAGGAATTTTTTATAAATCAATAGAAAAATAAGAAAAAAAAGAGAAAAATAAGGTTTCTCACATCATAAAAATAAGATTTATAATATATGATAGCAATGAAGCATGGGGTTTAGCCTCACTTTATCCCTACCTCTTTGTTAGAGTGAGTTTTAATCGCTTTCAATAAAGAAAGATACATTAAAAACCACACCTTATGCCTATCAACGCATGCAAAATTTTAAACGGTAGGGAGTAGGGGGTTGTTGAGTGGTTAAAGTACATTAAATTTTGATATTTCATGATGCGTATCACATAAAGTTTGTGGTTGTTTAAACCTCAAAGGGACCAATAGCACAAGAAAGCTCGGTACTAGTGATGCACAGATCGCATGCTGTACGCTCGCATAGTGAATGCCGGAAGGTCCCCAAGAACAATAGAACTCTACTTTTTGCACAAATTACAAGGTAAAAAACATGAACGACAAGAGCAAGAGACCAATTGGGTGCAATCTCCCCCCATGCCTTGTGTGAGTGCTCCACAAAGCATGTATTTTATGTATTATTCATCTTCAAGCTCAAATAATAGCCCAAATTACAAAATAGCAAGCTTTTAGCTTTTGAGTTTGCTTTAACACAAAATAGGAATAAAGCTAATGGACGGTGCCCAAAGAGTCTGGCACGCCCAATACAATGTCTAAATAGAAATAACATAATCGTGCGCCCATGCTCATACAAAATAATAATAAATATCCGACGCCTTAATAAATAGGTGTGACAAAATATAGGTGTCATGCCTAAGGTATACGCCCATCAAAATATAATCCATAAATTGAATACTCGCTATTCTCCAATGCTTTCCTCCGCCACTGCTGCTATCTCTACACATCAATTGAAGCATTCACAATCGTTAGTAAAATAATACAATTAAACCGACAAAAGTGAATACCTAGCAGTCTTCAGCTACATAAATAAATCAACTGGTTAGAAATAAATCCTAACCTTAATTTATTACGAGTGCGCACTCTAAACTCATAAACGTTTATTAATTTAATATGCATTTTGCGGAATCACCCGCTATGGAATCACCCATGTACACACTAAATTAATGAAACGCCCGAAAAGGACAGGCGTCCCCATCAACTTCTCGCACAAAGAATCCACTTTGTGTATGAGCCTCGATCATCAAAGTTGACGGAATCCACAGTGGCACGGAATCCACCGTGTAATATGCCTCCTAGCATCATACCCCTGGGGTGGGATAGCAATTGACCTCAATTGCTATTAGCTCAATGTGGAGATAACAGAGTGGGGAAATCATTTAAGTCTCTAGCGTGCATCCATTCTGCTTCCTCTACAGGATGGTTCTTAAATTTAACTAGATATCTAGAATATCTTCGGCCAGTTCTAGTGGTCATAAAGTCAATGTCTATGATAGCTTCTAGTTCAAGTATTTCAGTCTCTTCCTCTAACAAAGGTGGGTTTTCATAAACAGGGTGTACAGGTAATTGGCCTCTAAATGGTCTTAATAAACTAATGTGAAATGTGTTGTGAATTTTCCAATGAGGTGGTAATTCTAACTTGAATGCATTTTCATTTATTTTATGAATGATCCTAAATGGTCCATAGAATCTAGGGGCTAATTTCACAACTGAGTGTCTATCTACACTTTGTAGTCTACGTTTTTCTATTCTCAACCAAACATAATCATCAACTTTGAAATTCATTGCTTGTCTTTTCTTATTGGCTTGTTTGGTATATGATTGCTGGGCTTTAGCAATCATGTCTTTAACCTCATCAAAAATAGTATTATGCATACTAGCAATATCATCAGCACTCTGAATTCTATTTGACAAAGATGTAACAGGTGTAGATAATCTATATCCATAAATCACTTCAAACGGTGCTTTCTTTGTAGATGTGTGTGGTGTATTGTTATATGCAAACTGTAATAAATGCAAATGTGTATCCCATGTCTGAGGTTTAGAAATAGTATATGCACGTAAGAGATCTAGAATAGTCCTATTAGTGGCTTCTATTTGTCCATTAGTTTCAGGATGAAATGCAGATGAGAAATCAATCTTTGTGCCTAGGTTAGCAAACAGAGTAATCCAAAAGTTGCTACAAAATCTAGAATCACAATCTGAAATAATAACTTTTGGCAATCCATGGTTAGTGAAAACAGTTTTAAAAAACAATTGGGCTGCTTGTGATGCTGTTAAAGTTTTCTTACATGGAATGAAATATGCTTGTTTACTAAATCTATCTACTACTGTCCAAATCATATCATGGTTAGATTTAGTATTAGGTAAACAAGTAATAAAATCCATAGAGATTTGTTCCCAAGGTTTAGATGGAATAGACAAAGGCATAAGTAATCCATACTGTTTACCATGATGTCTCTTAACTCTTTGACAAATCAAACATTCAGAAACAAAGTTAGATACATCAGTGTCCATATGCAGCCAATAAAAATCTTTAGTTAATGTACGTAAAGTAGATATGATACCTCTATGACCTTGATATGGAGGACAATGAATTTCATTCAAAACAAAAGATCGGAATGGAACTGTAACACACAATCTCTTTTCATAAAACATAAATACATCATTATATGATAGTGAATCAATAGGAATCAAATTATTTTGAACTAATTTATTCCAATCAGCATGAAAAGTAATATCCTGATGATAAGTATCTTTCATAGCAATCAAAGAATCAAAAGATATAACAGAAATATTATGAATGGCAGGTCTTCTACTTAATGCATCAGCCACTACATTTTCTTTACCGGGTTGGTATTGAATGATAGGATGAAAACTTTGAATAAAGGATGCCCATTTGATATGTCGGCGGTCAGAGATTTGGGGTTGGCTAAGTAAATGTCTAATACTTTGCTGATCAGTCTTAATCATAAATTCTGAACCCATTAAGTAGTGTTTCCACTGTCTTAATGCTTGTACAACTGCTAATAGTTCTTTGTCATATGTGGAATATTTCAGTTCAGAGGGTTTCAGCTTACAATTAGAATAGGCTATGGGATAATTGTCTTGCATAAGTACAGCTCCTATTCCTGATCCACTAGCATCGGTCACTACTAAAAAGAATGGTCTATTAAAATCAGGCAACTGTAGGACAGGGGCATGGGTTAATGCATGTTTCAATAAGTCAAAGGATTTCTGTTGATTTTCGGACCAATGATATACAATTCCTTTCTTCAAAAGTTTGGTCAGTGGTAAAGCAAGTAATGAAAAATTACGTACAAACTTCCTATAGAAACTAGCAAGACCAAGGAATGAGCGTAACTCATGCACATTTTCAGGTACAAGCCAATTCAATATTGCATCTATTTTCTTAGGATCAACTTTAATTCCATCAGATGATACTATATGACCTAAATACTCAATTTCTATTTTAAAGAATTCACTCTTTTCAGGATTTGCATACAGTTGATTATCTTTTAATAACTGGAAAACCAATGACAAATGCTCATAATGTTCTTTCTCATTTTGACTAAACACCAAAATATCATCAAAGAAGACAATTACACAATATTGATATTTCAGAAATATACGGTTCATCATTCTACTAAACGTAGCAGGTGCATTAGTCAATCCAAATGGCATTACTAAAAATTCGTAATGACCAAACTGTGTCCTAAATGCAGTTTTGAATATGTCTGACGTATCTAGTCTCACCTGATGATAACCAAAATTAAGGTCTATTTTACTAAATATAGCAGATCCTTGCAGTTTGTCCATAAGGTCATCAACTCCAGGAATGGGATACCTATTCTTTACATTGATCTTATTTAAAGCTCGATAATCAATGCACATACGATAGGTATTATTCTTTTTCTTGACTAACAGAATAGGTGCACCGAATGGAGAACTACTAGGTCTAATCAATCCTCTATTTAGTAATTCCTCAACTTGAGTCTGAATTTCTTTTTGTTCTATCTGGTTATGCCTATATGGTGCTTTGCAAGGTGGTTGTGTGCCAGGAATCAAATCTATTTTATGGTCTTATGGACGTGAAGGAGGTAAACGAGGTGGTAGGTCTTCGGCAAAATAGTCCTTAAAATGTGCAAGAAATTCTTTATGCCTAGGGTGCATATGACTATCTTTTACTTGTAGTTCATTTACCCAAATGAGATAAGATTTACTACTCTTGCGTAATGCACGTTTCGCTTGAGTATGCGAAAGCAGTGGAAAAGCATTAGATGCATGCATACCATACAATGTAATATGTTTTCCTTGAAATTTAATATTAATTGAATGTGTGGAATAATCTATATCTGGGTTATGCTGATGACGCCAAGGCATACCTAAAATAATGTCACTCGACTGTAATGGAACAACTAGATAAATTCTTTTTTCAGTGTATTGACCAATTTGAATCTCTAAGTTATGCACTTCCTGTGTACCATTATACCTAGTGCCTAAGAATGTTGCTTTAATGCGATAATGTGTAGGTATAGTCTGTAATTTCAATTCTTTTACTAGCTTTGCTGAAATAAAATCATGAGTGCTACCGTCATCATGCAAAATAATCTTTTCCTTTCCATGCACCAAACATTTCATAGTCAATAAAGAATGTGGAGTTGGCATACCTGGTAAAGTTTCCAAAGGAGTAGTAGTGTCATCCCCATCTTCTGTAAAATCAGGCATATCTTCATGTTCGTCTTCTTCCATTGCTCCAAGGTAGTTGATATGGGCAAGTGGCTTCTTTGAATGACAATTTGCTGCTAGATGTCCAGGCTGGTGGCATTTATAGCATACTATTGGCTTGGCTTTGGTTACATTGTTTGCAATGGTAGGAAGTCTAGGAACATTAGGATTTGGCTGAGGAATAGGCTTAGGGTTTGGATTGACATTGGATGGTAAAGCAGGTGGTTTTGCCCAATTTTTACGGAAATATGATAAAGAGAAACGACCTGGATTAAATCTTCTAAAATTGGAATTGAATTGTTTAGATCCATAGTTACCATTGGCTTGGAATTGCTGTGGACGTATGTCTCTACCTTGCAGCTTGTCTTCATTGTCGTGAGCTAGTGAAATGGCATCTTCAAGAGTAGCAAGATTGAACATGTTAGCTTCAGCGTAGTAATGCCCAAGAAGTCCAGACATATACTTGCGCTTGTGTGTCACTTCAGGTACGTCTTCAAGCATGCGTAGCTGGAGTAGTGCATTCCAAAAACGCTATGTGTACTGAGGAATAGGCTCACGATCCCGTTGCTGAAGAAGATCCCATTGCTTTATAGCTTTCTCATGAAATTGTGGAGAAAGGAAATTCTACATAAACTTCTTGAAATTCTCCCAGGTAGCAGGACAATCTATACTCTTGCGTACAACAATCCACCAAAGAGATGCTCTGTCCACTAAATGATTAGTGACACACTTGATTTTATCTTTTTCTACATAGGTTTCCTCATGGAAATAGTCGTCAAACTGACTAATGAATGCAAGAACAGTTTTTCCTTCTCATATGCCATTGAAAGTATGTAATTTGAAACTTCTTTTACTTATCTTTGATTCCTTACGGATGGTTTGAGCTTCGAGAGTTGCGTCCATGGTACGTCGAATACGATCTTCAAATTGAGGTTCTTCTTTGTCGGTAGACGATCTTTGTAAATTTGCCAGTTGAACTTGCAATGCTTTCCTAGCCCTTCGTTCTTCTTCCAATTGCATCATGATTAAATCCATCTTTTGCTCCATCGTAGGCTCAGGTAGGTCACCTTCAGCCATAAGATCATCCATATGTGGTTTCATCATCCTGCAAAACTCAAAAGACCTTTCTCACTCAAAATCAAGTTAGCGGGATGAGCATAGCTCAAGTTCGAGAATACAAGGCTTATGTATTTTTGGGTGTAGCTTTCACAATCTTCAAAAAATCTGCGTTTTATCCTTCTTCATATGCTGAAAATGCTTCAGTAAACCTGCATATGGGTAGAGTACCTTCCAATTAACAACTTTGCAGTTCGGAATTTTTGCGTAGGAATAGCTCTTCTATGAGTTTTAGACAGAAGTCAGTTTTGACTCCAGTTGACTTGACTGACTTGCAGAGTTGTAGACTTATGTGACTTGTAGAGTTGCAGACTTGCAGAACTTAGTCGATTTATCTGACTTGCAGGATTTAGACTTGAGAGACTTGTTGAACTTGATTGGTTTTGTGTGACCTGGAGTTTGGGATGACTTGACTGATTAAGGAGCTTAAGTAATTAAGCTTGGGGCTTAATGATCAGTAAACGGCGAAATTCGGGGGGGGGGGGGGGGGGGGGGAGGGGGTTTTTGCTGCCGACGCAAAAATCGAAGGTCTCCTCTTGTCCCAAACGTGACGAATTTTGATGATGAAGCTTTTTAAAGCTTCTAACTAAGCTTAATAACTTGTAAACTTAACCTTTGAAGCTTAATGATAGATATGGGAGTTACTCTTTTCTCTGTACAAAACGACTTGAAGAGAGGGATCTAGAAGTGGTCCTCTGCCTCTGCAGACCAATCCTTCACGATCTGATGATGGAAACACGGGTTCTTGATTTCCAGAAATCTGCATGTATCGACGGTTCGCGACGAGATTGACCGTAGAGCCCGATCGTTCCACGATCTCCGCCTTCGCAAGAGATGGGCAGCGATTGGAAGCTCTTGATCTCAGCTTCGCTCTGATACCACTAGTGTGCAAATCGGATGTTGTACGCTCGTGTAGTGAATGTTAGAAGGTCCCCAAGAACAATAGAAATCTACTTTTTGCACAAATTACAAGGTAAAAAACATGAACGACAAGAGCAAGAGACCAATTGGGTGCAATCTCCCCCCATGCCTTGTGTGAGTGCTCCACAAAGCATGTATTTTATGTATTATTCATCTTCAAGCTCAAATAATAGCCCAAATTACAAAATAGCAAGCTTTTAGCTTTTGAGTTTGCTTTAACACAAAATAGGAATAAAGCTAATGGACGGCGCCCAAAGAGTCTGGCACGCCCAATACAATGTCCAAATAGAAATAACATAATCGTGCGCCCAATAATAATAAATATCCGACGCCTTAATAAATAGGCGTGACAAAATATAAGCGTCATGCCTAAGGTATACACCCATCAAAATATAATCCATAAATCGAATACTCACTATTCTCCAATGCTTTCCTCCACCACTGTTGCTATCTCTACACATCAACTGAAGCATTCACAATCGTTAGTAAAATAATACAATTAAATCGACAAAAGTGAATACCTAGCAGTCTTCAGGTACATAAATAAATCAACTGGTTAGAAATAAATCCTAACCTTAATTTATTACGAGTGCGCACTCTAAACTCATAAACGTTTATTAATTTAATATGCATTTTGTGGAATCACCCATGTACACACTAAATTAATGAAACACCCGAAAAGGACAGGCGTCCCCATCAACTTCTCGCACAAAGAATCCACTTTGTGTATGAGCCCCGGTCATCAAAGTTTACGGAATCCACCGTAAAACCTCACGGAATCCATCGTGGCACGGAATCCACCATGTAATATGCCTCCTGGCATCAACTAGCCCTAAGCAACGAAGCATTATCGTAGGAAAAAAATCATGAAAAGAATTTTCTTCGCACTTTCATGTTGCTAATTTTCAATGGATAAATGTGTTTGAACATGATGGCCATATACAAGCTTGCATTGATACACCATATGGTATGAGTGATAGCACTATGGCTCATTGATAACACATGTTTGTATAAGTGATGACCTAGTTGAGAGTGTGAGGTATCCCAAGCCGTAGCTCTAGATATTTGGTTCCTTGGGGATTATTCGGTGAGGTTTATCTATCATCTCTTGGATAATTTAATTGAAAGAGTGGATTTTTTAAAAATTGTGTCTTATGTTCATGGCACATCTTGGGGCCAATCCCCAAGGCGTAGGAGAGCTATAGTGGAGTTGTGCTAATCAACCAAGGTGTGCTCCCTTTGTGTATGTGCTACATGGTGTATAACACCAACATGTTTAGGGAATACCTCTGAGGAGTGCAGAAATGCTCATTTGTTGGAATACAAAATCATACAAATGCAAAGTTCTTAGATGCTCCTAGCCGTGAGGCCATGTGGGGTGGTTTAAGTGAGTAGTAAATGCTAGCTAGTGCCTTAAAGCCAGTGTCATGCCCATTTTAGGTCATGATACTAGATTTGTTTCAATTGATTTGAGTATCTAGAAGAGTATATTTTGGGTCCATATGGAGAAGTTAGAGTAGAATCAAGCTATAGAAAATTCAAGAGAGGATGATACTCCTTAGGGCTTTGACACAGGGTTGCTTACTTTAAGCAATAGCGTGTTTGTAATTCAAGAGAGTTTTTTATAGTGTTCAAAGTCTATATACATAGTTCTTTTTTTTTCTCTTGAATCTTTATTCCATCTTGTCCATTGTTTTTTATTCCATGTGGACTCTAGCTTATCAAAAAATCCCTTTCACATCATTGGTGAACTTGACGTTACAACCGTGTCTAAATTGTCAGCAATATTGGAGAACTGTCTCTTTCAAGAAGTGCATCTAAATCTAGTGATGAGTTAAAGTAGTTTCTGTGGACCTTTAATACATACATGCAACATCAACAACAATACCAACAGTAGTAGATGCTGCAATAGATGTAGCTTCAAGCCAACACACAATATGAGGTTGTGGCTACCAAGGCTATGGAAGCGATGAAAAATCATAAGAAGCTCTTTGAAGATTGCAATATCTCAAGCTATCTAAAGATTTATGAATTGAAGATGGAGTTCTTTGATATACTTGTGCATATGATGAGCCAATATTTTTAGCCCATGACTACTTCTTTAAAGCCATGCATCAATGAGCTTTGTGATTTCGGTCTAACTTTGCATGCCTTCAAGAAAGTGTTGAAGGAAGAGTACTTCTTAAAGATCCTTCTTGGGTGGGTATGTCACAATAGTCTATCATGCAATATAATCCATCACATAGTCCACATTAATCACATAATTAGATCCTTCTTCAAGCACATGTAAACTTAGATGCATGTTCCCATGCATACATAGTTTATCCATCTAGTATATACCATCCCATAGTATACATTAATTGGAATATAAAATCATATTCAAGTATAGTCAAGATTCAAATGTTACCAACAAAAGTAAAATGACCATGAAAATTCAAGGTGCAAAAATGCAAAACCCTTTCCACTACAAAGCCAAAGTATGTTGCCACCATTAAGGCTTGCAAGAAGGCTCTCTAGTTAGGCTACCTGGTGGTAGACCTAAATATTAGTTATCTGGTTTCTACACAACATTCAAATTCTAAGTGCTATTCAATAGGCCAAGAATCGTGTCTTCCATGTGAAGGAAAATCACATTCAGATCTTCATTAGGGAGGTGGTAGACGACAAATCTATTGATCTTTTCAAGATCTCCACTAACAAGAATCCTACAAATTTTCTCACTAAAAGTCTATCAATAGAGTGTTTTGCCTTCCTTAGAAAGATGATGCGCATTGGATGCAAGGTGATGCATTTTCTCATCTTGATATACAATCCAAATAAGGGCTTGATGGCGAGATAGAGCTACTATGAGAGTTTGAGTCAAGGTTTAATGAGATGGATATTGCAAGTGAAGCATTCTTAGAGCCTAAAAAGGTGGAATTATTCCTATAGGTAGCAGATCCACCTTTCCAAACACAATTAAGAGAGCTCTTGGAAGGTAGACTATAGCCTATGTGTCTTAAGGATGAAAGGACAATGTCACTACTTTGGTAAAGCCACAAATGTGGAAGTCTAGGTTGCTGAATGGTATTGTATCTCCTACAGTTTCTCTTATTTCTATACCTTCTACTACCTCCACCTTGGCTCCTATCTCTATGCCTACACTTGTTATGCTTACACCTATTATTGTTAGTAGGATGTTAGCTCATGTGTTAATTTTATTATAGGAATTTTTATGGGGATTTATTTGTAGTATTTTAGGCATTTAATGCAAGTTAACTAGCATTTAATGCTAGCTAACCAGCTACTATTGTAGGCCTATTTCATACCTATTTACAGTGGGGTTCCTCCTCCTCATTCACCATCATCGTTCACCAGATGGACTTCTTATTAGACAGAGGAGCCTATGCCAACGTCCACATAACAAGTGACTCATTGCTATATGTGACTATCTCCCTATTGAAGAGAAGACTTTCTATTGGAGAGAGGATCCAATGTTAGTGCCCACACAACAAGTGATTCACTATTATATTCATAATCATCATTCATTGCTATACGAAAATTGTTGTTTCTCACTTTTAGGCTGTGGAAGGTCAACTCCTACATGTGTTTTCAATCTAGCACATTGTATTTTTAGCCTACATGGGTATTTTAACATGTAATCATTAGTTTGTTGTATTGATTTCTCAATCAACTTGCATTTTTTTTCCCAAGAGTGTTTGGTGGCTATTTTTAGCAATTTTTTATTTTGTTTTTATCAATTTATTTTAGTTTCCCTTATTTTTGGATCAAATTTTCAATTACACTTTATGTAGACTCAATTTATGAAGTCTTTGCTATTGGTTTGGCTACATCTCCCTCTATATAGATCTTATTCTCTATCTTGTCTTCTAATCCTCTCATATGGCTCCTCCATGTACTTCTACAGAGGATAAGTTACACAAACTTGACTATCTAAGATGGGATACTATCATGAAAGGATACTTTGTGTAGAAGCGGTTATGGTACATTGTTTGTGGAGCTATTCTTCTTCCTTAGTATCCTATTCCATTTATTGAAGTTTTTGATGCAGACAACTATGAGAGGAAGTTGTGCTAATATGCGATGCAGATGATATGCATGCTTATTCTTCTCATCTTTGATGCATTTCTAAATAAGTTCTACTAGCAGTTACCTCCTATAGCACATCTCCCAAAGTATGGACAAAGCTTTAGATGTTGTATGAGGCACCTTCCACCATGCATACAATGACCCCTTATGACCAATTTCAGTAGATTAAGTTTGAGGCTAAGAATACCAATCACTCATTTTTGCTCTATATTACATAGGTATAGGACTAGCTTTGATACATGAAGTTTTCCCTTTCAGAGGCATATCTTGGGGGAGTAGTACTCTACTTGCTCCCCCTGGAGTTTGATGGAGTGGTGAATGCTTTGAGGGCATATACATCATCTACACCTATGAGCTTCACACATCTATCCTTGATCCTACTTGAGCATGAGGCATCATTGCATCTATAAGGAAAGCTTTTGTCTCATTATGGAGGATTAGGTAAGCCTTTACAACTTCAGAGAGGGATAGCATGAAGAATACATAGAAGTCTCAGTGTTATCACTATGGTAAGAAGGGACACTCACGAAAGGTAGAAGGATTGCAAGGAATTAGCAACCTCATGGAAGCATAAGAAGAAGAACAAGGAGTAGGATGTAAATTTCTCTGATGAGTCATCCTCTTCAAATATTGACTCCAATCTTGCAACCAAGGAAATGTCCAAGGCAAGGGATCAACCTCTTAGATCAAGGGAAGGGCTTGGTGGCACCTTCCTCTTCTATATTCTACTTCATGTGATGTAGTCATCCTTTATGGCTCTCCAATGCTAGAGAGGGAGTGTAACATGCTGGTGAGATGGGGTAGTTAAGCCTCATGTATATAGATATATAGGTGCACAAGTTCTAAAGAGGGACATCTTGGAGCATCAAGCCTAGTAGGTTAAAACCATGGAGCTAGGATTGCCATCTAGGTTCATCTTGGTGTTTGACACAAAGCGGACTTGGTTCCTACTCTTATGCTCACATGAGGGGACACTTAAAGGTTTTGGACAAAGGTGGCCAAAGGCAGGGAATCCATGGCCACATATGTTTAAATGTATTTTTGAGAGGATGGTATTACATGCTTCTATGAGACATTGATAAGAAGAATATAGAGACATGTTATGGTTGTTCTCTATTTTTAGGAGTTAGTACAATTGACATTGATATTAGGTTCTCTCAAAGCACCTTGGTGGTGGCTTGATCACCCCCACTGCTTGGGTATCCATGGTTGTGCTCTAGTGGTTCTATGTTGTATGGAGGGACTATGATGATTAGTCATTCTCGTTGTATCATTGTGTTTGTTCACTCATGATCTAAGAGAGCAGGACTATCAACTCATGTGTGAGTTTGTGCATGCCATTTAGGAAAGGATACATTGTAATTATTTTAGGTATTTTTATGGTGATTTATTTATGTGATTTTATTTGGCTAGCATTTAATACTAGCTGACTAGTTACTATTTTAGGCCTCTCTTATACCTACTTATAGTGAGGCTCCTCATCCTTCTCATTAATCATCATCATTCATGAGGTGGACTTCCCATTGGAGAGAGAAGCTAGTGCAAGTACCCATGCAGCTAGTGACTCACTATTGTATGTGAATGTCTCATGTTTGGTATATAGATTCCATTTCCTAAGCATCCTTTTGAGTTATCTTTTTTGTAGTATTCTCTTTTTCTTTGTCTTTTGGTCATGTTCAATAGTCTATTTCTACCTTGATATATGCTTTCATTGCTACATCCACTTGTGAAAGTTATGTTCGCCTACTTTTGCTTATATAGTTGCACTTGTCTCTATGCCAATGCTAATGCTAGTAACCTATGGCTATGCCACCAGCTTCTATAGCTCTACAACTCTAGAATGAAGGAATGGATGAGGTACTTAAATGTATAAGACATCTAAAGCTTTATTTTTCTAGATTTATAGAACTATCTACTATACCTGAAATAGAAGGTCCCTCACAAGAGAAGGGACTATGTTACGAGATGTATTTGGTGTAATAATCCTAAGCATTGGTGCAAGGATTGTGATTTTTGAAGGATACAAGGAGAAAAAAATTGGTATTTTGGGGCTTGAAAATAAAATATTCTTGATAGAGACTAGAACACCATATTAGAGATTTTGGGAATTTTCCAAGTCCCACTTTTAATGAATGTCTTACTTTTGTGAATAAAAGAGAGCACTATGTTTATGTTTATCTTTAAAGGGCAATTTGTATGTTACAAATATGAGATCACACATCTTGAGAGCTTAAGTGATGAATGTAAGTTATGTGGCTATTAGGAGATTTGGATTTCACCTCTATCTTTTCTAGCATACTAACAAAATATGATGTTGTATGGTGGTGGAAACATCAAGGAGGCTTAGCTAGTATATACCTAGGAAATTTCCAAGTTTAATGTAATAATTCAAAGGTTTGAAGGAGTGCAAAGAGAATTTAGAATACAAGAGCCTTAAACATTATATGAAAATAAGTTATCATGGCCAACATTTATAATGTTATGGATTCGAATATGTTATAATATGAGTTTTTTCTTTTAGATATAGTGTCATTTAAAGTGACATGTATAAGTTTCATGAACTAGGACCTTAAAAGAGTCACCACTATCTAGGTGTGGTTTAACTTGATCTAATACCATATAGTAATAAGTTTGGATAACCTATGATGTGATGGTTCTTTTTTTTGTGCAAACCAATAGACACAAGTATGTTAAATAATTGCTCACACCATTTGCATTTTTTGTATCTATATGTATGATATATAAATGTCTTTTGTTCAAAATTTCTATCTATCTTGATAATATATGGACAAGATGGATATTGGCTTTGGCCAAAATCAACTAGCTTAATACTTTGACTAGATAAATGAACTTTCATATCATAAAATGAAGATTTATATACCAAGCTAGAAGTTTATGGTTTCTCTAAGACCAAAGATTTAACCTTTGACCAATGCTTTGTGTTTCCAAAGAAATAGACATAAATTTTATTATTAATTAAGACTTGTTTTTTAGCTAAGAAATTAAGCACAAAATTTGACTCAAACCACTTTATAAGAAATTTCAACACAATTAACTAATGTTATTAAAAGAGTAAAAAAATTTAAGTAGATTCTCCCATCGATATTGGTGGCATTTAAAAACACTAAGGTAACAACATAAAACACCTCAAATTTCTAACAAGCATATATTTCATAGCCATGTATAAGCCCTTAATGTAAGGGATATATTTATTATGGAAGTCAAAATTAGTCCATATAGAGTCACTACCTTATTGCATCATGTATATTGGAAAAATACACCTTTTATAGATTTTGTATAAAACATTTACCTGTACGACCATTTATGAAATATTTGTTATATCCTAAGTCATGAGCAAGTTGCATTGCTTTCATATATTTCAAAGTAGAGACTAAAGGAGTCTGCTTCAACTTAGATAATTTTGAGTTGTTCAATGTAAGTGACAGACGATGTGAGGTATTTATTGAGTATGTTTGTATAATAGACGGTCATAAAGTACAAAATAGGACTTAAACCACTTTATAAAAAATTTCAACACAATTAACTAATATTATTGAAAGAATAAAAAACTTTAAGTAGATTATCTCATTGATATTGGTGGTGTTTAGAAACACCAAGGTAACTACATAAAACACTTTAAATTTCTAACAAGCATATATTTCATAGCCATGCAAAAGCCCTTAATGTAAGGGATATCTTTATTATGAAAGTCAAAATTGCTCTATATAGAGTCACTGCCTTATTACATCATGTATATTGAAAAAATACAACTTTTGTAGATTTTGTATGAAGTGTTTAGCTGCACTACCATTTATGAAATGTTTGTGATATTCTAACTCATGAGCTAGTTGCATTGCTTCCATATCTTTCAAAGTAGAGACTAAAGGAGTCTGCTTCAACATGGATGATTGTGCATTGTTCAATGTAAAAGATGGATGATATGAGGCATTTGTTGAGGATGTTTGTATAATAGATGGTCTCTTGAAGCAAGAAGTAATTGAAGGTTTAACATATATACCATCTTAATCAATCATGGTCTCGTATGGTGATGATGATGATGATGAAATACCATCATTCTCTACTCTAGTCCATTCATCAATGAAAACCTTGAATTGAGGATACAATTTATGTGCGTTTTGAACGCGAGGGGTTCACTATAGATGTTGTATGGTATTACATGAGTGTAAGGGAGGGGGTTTTTGGAAGGGGACACTTAAGCGTATACATTAGAGGTATACCCCTCTTAATTTCCTATATTGAACTTAAATTTAAGGAGGGGATAGAGGGAAATAAGAAGGGGGGGATGCATTTGATCACCTCTCTCCATAGATTGGTTTCTCCATGGCATACAAGAGACCTTGACAAGTAAGGTTAAAACCCTAAACGCTCACATAGTGTGGGAGGGGGGTGTTGGCACTCTCCCATGGTTTTGGTAGAGAGATTCAACTCCCCTTCTTCCAAAGAGAGCTTGGTGTCTGCTTGGTGTAGTCACTTTAAGTATAGAGGGGTTCGATTCCCCTACTCTCTCTCCTCATGCGGTAAGGGAGCATGGGCACTCAAAAACATTGTGACACATACTTTGATGGTATCCAAGTGCCACTACATAAATTACTTTGTGATATGACCATTTTGATACTTTTAATTGCTTAGGATAATTCCAACTTTTAAAAAGAAAGTTAGTATATGTTCTATGAAGACTTATATTTAGGAAAGGGGATACATATAAAGTCATACATGTATATATCTTATAAGCTTGAATAGGGGGATATATTTGTTTTACAAGATTCAGAAATAGTGGTTTTTTTGGAAGTCCTTGCACGCAGATGACATGTCTTCTTTACTATGAGTGAACCCCCTGTGGTTTTGAATTGGTTGCTATCCATATCGATCAAACTTGATGACTTCATGTGCATCATGGTATTTGCTTAAGCGAGTCAAGTATGGTAGAATTTATTTGGTTAAGATAGAGTCTCCACAATCAATATCAAATGTTTTTGGATAAATGCAATTCTCAAGAGGATTTGGACATCCTTTGTAAGGACTGTTATCTATGAGAATAGTCTTGGTATGCTGACAAACATCTCCATATTGATCCCATACGTACTTTAGAGGCTTGAACATTTCTTCTACTCCCATCTTATCTGGCCTATATATGATTTTGAGCCAATGTCTATGACATTGTTCTTGGCCCCAAATCATGAAGAAATGATACTTCATTTTTGCATGGATTTGCAAGCACTTAATAATTGCCATGATATTCTTATGTAAAGCTAATGACCAAGCTCCCACTTGGAATCTTGCAAATAAGGCTTCAAGAAAATCCATACATCTTGAGCCATTTCTTTCCCATTTTAAAGCTTTGAAACTTTTTAGACTTAGCAAAGCATTGTTGTAAAATAAGACCATTGAGATCAAGTATTACACATAATTGTGTTGCATTTCTTATCAAGGACACATCAATTACATCATCGTGCTCTACTGCTGTTGAATCTGTTAGATATCCAACCATAGATGTCTTAGTTGAAGTTACAAATAAGAAAAAAAAACACATTAGATTCATTTACTTCCTCATCTTTCTACTTAATGTTTGAGCTATAAACTAGTATAGAACACTAAAGCAATTTAACTTCACATTGACAAATACTTAGATAGGCAGTCCTTAATAAATGATGTCTTAACAAAAAAGACATTTGACCATGTGGGCAAATCTAACCAAGAGTAATATCATGAGGTAAAATATATATATATATATGATGATTTCTTTGAAGTAAAATCTATTCTAATAAAGTCAAATTTCCATACCTACTTTTTATCGCTAATTATAAGTATATTTGGGATACTAACAATAGATTCTTGTAATTAGTTGCAAAAATTATCTTATCATTATAATATTAAACATAATCACTTTCTAAAAAGGCCTTCAAAATGGCATGTACAAAGAATGTGTTTATTAGTCCTAATTATTAAAATAAAATTTAAACATGATACTTTTGACCATGCGACCAAAACTATGTAACACATAAATGACACATGACAATTTAATTGAGATAAGTTATACTCTACTTGGATAAGTTTTCATAGTTTCTTCTTAATAACTAACCATTCTATTTTTTAACTAGTTATATCCCATAGATATCTTAACTCCTAAATTGTAACAATGATTTTACCTTAATATTCCATATACACATCTCAAAAGATATATTAGAGGTGAAATCTTTGTTGCAATATTTTCTACTGAGGTAAAACTCCTTTGGGAGGTGCAATGAATCTTTTTTGGGGTGTGCAATATATTTTTGGCTCTCTTATCTTAAGGTACATGCATAGACATACACTAGTGATGTAGTAAAAGAGGTTATAAGAGATAATAGATTTGACCATGTGGAAAATTCTAATCAAAACTAACATGACAAGATCATTATACAATAGTACATATGAGAGTTTAATTGAAATAAGATCTAAAATAGACTTAAGTAAGTTTTGCATAGCTAGCTTAGACTTTTCATTATGATAAGTATTCTTACACATTAGATTACAATTAAAAAGTTATCCTTACAAAGGACGATAAATTTTAATGAGCTCTCTAATACTATTTTAGCAAAAGATTTACTTAAATAGATTTAGAAAACCAAACATGCTTGGTACCTTTTGTAAAAATATAAAAAACTAATTAAGATAGTTTCTTTAAGTAATATCACCAAAGAAAGAAAATATTACAAATGCTAATGGAAGTAACTTCTCAAGAAAAAAATCAAAATTACAACTGTGTCTTCCTTGATGAAAGGAGAAGGAAAAGAGTCTAAACACTTGAAGTAGCCATGGAGAAGTGGCTCGCTAGCTATGAGCAAGCCACCAAAGTTTGGGAAGAAGTGCGATTGAAATTTGGACACAGTATATACCATCGAGTGATTCAATGTCCTGAGGACATGGAGGAGATGCCATGGTTTATTTCTATGTGGTGGTTACATGGATCTTTGATCTCAACTCATCCCAAGTCTTCATCACAACACTACTTTCTAGAACTGAGGCATTGAAAAGAGTGACTAATTCCTCCTTTAGGACCATATCTTGCTTGATTTTCTTAGCCCTTGTTTTCATGTCAATCATATCTTCCTTATCCCATTTGTTTCTAAGAAAAAGGATATGACCTTCATTGATCTCCTCTTGTATTGTAAGGATGTTTCCATCCTTTAAACTCATAAGGCAATGAAATGCAAAAGGAGAAGGTTGCCTTCCCTTTGTTCTTGAACTCTCCTCTTAGCATATAAGCTTACCTCTAGAGTATCTCTTCATGATTTTGATCCAACTATCAAATTTTTCTTGGGAGAGCTAACAATTATATGGCAATCTCTTGATGCACAATTTTCTCCAATGTATGCCACAAATCTCTACAAAAAAATATCAAAATAGTGAGCATAGAACAAAAGAAAGAGCAACACACTAATCTTCATAAAAAGAGAAGGCAAGCTTATATGTGATTACCTACCATGGTACTCTTTGAGAGCTTTTCTTAGAAAGTCCTTGTTAGGGTTTTGGTGGAGAACCAAATGCTAGCCACTGATCTCTTAATTGTTGAAGTTGCTCAACATAAGGGGCATTCTTCATAACATTATGTGATTCTATATTTTCATTTATGAAAGCTCAATGCAGATTTTTGTAGGACAATCAACTAATATTCTAGCATTTATTGTGGTGTATAAATGCTTGGTTGCTAGATAATGTGTAGTATTACTTTGAATATATATATTTGTTGCATGAATTGAGTGAAGCCCTGATATAATCCAATAACTATAAGTATCCAAATTATTAGCATCCACCTCATTACGATGCATGGGTCTCTTCTCATCATTGTCTTGTACAAAAGGCATAACATATGCTACTATTGCTGGATTCATGGGATTCTTTATGAAATACATGGTTATCTTATCTACATAATCCCAATACAGTGACCGATAAGCATACAAAGGAGGTGCCTCATAGCACCTATCAACGAGAATAGGAAATTGTGTTGTTGGACCAAATGGAAAGATTTTTTCAGACATGTGAAATCATGATTCTTCCTTCTTTCCCTTATTCTTAACTATCTCAGGAAAATCGAATGTTCTTTCTACTCCCTTGACCTCAAGAGAAATTATTGGCTTTGCAGGTTTAACTTCTAGCATGGAAGGTAAAGTGGCATCATTCTCAGTAGTGTTAGCATCCATACTAACAACACGAGATTGTGACAAGGAACTTTGTTGAAGTCATTTTGACCTTGAGCTTGTGGATTCAGTGAATTATTTTCTTCTTGAGGAGCAGGTGAAGATCTCAAGTCTATTTTTAATTCTTGGAGCTTCATTCTTTTGTTGGGCCAATCACCTTTCCTGATAGGGAAAGTAGCTCACTCTTTTGGATAGCTAGGAATGCTGATATAATGTCTTCTGTGCCCTTTACCTCCTCAAATAAGTTCCATCCCATTGTTTTCAAAGAGTATTCTTCATCCTCTTTAATACATGCAAAGTGAAATGACAAAGGATCAAGTTTGTATACTACATTTTTTTCCTTGATCTTAATAAGATTACATGGTATTCCCTCTTTCCTAGCACATCCATCTGTTATCTTCTCTATGACACCATCTTGTTGAAAAAATGCAATATCACTCTTTAAAGTAAATAAGAGAACATTGTCAACCCTTTTTCCTTGACTATCATAAACATCTGCATACCATGGATACACAAAATCACCACTAATGCCATCAATGGTTTGGGTCTCCTTTTTAGATGTGCTATCTTTCTTTGCCATTGAAAAGTTTTACAAAGAGAAAAAGTTGTCAAACAAAAGTGGATTTAAAAATAGTCGAAATTCACAAAACCCGAATAAATGTATAATATTTCTAGGTTGAAACACAACAACAAAAGATTTTAGGAAATGTACTCCAAAGGGACTCTTCCATAAAATTAAATATTGAAATTTGAGATTAAGTGTGGTATGAGATCTAACCATAAATATATGTGCTTATGTATTAAATCTCACGGATTATTTTGGCCCTAAGTTAGCATTACTTATGTTTCTCATGCAAGAATCATATAGTAAAAACTTTGCAATGGACATTGGTGTGAGAATATCAAATTCTATTAATAGCAAGACTTGACCATGGGCTTAACCAAATGGTCAAGTGATAATGAAATGTGGAGTGTGAGTGTGGTATTAGATATATTGAAAAATCGTTGTGGTTATGTAGAAAATGTCATGGATGATTTTATCCCTAAGTTAACATTGGATTTCTTCTCCATGTAAGTTTCCTACGCAAGGATCATACTCTAGGAACTTTGCTAAGATTTTTGGCCATGTGATCAAATCCTATTTAATCAAAGAATGAGATTTAGTCCAATATGAGATCCATCCATATATCAATGTGGTTATGTAGCAATCTCACGATTCTATTTGGCCCAAAGTTAACATTTTAATTAGTGCACATGTAAGTTTCCCCTGAAAGGAGCTATATTGTAGAAACATTGTCATTGGTTTTAGCCATGTGGTCAAATCCTATTTATTCCTAAGACTTACCTATAAGATTAGAAACTTTGACATTGTTTTGTACCATATGGTTTTTAAAGGCTAGTTAAAGAGAGGATGCGGTTTATTGTGTTATGAGATTCACATATAAACAAATATGGCTATGTAGAAAATCCCATAGATATCAATATAAGGTAATGTACAAAAAACTTGAAAGGTGGAGATTTGACCTCATGGTGAAACTTATAAGATATCTATATTTTTGTAAACTAGTTTTAACCATATGGCTAACTCTAGTTTCATAACCATATGAAGAAAGTGCAGATTCATTTGTTGCAACATGTTGTGAATTTAATTGGATTTGACTATATAGTTAAATATTGTTTTCTAGTGGAATGAAAAAAGTGGTCTCATGGTTTGCAAGATGTATGAGATTAGATTTGATCATATGGCTAAACGAAATAAGAATGGGGGATTCTTGGATTCTAGCATTGATAACAAAATGAAAGATTTGACCATATGGCCAATTTTTATTTTGTAGTGAAATGGAAAAAGTGGCTAATTTGTGGTAAAATAATATGATATTTATATATAAAAATATAGATAGGAAGTTATTAAAAATTGAAATGAAGAAATGGTTTATGGAAACAAAGTGGTTTATTTGTTGCATGACAAATTTTGACCACATGGCAAAACTTCCTACACATATGGTAGGTAATCAAGGAGTTCCAAGTAGAACATGGTCTTCCTTTTTGGAGATAATATAGAAGATTTTTGTCTTAGAAAATTTTTCCATATACCCAAATCTAGCATATCCAAAATTTGTGTGATCGAACCCGCCATAGATTTAGTCTTAATTATTCAAGATCAATTTGCACGACAAGTTTTGACCACATGGCAAAACTTCCTACAAATATGGTAGGTAATCAAGAGGTTCCAAGTAGAACATGGTCTTCCTTTTTGGAGATAATATAGAAGATGTTTGTATTAGAAAATTTTTTCATATAGCCAAATCTAGCATATCCAAAATTTGTGTGATCGAACCCCGCCATAGATTTAGTCTTAATTTTTTAAGATCAATTTTCAAAAAAGTGGTTTGTTTGTTGCAAGATAAGATTTGACCACATGGCCAAATTATAGAAAGTAAGAAATTCTAAGTAGAAATGAGTCTTTCCTTTTGGAAGTAAGTAAGGGTTGATAATATAAGAAAGCATTTGACCAAATGGAAAAACATCATTCTTGTAGTAAAATGAACAAACTAGTTGATTTGTTGCAAGATATTGTGATACAACAAGAGTCCTTATTTTGGCCAAGAGATAGCTTAATAAGAAGATTCAGCCGCATGGCCAAATCTCACATTATATTGAAAAAAATAACAAAAATTTCATCTTATATTATAAGAAAAGATTTGACTTCATGGCAAAATCTCAAATTGTATTGAATAAAATAAAAAAGTACTTCTTATATTGTAAGAAATTTTTGGACCATATGGTCTAATTTCTAGATTGATGAAAGATCATGATATGTGTTGTTAGAAGATCAAATTAGATCCTATGGCAAAATCATATTGAGTATTGGTAAGTATTGTATAGCCATATGATTATTGCAAAATTATAAAGAATGTAACCATAAAATCTTATGGAAATGCTTTTACTATGAAAATATAGTATAATAAAAAAGTTCTATATAGTAAAGTATAGTACGATGTATAAGAACTTGATAAAATGCTCTAATATTACTGAAGGATATAGGAAATATAAGGCTAGATTTAGCCTTGAGGCGAAACATTAAGGTATATAGCATCACAGAATAGAAAGAAAGGTTAGTATTTTAAAAGCACTCTTTGATGAAAGCATTGCACAAACCATTTATTCCATATTCACATCCAAGAGAGTTTTTTCAATATTACACAAATCATATATTTCATATTCACAGCAAAGAGAGTATTTTGAATAGTGCAAGAAATCAAGTTTTTCATATTCACAGCAAAGAAGCTATCATTTGCAAGGTAGTGGATAATAAAAAACACAATGTTTATTTGGAATCACACAAGTATCCCTTAGTGTATCTCTTAAATCCAGACACATGTGTCAATAAGAAAGGTGTAGGACTTGTCATCTGGCATGATTGAAAACGTTGCATAAGATGAGGGATAGTGAAGGTCATGCTCATCCTTACCTTCTCTGAAAAGTTGCTGAGCGTTTCATCAATGTCTTCATTTGTATGACCCACCATGAGAAACCCAAGCTAGATCATCTTGAATGTTCCTTGTGCAGCAAGTAGTGATAGATATGCAAAGAGATAGCGATATTTATTTTCTAATCCACAATTTTGAAGTGGAAGTAGTAAGTTCTCCGACAATCGTTTGAAATGATGATGGCCATTCTGTGGTGTATTATCTTCAATGCATGATTTATTTTGTGCAACACCTTCATGGTGGTCCAGTACTTTTTTTGAGTTAAGGGCATTTAGTAGCACAGAGGTTGATATCGGCATTACATCTACTTGTAGATCACCATTTGCATGCCTATATAGTTTCTCCAAGTTCCTAAAGCACAAAGATAATGAGGCAATTGTGAAGCTAGGATCGTGAGGCCATAGATTGAGTGAGAAATGTCCATATCTACCTTCTCCATGTTCATGTGTAATCATGCCTGTTGAAGAAACTGGTAGTTGAGTAGATCTTTCTGTATCTTTTGATCAAAGCCTTAACATACGGATAGATTGGTCCATTTTATCATGTATGATGCACAAGTTTTTATCTAGATCTAATGCTGAGACCAAGCGTCAACTATAGTAAATGCAACTTTGTTGTTGTAGCATGTGACATTAATGCTTCTTTAGAAGCACATTTCACTCTTGAAGACACTTTGTGCTACAAGTTGCTCTTTGATCTCTGAGGAAATACTACATTTGGAGAATCACTTGTCTCAGCTAGGGTTACATGCTTGAAATCTATGTTCCAAATAAGATTAAAGGTGGACAATGACATTTTCTTACATCTAATACCACTCAATGTTGTATTTACTTCTGCATGTATATCTACCTACTTGTAAACATCTAGGATGACCAATTGTGTCTCCCTTGATCCATCTTGCATTGTTCTACTCTTGTGTGACATTTTCTCTGCATTCTTCTTAACAAAGTCACTAAGGATGGCTCTTCCCATCTCTGTGTTGTAACGTGTCCACCTGTCCGCTCATGGGACATGTCTTAGCAGCCCATTGGGAGGAGGGTCTAGAAAGCTTCGCCTGGCACTCGCAAGGAATTTCACAGGGTTTGCGATCTAGGTCTTTCCAAGTCTGCCCTAAGCGGAAGTGTCCGGTCGTTCCCACTTAGGATCGACCTGAAGTTAGGGTTCTTTTCCTATTAGCAAGGTCTCTAGGAAGTAGCTAGTGTTGAGCTCTAGATGCACCACTTTGCGTAGGGACAACAGAGTCGAAGCGGATTCATGCTGCACTTGGTTCATGGAGAATGGGAAACGAGAGGGATGCGAGGCTCAACCTCTCTGCCATAAGGCATAGTCCCATTCCTTTCCTTAAAACAACATAAATTGGGATTCTAACTCTACTGATGCTAGGTCTTCATAGTCTCGTTATCTCGTCTTTGAGAAATTTTCCCAGCTAACCGGGACCACCCTTTCGTAGGACTGACCCAACTCACGTCCACCGCACTTTCCTTGGTTTGCTTAGTTATCTAATTACCCACCACATTATGTTTGACATGTAAAAGCAGCTTCCTTAATTAATCAATTTAATCACTCATTCCTTCACGTAATTGAGGCACTACACAAAAACAATGTCAAGTAAGTTCCTTTTTTAAATATCTCATCTTTATTTATCATAATCGTGGAGTACATCAAGTATCATGCTCAAAGGCTATCCCAGCAATCTATAGGATTGCTGCTCCAAGTTCCGCCCGTAGACTAGTACACGGGCATTAAGATCCCATCTCGAGTCACGTCAGCCTCTTGTGCAGGATTCGAAGGCAAGGAATTTATAGCCAAAGCCTCCCTTGACACCCAAGCATCCTCCCGCTCCAAGCAGCACCCACAGGGAGACCTCTCGCGGCGGATTAGGTCCATATACCCGGTGCAGCTAACAACCCCCTTGGATAGGGCCAGGCAGACAGTAGGAGGTAATTGTTCCTGCCTCTCCCTCCAAGCTTTTAACCTGAAACATTAAGTGTTTTTCCTTGAATTATTTCCTTGAGAAAAGGAGTATAAATAATGTACCTAAGTGTAAAATTTCGGAGGCCGTTTGTACGACCAACTGCTAAGGTGTGACTCCTTTTTCTCGGATACTCCCAACATCCGATCCTGGATCGTTCGTGGCTTGGCAAGATCCCAATAATCTCAAACAAGTTCATGCAAGAAAATGTTCTTGGTAAGTTAACTTATTTTGACTTGCTTTTCATGGTGCCTTTAATATATTAGTACCTCCTAAACAACCTTTAACTCTTTTCATACCTGGCAACAAATACTTATTCTTAGTGCACCGGATCTCATGTGACTTGCGTATGTGAAAGTTTCGGTTTCTATCCATTGGTGCAATTGCATCCTATGAGCGGAAACTAACATTTCATGTATTTATTTTAATCACGATTGCGAATCATGAATTCTAGATGACTATTCATGCACTGAACTAGTTTAAAAGCTATTATTTTATGTGAAATAATGCAAAAACCTTATCATTCTATGTGTGTAAAAGCTATCACTCTATGCATATAAACTTATGCGAACTCCATGCTCTACCATTTCATGCATGCAACCTAACACTTGGAGAAAAAAAAATCCTAAGGCTCGTTCTTGTTCCATGTATGTAACTACCCCTTTATTTCTTCTTCTTGAAACAATATAGAATTAATTATAAAGCTTAAGATATCAAAAGAACCTGGGTTTGATTTGCGATCGTAGGGGCATTTGTTGTGTTGGTCACTCCACTCGCCTCTCCCATATTACCGGTACCATTGGTAGCTCTGGCACTTACACTTTCCACAACTCTCTTTTTGGGAGCCATTTACCACACGGATTTTGGATAGTCCAGACCTTAACGAGCCTTCAAGATGACAAGCTTGGGAAGGAAAGGTCATGAGTAAGGTGACCTTTGCCGATGAGAGGGTGGCTTGAAAAAAAATGGCTTCTCGAACCAGCTCCTCAAACACGGCCCTCGACACCTTCTCTACTCACCAACTCTCTCTCTCTCTCTCTCTCTCTCCCTTCTTTTTTCTCCTTCCCTCTCTCCCTCTCCTTCTCTTCTTCTCTCTCCCTCTTCTTCCTCTTCTTCTTCTTTTTCTCTTCTTCTCCTTTCCTCTCTCCCTCCTTCTCTTCTTCTCTCTCTCACTTCTTCTCCTCCCCTCTCTCCCTCCTTCTTCCTCTTCTTCTTCTCCTTCTCTCTTCTTCTTCTTCTTCTTCTTCTTCTTCTTCTTTCTTCTCTCTCTCTCTCTCTCTCTCTCTCTCTCTCTCTCTCTCTCGTTCTTCAACAATCTATCTCATTTCTCAGTCACATTAACCACTTGGGTGGTAGTGTCAGCTACTTGAGTGTGAAAACTAGAAATGTCCATTTTTTTAGCGTCAATGATCTTAGTCTGTTGCTCCATTTGGGTACAAAGATCAGAAAAGCATTCATGAGTAGAAGCTAGCTCTACATTTTCTTGTGTCAGCTCATCTTTGGTTTGTTGGACTTTGTCATAGCAAGAGGAATAGAGCTGTTGGATACAAGCAGTCTGAGAGCTCAATAGAACACTCAACATCTTGACATAGGAAGGTAATTGCATCTCTAGCTACCAAGTGTTGTACTGAAGGGATGGAAGTCTCCAAAGTACCCTCACGATGTGCTCTGAAAAGATTTGGCGTTGTGAGGAAATATGGTAGGTGACTGCTAGATTGATCAGGAACAGAGACTAGAGGAGGAGCTGGGGATAATTCAGCCACTCATTTTAAGTGTTTCCTCTGAACTGCCACAGGAGTGATAGGATCAAGATCCTCAATGATGACATCACAGTGTTCAATAGGGGGAGGAGATTTTGGTGGATCAATTATCAAGGTAAAAACTTCCTTTGAAGGGGGGGCATATGCCAAAAAGACTGAAACATAGGAACCAAATGTAACATTAGTTACATTACCCCTTGTGGCTCTGACAAAGTGTTCATCCATTTTTGACAAAAAGTAGGAACTCCAATCAATCGTTATGCCTTTCAACACCATTCTAGAATTTGTAAACAACTCCTTTGAAAGGTAAGTAGAGGGTGTCTTGGCAAGCATAAACTTGTCTTGAAGGAATTGGCATAACTTCTTCCACATAGGATTGGAGATCATGGAGACATTGATGCCAGAAGCGGTAAGAACCTTCTTGGGATCCAACACATCCTATGTCTGCTTCTGCAACAATTTGAGGATATCCTCATTCGAGAACAGTTGTCTAGTAGTAGGGAAAGAGTCTCCCCGATAGGGTAAAGACAGAGCATTGTCCAAACTTTTAGGCATCAATTGGACAACTATTCCTTTGACAGGACCAGACCTCTTACTGTAAGAGGCTAGAAATTGATCACAAGTATTAGTATTCTTTGGGATGAGTGGTAATGAGAGTGTGATGAGCTTGGCTAAGCTTGCTTTGCCAATAAGTTTGGACTCTAGCAATAAAGAATAATCGTGAGACACCAATGGGATGTACTGAACTAGAGGAGCTTGAGGCTCCATTTAGATAGATTGCACACACACCACACACAGAGATAATCATAGTGAATGCCTATAAAACAACAGAATAACCAGAAATAAGAGACCAGTCAGAATAGACACACAGAGACATGATTGACCGACTTACCATCCCAAACAGTCTACATCCTAGAAAAAATTTGGCATGACCTCTATACATATGTGACCGAAAGCTTCATGCAATGCAAGACAAAAAAACACCATGAATCCCTGTATCAGGAAGAAAAGAAAACTACACACCGTACCCGTAATCGTGTCATAGCACCAAACCATAATACAACAACAACCCACTCATAACATGACCATAACTTCGGTAAGCAATTACAACTCAAAAGACTGCACATGCCCATCGCACGAAGCACATTTATCGAATATGTGTTAAACCTTAGAAATAAAATGATGGTTTCTTCTTAAAATGTTAATTACAAATTATTAGGGTGAAGCAGTACTTTAAACGAGACCCGGACTCCGTGTCCTAGACTGAGGTCTCTAAATGAAAATTCATTGATTAAAAATTAAGTGTGTGTGTGTAGCACTTTTTGTGTAGTGTGTGCACTTGTGACTGCGGGTTCATTTTTAAATAAACTTAGATGTGTCTATAGCATACGAAGTGTGTGCTAAGTGAACGGTTGGTTTGTTTTATTTTAATAGAAAAATGTGTGTTTGGCACGAGCGCGCATGGAAAAGTGGGCGATTAAAATTTATTTGAGTAATTAACCGTGGTTATGGGGTGACAAAAAATATAAAAAATAAATACCTGGCACAGGGGTGTGTATGCAAGAAAAAGAGGGCGCATGGAGTAGTCCCAAGATGCAATGAGTCCAAAAAAAGTAAAAGCCACTAATCGAGTTTGCATGTGAATAGCTGTGTGTGAAGGGACAGGCATGCACCATCTCACGGACAAGGCTGGATGTGCATCCCTGCACATGAACACATACAAGGAACTCCCGGACATGGCATGCCAACTCCCGCGCATGAACATGACATCATGAACACCCGCAATTGCATGTACGGTGAATGTGAATGCGTGTGGGTTAAAGGGGGGCTGAGTACGGGATGGGCAGTGGGTTAGGGGGGAGAGGGGCCAAGGGAAAAGAGGGGGATTCTGCAGGGTTGAAGGGTGGAAAGGTGGGAAGGGGGGCTTAGGGGGAGGTGGATGTATGGGGGAAAGGGGGGCTTAGTAGGGGGGTGTGGGGAGGGAAAGAGTTATGGGAGGAAGGGGGGCTTAGGAGGGGTGGGGGGGAAGGGTGGGAATGGGGGGATTAGTAGGGGGGGTGTGGGGAGGGGAGAAGGGCCAAGGAGGCGGTGACAGCGGCAGAGTTAGCGGCGGCGATGGCGGAGTTGGAGATGCTGATAACGGAGTTGGCGCTGGCAGCTTGGGCGGCGGCGGCGGCTATAGGGTAGAAGAGGAGGAGGAGGAGAAGAATAATAATAATAACAATAATAATAATAATAAGAAAAAGAAGAAAAGAGAAGAAGGAGGAGGAGGAGGATATGGAAGAAGAAAAAGGAAAGAGAGAAGGAGAGCAGGACTAGGGAGAGAGAGGAGAGAGAGGGAGGGGTCACGGAGAGAGAAGAAGAAAGAAAGAAAGAGAAAGAAGAGGATACAGAAAAGGGAGGAAGGAGAGGGGGGAGGAGGGAACCATTGGGGAGGGGGGGATTTAATTTTTTGAATTAAAAAAGAATATAAATAATAATAATAATGAGAAAAAGAAAAACAAGGGAGCCCCTCTCGTCCCATGCATAGCCGGGGGGCAAGGTTAAATCTTTTTTGAAGTGGTAGGACCCGTAGATAACTCAGACACTAGCACGGGAGCAAACGATGCGATGGACGTAGCAAAAAATGGGTAATTAAAAAAACACGGATGTTCATGCGCAATGTGGGAGGCACGTACACACGTAAAAACACGAAAAAATTTAATAAAACGCAAACTGTGCATTGAAATGAAATGCCCTAAAAATAAAAAATGTGTCGAAAGGTAGGGTCTGGGGACAATGTAGGGCATTCACATGGAAAAAAGGAAAAAAGCAAGCCCGAAAATACATACGGGGATTAATATAAAAAATCCACTAGCCGAATCGCAAGGCAGAAAGAAGGAAAAATGTGAAAAATAACGTGCTCGATAAATGTATCATGTCAAAACAAGTTTCTAATTGAGATAGGATGTGTTCACATGGGGGGGGGGACTCAAAAATTAATACGAAAAGAATCGAGTACTGGAATGAAGGGTAGTAAAAAGAAAAAATGTCAACAGGAAGGGGATTCACAGGATGATGACATCAAAACTCATGTCCGGGGTAATGAGGAGGGGTTCATATGCAAAAAACACCAAAAAGATGCCCGAAAACAAATTGAAAAATTAATAACTAAAAATCTAGCCGAAAAAATAGGGTGGAGAAAAAGGAAAAATTTGGAAAAAGGTTTGCTAGACACGTCTATAAAGCTGAATGGGAAGTCCGATTAAAAGAGGGTAGAGACGTACGGAAAAATGTAAAAAATACGCATAAAAATGTCCCAAAAACCCATGAAAATTAATAACTGATGAACAATGCATTAGAATGACAGGGTGTAAAAAAGAAAAATGTCATATGGAAGGTGTAGGACAAGGCTGTCATGTCAGATTGTTGTTCCAAAGCAAAAAAGACGTGTTCACATGGAAACACGTCCAATTGACATAAAATGGTTCAAACATTAATGACATAAGAACTGTCTAGTGGAATAAGGGTTGGTAAGAATGAAAAATGGTCAATTTGAAGAAAAAAAAAGGGCTAGAAGGTTGGCTTGGGGTTTCGGGGTAAACATAGGTTGCATGCATATGAAAAACTTCAAATTAAGAGATAAAGGAAAATAAATAAGAAATGGCCCTAGGAGTGGGCTGAAAGTGAAAGGGTGGGTGGGAAAGGGACCCAATTAGGGTAAAAGCAAGTCATGGCATAGATAAACAATCAAAGTGAGGCATATGCAAGGGCATATACATCATAGACGCGTAGGGATGCGTCCCCATACTTAAAACCTTAACGGGAAGGGTAAATCGAACATCAGGGACCTAGGACTAGACATCAAACCAATTGCTGATTCCCTACACTTAAGACTTAACCATCACTAATAAACAAAAGGTGTAGGGTTAGAAAAACTTGGCCCATGTTGGAAAGAATCGAGGTTGACTGTGAATGTTGCATACTGTGTCACAGTCGGATGCAGGAGAGACCAAGGTGGACTATCGATGTCATAGACTATGTTGCAGTTGGATGCATGAGAGACCAAGGTGTCTTTGTAGCATGCACATGTCCAGTGGGGTAGGGACAAGCAAAACCCAAGGAGGCATCTTTGTTAAGGGAATCGTAGGAAACCGTCGATGGCAAAGAATATTGCACTTAGTTCACAGTCACTCAAATGGGGAGGAAAGAACAGTCACTCGCCCCAGTACTGACATCACTCGAGTAAATCATGATTGAAACCCAAATCTCACACCCGGGTTAGGAACCGACAAGGGGGATGGTGTAGAGGGAGTATGCTAGGGTGCAGAGTTGATGGTGCATTAGTACGTCCAACCCCGTCTAGCATAGGTGCAAGTAGGAAGGCCAAGGAGCCTTGTTGTGCAATGTACAGAAGAGGATGCTATATCCTATGGTGATAGCAGAGACCAATCTCGTGTGTGCATAGGGAAACAAGAACATACCTGACTCCAACTGTCGTAATGTCCCTCAATCCTCACCTCTCAATAATTGATAAATTAGAAAACACCAGTCACACTCAACCCCCCTTTGTCGCACACTCTGTTGATAGATACAGGAGGGCAGCACATTCCTACAACCCATTGATGTTATCCTCATAGTCACTTATGCAGAGGTTGTATGCCTTGTGCACGTTTGATGGTGCTACAGTAGTGTATCCCACCCTGTGTTGGCATACAATGGAAGAATAAAGTCCAGGGAGCCTTATAGTGTAGTGCACATGAATAGATTGTGATTTGTGCATTGAGAGGCCCAACCCGTCCGTGCAACATTCCATTTACACATCGCACCTCTCTATTATATGTAAAGAGTAAGGACTGGTCACTCATCCCACCCTCTGTCTCACACTCTACTGATAAATACACAAGGTAGCCCATACTCATAACCCATCTTGTTAGGATGAAAGCTCACATCACTCAATTGTTTGTTGATGAAGATTGCTTCCTCTATCATTGTCATCAGGGTGTTAAGGATGAGGTGTACCCAAGGAGGCAGGCAACACATTTGGTACTTCGATTGGGTTGGAAAAGAGATCCTTTTTGAAGGGGTCAAATGAATTGATAAAGTTGCAAAGACACCGCACCAAGGGAGGTGGCTTGAAATTATATCTAAAGAAGGTCTATTGGTGAGTTAGCTATCCTAAAGGGGTGTTACTACCTTTTCCACAGCCAGCTTCCCACCCAAGGGTGTTTACCACCTTTTCTTGGAACAAGGCATGCTATGAAAGGGAATTGCTTCCTTTTCTCCCATAGCAGTTTGTTTGTTTTGTTTTTCTTTCCTACTCCTAAGGGTATTTCCACCTTTTCTCAAAGAAATATAGGTTAGCATGATAGGGGCCTAAGTCCTTTCCTCCCATGGCCAATATATATATATATATATACATATATATATATATATATATACATATATATATATATATATTTATTTTTCTTTAATAAAGAGAATGGTAGAAATACCATATGTCAGGACCATCCTCACCACCACTCTAGATCAGATGAGAGGAGAACAGAGTAGGGATGGGAGGTGTTTGGGAGGGGCTAGTAGAAGGATGCGGCCTCATAAATAAGAGTGTAATGGCTATCAACAGCACAAGGAGAAGGGTAGTGCGACTCCCAAAAGGGAAATGGTGGGTCAACTATGATTGTCAAGATCCCCAAGGAGGGAAGTGCTTCTTTAGGCAATAGCCATTGATCAGGAGGGGATCATCAAAAGCATCAATTGTCTGGAGCCATTCGGATTGATGGTAAGTACCTTATAAGGACCCATCCATCATTGTTGAAGCTTGCTTGGAAACTTGCCAAATCGAGAATCATAAGCGAGAACTAAGTCACCTTCCTTGAACTCCTTTTGCTTGATGAAGCTGTCATGATAAACCTTTCTATGAGCTTGTGTGGCTTCCATGCACTGTAGGGTCATCCTGCAGATCTCATCGAGACACTCCAAGTGCAAAAGACAACATTGCATGGACTTGTCATCTCCCAAGCATTCATTGATGGCCATGCCCAGAGAGTATAGCTCAAGTTCAATAGGAAAGACGGCTTCTATTCCATACACCAACTGGAAAGAAGTTCTCCTGTAGCTGCCTTATGGGAGGTTTTGTATGCCTAGAGGGCCTCTATATGTCAATCATCCCAATCATGGTAATGTGATGAAATTATCCTTCTCAAGATTGAGCAGAGGATGTGATTGGTGACTTCAATTTGGCCGTTGGCTCTAGGGGGTAATGGAGGGTGGACTTGTGATGGTGAATCTTATACAGCTCTGTGAGTTCTTTCACGACCTTATTAATGAAATGAGTGCCTCTATCACTTACCAGCTGTAAGGGACTACCAAAATGGGTGATGCTATTCTCGTACAGGAACAAGGCCACACTATTACCATCGTCCTACTTTAGAGCTTTAGCTTCACACCACTTTGTTATGTAGTCTGTACAGACCAAGATGTATCTATTTTGCTTCCTTCTAGTTGGCGGATCAATGGGGTCCACGAAATCAATCCCCCACTTCTCGAATGGCTTTAGGGGAAGAATGGGTTGCAAGGACATGGCATTAGATTTGGTAGGCTTTCCCATTTGATGACAAGAATCGCACCATTTGCACTAATCATAAGCATCCTTATGGAGGGTTGGCCACCACCAATATCTTGCAAGTAAGGCCTTTTTGTTTGTTGCTTCTCCTGCGAAGTATCCATCACATGGCTCATCATGTCATGTTTTCAATAATATGTCGATTTCTTCTTCTGCAAGACATCTTCACAAGACTTTTTCCTTGCCTTTCTTGTACAAAGCGCCACCTAACAGGGTGTAGGGGGATGATTCCAACGGAAGCTTCTTCTTCTCATGGCTCAAGATGCTAGGGGGATACTGTTGCGTTACCAGGAGGTTGGCTATGTCTAGTACCATGGGGTAACTGTTTCGACCAAAAATAAGAAAGCATAAGGAAGTTTGGGATCATCTTGCTCGTCTTCATCATTGCTTTGAGGGATTCGCGAAAGGTGATCAGCCAGGACATGAGAGCGACTAGGTTTGGTAACCATTTCAAAGTCAAACTCTTGAAACAGAAGGAGCCATCTCATCATTCTTCCCTTCACATTGGCCTTGTTCATCAAGAAGGAAAGGTCTTCATGGTCCATGTAGAATTTGAAATGCATCGATAGCAGATAATGTCAAAAATTCTCCAAAGCAAACACCATTGCTAGACACTCAAGCTCTGTCATTGTGTAGTTTCGATCTTTGTCGGTTAGTTTTTGACTTGCATAATAGATTGGTTGATCTAACTTAGAGGAGCCCTTTTGGTATAAGATTGCATCTAGGCCTCAACTGATGCATCAGTGTGACAATGGAACTCCTTCATCCAATCAAGAGGCTGTAGGATGGGTGCTTCAATTAAACACCACTTCAGAGTATTAAATGCCTTGTCATAATCAATGGTCCATGTAAACTCAACATCTTTTCTTAGGAGTTTATGAAAAGGGGCTTCCTTCATTGCAAGTGTGCAATGAACCTTTTTTAATAGCCCACATGGCGCCAAGAAATCCCCTCAATTGCTTAAGGTTAGTTGGGGCTGCAAAGGTGGCAATCTTCTCAATCTTAGCGAGATCTGTTGCTATCCCTTGTGTAGAGACAATGTGGCCCAGCAGAACTCTTGATGAGACGCCAAAAACACATTTGTCGGGGTTGAGAGAAATCCCATACTCTTAGCATCTGTCAAAATATTGCTCTAGATATCCCCAATGCTCACAGATTAGGCTATAGATATAGAAATCATCGAGATACACCTCAATGAAATCATGAAAATGGTTCTAGCAGCCATTATTACTCGTTGGAAGGTAGTAGGAGTAGTGCTACAGAGTCCAAACGGCATCAGTCTATAAGTATAGGTTCCCCATTCTGTTGTGAAGGTTGTTTCGGATTGGTCCTCTTCTGCAATTAGGACTTGGTTGTATCCATTGAATCCATCCAAGAGGGAATAGAGCTCATGGCCTGCTTCCATTGTGTCTAACAGTTGGTCTTTGAAAGGGATAGGAAAATGAGAGTTCTTTGTCTTGGAATTTAGCCTTCGAAAGTTTACACATATTTGAAGTTTCCCATTCTTCTTGGGTAGGACCACAATGGTAAAAACCCATTCACTATTAGCCATGGGATAAATGAACTCAACTTCAAGGAGCTTCAATAATTCAGCCTTAACCAAAGTAGAATAATTAGGATTCATGCGCCTCTGTCTTTGCCTCACAGGTTTGGCATCATGCTCTAGATAGATGTGGTGTTGGCATACTATAGGATCAATCCCCTTTAGATCTTTATATGACCATGCAAATACATCTAAATTCTCCTTTAGTAGGTCTTGCAGGACCACTAGTTCTTCTTTTGGAAGATTTAGATCTACTTTCAGGTGACATTTAGTACCATTAGTATCCAGGAATGTCAATTGCCTTTCACCTTCCACTTCATAGCTAAATGTCCCACGAATTGATTTTGAGTAAAGATCGACTCCTTCAAGAGAGTGGCCTCTCTTCTGATGCTGCACTAGAACTACTGTTGTCTTTTAATGGAGGCTTAGCTCACTCTTTGGGAGGTTGAAAGGGTATCGATGAGGTTTTGAGTTTGGGTTGGGGATACATTATTTCTTGGCTCAAGGACTCGTCCTCTCAAGATGCATCTAAGAAAGTCACATAACAAGAACTTCTTGCATTCTATTTGAGTTGCAGGGCTGGGGGTTGTTGGCAAGGTGCATCGTCATTATCTTCTTTAATGAAGGGTAAATTTGGACGACAAGAGCCACTACTAAAGGAAGGTTTATTCTTCTTAATCCATTTCTTATAAAGGCTTTGTGTATGACATGATTCATGGATCAGAGTCCAAAGGGTACCACAATCATTCTGTCAAATGAAAAGGGATCTTCTGCTTCTAAGGCTTCAGGAACATCACGAAAGTCTTCCTCATCTCTACCTTCTGTGAGTAGGATAGATCCTTCTAGCTTGCTTTCATAATCTTTGTCTATATTATCACTTTTGTCCTCTTCAAGTTCTATTTCTACATTTGTGGGTGTTCTGTCGTAAGAGAAGAACAAGCTCTCTGTTATGTCCTCTACTTCTGCTTCTATCTTTGTCTTTGCTTTTTCCTTTGCCTCTGACTTTGTCTCTGACTCTACGATCACCATGTAACAGGGAGAACAATACATCCATGCTTCTATTTCGCTGTCAAAGGTGATTTCAGAAGTCAATTCAGGTCTAGGCAAGAGGTATTCTCCCATGAACAAAGACTTTGCTTTCTTTGGTAGTTGGCTTAGAGTGCCCACTATTAAGGACCATGCCTGTGTTTTCTTGGGAAAGATCTGTTTGATAGCCTCTTCGTCTCCTGATGCACCATCTGTTACATCATTGGAGGAGTTTGTTATGACTTTGATAGACATTGATCCATTGCCTTTTTACGATCCATACAACTTCAACACCACTTTATTGGGTTCTCTGCCAAGTGTTAGGGTTCCTTTGAACTAGTTCATCCTTGCTTTTGCTTTGAAAAGCCAAGGTCTTCCTAATAGCATAGGGTATGAGATCCTGTAAGAATTTGGTTTGACCACAAAATACATCAGCCAATAGTCTCTTCTTGCAAGGGTTGTGTTTACATATGGGAGGATACCCAATGGTTTGATTCTGCTTTGGTCTGCCAATCTAATAAACCACTATGTAGGTTGCATTTCTTGTAAGCCTAGATCCTTCATTGTCACGTCGGTCATTATGCTTACTAATGAGCCTCCATCAATCAATGCATCTGTAATAAAGCATCATTCTATCCATATGCCAATCTCTAAGGTTCTAGGTTCCAGGAAGGCGTTGGCCACATCTACTTCCTTCACGGGTTCTGATGCTCTCTTGGACTTTGTTGTTGTTGGGGCATCAATCCTTAGGCTGCGTCTTCTTGTCAAGATGCTTTTGAATCTTTTTTGGAAATTGGGAGACAGCATCAGCAACTATTAGAATGTTAAGTTTTTGAGTGTCTAGGTTTTTGACCAAATCATACTCTTTGATAGGATCCCCAAGCTTTTGCAATTGACTGGGAAATGGGGCCACACCCACTTTTTTCTTCCCTTTTTCTTCTAGGAGTGGAAACATCTACACTTCTTATTCATGAGGAGATACTTCCGCATCCTCTATTTCTTGGACCTCTAATCCTATCTCTACAACTGTCTCTATAGCTCTTTGTGGCTTTGTAGTACTTGGTACTTTCTTATTCTAGATTGCATTGTTCTAATTTTCCTGAGGAAGGTTGAACTTCATAGTCTTGGCAGAAGAAATGTTCTCTTTTGGAACTACAGATTCTCCTTTCTTTGCTCGCTTTTCCTAATAAAGGTTGAACTTCACAATCTTGGTGGCAAAAGGAAAGTTCTCTTTTGAAACTATGGATTCTCCTTTCTTTGCTCACATTATTGTAGCCACTTTCAATTCCACCAAATTGGAAGTATGTTCTTGGGTCTTCTGTTGGGTATCAAAAGTAGATTTCATAGGGGTTGGACTTGGACAATCTTTTGCAGTGCGACCTTCTTCTTTGCATTGACTGCATAAGGGCTTGTAATCCACAGAGCTTCTAAGGTTTGGACAATTTGGTGAGATATGACCCTTTTCTCCACATCTGTGACACTCCACATCTGATCTCTAACCACCGCCAGACTGTCGTCCTCTATAACTTTGAGAGGGAAACCTCCTTGGACTAAAATTAGGACCAAACTCCCTAGGGTTTGGTCCAATGTCATGTGTTGTCATTTTGGATTCCAACAAGTTGAATCGTGCATCTTCATCTTTCTTTCTTTGTTCGTGCATCTCTTTCAGAGAGCAAATATCCTCTATATGGTTCTTCCTCAAATAATATGAACAGAAAGCTCCAAGAATAGTTGGTTTTTGGTACATTCAGTGGTTAAATGTCCTGCTTGATGGCACTTTACGCACCATGTATTAGAATGCATTAGATCTCTCCCACCTCCCGCCACAGAAGTGGATACATTGGTGGTGTTTACCTTCACCGTCTGTAGTTATTCTATAATCACATCCATAAGCTCTTTCTTAATACTTGCGATTGAGTTGGATATGTTGTCCTTCATATTTTCACCTCCTGGAGTACTTGTTGTAGGGTTTTGGGAATCTTCTATAATTACTGTATACACGGGTTGGGTTGATAATCTAGGAGGTCCTTGTTCTGGTTTTGATTCAAAGCTCATGTTGAGACTTAGGGTTGTTGATTCTAGTGGGTGGGATTTCAATGTTTTTGAGTCGCCAATGGAGGAATTGTTTGAGACAACTGCTGTTGTGGTTGAACCATCATTTGAGGCATTGTCGTCTACGGCCACTGTGGATTAGGTGAATTGTACTGCGACACTATTTGCATCTGAGGATAGGGGTAGGGAACTATCCTTGTGACTGCATTTTGTGGGTATACCATTCCTCGCATGGGAGGAGGTAAGACTCCTCCTCCTGAGGTCATTGACAACCTTGCTTCAACTTTGTCATACACTCTTGCATCTTCCACTGTAGCTTGCAGATTGACTGGTCTTCTTAGTTCCACAAACTTGCAAACTTATGGTTGTAGACCTTTGAGGAACACTCCTTTCTGGATGCCTTCATCCAAATGATGATTGGTCTATCTCTTAAGAATGGATTCCATTCGTGAGACATAAGCTTCTACTCTTTCTCTAGAGGACTTTGACTTAGGTTCATGAACTCCTCTTGCATCCTCTCTTCAAAACCTTCATGCCTGAATTTAGTGAGAAAGGCCCTCCCATGTGCCAAAAGTTCCTACTACTTGTCTCTCATACTACTGAAACGCTGTGCCCTTGAAAGTAGCCGGGAATATTGCTAACCAATACTTGGGGGTTCTGGCATTGTTCGCTACACATGCTACCATAAACTTTGCTACACAAAGATCAGGGTCTTCATTGTACTCTCCCTAAAAAATTGGCAATGGGACTACATTTGTTGGCTTGTCATCAATATTTCCGTGACAAATTTGACCAGGAAGGTGATCATGAGTCGCCATGAAGACTTCTGTAAAAAGTGCTTTTAAGGCGTCAAAGGAGGATTCCGTTGCAAGCTCGTTCTCAGCCTTGATTCTTGCCTTCTCTCTTTTCATGTACCTCTAGACTTGTTCTAGTGCTTGCCTCTTGATTGCGTCATTCATTAGGGGGTTGGCTCTAGCTAGTGGCTCCAGCTAGTTGGTCTGTACTCAACATAACATAATCGGAGGGGGCTTCATTCTCTAGAGGACTCTTTGGCCAACATCTCTTCTACTTCCTTCTTCTCTATGTCTTTGAATTTAGATTTCAAACCACTACATAGGGGGAGATATTCTATTCTGAAGGTATCAAAACTCATTCTTTTGAGGATCGTTGTTGTGCCATCATCATAATATTGCCAGCTTCTGATGGTTTCAATAGTGTATGCTGTGAATAACACTGTGTCTACCAACTTCTAATGGGTTGCTAATTAGACAAATAGAGATTGTCAGTGCACCAAACATCCAACATGTCTTGTTGTTGAGCATCCACAAACAAATTTCAACTCTTTTTTTTCTTATTTTTGTGAACCTCCACTGACCATGACTCCTGAAGCTTCTTCACGATCTCCCACTTGATGATGTCTAGAAACTTCTCAATGAATGCCAAATCTTCCATGGATGGTCATTCTCTCTATTTCTGCACTTCAGTTTGTTCCCAAACAAATTTTCACCAAGATGCATGTCTCTGTTGCTTCAACAGAAAGAGGAAATAGTCCACCACATAGAGCCTGCATCATGATGGTAATATGCTTCTACCATGGTGGAATGAACTTCTTGTGGAAAGTGGCTTTGGTAATGAGAATCTCCAACTCTTCAGTGGTAGAAGGAACTTTGCAAACATCCATTGAATTCTTCTCTTTGTAGCAATGCCATTTCCTTAATTTTTGGACTCTTTTGATGTTTATTGATGGCAGAATTCCCCAACTGTGCATCAAAAATATGGAGCCTCCAAGAGAGACACTAGGGAAAAAGGGTTTCTACTGCAAGAAAATCTATCTTGTAACATCAACAAGATTTTGTTTCATTCTTCAGAGAACCACAAAGGAAAAGAACAAATCTTCATGCAGCATCATAGTAGATATCTTCCATGGATTCATCTTCAACATCTTCATATTGCCCTTCATCTTCTTTATATTTTTTATTGATAGAAAAAGAGAACACAAAAGAAACACCACTTTGAATGGAAATAATCACATTTGATTCATCTTCATTGTCTTCATAGTTTTCTCTCATAATCTCTCATAGATAGATACATTGTTTGTATAGAATTGGCTATCTTTGACTCTCTCATTCTCTCTCAATCAATAATACTTCATCTCCTCACTAAAACACTCAATAATCACTCATAATAATCCTTCTTTGGTCTTGGATGCCCCTTCCAAGAGATGTGTTTGATATGAAAGGTCACTAGAGCCACTACAGTGACTCTTCATAGCTCACTACTATCACTTCACTCCAGTCTTCTCTTTAGTCTTCAACAGCTACTTCTTCCACATCATTGAGCTCTTTTTAACTTGAATTCACCTCTTTCCAAGGGTAGAAAACTTTCCCAAAGTCACACATACATTCCACAGAACACTTGTAGAAGCATACAGAGAATAGAACATAACACGAACAGAGCAAGAACAAAGGCTTTATAGAAGCTCAACAGAGGGTTACTGGAGGTCAACAAAGAACATCAGAACCTCATAACTCATAGTAAAACCACATCCTTGAGCTTTCAAAATAACTCATCCTTCATCAATCATGAATCCATGCTTCATACAAAAGAATATCAGAACAAAACAGAAGGTATCAGAACCAATCACCACATCAATAGAATACATTAGAACATCATAGAACCTCATATTTCTACTAAGAATCATCATGAGCTTCTAAAACATAATCAATATCATCCAAAAAAATCTCAAAAACTTTAAAAATAACTAATCATCACTCAAAATCCATAAAAAATTCAATCATTCAGGCCTCAAAAACAACAAAAATCAACCAACAAAATCTAGTCATTTCAACATTCAATAGGTACTGCCTAAGTAGATCTCCCAAAGGAAAAGTCACAAGGTTTGTCATTAACGTAGTGAGGAGGTTATCAGTTACCTTCGTCTCTCCTAACTCACTAATCCTTGGCCATTGGCCTTGGCTAGTTCACTAGCCCATAGCATCTAAGATCTACCTGTGCGGTACTGCCTGTGGTGTAGATACATCTCTCGATTTTACCATTGCAGGTGAAACAGGTGTGCTCATACTAGAGAGCTCATCGATTTCATCCTCTAGAATAAGATCAATGTCTTTTGAGTGTTCTTGGGCCTCTTTCACCCACTCCTTCACTTTTTCTATGGCTTCTAGTTGGCGCTTTAGGTTGGGATACTCCCCTACCTTAGCACTCTCCTTCTCTGTCATCTTTGGAGAAGATGTCACTGCCTTTATGTCAGTGAATTTTTCCCTATGGGCAGTGTCGTAGCACTCTCCATTTTAAGAGCAATCTTGGCCTCTATCCTCTTTTTCCTTCGCCTAACGGCTCTTTTTTCCTATTGAGGCTACATCTAGATTTCTCGATTTAGGCAGTGATATGCTGGCCTACTTCATTTGTGCATGATTCATGATGTGCAATGGGATATGTGTGTCCTCTCCATCAAATATCTCAACCCCAAACAACTCCAATGGTATTGATGGCTTGTTTGTCAAACTAGAGGGTAGATTCTATCTAGGGCATTTGGCAAACAAGTGAGTGATTCCACACTTTTGGCACCTAAGATCGGCCTTTTCTCAACTAGCTTGCTCTTGTTTGAGGTAGTGCAAGGAGATATTCTTTGGATGACCACGAGTCCAACAAGAAATCTGTTCTTAGGTCTGCCCCCCCCCCCCCCCCTCCAAGGCCACTACCCCTACCTCTTCCTAACACCATCACCAACATTGGTTAGTAGTCCATGAGGATTGGATTTCCCTCTTCATCGTATGAGACATAAGGGTTCATGTACACATCCTTGTCATTTGGCTCCTCCATGTAGTGTGTTTGAGTGTTACTTGATGGGTGGGCTATGAAGGGTCCTCGTGGCCTAGGTATGCTTGATGGGTTGATTTCATCCTAGGACTAGCTGGTTTTGTATCATTGGGCAATGGGGGAGCTTATTGGGCTCTCCTTCCAATGAAACTGGATAGCCTATTTCTTAGGTACGTTGGGTTATATTGCTAGGCATACGAAAATCTCCTCGGTAGCCTCCATTGTATGGCCTCATGGCCGGAACCTACTGCAATTAGTGCAAGGCGTGGATCTAGGATCCTGTGACACTTTGCTGGGAGATGGTTTCCACCACAATGCATGCATTCGATGTGTGGACGCGTTGGTCTCCTCACCATTTCTTGTAGTCTTGCTATTTCCATCTTCATCTCAGTCAGCTCTTGGCTTTGGTCTACGCTCTTCCCCTTGTATTGGGTGCTAGGGGTTGATCACTCACTAGATGTCGTAGCTCTCTTCAAGCATCTAGAACTAGTGCTATCTCGAGCTAAGCTCCTAGAGCTCCTCTCCTTGAGGTGTTCATCCACTCTTATGGCTTCATCAAAAACCCTAGCTAGGACCTCTCTTTGTAGGCTAGAGTTGTTCACTAAGGCCTTGTAAAGCTCTTCGCTACAGATCCCATTGATGAACACCGTGGAGATCACTCGTTTGTTGGGTCATTTGTTAGATGCATTTCTCCTAAAGAGACTCCACATGTGGGTAATGTAGTCCCTTATGTCCTCTTTGTCCTTTTGACTGATGTGTTCATCAATTGGACTATGAGGTCGTTTGAGTACCCTGCCTCAGAGAATCTATTGATAAAGAGATCCTTGAGGTGATTGAAGTTATTCTACTCAATTGTGTCTAAGCTAGTGTACTAGGTTCTACCCTTGTTGCCTAAGAAAAGCTCAAATGCTTGGGAGCATAGGGCAAGGTCTGTGAGACCATTGGCCTTGCAAACCTACTCGAACTTCTCTGCAAAACTATATGACTCATTGCTAGGTTGGTACTTTCCAATTTCTTAGCAACAACATATAATTTTGACTACCTCTTGGAGCTCTGGTTGACCCCTAGCCCTATGAGCAATGAGGTCGCGAGTACTGCTATACTATGCTCTGTAGATGTGTTGTTTAATAGTCGTTTCATGAAAAGCTTGCTTAGTGTAAGGTCTCCTTCTAGTGCACACACACTCTCTCTCTCTCTCCTTTAGGTCTTCATCGATTTTTGTTTTTCTAAGGCTAACACTTGCTAGATCTTATGCATTTCTATGTTCTGTCTCGCAAGCTTCTAGCTTGCTATTCTTGATTGCATGTCATTATGCCTTGCAAATCTTCCCACACTAGTCTCCTCTATGATATCCATAGATGGCCTATCATGGTGGTCCATTCAGGTTTGCAAGTTGTACTTTCTCACCATTTATTGGATTTCATTCAAAAAATCCCCTAGATTGAGCTCTTTGATGGGTCTGCAATTCGTACTGGTATTTGCCATATTTGTGGTCTCTTGTTCCACTAGTGTGTCAATGAGGTTGATTAAATCAGGTAGATTCTCTATCCCAATGATGTCGGTCCTTGATGCGTCTGACTCCTATGTTGTTTCTTCCTCTTGGTTCTTCCACTTGGGGTTCCCGATTACCCATCTACGTTTCAGGGTCTTCTCCTACTGGTGGGTTTGTTCAACTTCTTAAGTCTGAGTGTGTTTCTTGTTATTTATAGACAATCCTCAATTCATCATCACTGTGTGTGTGTATTCTTTTCCATTGTCAATGAGTTTATTGTTCATAATATAAATCATGAGATTCTTATGAACACAGAAGAACTTTACTAGGATTTATATGAGGAATTTTCATACATAAATCAGTCATTGTTACCCAACAACCAACTTACATATCACTTAGTTACATAAGTCCATTTGTATTTGTCATACAATTTTCAGTTGTACCACGTATATTGATAAAAAATTAAGTCTATGGGAACCTATAACTTGATCAACTGGAAGTAATTGACAGTCTGCAGGTTAAATCACATTGATTCAAGTGGAAAATATGGTTAGAACTCAAGAAAAATACCAAAAGTCCACCAGGTTCATGGGGGACCTGAAGTAATAAACTTAAGTGACCTGTTAATGACCTAAGTAGGTCAAAAAGTGAAGTGGGAGCTGAGCAGGATGCAGCCTACATTTTTCAGAGCAAAATGTGGGCCTGCATACCTGCAACAACTAGAGAAGAACTATGAGCTATGGTGCATGCTTTGGAGCATGCAAACTGAAGGCTAACTAGAGCTGAAGATGAAGATACAAACTGTGAGCTATGGTGCATGCTTTGGAGCATGCAAACGGAAGGCTAACTAGAGCTGAAGATGAAGATACAAACAAGAAAGGGGAGAGCTCCTCTTACCCGACCATTTGGTATGACAAAAATGAATGGTATGACAATCTATAAAAGGGGGAAATCTGAGAGAAAAGGATTCAACCGGCTCTTATGTACGTCTTCTCTCATTTTATTTACCTTATTCATGGTCCAATGAAGCCCAACTTGTACCCAAGTACTTGAGTGACTTTGGGGCAAGAAAAGGGGGAGAATTTTGAAGGTGTATGGGCTGTTATGGGCTGAAAAAACCAATCATAAACAGGGTAGCCCACTGTTCTTGTCCATTTTGATGAGCAAACAAGTGATCCATGTGGTTGTAATAGAAGAAATTAACCTCTTATCATCAGGGCTTTACTCTCTATGTACACTTTTTGAGCTTGATCATGGGCTGGAAATTTCTGTTTTAAAACAGGGCTGAAGTTAAATTTATGCTCCATCAATGCATTTCATGTACTATTGATCTATGTCTTGAATGTACTTGAGTCTACCATCAAAATACTTATTTCTTGGAGTTGTAATCCGTCTATGTACATGAGATAGAAGCCCTTTGAGCTTGCATTTGGTATATGCATTTGGATTAAAATCTGAGAATATCCTTTATGTAATGGCTTATTTTTCCCAAATGTATTTGATGTAATCAAGTTAAAGGCATTCATTCCATTCATGTATGCTAAATACACAGAGAAAGCTTGATATCTTCTTCTTCAACTAAGTCATTTCTAAAACCCAAATCTTGTCAAACTCCATTCTTTTTCCCTTCTCCAAACCTTGAATCCCACACTCTTCTTCTGCTCTAAGCCCCGATGGTAGACCTTCAACCCCTAACACGACGACAATGGTGAACCCGACGTGAAGGTCCGCTGCGGAAGAGGAAGTACAATGGGAGAATCATCAAGATCAGGAGGAGATGCCTTGCAACAGTTGGTTCGTCTGATGCAAGAAAGCCAACAACAACAATTGCAATTGCAACAACAACGGAGACAAGAAGAAGAGCGGAATGATGCAACCACCATTAAAGCTTTGGAAGCACTTGGGCAAGAGCTCAAGCAATTTAATGGGCAAAATGTGTCCTCTTTTATCCGCCTCTATAATGACAAGATGGTCTTCTTCAGAGTTCCTCATCATGCTTGGAGCCGATATTTTGCCCATTTGGTCATGCATGGTCTCCACGACCGAATTCATGGTCTTTTCCAAAAAGACACAAGATGGTCCGCGTTCAAGAAGGCTCTTCGAGAAGAAATTTTTCTTGAAGATTCTGGCCTTATGACAAAGAAAGTTTTCACTGAATGGGTCGAAAGGCCCATTCAGTGAATTTTTTCTTGAAGATTCTGGCCTTATGACAAAGAAAGTTTTCACTGAATGGGTCGAAAGGCCCATAAGGGTCTAACCGCAACTATTCATCGCGAATTTGAAAGAAAATTTGCTCAACTAGATCTTAACGATCATCAAGGTATGGAAAGCTAGAAGATTGAATTATTTCTAAAGACTGCTGATCCTTTCCTTCAAGAGAAACTAACTGATCGACTTGAAGATCCTGACTCTAAGACGGGATTGAAGACTGCTTGGAGTGATGTTACTGAAGCAGTTAATATGATTGCTCGAAGAGAGTCGTTGCACCTAAGATGGGGATCTACCCCTGCACCAATTGAATCCATGAAGTTGCCCGTTCTTGTTTCTCGACCTCTTGTCTCTATGGTCGAGCAACCAAGAAATTTTGTTGTTCCATCTCCAAAGAAGGATGTCATGGATGAGCTAATTAAAAGCATGTGGGATCTCCATCTTAATCTAACAGAGATTAATTCCAAAGTGGAAAGGCTTGATGTGAAAGTGGAAGAAAGGGGACGGTCAACTGCCCAAAGACTTGTACGAGAAGGCTTCAAAAGACGTTGTATCTAGTGTGATAGCCTACGGCATGATAAGAGGGAGTGCGGTGCATTCCGTGAAGCTGAAGCACAAAAATTAGTCTTTTGGAAGGATGGTAAAATTCATGCAACCGAAACCAGGCTTCCTCTTGAGCCAAATTTTGGTAACGGTGGCATGAAAAAAAGATTGGAGGATTTGGCAACAAGAACAACCTATGCAGCTGTTGATACAGCAACCTATGGACTGCAAATTGAGCCAATTAATGAAATTGTTAAAGCATGTAAAACTGATGAAAAATCTAAAGTGTGGATGGAGGCCTTAGATCGCATGGAGCAAGGCAAGGCAACCAAAGATGATTTAACTACTGCTAGTCAATGCATCCGAGGAAGAACTGGATGGACCGAGCTAGTTGATTCATTTTCAGCTTTTGCTCGGTTAGCTGAAATTAATAATCATGAAGCCATGATAGAGGAAAAGAGAAGAAGATGTTGCCGATCCTTCTTCTTCGGGGCCAACTAAACACGTGACAAGAAGTAAACCAGATCAGCAGAAGGCTGCTGAAAATCCATCACCGCCAGAGCTTGATATGCAAGATGCCCCTCAAGCAAAGAAGACACAAGGAAAAAGAAAAATCAAACATCCCAGCTACAATCTCTAGTTTGACATAGAGACCGCAATGGATCTTAAGCGGATCCTAGAAGAAAGGATTCTTGGAAGTAGAATTGAAGGATTCTTCACAACATGCAAGAAGAAAGTGATGCTCACTTTATTCCTAGTAGTCACTACTCCCGTATCCATTGGGCAAGGGCGACCACTGAAACCGTTGTTAAGATTGGAGAAAAAGAGACTCCATGCATTGCCCTTATAGACCATGGCTCGGAGATTAATGTCATGTCAAGAAGTCTCTACGAGAATGGCGGATGGCCCATTGATGTGGACCTAGCATGGCGCATGAAAGCAGCCAATAATTCCTCTAGTGATCTTTATGCAGTATGCCCTTATGTACAAACTACTATTGGTAATGTAAAAGATGAATTTCATTTATTTGTTCAAGATTCCTGCAACTATCCTATCATTCTTGGACAACCTTTTATTTCTGAGTCTCGTTTAGAGACAAAGGCCCTTGATGATGGTTCATCATATGCTCGAATAAGAAGTAAGGATAATGACAAAGCTGTCCAATTCTTTACTATATGTGTAAATCATCACCGGAATAGAGATCGATTGAGAAATCATCTTGTTCCTCCTAATGCCCGAGAATTTAAGGGTTTTCGGGTAGCACTGCTATAAGTGGAGGCTATGGTAGTGCATCATGTTATAAAAAATTGCCTCCACATATAAAGGAGGCAAGGCCAAAAGCTGACTTGCAGGTTTTTACGGCCAATAATGTGGGCTGTTATAAACAGTTTTCAGCCATGAATAGGGCTGAAAGAAAGCATTTATGTCATGTGGAACAAGAACTGAAGCAAATTGATGTTTTTCCTAAAGATAAAGAAATTTCAGGGCTATTTTATGGGCTGATTTATAATGATACAATGGCTGAAATATATGCAGCTGTTCATGCAGAAAATCAAGCTAAAAATCAGTCCCATATAGGTATGCTCATTGGATATGTATGACATAATGCAAGAATTTGCAGATCCTGAAGCTTTTGGACAGCCAAACAAGGATGAGGTAAGAGTAGAAACAAAGTATAAGATAGTTGATAAAAAGGTCAAGCCGGTGGCTACTCTTCTACCACCCGAAAGTGAAGGACTGGCAGAAAGGGTATCCAAACAACCAAGCCTTCGTGATCCCAAAGATATTGGTCACCAATTTATAGCAGAAAGTCTAAAGAGCTAAAAATTGGTGACAAATCTTTTCTCTTGCTAGCTGAAAAGCAAATCTTTATGCAGATGTTAAAGAATCATTGCAAAGCTTTTTCATTTCAGCCACATGAAATTGGCTGTGTGGATCCAAGTGTTGTGGCACCAATGGTGATTTTTACGATCCCGCACGTCTCTTGGAATCTTAAACCAATTCCGGTACCAAGGGCTCATTTGCCTAAGTTATTGGAGCTTCTAAATGAAAAGATAAAAATGTGAATATTGAAGCCATCTTCAGCTCCATATTCCAACTGATGGTTTACCATGCCTAAGAAGAATGGATCTTTGTGATTCATTCAAGATTTATAGCCTCTCAATAAAGTCACTATTAGAAATGTTGGTTTGGGGCCAATTGTTGATGAATTTGCTGAAGCTTTTGTAGGTAGAGCAATTTATTCCATGGGAGATTTATATTCAGGCTATAACCAATTTCAGCTTGCTTTGGAGAGCCGATACATTACCACAATGAAGACGCCTCTTGGTTTAGTCTGCATGTGTACTCTACCTCAAGGAGCTACGAATTCAGTAGTCCACATGATGAATGCCATGCATAAAGTGTTGAGAGATTATATTTCCCAATTAACTCTTCCTTTCCTTGATGATATACCAATCAAACGATGTGAAGTTCATGAGAAGAATGAAGAACTCAATGAACTTGGATGTTGCAAGTTTGTTTCCGATCATATTAATGATTGTGCTCAAATCTTGTCTAAATTAGAAGAAGTCCATCTTACTCTTTCAGGTGCTAAATCCGTTTTTGGAGTCGAAGAAGTTTTTGTGGTAGGGCATATGTGTGGTCCATATGGCCAAAATCCTTCTCCAACCAAGATTGATGCTATCAGCAAAATGTGAGAAATATGCTCAAATGTTTCGGAGGTGAGAAGATTTCTTGGTGCATGTGTCTTCTACCTTATGTGGATCCCATATTTTGCTCATGTTGCTGAAAATCTTTATCAACTGCTAAGAAAAGGCCAAAGGTTTATATGGGAAAAAGAACATACTCAAGCTATTTGGAAATTGAAGAAATTACTGATTTCAGCCCCCACCTTAAAGAGAGCTAATTACTCTAATGGACAGCCTATTATACTCACAGTGGACACAAGTCCTATTGGAATAGAATGGGCAGTTAGTCAAGATGACCTTGAAGGAAACAGATATGCAATTCGCTTTGGAGCAAAGGTTCTTAATGAACGACAAAGAAGGTATGCTCAAATTGAAAGAGAACTTTTTTGGGGAGTAGTAACTACATTGAAATGTGATCTGGAGTACTTCATGGGCGCACATGTAATAGTTGAAACAGATTGCCTTCCACTCTTGGGCATGATTGCCAATTGTTCCACTCCTGACATAGCTATGCTAAGATGGATAGCCTATATTAAATCCTTAAATCCTAATTTGAAACATACAGGAAGAGATAATCCAGTTTGCTGACATGCTTTTGCATGCCAGATGTAAGGATGAAGAAGAGATGATGGATGAGAAAGAATCAGAGTCTATATTTGCTAAAAATGATGCTGTAAATGCAGTTTCAGATCTAAAAATAGCAAGTACAGTTGTATCTAATGATGGCTCAACTATCAAAAATACAGGTACAACATTAATTACAACAAGTACAACTGGTTCAGTTGCTAAAATAAATTTTACATCAGCAAAGAAGGAAGAAACATCCAAAGAAGGACAGTGGGCAGCTGATAGACATCATGCTCAATGTTTTGTTATGGTTTGTTCACACTTTAAAGAAGAATATTATGTAGATCATTGGCTAAAAATTGGCCAATTTTTGAGCACTATGACAAAGAAGGAAGATTGGACTAATGAAGTGTTCTAGAGAATCAAGAGAAAAACTTATGGCTTTTTTCTTAAAGATGGCTACCTTTGGAGGCATGCAAAAAAGAAAGGAAGGGCGCCTGTTCGTGTCTTAGGAGACAAAAAGACTCAAAGACAGGTCATGCAAGAATTTCATGAAAGCCTATTGGCTGGTCATTGAGGCATATGGGGCACTTTTGCCAAAATAAAAGAGAAACTTTGGTGGCAAAACATGTATAAAGACATTGAGCATTTTGTTGAGTCTTGTCATGTTTGTCAAATGTACTCTATGGTTAAGCATAGAGATGGGCTTCAGCCTACCTTTCCCTTATCCATTCACTATAGATGGGTTATTGATTTAGTAACCATGCCTACAGGAATTTGGAACATGAGATATCTAGTACTTGCTAGAGAAGATCTCACAAATCAAGTGGAAGGAAAAGCCTTGACAACAAAGTCTACTCAAACCGTTTGTAGATTTTTACTTGAAGTATTTTGCAGGTATGGCTGTGTTGCCAAAGTAACTGCTGATAGAGGAGAATTGGATGCTGATGAGGCCTCACCATTTCTTTGCTCAATTGGGAATCAAGCTATCTCTTATATCAGCCTACAAACCTGAAGGCAATGGTAAGAGCGAAAGAGGTCATCAACCAATTCTTAAAGCTTTGGCGAAATCATGCAAATGAAAGATGAGGAAATGGCCTAGAATGCTACCATTTGCATTATGGGCTGATAGAACTACACATAGTGCAGTAACATGTTATATGTCGGCATTGTCACATGGAGTATCTTGCCTTGGGATGAAGACATGAATAGAGAAGAGTTGCTTACTTTGCGCATAAGGCAACTTGAAAGAAGGCTAGAAGATGTCAATTAGACAACCATTGAAAGGCTGAAAACATCAAGATTAAAGAATAAGAAGAGGTTTGACAAGCATCATTGACTCCATCCAAGAGCCATTCAAGAAAATGATTGGGTACTTGTCTATGATAGCAGTCTAGACAATCAATATAGTGCTCATAGAAAGCTAGCCAAGCGATGGTTTGGACCATATGTAGTAAAAGTAGTACATGATAATGCTACTTATTCTTTGGCTGAAATGGATGGAACCATGGTAAAAATACCAATAGCCGGGAAACGTATCAAGCTCTTCAAACAGAGAGAATCTTCAACCTATGAGCTTGATGACTTGGATATAAACCATCTACTTGAAGACAAGCAAGAAGGAGAAGACTTAGAGGATGAAGATGAAGAAATGTTAGAAGAAGACCCTCCTTAAACCTGTAATCTTGTGAAATGGCACATGCCAGAGGCTGTGCAAGTTAGGAGGGGGTGAATGTCAAAGAGTTTATTATTCATAATATAAATCATGAGATTCTTATGAACACAGAAGAGCTTTACTAGGATTTATATGAGGAATTTTCATGCATAACTCATTCATTATTACCCAACAACCAACTTAGATATCACTTAGTTACATAAGTCCATTTGTATTTGTCATACAATTTTCAGTTGTACCACGTATATTGATAAAAAATTAAGTCTATGGGAACCTATAACTTGATCATCTGGAAGTAATTGACAGTCTGTAGGTTAAATCACATTGATTCAAGTGGAAAATATGGTTAGAACTCAAGAAAAATGCCAAAAGTCCACTAGGTTCATGGGGGACCTGAAGTAATAAACTTAAATGACCTGTCAATTACCTAAGTAGGTCAAAAAGTGAAGTGGGAGCTGAGGAGGATGCAGCTTGCATTTTTCGGTGCAAAATGCGGGCCTGCATACTTGCAACAACTAGAGAAGAAATGTGAGCTATGGTGCATGCTTTGGAGCATACAAACTAAAGGCTAACTGGAGCTGAAGATGAAGATACAAACAAGAAAGGGGAGAGCTCCTCTTACCCGACCATTTGGTATGACGAAAATGAATGGTATGATAGTATATAAAAGGGGGAAATCTGAGAGAAAAGGATTCAGCTGTCTCTTATGTACGTCTTCTCTCATTTTACCAATGAAGCCCAACTTGTACCCAAGTACTTAGTGACTTTGGGGCAAGCAAAGGGGGAGGATTTTGAAGGTGTATGGGCTGTTATGGGCTGAAAAAACCAGTCATAAAAAGGGTAGCCCACTGTTCTTGTCCATTTTGATGAGCAAACAAGTGATCCATGTGGTTGTAATAGAAGAAATTGACCTCTTATCATCAGGGCTTTACTCTCTATGTACACTTTTTGAGCTTGATCATGGGCTGGAAATTTCTGTTTTAAAACAGGGCTGAAGTTAAATTTATGCTCCATCAATGCATTTCATGTACTATTGATCTATGTCTTGAATGTACTTGAGTCTACCATCAAAATACTTATTTCTTGGAGTTGTAATCCGTCTATGTACATGAGATAGAAGCCCTTTGAGCTTGCATTTGGTATATGCATTTGGATTAAAATCTGAGAATATCCTTTATGTAATGGCTTATTTTTCCCAAATGTATTTGATGTAATCAAGTTAAAGGCATTCATTCCATTCATGTATGCTAAATACACAGAAAAAGCTTGATATCTTCTTCTTCAACTAAGTCATTTCTAAAACCCGCATCTTGTCAAACTCCATTCTTTTTCCCTTCTCCAAACCTTGAATCCCACACTCTTCTTTTGCTCTAAGCCCCGGTGGTAGACCTTCAACCCCTAACACGACGACACCGTGCAATGTACAAAATTAGTCCTTTAGCTTTTCAGTGCAATTCAAGTACTAAAATCAATGTGGGGAGAAAATGCAGAATGAAAAATGTAGCTCACACCATTTCCCTTTTTGTTTGCAGCCTAATGTGGCTCTAAGCTCATTCTTTGGTTGTTCTTAAGAATTGTCTAGGATTTTTTGTACTCTTCTCTACTTGGTCAGGGTGGAATTGGGGTCTATGAGTTGGTTTTGGCTTTAAGTAGGGTTGGTTACTAAGCTACTAGAGGTTGCCTCTAGGCCCTAGGTTAGAATTTCCCATGTTCTTGGCTTCTGTAAGACATTGGGTCATTTATCTAGGGGTTTTCGGGGTCTGGTTTCTGAGGCTAGGTGATTTGTCACTGTTTTTATTTTGTCTTTGACTCTAGGAGTCGGATGGTGCAAGTCCAATTGGGTGTGCTCAATCGGCCTATCGAAACAAGGTGGTTGAGTTTCTAAGTTTGGTCCAATCTGGGTGTTGTCTGACTAGACAAAAAGTTTCATCTAAATGGGGTGTCCAATTGGACAGAAAGTCATTTGATTGACAGTGGTCCGATTGGTCCATGGATTGGGCCTGGTCCGATTGACTAGTTGAACGGTCCAATTCTACCAATCAGACTATCCAACTAGTCCAACTTTGATAGATTGGTTTGATTGTGAAGGGCGTGAATGTAGATGTTGACGCAATCGATGCCAAGGGTCCCTTTAGGGTTTATGGCATGACTTGCAACCTTCTAGAACATGCAAATAGAGCACAAGGAAGGCCTAGAGGTACTTGGAATGGAAGATGGACTCATAATTAATACGCTTGATTTGTTCTATAACTATAGCTCTCTCTCTCTCTCTCACTAAAGTACATAAATGAGCTTTCCCCTATTGGTTTTGGGCTTTTAGGGTCCTACTGAGCCATGTTTAACCTTCCAAATCCATGTCGTGCATGCATTAAATCCCAAATTTCATTTTTTTCATTTTCTTCTCCATGTTTTGCCTATTTCACAACAGTAAAACCCTACTATTTTCTTGAAAGTTCTTGGTACTAATCTACCTAAATGAAATAAAAAATCACAAAGTAATCCTTGGGCTGAAGTAATCTACTTGACTACTCATCAAAAAAATCCAAACACTTAGTTGTTTCATAGATCAAAGCATCTAAATCTCCTATCTATATCAAGCACTAGTTCAGGGGTGAAACTCTACTTCAATGCTTGATTCGAAGTGCGCAAGTACTCAAGGCTCGAATTCGTTGGTCCCAACAATGGAACCAAAATGTTGGGAGCTCACACTTAATTTGCAAGACCCACATATCACTTATTCTTTCAAGCGTTTCAAGCAAAGCACTAATGGCTATCTCTCACATAGCCGACATGCTGTTGCAGTGCGTAGGGTTGAAGGTCACCACAAGGGTTTGGCAAGAGAATAATGTATGGGGGTCCAAGAGCTTAGACTCCGGAGATGGTAGAGATAAGAGAAGGGTTGAAGGTTTCAAGACAAGTTCTTGAAGATAAGAGACAAGAGGGTGAATTACATATCTGTTACCTTCAAGATCCTCTTGGCCAATAGCCCATCCTATCCCAATGGGAGTTGTATCCACAATAAGGATGATGGGTTGAACATTTGAATAATTAGCCCTTTTGAGAGTGGGAGTTGAAATTAACAACTTCTTTAATTTTCTCATAGTGAGAGTATGCTCATTACCCCAAGAGAATCTTTGGCATTTTCTTAATATTCGGCTACATGAGCAAAATCTGGTATCCATATGAGATAGATACGCAAACACCAAGAAAATTTCTTACTTCTGAAACATTTGTGCATTTTTCTTGCATTCTGTTGATGGCATCAATCTTGATTGGTGAAGGTTTGAGTCCATAGGGGCCACATAGATGACTGACCACTAGGACTTCTTCTACTTCAAAAATGGACTTAGCTCCAGAAAGGGTAAGATATACCTCTTCTAGCCTTGTTAAAATCCTATCACAATCATGGATATGGTTAGCTACAAATGTCTTGCAACCATCTTCATCAAGCTCCTCATTCTTTTCATTGACTTCACATCCCTTGATAGGTACATCATCAAGAAAGGGAAGAGTAAGTTGTGGAATAAAGTCCCTTAAGACTTTGTGCATGGCATTCATCATATGGTCTACAGATGTTTTTGCACCTTGAGGTAGAGTGCACATGCAAACCAATCCAAGAGGTGTATTCATTGTGGTAATGTCTTGGCTTTCTAATGAAAGTTGAAATTGGTCATATCCTGAATATAGGTTGCCCATAGGATAAATTTCTCTACCTACAAAAGCTTCAAAAAATTTGTCAACAATTGGACTCAAATCAACATTTCGGATTGTGACACGATTAACAAGTTGTAAATCTTGAATGAATCGTAAAGATCCATTTTTCTTGGGCACGGTAAACCATTGCTTTGAGTAAGGTGTTGAAGAAGGTTCTAAAATCTTCATTTTGATCTTCTCATTTAGAAGTTTCAATAATTTGGGCAAATGCGCCCTTGGAGCAGGAATAGGCTTGAGGTTCCAAGCCACATGTGGGACCATAAAATGACCATAGGAGCCACAATATTTGGATCTACATAGCCTACTTCACTTGGTTGAAATGCAAAAACTTTTCCATGTTTCATTATTATTTACATAAAAGAATGTTTTTTAGTCGACGAAAGGAAAGAATTTTCACCTATTTTGAGCTCTTTCATACTTTCAGATGTGAACTTGTGACCAGTGTTGGAAGGATCACAAAGAATTGACTGATTTACTGCCCTATCAGCCAGCCCTTCACTTTCAAGAGGCAATGTGACTACCACAGGCTTGAATTTCTTATCCACCATCTTGTATTTTGTCTCCACTTGCGCTTCAGCCTTGTTGAGTAAACCAATGTCTTCCTGCTCAACAAATTCTTGAATTGTTTGATAAAAATCCAATGTACATACTTCTACGGACTGATTTTCAGCCTAATTTTTTGTATGAGTAGGTGCATATATTTCATCCAATGTGTCAGTAGTAATCAGTCCAAAAAAAATGCCAGAAATATCTTCATTTTCAGCCATCATGTTATAAGTTTTCAGCTCCCTTTTTACATGACATAAATATTTTCTTTCACCTTTAGTCATGGCCGAAAGAGACTTAAAACAACCCATACTATTGGCTGTATATGCATATAGATTTGCTAGAGACACAGTTTCTGTAGCATAAGGAGGTTCAATCTTTTTACATGATGCACTGCCATAACCTCCTTTTAAAGCAGTGCAACCCAAAAACCCTTGAATTCTTGGGCATTAGGAGACATAGGATAATCAGAGTCGATCTCTATTTCGATGATGGTTAACACACACTAAGAAATTGGACATCTTTTTCATTATCCTTGCTTCGGATTCGAGCATAGGAAGAACCATCATCGAGAGCTTTTGTTTCCAAGCAGGATTTGGAAATGTAACGTTGCCCAAGAATGATAGGGTGACTACAAGAGTCTTGAATAAAAAAGTGAAAATTGTCTTTTATGTCTGCAACAGTTACCTGCAAATTAGGACTTGCAGCATATAACTCTCCAGAAGAGTTGTTTGCAGTTCTCATTCACTAACCTGGATCAACATCTATGGGCCATCCACCACTTTCATAGCGACTCCTTGCCATGACGTTTATCTCCGAGCCATGGTCTAGGAGTGCAATACATGGTGTCTCTTTCTCTCCAATTTTGACAGCTCTCTCCGTTGTTGCTCTTGCCCAATGCGTATGGGAGTAGTGACTACTTGGAATGAACCGAGCCTCTTCCTCCTCATGCATGTGCTGTAGAGATGGCCTTCTTTTTGAGACATGGGATACCCAATTGGTTTGGACCAGCCGACCATTACATTTTCAGCTTTCACTTCCTTAATTTTTGCATTCATGCTTTCTTTATCTTCAGCAATTGTTGCAATTAAGTATTTAACTGCTTTAAGTTGAAATCCTTGTGAAGTCAGCTTCTCTTCATCCTACACAAAAACTCGAAGAACTTGCAAGAAAGCATGCACTATTTCTTCAACTTCATCACCAACATATTGTCTTTTCCTTTTGATTACATTATTAATTACATCATGGAATTCATGTTTGGCAATTTCAAGAATTTTCCTAAGGTGAATTCAATTTTTCTTCTTAGAATTCGTTCTTCTAGGACTCATTTGAGATCGGTTGCAAATTATATGTCAGATTGCAATTTGTAGCCTAGTTGCTTGCCTTTCTTATTTTCTTCGGTCTTCTTTGTTTGTGAAACATCTTTCATCTCTTGATCTAGGGTTATATTTTCAGTAAGCTTTGATTGTTCAAGAATTCTTCTAGTTACCCATTTCGGAGGGCCAGAAGAGGAAGGCCCTAGTTCGTATTCTCTTCTTCTCTTTTCTTCAATCAAGAATTCTTTATGATTGACGTCAACCAAATGTGCAAAGGCGAAAAAAGAATCTACCACTTCTTTCCAACTAGTTATTCCTCGAATGCACTGACTAGCGTTAGCCAAATCTTCTTTGGCTACTTTACCATGTTCCATTTGATCTAGTGCCTGCATCCATACTCTAGACTGCACATTAGCTTTACATGCTTTCAAACTAAATTTTTTTCATTTCACCATTGCCAAAATTTGGCTCTTGTGGAAGACCAGTTTTGGCTGCATGAAATTTTTTTGTCTTTCCAAAAGATGAGCTTCTGTGCTTTAGCCTCACGGAAGGCAAACACTCCCTCTTGTCATGTTGTTGGCTATCACACCAAATACAACACCTCTTAAATCCTTCTCTCATGGGTCTTTGAGTTTATGAACATCCTCGTTCTTCAACTTTGGCATCCATTTTCTCCACCTTGTAACTAATTTCTGTAAGATTCAAATGGTCACACATGATTTTAATGAGTTCATCCATGACATCATTTTTAGAAGGAACAAAATAAGAAAGAGTTGGTTGATTAGTCAAAGGAATAGGGGATTTTGAAGGTGGAACAAGCTCTATCAATGGAGTTGTTGAAGTTGAAGTAGAGCCCAATCTTAGTCGCATCCGCTCTCTTTGAGCAATCATGCTAACTGCATTAGTAACATTTGCCCATGTAGTCTTGACTCCTGATTTGGAGGTACCATCTTCTAGGCGATCAGCAAGCTTCTCTTGCATAATGGGATCTGCAGCCTTAAGAAATAATTCAATCTTCCGACCTTCCATACTTTGTTGGTCTTTAGCATCAAGTTGTCCAAATTTACTTTCAAAATCATGGTATAAAGCGGTTGCAACTAAACCTTTGTTGGGTTTCTCAACCCAATCAATGAAACATTTCTTCATCATTAGGCTAGAGTCTTCTAAGAAGAATTCTTGGTGTAGAGATTTTTTGAATGCAGCCCAATCCGCATCTTGCTGAAAAAGACCATGGATTATTTCTTGACGACCATGCTTGGCTAGTCTTGCAAAATAGCGACTCCATGCATGTTGTGGTACACCAAAGAAGAGCATTTTCTCAACATACAAGAAAATAAAAACAGAGACATTTTGACAATTAAATTGTTTTAATTCATGCCCAACGTCCTCTACGGCCTTGATAGCTGTGGAATCAATCTTCTCTTCATCTTTCCTTTGTTGTTGTTGTTGTAGCATTTGGATTTGTTGTTGGTGAGTCTGATGCAGTGTGCACACCAATTGTTGTAGAGTATCTCCTCAAGAATCCCCCATCTTGGAGTTCTCTTATACTAACCTTCACGTCGGGTTCACCAATGTCAGAGCGTGTAGGGTTGAAGGTCAGCACAGGGGTTTGGAAAGAGAAGAATGTATGGGGGTTTAAGAGCTTAGACTTCGGAGATGGTAGAGATAAGAGAAGGGTTGAAGGTTTCAAGCCAAGTTCTTGAAGATAAGAGACAACAGGGTGAAGGTAGATTTAGGGAGAGGAGTATACAGAAGAGAAGAGCTTCGAAGAAATTGAAGATGTAGAAGAATACTCCCAAAAAGAAATAGAAAATGAAGAAGAATACTAGCATAGATGAAGCCTTCCAATTTCTTTTAGCATTATGAGAAGATATAAATCTAATAGAAAAAAACGTTTATAAAATAATACCTTCCCCTATGCTACTCAGATCACCAATCTGATGCTTCCATTGGCTCTGAAAGGGGGGTAAAATACCAATACATCTGGCAAGAATTCTGCTTGATTACTCCTTCATCTCCCCCTTTGGAGTTCACTGCCTGAAAACAACAATCGCACATCACGCGATTTTGTCAATCTCTCTTTTTACATAAAATCCTCTCAAATTGGCTGAAAGCTACATGCTTTCTTTTACATGTCATCCTAATTTAGAAGTTATCTATAGTTTTATGGATTCTTACAAGAGATAATATCTAGAATATCAAAAATTGGCTAAAAAGTTGTCCAAAAAAATCTAATATTTTGAACCATGGACACTAACACTAATGCCTAAAGTGGCATTGGCTCTCTAAATCTAAAAGGGAGCCACACTCTAGATTTTTTCACACGGTGTGCATTTAGCGGCACGACAATGCCATCCCTCTCTACAAGTGTTGTGAGCTTATCTCGATGCCCGATTGAGTACCCTCCTGTGTCGTGCACACTAGTAGCTCCATGATCGTGATGCGAGCTTAAGCAACCTCAATCCTCTCCTTCAAGCTGCATCCTCCATAGCTGTGCGAGAGAAGAAGAAGAAGAAAAAGAAGAAGAAGAAGAAGAGGAAGAAGAAGAAGAAGAGAGGAGATGATGGAGAGCTTCTTCTATCCCTCACCCTCACACACTCACTCCCTCACACTCTTACACTCCCTCTCTCAAGCACACAAAAGCAACAAGAAGGAGAGAAGAAGGGAAGAAGAAGATTCCACTTTAGCCACACACCAAAGAATGAGCTTCTTATTCACTTTTTGAGTTTATATACAAAACCCTTATCCCTTTTGGGCGGTCATTCCCTTTTGTACATGGTCGGTCGTGGCCTATAGGTCCTCTTTCCTATTGTCCTTCTAGCTCCCTAGCTTCCTTTCTACCGCCCGTCTACCCTTACAATTTGCACAGGAGGGAGCTTGGGTCTTTTACAAGGATTTTGGCTATGCCTTTATACTCAAAGGTGTGCATTCTCTTTTTTAGCACTTTTTGGGCTTTGATGGTTGCACCTTACTTCTTGTGGCCATGCCTGTACTTTTAGGCTCTTCCACGTACGATTTCCTTCTAGGCCACCTCTTTCAGTTCCCGACTTGCACCTTTCTACTTTTTTTACTTTTTCTTATGCTAAGGTGAGAGAGGAGTTTTGAACCCGAGACATACCTAAAAATTGCCAAAAAATCCAAAATTTAGGGGAAAAATATTTAACATCAAAGGGGGCGGCTCCAGCTAGGACGATTTTAAGCACCAAGTGAAAGACGGCTTTTAAAAGGCACCCAAGTAACACTTGTGGCTTTTTGATAATTTTTCAGACTGCCATGTAGGATGTCAGGAGTTTCTACTCAATGCAGGATGTCAAGCCGGACACCTAGGATTTTTCAGAGCTCGAATTGGATGCCGGACAGGGAAATGGCCAAGAAACGGTCAAGATGGACATTTGAGAGGCCAAATGGGAAGTGCCTTTTGGAGTTTTTAAACCCCCCAAACTTTTGATCAAATCATGGAGAGAGAAGGAAGAGCAAAAACGTGAAAAAAATGGCGCCATCTGCGCCCGAAAAATGTGCCTCCATGGATGGAGATGGAGATGGAGATGGTAGGCTACAAACAACCTATCCAATTGATCATGGGGCTGAACTTCTTCCTCTCTACTAGTCTTATCTCTGCCCTTCGCTCATGGAATGATGGACTGAATGAAGAGAACCAGATCTAGTTTTTCTCTCTCCTCTCTCTCTATTCTCTAAAGGGTTGTTCCTGCGTGCAAGAGGAAATGAAGAACGATGAAGGAAAGATTGTTTGGTTGGGACCGGATTGCTTTCGGGTCCATGTGCACATGAAGATTGCTCATTGTGAAGATGCTAGACATTGAATGTGGGTTGACCCACAGTCCCGCAACAAAATCGAAATCCCAAAACACGAAACCTAAGCGGTAATTCAAAATTTTATGAAAAAAAATGAGTTTTTATGCCATTTGATAGATGAAACATTGTTCCCATGGGCTGAATATTCATTATGATGTTGTTTTCTATGAGTTTCAACAGTTTATAATCTGAAAATCAAAAAATCATAAGCGATATGACTGAAATTAATGTTATAAAACCCGAAAAACATGTGTTTAAGGGGTAAAAATGGAGTTTTTGCAAAATGAATGGGAAATATGAGACATAATGCCTACTAAACCTGAAATTTTGCTATCAAGGAACCTAAGTGCCATAGCCCACAATCAATCTTAATTTCTAGTCATTTTTTATTGAAGAAAATAGAGGAAAAATACAAAAAAATGGTGAAAAATGGGTTTTAAATGGGAGAAAATTAGGAAATGATAAAAAGAAAATTTCAAAAAATTACATGTGTGTTTGTGCAGTGTATAACGAAGGTAAATCATGAGGTTGGCCTTAGTTTACCCTAGTTTCTATGTTTCCGTTCATGTTTATCGCTTTCTTTGTAAGGAAACACACATAAAACGACCCTTTCACCTATCAACGAATGCAAAACATTAAACGGCAGGGTGAGAGGGGAGGTTGAGCATCAAAATATAAACTAAAATGTGATTTATGTGTTGCATCATGCCTATAGGATGTTGTTTTAAAATAAAGGGAAAGGCAACATGAGCGTAAGGCTTGGTGTCTTTTCTCATTACATAAACGCTAGCATGGAAATCATGAAAAGAATGGTTTTGCACGATGCACAATGCTGATTTTCTTCTCTTTGTGCACTAAACCGTTCACAGTATGCACTATGCATAGTTCATGGTATCAATGAAAAAGCTCTTGGACTGCATAGCACTTGTTTTCTTAGGACTTTGACCCACGATTGAGAGCGTAAGGTTATCCCTTGCCGTAGGATAGAGGGTCGGTTTCTTAAGGGACTACTAAGTAAGGGCACATGGTATATCTCCTGGACTCAAAATGAAGAGTGGAGTTTGTTCGTTTGTTTTATATGTTGAGCAGCGCATCAAGGGACCAATCCTTGAGATGTAGGAGAGCTACAGTGGGGTAGCGATGTTTCTATCGAGAGGTTTCCTCCATGTATGTTATCGTGGTATTTATGGCCAATGTGTATGCGTTCTCCCTCTAAGGAGTTTATTGAAAGGGAAATATTGGACTATAAACTATAAACACATAGATTAGGATTTAGGGCAGTTTGTCCTTTAGCATTAGATTGACACTCCTGGTCCGTGAGGCCGTGAGGGTGTGTTTGTCTGTTATGAGCATGAGGTCCAGCTAGTGCCATAGCCAGTGCCGGCCCATTTGAGGTCCCATCAGTGGTGCGTCCGCTGGGAGCTACCAATAAGTGGTGGTTTTCAAATCTAGGGTTTCAAGAGACCCAAAATTATCCATAAAATGGGGTTTGTTCAAGGATGGAAAAACTTGGCTTTCCCCCTACAAAACTTAGTAATGGACTTAGTTAGTTATGTAGAGCATGAGTCATCTGTAGAAGATATTAACCTCCCTACACCGAAAAGGGTGGGGATGGAAGAGGTTAAAGATCCGAAGAGGTTGGACCCAGATCATGATGAATATGAAGATTTTAATGACCCGGTGTTGATCCCAAAGGGGAGGACTAAATATCCTCCTCTTCATAGGGATCTCCCAGTGTTTTATGGGTTGCCAAATGAGGATCCGATGCTTCATTTAAGAGAATATGGCCTAACTTGCATTGCAAGTGAGTTCGACGATATACATAAGATGCTCCTATTCCCAAGTACCCTAAAGGAAGAGGCAAGGAAACGGTACTGGAGCCTCCCAAGAGGGTCGATCAAATCATTTGAGGAGTCTTGTGATAGATTTCTAGATGAGTATGAAAAGAAGCTCCCTATGATTCAAGTCTTAGGGCAGCTTATGTAGTTTAGATAGGAGTCTTATCTTTCTGTTAAAGAGTATGCTAGAGCCTTTGATAGTACTCTTAGGCTTTGGCCAAGAAGAGCTAGTGCACTACCAGATGATGTGCTATGTGAGCTCTTTCTGAATGGCTTAGAGATTAATACGCAAATCCAAGTGGGACTGTGGAATCCTAAGTCATTAAGGGAAGCAAAAATGCATGCCATTGATTATCAGGGTCATATTCAGAGATGTTGGGAAAATTTTTGGAGTTTTCCCCGCTCAGTACAAGTGCATCCTAGCTTCCAACCATTTCTGCAAGAAGACATCTCACTTGTTGATACCAAGGCATCCTATGAGGGGAACCTTGGTGGCCAAAATCTCAAAGCAGAAAATGGCCATCCTATGAGTAGTAATAACATGCCTCTTAGTGAAAGGTTCCAAGCCATGTAAGTCCCATTAGGGCTTGCAACACTTCCACGAGAGGTAGTTGTGATGGCAACATGGATAGAACCAATGGGCCCATGAGTGCTGATAAGCATTCTATGTGGTTCTAATTTTGTTGCTAGTAAGGCTCTTGAGAGACCTTTGGTGTCAGAATCATGCTTCCGGGTGGATGTTGTTCCCTTCAGTAAAAGCATAGTTCTTATGATAAAAAATTTGCAGTATGGACGTAAACAAGTAAAGACAATTTTTGTAAAGAGGATGCAAAATGCTAAAAGTTCACCTGTGCTTCAGAAATGTCATAAGGATGTGAGGCCATTTGGCCATAGGGATAAGTTTGCATTGGGTTTATTAGACCAGTGCAGCAAATTGAGGGAATGCAAGAATATTAAGGGAAATGTGAGATGGGTTTGGAGACCCAAAATCTCCAAAAGTATGGCAGGAGTGTCCGATGCAAGGCCAAGGATCCCATCTGGATATATTTTGTTGAACCCCCAAGAGGATAAGACTGGATATACATCTGACAATATACACAGCCTTGGGATACACCCATGTGATGTGCCTAGGCTTGAAGCTCTACCTAGTTTGGGTCGTAGCACTGATTTATGTGAAACCCAAATAGGGGAGGTTTGAATGAGTACAAAGCTATGATTCTTTCTCCCAAAGGAGCAACTCAGTCGCTTGAACGACCAGTTTATTCGGATTACAATAAATGTGTTACATGCGAGCCCACTGAGGCCGTTCATTCAGCTCATAGTGCCTGAGAAGGGATCGACCTTATTGATGAGTTATTTGTGGAAAGGCTTGGACTTGTAGCTCTAAAAAAAACCTAAGATTAAAAAAAATACAGAATCAAGCTTTAGCTAACTTGCATGAGCAGCATGGGGCTAGTCGACCTATGATATGCTATCCTTGGCACCCTGGGTAGTCTGATAGGGTGTGATGTATATGCCAAGGACATCAGTATTACGTGGACTAAAATGACCTATCTAGTTTTAAGCTAGGAAGGCTAGCTGCTTTGGATATTACGTCCAGATTTCGTTAGCTAAGAGGGTCGATCAGTTTTTATAGTGGAATGCTTTATTTCATTAGGCCAAGAGGGCCAGTTTTCTGTATAGATGCGGTTAATGGTTTTTTGTTTTAGTCTTGTGCTAGACAGATTTGAAGAAGAGCTTGGAAGGAGCCTTTGTTGCATGGGAGCTTCTTGTGGCCCTATCCAGGTGATATCTCTCCTTTTTTAGTACCGTGTTTTTATGTTGTATGTGTCTGTGTACTTGTATCGAATTTTCTTTTCTTGTTGGGGACCGGCGTCGAAGGCATGAAGTCCCAGGTTTAGGTTAAGTCTATCTGAGGGAGATTTGAGTAGTTGTTGCCTCTTGTAAAGACATTGCCAGGCATTGAAAGACCTGTTTTAGAAGGCAGTCCTAGTTACCCTGTTCTACTAGCCTGTTAGGCAGCCGTTCAAGGAGTTCTTATTAGTTGTGAGGTAGTTAGAGAAGCCTGCCAAAGAATAATGATGATGATAGAGAGGAAGTAAAAACCCTGAATATCTAAAAGAAAATAAATATATACAAAGGTGTGTAAAAAGGGGTTCTAACCCCCTATAAAAATAGAAAATGAAAAGAAAGGCAAATTTATAAGCAGTCGATCATTGCCTTGCGAGGGCTTGGTAGGTTCTTGGGGAGGAGTCGATGCATTGTCTTCCTAGGGGTGGCGTCTTGCTCAAAAAGAAGAAAATAAGGAAGGTTGGAGCGAAAATAAAAGTGAGCTTCAAAAAAGGATTAAGTGTCACCTTGCGAGGGCTTGGTAGGTTCTTGGGTACCAAGACAGGACCTGAGGCCGATGCCCTATTCTCCTTGGGTCACTATGCTCAGTTCCCTCCTTTTTACATGCCCAAGTATGGAGAATAAAAACCTAAAAGAAGAAATGTCCTAAAAAGAAAATACTTCTTGATCAGGATATAGGAATCCTTGCCTAGTAGGAGCTCCTGGTTGTATTGTCCTTAGCTAGGTAGGTAGTTCAAACCACCACTTAGGGCAATCTCTTTGATAGTTCTTTTTAGTTTGGCCGTGTTGGAGCAGTCGGTTAGTGACTAGCTTAGGACATTCTATCAGATTATGCTAGGCCTACTACTTGTGGATTTCATGCCTTGGTTTTGTCAGGGGGTAGGGTGAGCATTGTGATGTGTTTTAGTATGTATCTATTTTGTATCAGCTTGATGCTTCCTTTGGTTGTTTTCGTGCAGATCTGTTGTGGGATTCGACGGGCTGAGTTGCCCTATCCCGTGGTCCCCAAAGCGAGTGGATTTTTTATGAGCCCGGGACATGCCTAAAATTTTCCAAAAAATCTAGAATTTAGGGAAAAAATATTTATCATCGAAGGCAGCGGCTCCAGCTAGGACGATTTTAAGCACCAAGTGAAAGACGACTTTTAAAAGGTACCCGAGTGACACGTGGGTTTTTGATAAATTTTCAGACTGCCATGCAGGATGTCATGAGTTGCCAATCAATGCGGGATGTCAAGCCGGATGCCCAGGATTTTTCAGAGCTCGAATTTGATGCCGTACGGGGAAATGGCCACGAAACGGTCAAGATTGGAAGAGGTGGACATTTGAGAGACCAAATGGGAAGTGCCTTTTGGAGATTTTTACCCCCCCAAACTTTTGATCAAATCATGGAGAGAGAAAGAAGAGCAAAAACGGGGAAAAAATGGCGCCATCTGCGCCCGAAAAATGTGCCTCCATGGATGGAGATGGAGATGGCAGGCTACAAACAACCTATCCAATTGATCATGGGGCTGAACTTCTTCCTCTCTGCTGGTCTTATCACTGCCCTTCACTCGTGGAATGATGGACTGAATGAAGAGAACTAGATCTAGTCTTCCTCTCTCCTCTCTCTCTCTCTTCTCTAAAGGGTTGTTCCTGCGTGCAAGAGGAAATGAAGAACGGTGAAGGAAAGATTGTCCGGTTGGGACCGGATTGCTTTCGCGTCGATGTAGACATGAAGATTGCTGATTGTGAAGATGCTGGACATTCAATGTGGGCTGACCAGCAGTCCCGCAACAAAACCGAAATCCTAAAACACAAAACCTAACCGGTAATTCAAAATTTTATGAAGAAAAATGAGTTTTTATGCCATTTGATTGATGAAACATTGTTTCCATTGGTTGAATATTCATTATGATGTTGTTTTCTATGAGTTTCAATAGTTTATAATCTGAAAACTAGAAAATCATAAGCGATATGGCTGAAATTAATGTTATAAAATCCGAAAAACACGCGTTTAAGGGGTAAAAATAAGGTTTTTGCAAAATGAATGGAAAATATGAGACATAATGCCTACTAAACCTGAAATTTTGCTGTCAAGGAACTTAAGGGCCACATTCCATAATCAATCTTAATTTCTAGTCATTTTTTATTGAAGAAAATAGAGGAAAAATACCAAAAAATGGTGAAAAATGGGTTCTAAATGGGAGAAATTTAAGAAACGGTAAAAGAAAAATTCCAAAAAATTACATGTGTGTTTGTGTAGCATATAATGAAGGTAAAGCACGAGAGTGGCCTTGGTTTACCCTCGTTTTTATGTTTCCGTTCATGTTTATCACTTTCTTTGTAAGGAAACACACATAAAATGACCCTTTCACCTATCAACGAATGCAAAACATTAAACGGCAGGGTGAGAGGGGAGGTTGAGCGTCAAAATATAAAATAAAATGTGGTTTATGTGTTGCATTATGCCTATAGGACATTGTTTTAAAATAAAGGGAAAGGTAGCATGAGCGTAAGGCTCGGTATCTTTTCTCATTACAAAAACGCTAGCATGGAAATCATGAAAAGAATGGTTTCGCACGATGCACAATGCTGATTTTCTTCTATTTGTGCACTAAACCGTTCACAATATGCACTATGCATAGTTCATGGTATCAACGGAAAATCTCCTGGACTACATAGCACTTGTTTTCTTAGGACTTTGACCCACGATTGAGAGCGTAAGGTTATCCCTTGCCGTAGGATAGAGGGTCGGTTTCCTAAGGGACTGTTATGTAAGGACACATGGTATATCTCCTGGACTTGAAATGAAGAGTGGAGTTTGTTTGTTTGTTTTATATGTTGAGCAGCGCATCAAGGGGCCAATCCCTGCAATGTAGGAGAGCTACAATGGGGCCACGGTGTTTCTACGGAGAGGTTGCCTCCATGTATGTTATCGTGGTATTTATGGCCAATGTGTATGGGTTCTCCCTCTGAGGAGTTTATAGAAAGGAAAACATTGGACTATAAACTATAAACGCATAGATTAGGCTTTAGTTCAGTTTTTCCTTTAGCATTCGATTGACGCTCTTGGTCCGCGAGGCTGTGAGGGTGTGTTTGTCTGTTATGAGCATGAGGTCCAGCTAGAGCCATAGCCAATGCCGGCCCATTTCAGGTCCCATCATAAGGTTAACAAGGGGTTTGGACTACTTAGAACTAGGGATTAGGGTTCTTATTAAGAGTAGCATATACTCTTTCTCTTTCCAAGTTCACTTATAAAGTGGAGTCTTCACTATTTTCTATTTCTTTGTTCCTTCCCTTGAAGGTTACTCTAGAAACTTTTCCTTTTGTTGTTAAAAATGTTTGATTCTATCCCTGAAATTATCCTAGGTAGATTGATTGGCCTAGCTTTGAATATTGTATTTTGAAGTGGTAGGGTTTGTTGTAATGGAAACACCTTGGTGGCTCTTAGTTACCGATTTCATATACAAAGTTTCCAACTGCAACTTGGCTTGGAATTCTTCCTTTGACCGGCTTGGTTTTGTCCTGGATCCTATATCCACATGCACTACAAGGGACTGGGGCAATAGCGACGCCGATTAGCGACGGCGTTTATCGGCGTCGCTATTGGCATCGCTATTTGCGTCGCATTTGCGACGCATATAGCAATGCTGCAGGGAAAAAAAGCGCGGCCGAAACCAGAGCGCCGTTTTCATTTTGTTTTCTTCGCCTTTTGAGAGCGAGAGCGAGGGAGAGAGCCAAGGCTTTGTGAAAGAAGAGGAGGAAGAGACTTGTTGCCGCCGCCGCCGCCACCGCCACCGCCACCATCGTTGTTCGCGAAGGAGAGGAGGAGCCCTCGTTGCAAAGAGAAGCCGCCCACGCTCGCCATATCTCATTGGTGAGTCTCCCTCTCTCTTTCTTTTACTTGTTGAAGGTTTAAATCGTTCTCTTTTGTTTATTTAGGAGAGGAAAAGAAAGAGAAGGAGAGGGAGAGGGAGAGAGAGGAAGAGAAAGAGAGGGAGAGGGAGAGAAAGAGAGTGAGAGTGCATTCTCTCTCTCTCTCTCTCCCTTTTGCTTGTTTAATGTTTAAATTACTTTCTTCTTTGCTTGTTTAGGAGAGGAAACGAGAGAGTAAGAGAGAAAGAGAGGGAGAGGGAGAGGGAAAGGGAAAGAAAGAGAAAGAGAAATAGAGGGAGAGGGAGAGGGAGGGGGAGGAAATAGGAGAGGGAGAGAAAGAAAAAGAGAGGGAGAAGGAGGGAGAGTGCATTCTCTCTCTCCCTCCCTCTCCCTTTTGCTTGTTTAATGTTTGAATCACTTTATTTTTTGCTTGTTTAGGAGAGGAAATGAGAGAGAAAGAGAGTGAGAGGGATAGGAAGGGGAAGGAAATGAGAGAGGGATAGAAAGAGAAAGAGAGGGAGAGTGCATTGTATCTCTCCCTCTCCCTTTTGCTTGGAGGATGTTTAAATCACTTTATTTTTTGCTTGTTTAGGAAATGAGAGAGAAAGAGAGATAGAGAGGGAGAGGGAGAAAAAGAGAGGGAGAGGGAGAGGGAGAGGGAGGGGGAGGGGAAGGAAATGAGAGAGGGAGAGAAAGAGGGAGGGGGAGGGAGAGGGAGCGAGGGAGCGAGGGAGAGGGAGAGGGAGAAAGAGGGAGAAAGAGGGAGGGAGAGGGAGAGGGAGGAGGAGGGAGGAAATGAGAGAGGGAGAGAAAGAGAACGAGAGGGTGAGGGAGAGGGTGAGAGAAAGAGAGGGAGAGGGAGAGGGAGAGGGAAGGGAATGAAATTTAAGATAATATACGTATCGATAATGGTATGCAATGTGCTTTGCATACGGCCACATACTTCATCAAAATTAACCCAAAATTATTGTTATAGAAGTGGAGATCCCTTAAATTGAGTATAGGATAATTTCTCTCAGGTCTTATGACTATGAGTAGAATTGATTGAAATAAATTTTATTACTATAGTTGTAAAATTTCATAGATGGCGCGCATTAATTTTAAAATGGATTACTTATACTCAAAGCCGAGATATAACAAAAAATTATCTACCGGGACAAACAAATCGTTGAGCATGATACAAGGCCGAGATATAACATCGGAAAATCTCTCGACTACTATATACAATGCAAGGTTTATGGTCAACTTGCAAGTTGACGTACATCTCCAAAAAGCTATCCATTTAAGCCTCGTTTGCTGTAATGTAGATAAGATGGCAAACGAAGAAGGTCCTATTGTTCAAGACCGCGAGTCGTATCTTAATCAGCGTGTCCCATGTCCTTGCTCTCAATGCAAGTTGGCAATTAGACGAAAACGCCGATTGTCTATAGAACACGTACGACGATTTGGCGAGTTTCAACCTGAGATTATTGATCAGGCGATTGCAGATTTTCAGCAAACGGTATTTTCAAGTTAGCATTTTTCATGCATTGTACTCTTAAGCTAATTGAAAACCATACACAATAAGATTGGGTCTTGTTGGCAAATTTTGTGTCCAGGGGGGTGATGTCTCGACCCAAGGGGGAGTGCACCCTTTGCGGCCAATTAGAAGAGTTCGTGGACGTGAGATGGATGGATGGCAGGAGCCAATAGACCACTCGCAAGGCCCATCTATATCGTCAATGCCAGAGGAGACAGACAACCTTCCCGACTTGCCTACAATCTTGGAGCTTGAGATGGAGGCAATGATCGATGCATTGATTCCCATGGATGTTGAGACATCTGACCCGCTTAGAGAGGAAGCATCCATACCATTATATGATGGGTGCCGAGTATCTCGGTTGAAGACATTGCTTGCACTCTTAAGTGTGCAAGCGAAATACGGTTGGAGCGATACGAGTGTGACTGAGTTATTCAGGTACCTTGCATACAGACTTCATTGTTTTTTTTAAAAACAGTATTATTGTAAATATGGATGGATTTTTCAAGGTGTTTTATGATGTTTTCAGGTTATTGAAATATCATATATTGCCACCTGCAAACACCATGCCTGAGTCTCGTGATGATGCACGACATGTTTTACGGAAGCTTGGCATGGACTACAATAACATCCATGCATGTATCAACGACTGCATATTGTTTCGAGATGAATACGAGACTATGGAGACATGTCCAAAGTGTGGTGCTCACAGGTATCGACAGGACTTGCAAGGGCAGACCATCCCTCAAAAAGTCCTCAGACACTTTCCGCTCATCCCCCGCATAAACCACATGTTTCGCACGTCTGCCATGGCAAGCTTGACAACGTGGCATGTGCAGAATAGGTCTACGGATGGAGTGCAACGAATATCAGCAGATTCGCGCGCATGGAGCCACATTGACTCTACCTTCCCAGGCTTTGCGCGAGAGCCAAGGAATCTTCGGCTCGGTCTCGCCATGGATGGTGTGAACCCATTCGGTCTGCGCTCGACTTCTTACAGTGTGTGGCCTATAGTGCTTGTCAACTACAACATTCCTCCATGGCTTTCTACGAAGAAAGGACATCTCATCCTTAGCTTGCTCGTCCCGGGCCGCTACAAAGTAAAAAATATGGACGTGTAGGAGATAGCAGATCAGGAGCTGTCTCGTTCTTCGTCAGGGCGCTCTGCTAGATCAGCTTCAGTGCGATCAGATGCTTCAGCTTTGAGCAGACGATCTCGACGCTCGCGACTTGGGCCGGAGGGAGGGACTGCGACTGCAGGAGGATCAGGGGGGTGCTACTGTGGAGACACGGACGTGGTGTCTCCGTCTCGTCGTTCAGCTAGAGCTCGGTCACCTCCAGGATTTGTCACACCTGTGGGGACGTCCACTCCAGTTACTCCGGCTTTTGCGCAGCCGTCGGCAGATGTCACGCCTTTTGGTGGCACTCCTTTTGGTGGCACCCCCTCTGGTGGCACTCCTTTTGGTGGCACCCCCTCTGGTGGCACCCCTTTCAGTGGCACTCCGGGAGAGGGTACCCCCGTCGGTACACCGGATGTTCAGGGGTCTCCTGGATATGCCCAGGAGCGTGGACGGAGATGGGAGAGGGCCCATACGAGGCACACTCCTAGGGATTATGGATACCTAGTGGATGGCAGGTCAGGAGCTATCATCATGAATGATGAGGGGAGGAGGGTGATAGCTCGCATGAGGGAGTTGTGCCAACAAGTTTTTCGGCACAACGTCCTGGATCATTGGAGGAACATACCGGAGGGGAGCAAGGAGTACATAGTAGCATCCTTGCATGAGGAGTTCCCGGTGCCAGCCGCAGTGGATAGATTCTCTACGGGCTGGATGATGGATTGCATGCGTGCATACATGTCACATAGACGATCCGACGCACGCAAGGCAATCAAGAGTGGGGCTCCAAAGCCCGAGTGGTTAGATGCAGAGGACTGGCGCCGACTGAGGGAGGAGGCTACAAATTCGCCAGGACGTTGGAGTCAGCAGCGGGAGGCGGCGAGGGTACGAATCGAGGCCGGATCAGTACATCATCTTGGGAGTGGCGGCCACAGGACATATTTGGAGGACTTTGTAAGTTTCTCTTTTGTTTTGCTTATTTGTTTTTTTGAGATATTATTTGTACTGACAATCATATTTCTAACAGTTAGCATTTTGTTTTCTTTGCAGCACTCCATTACAAATCGTGATCCGCAAGGCCTTGAGACTCAATATGCAGAGAGGCACGGTCTCAGATCATTGATCGACCGATTGTACAGACGCGGCGGCCCAGTAAGTCTCTCATCTTTCATGTCCGTAGTTACCATGAGATATTTGAATGCATTATTGTATGGTGGATTGATATGTTGTTTCTTTTTCTGCAGAATCCGTTTGATGCTCCTTTGCAGAGGGACGAGCTTTCGGGGGACGACGATTTGTAGCTCGCCCTCGGATCCTTAGCGCTCACATACCTTTAGTTTTTAGTCGCCCGATCTATGTAGACATTTTCTATGTATTAGTGATATTGTTTTATGATTGTACCAATCGCATTTTATGCAATATCATGTATTTATTTCATCTATCAGTTTTATGATTTCAGTATAGATTCTTTTTGTTTGCAAACGCTTTGTATGCAGCAGTGCAGAAACTATTTTGTATGGCTCTCATACAGCACACAGTGCTATATGTGGCAGGGCAGCTTGCTGCCCTGCCACAAAATTTTTTTTTCCTCTGTTACCGTCGCTATTTGCGTCGCAGATTTACTGCAGGCGTCGCTATTGTCGTCGCTATCAGCGTCGCAAATTCTCTGTAACCGTCGCTATATGCGTCGCTATTTGCGTCGCTATATACGTCGCAAATGCGACGCATATAGCGACGCAAATAGCGACGATTCCATGGCGTCGTCAATAACGACGCTTTTTGCGACGACGGGGGCAAATTTTGTTGTTTGTATTTTCGTCGCTTTAAACGTCGCTATAAGGTCTATATCTTGTAGTGATGGTTCTTTGTATAGAGAACCTTGTCACCAAATTTTTTCACTCTTGGATGTTTTTTAAAGCTCTTGGATAATGGGCCTTGCTCAAATTAATGCATCTTGTAAGTCGGATGGGTGCCTTGCTTTGAGATGAATATCTAGTGAAGGGTTTAGTCCATGGCAAAACTTGACACATGCTAAGTGATATCCATGGGCAGGGCATACTTCAAAAGGGATAGAAATCTAGAATAATAGACTTCCAAGCTTAATCTAAATTCCCTCAGACTAAAGAACTCATTCATCTTTAAGGTGCGGTATGTTAGTGGGAGGTATTGCCCACGTACAGTTTCCTTCAGCTTTTCCTAAGTGATGGTTGCTTCCAAAATTCCTTGATCCTTACACCATTGCTTCCACCAAAGTTGTGCTTTGCCCATTAAATTTATCTTAGCTATCATTTCTTGATTAGGAGAAGCAATGCCTATAAGTAGTGAAGTAATCCTCCATAGATTCAATCCAAATTTTCGCTTCAGGCTCAGCATCCCTTCCCTTACCATCAAACTTAGGTGGTTTGATTTGCTTGAGAAGAAATCTCTTAATATTTTGTATGCTATAGTGCATCAAAAATATAGAGAGACTCTCGACTTACCGAGACCACCCTACCTTAGGATAGACTCATCAAGAATCTTGCCCTCTCGCTTCCTTCCATTCGATAGTTTTAATTATCTACTTACTTAACACCTTAAGTTTATACAAATAAAATCATCTTTCTTAAATAGTCCTTTTAGTCATCGTTCCTTGGAATAAAACTTCTTTACTTATATAGAATCTTATACAAGTTTCCACCTTCCATCTCCATATGAAGAAATAACAGTCTGAAGGCCTTTATTTTACTAAGGTTTTTGCCCCTAACTAGTATGGAGGCCCTGATAACATCCATCTTGAGTCATACAAGGTGGACATGGCTCCTAGGAGTCTAAGAGTTTACTCACAATATCCCTCCTAGCACCCTCAACTCCTCTTGTCCAAGGATCCCCGTACAGAGTGACCTCTCACCATTAGGGTTGGTTCGAGCTCTTCAAGGTGGAAAAACCCAATCCCCCTTGGTAAAGAGATCTGTAGCTAGACTTGAGGAAGGTTTATCATGCTTTTCTTTTATCTTGTTGTGAATTTGGTACATTAGGATTTTCATCAATTCAATCAAACTTCCTAAGTGCATCAAGTAAACTTGTATGCACAATTTGCAAGTATAATAAAATTTTTTCTCAAGCTATATTTCTACACAATAGGGAGGTATATATATGCAAGTTAATGATTTTGACTTAACTAATAACATTGAGATATTCCCTTTTAAAGAGGGTGCTTTTACCAAATGAGTTTAATGACCTACTTTTAACTATCTTAGTTCACATTTCCCTATATTTACATGATTTCTAAATGCTAAGAAAAATATTCTTGATGCAATTACTTGATTCCTAGTTTTTACTAAAATTTATAGTGGATTTTTAAATGATTTTTTGAATTAAAAATTGATTTATTTGATACACTTTCCTTATATGCAGCTAAAGTAAGATTTAATTCGATGCATTGTGACGTTGTGCAATTGATCTTATCATCATTAAACATTTAAAAATCTAAATTAATAGTTCCTACTTCATTCTAACATTCCTTTCTTATCAAGATTTTTAACTTGCCTAAGTTGTGAATGATAAAAATTTCATTAAAATTTGATAAGCATACGAAGAAAGGAACATGGGATGGTGTTGTATGTGATGGTTTGTTGTCCATGCTCGTGATCACATTTGTAATTCCCGCGCTTCCTTATCTAGAGTATTGCCTCTTCAAGGCCATCACAAATAAGGTCCTCATATGATAGCCTGATTGGAAACCTGAAGCGGCTAGGTGGATTCTTTGCGAGATAGGGGGAAAAGGGTGGAGTCATCCACAAGTGCTACAGACTAGATGGAGATGCTGTATGGATAGAGTTCCTATTGGATAGAAGAGGACTCCTCATATGGATGTGTAGGTAGTTGATGATGCTCATCCTTTCTTTCTTTTTGTGATCCTCCTCTTTCTTTTACTCCTCCACTCTCTTCTTTTTCTCTTCACATTCTCTTCTTACTCTATTCCCTCTTCTTATATCTTTCTTCTATCCTCCTCCTTCTTACCTTTCTACTATTCTTCTTGTCACCTCCCCTCTTTTTGTTCTTCCCCATACTCTTCTTCTTTTTTACCCTTCTCCTTCTCCTTCTCTTCCTCTCACTCCTCATCTTTCCTCCTATATTCTCCTTCTTCTTCTCTTTCTCTCACTCTTTTTATCTTCTATCTTCTTCTTCTTCTTCTTCTCTTCCTCTCTCTCCTCTTATCTTATTCTCCTTCTCTTCACACACACACACACACACACACACACACACACACTCTCTCTCTCTCTCTCTCTCTCTCTCTCTCTCTCTCTCTCTCAGATAGCAACAATGGGCATGCATAGTAAGAAAAACAATGAGCCTTTACCAGCCTTTACTAAGGTTTTTATAGCCTAAGATAAGGCTAATAATCCTTTGATTATCATGCACTTTACATGATTGGAGTCTCCAAGTGGACGGTTGGTGGCATGGTAGCTTTAGCCTTATCGACGATGAGTCAACAAATGATTTTTGTGGTGAAGAATATGAAGATCTAGCAGTGCTAATTGATCAAAATGAAGATGACATTGTGATTCATGATGAACTCACATGCTGTTTTTGAGAATATTACACTCTTCTATGGTCATCATTGCGTGCCTTTTTATTCCCCCTCACACCCCTACATTCCTAGGCTTCACCCTACTTTTCATGGTGGATCCTACTTAGAAAAAAGGGGATCTCCCTTTCTTTTCACAATAGTGAGTGTCCATTTTCATCATCTAAGATGGGATCTACCGTTCTTCAAAAAGTGCAACATCAACAAGTTAAATTTATTTTTTACTCAAAACATGAATCTTTTAAAAATTTCACAGATTTTTCTCAAAATGTATCTAATCTTAATGCAAGTTGAGAGACTCATTTTAACAACTCATTTTTGCATTAAAATGTCTCCAAATCAAGCTATATTTTTTAAAATCCACAATGTGCTTGGGATCCTCTAAAAGTAGTTATATAAGTATTTCATATTGCATTACTCTTTGGTGTCAGGTCAACAATAACGTGGGATACTTTTGATCCCCTTTTTTTTGCACCTCTCAAAAAGTAGTATTCTCCATCTGTGAAGGTCCCTAACCATATTATATGTTAATCTTAGTTTGTTATGCATTGTTTTCCCTCTAATTCTTCTAAATCTATATTACACTTAAAAAAAAACAATCTACTCCATTTCCTCTCCTACCTTGCATTTTCCAAAGGAATTAGTTAGAAACATAAGCAACCATAAGATGAGAGTGGAGTTTCATATTACTGTGGATGAAGAGTACACTATTACAAAGACTCATTATAGCAAGCATGGCCTACAAGCCATAATAGATTCTAAGCTTATACTAGGTAGGCAATACTTAGATTTCTATTTGCATGAGAGTTTTGTGACTTTAAGTCTTGCTAGTCCAATAAGACTTGGTCTTTTGGTAGACTAGGGGTCTAGGTATTTAGATTAGATTTGATTGCCATAATACACTGCACTTTAGAATCATGGGACAAGGACTCACATGCACAACACTACACTATAGTTTCCATTACACATGGCGGTTGTTTCCATAGAGTTTCAACTAAACCTATGCCAAGGAATTGGAAGATTTACATAATGTTCCATCAATGAGGAGGAGCATTACATGAGCCTTGCTATAGCTATATAAGCTATAGTTGCATGTGCACACAAGAGCATACCTACATGTTTGCTCAACTTTTCAATCCTCTTTCACTTGTTATGTACCCTAGCCTACGATAGAGACATGGATGGGTGACTTGAGGGTTGTGAAGAACTACATTAGTCATGAGAGGATTATATATCTTCATTGATTTCATTTAGAACGATAGGTAGGGGGATACAATGCAGTCCCTTTTTCCCATTGAGATGTGAGATAAGTGGAAAGGGCTTAATCACATTAATGAATCTTATGTATCTTGCATAGTTTCCTAAACCATGACATCATTGTAAAGGCTAGGTAGCACTCTTTAATCCATTGATTGTTTTGTTTACATGCCATGTTGTATGAATCAACCTACAAATCATGATTTTTGGATATCCATCTCCAAAAGGGTCCTTTATCATCAAAGCATATTTTGTGGATAGGGAACAAGTGTATTCGACAAGCAAGTAGTTTGAAGCAATGAAGACCCTATAGAAGACCACCCAAGGTGGGTCTATGCAATTACACACTTTCTAGGGATCCTTGATGTTTGGTGTATTTGGCACTAGGAATTTGATGAGCCATTGTGTCTCAAGTTTCCAATGTATTGTTGGAACACATCATTGCTCCTTTGACATTCGAATAATTTCACTGACTTGATGAGATTTCATGGGTTATAGCTATGTAAACTTCATCTTCTTACTAATCTAGATTGCCATGATAAATATCCTTTAAGTACAACTAAGTGACTCTTCATGGCATGCAAGAAGAAGAAAAGGAGACATTGAAGAAAAATAAAAAACACTATTGCATGACCTAATATGAGTTAGTAAAAACAATGGCTTTACTAGAGGAAGGGATATTTTGGAAGGCAATATGCTAGCTAAATTAAGAATTATGTTTCATGAAAAGAGGTCATGTACTTTCCTTTTGGGTTTGCATGGAGGGGGGACTTCATATAGGAAGACCATATTTTTTTGGTGGCATAAGTAGAGGCTATTAGGGGATATCAATCAGAAAATGTGTACTAGGATATTTGATCAACAAGATGGAGTGCAATTACCTTTACAAGCTAGTGGTGGAAATCAAACAATAGTGAGTGAGCAAGTGTAATGTTCCCATTTCAAGATCGTATCCACTACTCCATTGATGTTTTAAATGTTCTTTTGTTTCAGGAAATAGCCTCCCTAGATGTGGGCTTTCCTTCATCATGGTTATCTTACTTCATACTCAAAAGTAAACATAATCTAACAAAGAAGTTAGATACATTATTTTGGAATTAGGGAAAATATGGACTTTAAAAATGCCTTTTAGCTTAGAAGTTAATTACTTTTCTAATTAGAGGAGATTTGAGGTGGACCAATGAAAGAGCATTGATATGCACATTTTATCCAATTCTATTTGTCCCTTGGGATCCACCGCAAGTAGGCTTATCCTCTACCTCTACTTTACACCCCCCACCCCCGCCCCCACCACTATTACCTTTGATAACATAGCCCCCCCTCTTAGGTAGGTCCCACAGGGTATCCAAAACTTGAGGGAAAATTCTGATTTTTTAAAAATCCTCTTCCAAAAGGTTCATTTTTTCTCAAAAAATTCATTTCATTTTGTGTATAGTCAAAGAAAAATATTTTATGAGTGTTTCTTTTGGTGTTCCCCCTCTCCACTCCATAAATCCATTCCATTATATCCTCCCTTCCATAGCCATAGTCAAAGCCAAAAATTCATCATTGTCATTTGGTGCTCCATAGCCACCATTCATGCTTTTAATCTTACAACTGGCTCACTTCCTTCTTTGTTCCAAGATTTACAAGTTTTGTCTTGCAAAAATAATTTTGATAACACTTGAATTTATTAACGATATCCTTGAGATTCTGCCAATACTATTTGTAGTCCTTATAAATAGGATGGGCATGTGAAATGGATAGGTGCTATATTTATGAAAGGCTCATGGTTCTACATGCAACCAAGAGTAACAAGCCCTCATCAAAGAGATTGTAATGTATCAAAGAATCATTGAAAAGGTAGAGTGCTTGGTTTCTATTGTAATTAACATATTTTTTATTATTTTTATTTTACTCATGAATTTCATGTACTTATATGTATATTCTCTTCTTATAGATAACTTTAGTAGAGGAACAATCCTTAAGGAGCCTAACAAGGATGTATGAAGCTTTAGATATTAATGTAGGCAAAACCTTGATTGCTAGGAAGTCTTTAGAATGCCTTCTTAACTCTAAGGTTTTCTCGAATTAGCATAAATATCTGGTGCCTAAATCTCTAAATCCATATGGTGCTCTTAAACTTCTTCATTATCCACCATTCAACTTGATTAGCTTGCTTCATATTTCACTCTCGCCTCTTGTGATCCTTGGTCTTAGAGTCCTCCTTATCCAATTTACAAAGCATTGAGCAATCCTAATGGTGCATTACCTCCACTTTTAGCATTTCCTCTTTGCCACATTTAAATGTGTCCCATTGGTTGATAGATGTTAGCTCATTGTTTGAACTCCTCATCCTATGGCCCACAAACATTTGAGTTATAATCATTGATCAAGTATCCATAAATGCTTATACGCATGATGGATAAAGTCATAACATTGAAGACAATTTAACTTCTCACATGGCTGGTTATCATTGGAAAGCATCAAATGTTCCATAACATCCCACATACTAGTACCTGATTCAATATTGTCATCTATATTCTCTTATTTATCAATTTCTAGTTCATAAGATTGTATCAGGATTGGCAAAGACGTTGGTATATCTAAGTCAAATTATAAAATGCTTAGTTGAAACCAAGCCCATTAGCTTGTATATTCACATGTGTATATCTGAATATGAATAAGTTTTCCAAAACATTACACTAATGCATTTTCACTCGGATTTATGTGGCAATGGAGTTCCACATGCAAGCTAACTATCATCCCTAACCTTGGCCTCACTAAGCTAATCCCAATTCTTATTTTTATCCTAATCATAATCTTAATTAAGAGTTTTTCAAAGAGCTTTCATAATTATAATTAAAACTCTAAAAAGAATTGTGAATCTTATTCTTAATCTTAATCCTATTTAGATCTTTTTTAGTTGATTAAATCATACTATTTATACTATTCTTAATTTTTATCTTAATCTTACTTTAGATTTTTTAAATATATTATCATTCAAAATCTAATTATATATGTATGAAAAAGTATTAAACTTTATTAATTTTGAAGTTCACATTTTGATCAATATTGAAAGAGCTTTATCATGTAGTACTTAATATTAAATATGCAAATATATTTAAATAAAGGGTCATGTGGTGTACCACACATCGTAGAATGAATGAAGATGGTGCCATCAAAGATGTGTTTCTTTGATGCTTTCATACCCCAAGTGTGACATACAAGCAAGTTAATAGTTTAGCCTAACCTTAAGTCTCTCCCATTGATCCTTTTCCACCTTCAGTCTCTCTCCTCTAGTATGTAATTTGTGGGAAAGTTTGTAGTCTTATATCCTAAACTACATAGCTTTCTCTCAATCTCTCTCTCTCTCTCTATATATATATATATACATATATGTATATGTATATGTATATATATATACATATATGTATATGTATATGTATATATATATACATATATGTATATGTATATGTATATATATATACATATATGTATATGTATATATATATATATATATATATATATATATATATATATATATATATATATATATATATATATATATGTATGTATATTTAATTTCTCTCCCTTTTTGGGTAAAAAATACGGGCTAATTTTACTCCAAAGGATATTTTTGGGAGGTTTTCTTAGTCTGCTTGCTAAATTTTCAAGCTTGAAAACTCAAAATATAGCCCATATATACAATTTTTCTTAATATTTTAGCCTAGGGATCACCTTAACAAACTCAAAAATAGAGTTTTGTCTTAATATACACCAAATTTTCTAAACTCTTAACTGTTGATCAACCAAACATTTTCCCACCTATCTAATAAACTAAAAATCATAGGGGTCTCTTATTTTTTACCCTTTGCCTTCTCTCTCTCTTCCCCCCCTCTCTCTTTCAAATATGTTCTATACTAAAATGATTTTAAAAATGGTACATAAAGAAAATGTAAAAGGAAATAAAGGTAAGCATTAAATCTCTCCTCTTCTTTTTCTCTTACCTCTTCTCTCTCTTGTATATAATTTACACCAATATCAAACCAAGAATAGTGTAAAACAACCTCCATAGAAATTTTACATTCTTATCTCAATATCACATGTAAATACACACACTTTCTCATTCAAAGTGTAATGTTCACAAGCATTGAGGATAGTATGAAAAAAGAAGAAACACTACCTTGAAGCCATGACTTCTTTGTAAGAGAGTTTGGATGAAATAGAGTATGCAAAAAACAAGCAAGCAACCAAAAGAACAACCAATGCAAAATGGAGGCAAGATGCATGGACTCCAAAAGGCCCTTGTTAGGAATGGATTAGTGTGGGATTACTTTTACTAATTCACAAAATGTGATGGGTCTCAATTGTCATGATGGCAATTGATATGGTTCTACTCGAAGAAAAGTGGATTTCTAATTGAAAATTAAAAAAGAGAGGATGCAGTTTTCGGTTTATATTTAAAATTTCCAAGTGCATCATCACAAGTGGACATTGGCTTAATGCTAAGGCCTTGGAATGATTACTAGGAGGTCATGAGGTCAAATCTTGCAAGCGCCAGGCATGATTTTCAAAATTGCTTATGCTAGCATGTCACAATCACGTGCTCAATGCGACTACTTTTTTAGGCCTGAAAAGCAAAAAAAAATAAATGTTGAAAAGTGTTTATTGCACTTGCAAGTTGGGGAACCCCTTTCCATGTGTCAAGCTAGTATTCAAGCCCACCTGTGAGGCTTGGAAGTTTTCTATTTTAATATTTAGAAATAGGAAAATTGGAAGATTTTGTCACTCCACTTGTATCCAAATAAATATTTTTCTATTTGAAAAACTACTTACCTTTCTAGCAAAAAAATACTCATCTCTCCACTAAATTGGATAAAATGTGCACACCAATCCCTCTCTTATTGGTCCACATCAATTCTCTTATGATTAAAGAGGTGATTGAATACTAGCTAAAGGGTCATTTTTGAGTTCATATTCCCCCTAATGCTCAATGATTTTATCGTGCATACTTTGGTCCTTGCTCTCAGTAAGGTCTGCAAATTGTGCAAAGAAAGAGAAAGTTTCGAGCATAGTATTTTTTTACAATGTTGTCATATGACTAGACATCCAAGAGTTGAAATCATAATAAGAGCCACTTCTCAAACAATTAAGTGATATATATGTAAGGTATAACATCTAGAGATTTATGAGGCAGTTAATTACTTCATGAAGTAATCTATGTGTGAAAAATATTAGTTTTTAGCTTGTCATGAAGAGAGCTAAGCTAAATATAAGTCATGTTGGAACTTGAGGTAAGTCAAGTTTGCTTGTGACTTGGAGTCCTCACTATTAGGAGAGGTAATGAAATTGTAGTTGATTTCACCTTCTTGTCCATTGTCTTATACTTCATATGCACTCTAATGTCAACCCTATCCTCCAAAACTATCTCTTTCTATATCACAAAATCAATAATAACTCGAAACATATCCAAAAAATTCACATGTATAATGATGCACCCAAAACTTTGCTTAGATCCCAATATGGCTACACTTTCTAACATTGTATCTACATAAGAAATGCCATATACAAGCCGAAAACACATTCATCATCATACAAAAATCCATGCTGTCTCATTTTTTTCTCAATCCCACATACAAATTATCTTACTATTGTCTTCATGTCTACAACTCTTTGGTAACACATAGAACCTTCTATTGCAAATCCTAAAAATCCAAAGGAAAAAGCACTTGTTCCTATATCAATAAGTGAGAGTTTTTTCCACTTAGTGCCACTATAGTCCCAAATTACAATGATACTAATTGAAAACCTAGCTCTCTAAACTCTTTGCATTGAGCAGTTGTGGATAATCTCTCAAATCATATTTGTTTCTAGCATGATCTACACATACAATTAGAAACTACACACATCTCTTTTCATCTTTGCTCTTGATCTATGCATAAGCTAAAGTTGATCCGTCATCTACAACCTTCGTCTCCATATGCATAGAAGTAATGTAAGGCAATCAAAGAATCATAGGATAAGAAGAATAATCTTGCATAAAGAAATGATACTCATCTTGAAAATCACCTACTATTGAGACCTTCACATTCGAACAAGCCGCATACAACTTTGATATTGAGTTAGTAGCTGCCCACATTCTCTAACCATGGTCAATTCCACTGACCACTTCTTATTTTCATACAAAATTTTGACCATACCATTAATCTCTTACCCATGTTTTGTGAGAGCAACACATGAATCTCTAGCTCTCCAACTTTCACTAATATCTCTATAGTACTGTGGGCCTAATGATCATGGGAATGGTAACTTCAAGGTACCAAACTTGAAGCCTCATTATCTATATAATGCATAGGCCCCACGCCCTTTATTGTATTAGTGCAAGTCATTGCCTTCCTAGTATTTTCATTGTCATAAAAAACATTTTGGGCTTCTTCACAATCATTTTTAGCACATCATGTATCTTCTTTTACAAATAACTTGTATATCTTGACAAATTGTTTCCTCTTCACCCTATATCATAGCTTGTGATGGATCACCAAAAAAATGTCTCTTTCCTTTGATAATAGTTATTATCTCCTCATGAAGCTGCCTCTTGGAAATTCCAAGTTTATATCCTAAAGTAAAATTAACCTTACTTAGTCTATTCAAGATGCATTCCTCTAAAACCTTTTTCAAATATGTGTTAGTTTGTATATTAGAAAGAAACTTGTAACATGATTGTTTTCCTTTAGGATTTTGATCCTAAAATTTCCCCTTTTTCTCTTTCTCAATATCTTTCATGACATATTTTGCTGTAGGTCTAGTAGGAGGCATAGACTACTTAGGATCAATCTTTTAGTCCCTCTGGTTACCCTCTTGGAAGTCCTTGGATTGACATCTTCCCTCTTCCTTTTGTCTTCAAGAATGATATGTGTGCTTTGTACCTTCCCCAAATATAAATAAAGTGAATAAGAATCCACAAATGAATTCCATCCAAGCTTTTCCTTGATATTCCTCGCATTATTTAACTTTGTTTAAGGATCTTTCTCTTACTTGCAATCTATGTGGCATGAGTCCAAATTTTAACTTTCCTTTCTACAATAGTAATAATATGTGGAACTTCTTCTATCAAGGGTCCATATGCTGTAGCATCCATTGCTACATAGGTATTCCACATAGATAAGTCATCAAGAATTTTCTAAATATCTCCCTTTCCAAAATTCATAGTAGCAAGGTGCAATCCTATCTCATTAGTATGAATATTTAATTTCTTCCAAAAAATCAAAGTGTCATGCAAAGCCTCTTTATATAAATCACAATCTCTATGATCATGATTTGGATTGTCACAAAAAATGTATTTATGGACAAATCCTTCCTTATTTGGAGTCTATGAAGCTACTTGTGTACCCGGATCTTCAAGAATTTCAAGCTTAATTTGTAAATCCTGCATATTCTTGAAAAGGATCATCAATAACATCATCTTTTGAAGGATTTAAAAAAAGCATTATCTTGGATAGCCTTGGCATTGGCTCTATCTGAGATGGACTAGCAATATTGGTAGGCATAGTTAAATGCTCCCTTCTTTTGTGTCTTTTCACTAATTTATAAAAAAAATCTTGAACATCATTTCACTCTCTCTTAAGCTGTTGCATCATCTTCCAGGATTTTTCCAATTAGATACGTAATGGCAGATCTGTAGCCTACAATAATAAAATCACATTTTCTATCTCCAAAGTAACTACATTGCAACACTAAAGCTAGCCATAACTGTAAAAAATGACACGGCGCAGCGAACAAAATCTGAGAAAGAGATAAAGAGTACGCAACAGATAAGAGGAGAATCAGTAAATTCTTAGCTCCAAATGACTGATACAAAGATGGCTGTCCACCCGTGTGCTTCCATTGTGTGAAGCTTAGATGGCGATCTAGACAGAAGATAGGTGAAGAGCTTAAGGCTAGCTGGAACAACAAATCTAACTAGGTGAAAGATAAATGATCGATGGCTGTGAAGGGGTTTAGCTTTTATAGCCCGCGAAGGCCGTAACGTCGGCCTGACCGACCTACCATATGAGTCTCCACTAGTTGGCTAGGGAATATTCTAGGGAATATTCCTTTTACAATCGGGCTGGGCCCCCCTTTTAACTCCCTTACCCCGCAACTCAATGCAATGCACGTCAAGTTGCTACCAGCTTAATTACTCTGTCTAACCCAAAGATTAGACCCACAACCATCACCTTTTTGCCATCCGGTCACATAGACCTCATCTGATATACAAGTTAGGACTCAACTAATATCTAGGCTCACATTTGGCTTCTCCTCATAATGGGGGCCTTACAACTTTGAGCACCATGGATCATTGGTGGCACCTAATGAGGGTGGGGCATTGATCATATCTAACATCCCCCCTCAATGTCCACCCATAGGTGAACTATCTCCTTGGCTCAATGCCGATTCTCTGAAGATGAACTTGAAGTTGATCCTTTGTAAGTGCTTTGGTGAAGATATTTGCTCCATTCTCCTCTGTTGGACAGTAGACCAGCTCTATTATCCCATCCTCCATCAAATCGTGCACATAGTGATACTGGATCTCTACATGTTTGGTGCGTGCATGAAACACTGGATTTTTGGCAATGGCAACGCAACTGTGATTGTCACATCTCAGCATAGTTGGTTCTTCATCCTGCACTCCCATATGCCATAGAATCCTTCTCAACCATACTGCTTCACATGCAGCAAAACAAGCTGCCTTGTACTCTGCTTCGGTAGAAGACAATGCCACTCTTGGCTGCTTCTTACTAATCCAAGAGAAAATTCCTGAACCCAAAGAGAAACAATAACCAAAAACAGACTTCCTAGAATCATTGTCTCCTACCCAATCTGGCTCACAGTTCCCCACAAGAGAAGTTCTGCAACTATATGTGATACCATAGTCAAGAGTTTCCTTCAAGTATCTAAGCACCCGCATCCCAGCCTTCTAATGACTCTCATGAGGTTTGTTTGAGAACCTGCTTAAAACACCAACAACAAAACTGATATCTGGTTTGGTGTTACACAAGTAGATCAGACTACCAACCAGCCTCCTATACCTCCCAATGTATGCTAGTGCTGATGTATCCTCGACGGATAACTTTGCATTCACCTCCATGGGTGTAGCTATCTCCTTGCACTCGGTCATGCCAAATGCCTTCAAGATCTCCCATGCATACTTCTTCTGAGAGATGAAGATCTTTCTTGACTCTTGCCAAACTTCAATCCCCAAACAATAGTGCAGCAAGCCCAAGTCTGTCAATTCAAACTCAGAACTCAAAGCCTTTCGAGTTTGGTTGATCATATCTTCATAGTTACCTGTAATAAGAAGGTCGTCCACATATAGGACAATCACTACAGACTTTTTACCATCCCTGTAAACATACAAGTTAGCATCTGAGGCACATCTTTTGAAGTTTAGGTTTAAAAAGAACTTATCTATCTGCTGGAACCATGATCTGGGGGCTTGTTTTAGCCCATACAATGCCTTCTACAGCTTACACACTTTGTTCTCAGAATGGGGAGCCTCAAACCCTGGTGGCTGAGCCATGTACACCTCCTCCTTGAGATCACCATTTAAGAACGCTGAGTTAACATCCATTTGGTACACTGGCCACTTCTTGTGGGCAGCCACTGCAAGTACCGTGTGAATAGTGGTCATTCTAGCAGTTGGGGCAAATGACTCTTGAAAATCAAACCCTTCAACTTGTGAAAATCCTTGGGTAACAAGTCTAGCTTTGTACTTTTCTAAGGTACCATCGTCCTTGTACTTTACCTTCCAGATCCACTTGATGCCAATAACCTTCTGCTTTGCTGGTCGATCCACTAGCTCCCAAGTGTCATTCTTCATTATGCTGTCATACTTTGCTTGCATAGTAGCCTTCCATGATGGATCTGCAAGTGCTTCTTCCAAGTCAGTTGGCTCCTTTACTTCTCTCATAATCTCAACCATCAAGGCCATATTGACTATGTGAGCAGAAGCCCTCCTTTGCTCCTCTATTCTATGAGACCTCCTTGGTCTATCTACCTTCTCCTCAATAGATGCAAGCATAGGATTATTGTGGTCATAAAGCTACTTCACCCAACGCGGCAATGGGTTTTTCGGTGGGGTGATGTCAAGTTGGTGAACTTTTTTCGCATCATCTGAAGATGATGCTTCCTCCTCCTTAAGGATAGGGATAGCTCTCGGGACAGGTTCATAGTGGACTACTTCTTCGCTTGATGATAAAGTGGAAGAACTTGCCTTCTCCTCCTCGACTGTATGCAGCTCCTCCTTGAACACCACATCACGGCTCACGATGATCTTCTTTGCCTCTTGGTCATATAATTTGTAAGCCTTCTATTCATCACTATAACCCAAGAAGATACATTTTTTGCCTTTTGGTTTTAACTTGTTTCTTTTCTCATTTGGAACATGTGCATAATTTTCACATCCAAAAATTTTGAAATGTGAGACAGATGGTTTCTTACCAGTGTAAGCCTCATGAGGTGTTTTTCCCTTGAGAGCCTATGTGTAGCTCCGATTTAGAATGTAGACTGCAGTATTAACAGCTTCAGCCCAAAAATGGTTAGGCAATCCCTTGCTCTTTAGCATGCATCTTGCCATCTCCACAATGGTGCGATTCCTGCGTTCCACAACACCGTTCTGCTGAGGTATGTGAGGCGTCGTCAATTGACGCTTGATCCCTTTGCTCTTGCAAAAGTCTTCAAACTCCTTTGAGTTGAACTCATCTCCATGATCTATTCTAAATTTCTTCACACTTTTCCCTGTTTCATTCTCAACAAGTTTTAGCCATTCTTTAAACTTACCAAAAGCTTGAGCCTTATCACGGAGGAAGTACACCCACATCTTCCTACTGTAGTTGTCGACAATCAACATAAAATAAGAAGATCCCCCTAAGGCATGTGTAGGCATCTTACCACACAAGCCAGCATGCACCAACTCTAGATGAGCCTGTGCTCTATTCTTCCTTTCTTGTGGAAATTCCTTTCTCTGTTGCTTGCCCATCATACAAGCTTCACATGGTTCCTTCAATTTAGTTATTGTAGGTAGGTGAGCAACCATACCTTGCTTTTGCATCTCCTTCAACACTACAAATCCGATGTGTCCAAACCTTTCATGCCAAAGCTTACTTGTGCCCACTCCATCAATGGCTGTAAGAGCACTTAGCTCATACATGTTGTTCCTTCTTTCTCCTTTGCCAACAATTGTGCCAGCACTATCAAGAATTTCTGTACCTGGTCTTTTTGAACCTCACTTCATGACCAAGATCTAATAACAGATTTCTCTTGATTTTGGGAACATCAACACATTTGAAAGCTTTTTGACTTCACCATTTGCAGCAACAAAAGAAATAGTACTTGTGCCCGAAGCAGGGCATTTAGCATCATTTCCAACCGCCATAATGATGGATTCTTGTAGAGGCTACATAGAACTGTATAGAACTTTCTTTTTGGTCATGTGATGGGAGCACACTTCCTCAATGGTCACCATGAATAATTCCAACTCTGCCTCAGCCGTATTGGCTATCTCTTTTCCTTTACTTTTAAGGGTACCATTCTTTTCATCTGCCTTCTTGACACGACAATCTGCAATTGCATGTCCTTTCTTCTTGCAGTAGAAGCACTCTCCTTGAAACTTCTTCTTGCCGCTCTTTTTCTTTTTGTCGCCATCATTTTTGGTGGAGGAACCACCTTTGCCTTTTGCATTGGCAGAGAATGCAGCATCTCCATTGTTGCTTCCTTCGCAGGCTTTCCACCTCAACTCCTCCTCCATCAATAATGCACAAAACTCCTCAAAAGTCAAAGCTTGAGGTCTCATCTGAGTATTAACGGTAGTTACTAGTCCATCAAACTTTTGTGGACAAATTGGAAGACACCTCCGAGCTAGCTCTTTACTAGTCTTTTATATCCCAGTGCCAGCCATCTGGTCGCATAGATTCTTAATCTGAGTGATGAATGCTTTAACCTTCTCTCCTTCAACAAACTTCTCCGCTGCTAGTTGATTCTCCAAGTTTTGAATCCTTGTTTGCTTTCCTGTTTCATACTGACTCCTTAGTACATTCCAAGCCTCTGACGCTTTGGTTGTATGTTGAATCAAAGTCGGAACATTGTCAGAACAGTGTCAGAACAGCTTGTAACTAAGGCACACAATGCATCTGCATTCCTTCATTTCCAAGCTCATAGAAGATCTGCATTCGGAGGAATCATCACACTAGAATTTGATGGTTTGGGGGTAGGCTGTGGTTCTGCATCAGTCCCCAGCACAATCTCCACAAGCTCATAAGAATCAAGGATAGTTGTAATTTTGAACTTCCACAAGGTGTAGTTTGTACCATCTAACTTGCCTTTGTTGAAGGTTGGTGGACGAATCCTCTGTGTTTGAATAGCCGGTATAGTAGCACCACCTCCTGCACCGCTTCCTAATGTGCCAGAACCGCTTCCGAAAGTCGACATAGTTTCTCTTTGCTATTGAAGCCTTTGCCTCTTGCACACTCTCCGATCTCTAGAGCCCCCGGGCTCTGATACCATGTAAAAAATTACACGGCGCAGCGAACAGAATCTGAGAAAGAGATAGAGAATAAACAACAGATAAGAGGAGAATCACTAAATTATTTAGCTCCAAACAATTGATACAAAGATGGCTCTATCCACCCATGCGCTTCCACTGTGTGAAGCTTAGATGGCAATCTAGACAGAAGATAGGTGAAGAGCTTAAGGCTAGCTGAAACAACAACTCTGACTGGGAGAAAGATAAATGATCGATGGCTGTGAAGGGGTTTAGCTTTTATAGCCCGTGAAGGCCGTAAGGTCAGCCTATCCGACCTACCATATGAGTCTCCACTAGTCGGCTAGGGAATATTCCAGGGAATATTTCCTTTACCATCGGACCCCCCAGCCAGGGGCCACTTTCGCAGCCCCCGGATCCCAAAATAGGGGCCCCTTTTAACTCCCTTACCCTGCAACTCAATGCAATGCGCCTCGAGTTGCTACTAGCTTAACCACTCCATCTAACCCAAAGATTAGACCCAAAATAGTCACCTTTTTGCTGTCCGGTCACATAGACCTCATCTGATATACAAGTCAGGACTCAACCAATGTCCAGGCTCACATTTGGCTTCTCCTTATAATGGGGCCCTTACAACTTTGAGCACCATGGATCATTGGTGGCACCTAATGAGGGTGGGGCATTGATCATATCTAATAATAATACTATTCAAATTCCCTCCAGTAAATTGCAGAGCTAAAAGCCCTTTGGCAAGTTTTGCATGCCAAATTCTACCAGCATCCTTGATATAATATCCATATTTTAGGGCTTTCTTTAAATCATCCCAAGTCCACCCATACTATGTATAAATTGCATTAGTGCATGTTCGTATCTCATGAGCCATAACCCTATTAAAACATCAATGGATCTCATCAGTGGAAACACTATCTAGCTCTAGTTTTTCTACATAGATATGCAGAAACCCAGATATATTCCTTTCATCAAATTTCTTCAACTCTATAGTTACTTCTTGAAAAGTTTTGGTAACTATCTCTTCATGTTTGATTATCTTATAAGCGTACATAAAATCCATGATATCTCTTGCTTTAGCAACCTCTTCAATTTGGTATCTCATCTTTTATTTTTGGAGTTTGCGATTCACGTTGCATTCACCAAATGTTAGGGGGCATGGAGGGGAGGGGAGGGAGAGGGAGAGGGAGAGGGAGAGGGGGCAGTAAAGGGTCAAGTGTAAAACCATTGCAGTCTTAAAACCACTATAGCCCTAAGAATATGATTTCACAGATAGGAGACAAAGAAACTACATGCAATAGAAGTATGCAAGAGAGAAATAAAATTGTATCCTATGTAAGAATATGATTTGACAAATGAGAGAAAAATATATTATAGGCAATAGAAGTATGCAAGAGAGAAGTCAAAGTGTATCCTCTATCCTTACAAAGAGCATTTGCTTCAATTTTTGTACAACTTCATTATCACTTTGACACTTACAACCATGTCAGCAAGATGATAGCTCAAGAAAATAACATCTGAGATGATAGCTTAGACTCAATACTTCATTCCAAAGGATTTAGTGACATTAGTACATCAATCTCTTCACAAACAATGCAAGCAGGACATTAAAACATGCCATAGGTATAATTCTTTGATAAACTTGAATAAAAAAAGTCCAAAGAAATCAGGGTAAATTCCCTAAGAAAAATCTTTCAAAAACCTATATTTTCATTAATATAAATCCATGCATTCTTTCATCTATCACAGCAGGAAAAGAGAGATATTAATATGTCCACAAACTCCCTCTTTTTGAATATTTAACATGTAAGAGGTCTCACTCGAATCAAGGGGAATTCCTCTGCAAACTCTAGTCATAGCACTTTAGCCCTATGAATCCATGTATAACAATACTACTATAGTCCCAAACTCTCCTTGATCTATAACGAACATGAATCCACACATATTCCAAAGTCTATTGCATTTGGCCTTACTTTCCCTCGCTTTTATTGTGTTCGGGTTCCAACCAAAAACATGTGTCAAGCTAGAGATCTACTATGTCTTTTGCCTTGACTTTAGGTGCCAAGATGAACATTTGATTTTCATTAGCAAAGTACGTTTTGTCCTAGACAAAATGGTCACACCAAACTTAATTGAAACTCCAATCATGAATGTTGAAATTACTACTATAGATATCTGACAAGGGGTACATAACATATTTGGTCCCAACAATTTCCATGTGAATTGACTTTAAAACTCCAAACAATGTACACTAGTGGATCAAGTACAGCTCTCATAGACACTAATAAACACATCCCATAGACATACACATGAAATCTCATGAGGAATAGAGATCCTGTAAGGTTTCAACTCATAGACATGGTGTCAAGAGGAGGATAGGAGAGAGAGAGTGTAGAAGAGAGAGAAAGACTATAGGACGAGAGAGAAAGACTAGAAAAGGAGAGAGAAAGATAGAAAGAGAGAGGAAGAAGCCATGAAATCTTGGAGAGAGAGATGAAGATGAAAGGAGACTTGTATTATTATCTGATGCCCCAAAATTCAAGTCCCTAACACCTTATATACCAGCTGGTGTAGCTAGTATTTCCCCATTATTAAATCCCCCTCTCTTACATTCCATTCCCGCCCAAAGTTTTTTGCCCCCAAAAACAATTTGGGCACTTATGATAACTGGGTAGGAGCACATTAGAGTACTACTGTATTGCATTATTACAAGGGTATACAAATGAATGAAGAGGTATTATTGCATAAGATGGGTCATTAGGGTATGTACAATACATGGGCATTATTGGGGAATTATAAAAATGAATTTTGGACCCAAATATCTTGCGTAAATGCAAGTTGCATATAGTGGACAACATGCTATCTACTACAGGACCCTGCTATAGTAAATATGCAATAACTTTTGATAGGCAACTCTGGTTGATGTGTTTGTCACATAGAAATAGAGCTTACTTTGATACATTCAGCTCACACATGGAATTAAATGCTTTCCATAATTCAGAATCAAATTTGGTTGAAAATAGAGAGATGTGTGCAAGCTGTCTGCAGGCTACTTGTTGACTACATTTTAGCAAAGTTAGTGTCCCCATAAGATGAGGAAACTCTTCCTTGATTGAAGCTGGTTGGCAAGAGGCCTCTACAAGGGGAAATCTTTGCCATTTGATCAAGTATTCCATGATTGATATTGAGCACAACTTCTTTTCCTTTTGACCTTTTATTGCCCTTGGAACGTATTGGATGATACCCTCTTCATCCATAGTAGATAGGACAAATAGTGGCAGCACAGCCAAAGAGTTGTTCGCGTCACCTGTATCTACAGGTACATGACCACCAGGGTCAAAAGGAAAGGTGTCTGCAGGGTCTACATGATCACCGGGGTCAAAAGGAAAGGTGTTTGCAGGGTCAAATAACTCTTCTTAACCAAACTCATTATTAGCATCATCTGTTTCAATAGTCATCATAAAAGCATGTGCATCCTTAGGGTCCTCCTCTGAATCCTCAAATACCAACATGCTCTGAACCTGTGCCTTAGCATTTCTAAAATCACATTTTGAGGCACGATCAACTGTATACTTCTTGCCACACTTGAAACAAGGCCCTTTTTCCTTTCTTTCTTTATACAAATCCATGGGAATGGACTTTGGACTGCCAAAGGCTAAATCATTTTTATTCTTGCTATCCCCTTGCCTATTATTCATTCTTAGGTTGTTTGCTGTCCTGAAATTACTTTGTGGTCTTGAGGCATTAAAAGTTGGGTATGTGGGGATCTTAGGAGTGTTGAATAGCACGTTACCCCACCACCATAACTTGCCCTAAACTGTCCTAGCCTTATAGCACCTCTTTGCTGCCCAAAACGTGACTGCATAGGTCCTCTTTACTGCCGAAACATTGGCTAAGACACCCCTCTTTGGTGTCCATGCTAAAATGAAGCAGCCTAGCGGTAATTACGAGAGTACCTCTCAGCCAAGTCAATAGCTTTGAACAAATCCGATGGCTTTTGAGCTGAAACATTAGTCGAGAGTTGGGGGTCCAGCCCATGCACATACTTATATAACTTGGCATCATCACTAATCGACTCAACATACATGGTAAGCTTGAGCAATTGATTTGTTTATTCTCTAATAGCAAGTCCACGTTATTCAAGGCCATACCATTGGTGTGCAAGCTTTTCTTTCTCCACCGGTGAGACAAATACTTGCACCATGGGTGCCTTGAATGCTGCCCATAAGTCTTGCTAATTTTCTCTTTTAATGTACCTCCACCATGTATGTGAAAATCCTTCCGTGGATGGTTGCAAAATGGATCTTTTGGTCATCACTATGGGGCAAGATGTCAAAATAATCCTCAAGCTTGGAGAGTCACTCTTTGACTTTAGCTAGAGATGATAATTGACCATTGAATTTTGAGAACATAATATTGTCTCTCAGCTCTCTTTCATGATTAGGTGGTTGTCCCATATATCCAAATTGAGGCTGATCCATGTGGCTGCCCAAAAATGATCCATTGTTAGAGTATTCATACCAAAAGAAGACTGAACTCGTATAGATGGCATGGGCCCTTGTGATGGTTGGAAATTACCCCTCATTGCATTGTTCATGGGCTCCTCTTGCCTATGTGAAGGCTCTCCCTGTTCAAAAGTGCTATTAGGGATGCTCGCTCTCCCCAAAATACATTGGGAGTTCATATTTGCTGCATTCACTGATGGGCCAGTCACTCTTTCAGTATGCATACCCAACCTATCCTCATATTCCTTCCCTTTCATTTGGAATTCCATCCACTTAGTGAGCTGGACAGCAAGGGTAATCATAGCGGTCTTCATTTGACCAATGCCTTCCATCAATTCTTGATGCCTCTCAGCATGCCTTGTCGCATGAAAGTTGAGGGTGTTAGTGAGCGTGTTGAGGCTCCCCACATCATGAGAGTAATCTTCATCTTTCACCTCAAGGTTATTTTCAGCCCTCAGGGTGCCACTACAAGATATAGACCTTATACCGACATTTAAAGTGACGAAAATACAAACAACAAAATTTTCCCCTGTCATTGCAAAAAGCATCCTTGTTGACGATGCCATAGAAATGTCGCTATATGCATCACTATATGCGTCGCTATTTGCAAATAGCGACGCATATAGTGACGCAACCAGTAAAGTTGCGACGCTCATAGTGAGGCCAATAGCGATGCGAGCAGTAAATTTGCGACGCAAATAGCAACAGTAACAGGGAAAAAAAATTGTGTATGAGAGACATACAAAATAGTTTCTGCACTACTGCATACAAAGCATTTGCAAACAAAAAGAATGTATACTGAAATCATAAAACTGATACATGAAATAAATACATGATCGCATAAAATGCGATTGGTACAATCATGAAAGGATATCACTAATAAATAGAAAATGTCTACATAGATCAGGAGACTAAAAACTAAAGGTGTGGGAGCTCCAAGGATCCAAGGGCGAGCTAGAAATCCTCGTCCCCCGAAAGCTCATCCTGCCGCAAAGGAGCATCGAACGGATTCTGCAGAAAAAGAAACAACATATCAATCCACCATACAACAATGCATTCAAATATCTCACAGTAACTACGGACAAGAAAGATGAGTGACTTACAAGGCCGCTGCGTCTATACAATCGGTCGATCAATGCATTGAGACCATGCCTCTCTGCATATCGAGTCTCAAGGCCTTGCGGATCGCGATTTGTAATGGAGTGCTCCAAAGAAAACAAAATGCTAACTGTTAGAAACATGATTGTCAGTTCAAAGAATATTTCAAAAAAACAAATAAGCAAAACAAAAGAGAAACTTACAAAGTCCTCCAAATATGACCTGTGGCCGCCACTCCCAAGATGATGCACCACTCCGGCCTCGAGTCGTGCCCTCGCCGCCTCCCGCTGCTGACTCCAACGTCCTGGCGAATCTGTAGCCTCCTCCCTCAGTCGGCACCAGTCATCTGCATCTAACCACTCGAGCTTTGCAGCCCCACTCTTGATTGCCTTGCGTGCGTCGGATTGTCTATGTGACATGTATGCACGCATACAATCCATCATCCAGCTCATAGAGAATCTATCTACTGCGGCTCGCACCAAAAACTCCTCGTGCAAGGATGCTACTATGTAGTCCTTGATCCCCTCCGGTATATTCTTCCAATGATCTAGGACGTTGTGCCGAAAAACTTGTTGGCACACCTCACTCATGCGAGCCATCACCCTCCTCCCCTCATCATTCATGATGATGGCTCCTGACCTACTATCAACTAGGTATCCATAACCCCTAGGAGTCAGCCTAAGATGGGTCCTCTTCCATCTCCGTCCAGGCTCCTGGGCATATCCAAGAGACCCCTGTACATCCGGTGTACCGACGGGGATACCCTCTCTCGAAGTGCCACTCAAAGGGGTGCCACCAAAAGGAGTGCCACCAAAAGGCGTGCCACCTGCTGACGACTGCGCAAAAGCCAGAGTAACTAGAGTAGACGTCCCCACAAGTGTGACAAATCCTGGAGGTGACGCAGCTCCAGTTGAACGACGAGATGGAGACACCACGTCCGTGTCTCCACAGCAGCACCCCCCTGATCCTGATGCAGTCCCTCCCTCTGGCCCAAGTCGTGAGCGTCGAGATCGTCTGCTCCTGGTTTGCCATATCTCTGAATCTCACGAGCTAATCTCGAGACATGTGTGCCATCATGTCTTGAAACTCCTCATCGCTCATCCCTCGACTCATCCTGAAAATATCACCTGCATAAATAAAAAATGATGTTAGAATAATCAATTTAAACTATACAAAACACAGTAATATAAATCATTTTTGAAAAATCCCTCTTAAAATGCATATCTTATGTACCTTTATGGAAGATCTAAACAACGAATTGAGTAATACAATTCTCCAAGAATGAAGTATTCTATGGTCCCATGTTAATCTCCTGACACAACTCTGCATACACTGGAAGGTCGATAGACATGTCACCACAAAAGAACGAATTTGCCTCGTTCTCAAAAAATTCTTGGACTTCTGTATTTCCATCATTGTTAGCCGATGCGGGCTCCAAGCTTGCGATGGCCTCCACCCCTTGTAATATCAACCCCTCTATTTGCATATTTTCTTCATCTATGCCTGGAACATCGCTTTGATCATATACTCTCACACTTCGAGGAGTTAAAGGTATAACATACCACCATCGAGTTTGTCGGGGGTTTGGACAGAAGATTACCTGTTCACAAACACTTACAAAGCGAGTTCAAACCATTGTGACATAAACCATGTCGTATTACAATTAGCAAGCAAATGACTCTTTGCACCTGTTCACAATGGGCCGGAAACACAAAGGTGTCGCACAAATCCATCCATTTTTTTTGGAATCTATTTCGAGAAATCCAGATGGACCTCGTCGAACTGTTGCTCCAGCTCCTCCAAGTACCACTTTGAACCACTGCACATTGAATAGTATCATGGAGAAGCTACGATAATCCACCGTAATAATACTTTGCAAGTTTCCAAAATACTCCATCTCATCCACAACCGTGTTCGGATCCGTTGCTCGTCGTCGGCTCTCTTGCTCAAACCTTGCCATGACACCATAGGCCATTGTGGAGCACATTTTGTGAATATGCTCCACGCGAAAATGTCGTCCGCGCGACCACGCTGTACTATATATTTTGTACTGTACATTGAAACACTCAAATTAGATGTAGCAAGCAAATTTAGATATGACACATTCTAAACCCCTCATTACCTTTGGACTACATCCCCTCGAGAACTCCCACTCCTCCATTGAGACCTCTGTCCCTTCGCTGGATGCTGCGGTCAAGGCTCCATGCAACCATCGTGTTGACATAAACCACAACATCTCCTCCATGCCTTCAGGATATCGAATGGGTCAGTGACGCGTACTGCGTCGGAATTTAGCTCGTGCTTTCTCTCGATCTTGCCTTGCAATCTGGTACTTGGCGAGCCACGTCTCCATGGAGGCATGGTGCAACATACAAAAGCGATTCACCTTCTCTTCCATTGAGGCATCCATTCTTTTTTCTACCCCATTTCCAACCACCACATCTCCAGTCATCATATCATCGTCCATAGCATTTCATTGTCTGGTTCCACCATTGGTAGCCATTGTGAGATATGCACTAATGCCTCTGACACCAACCAACCTTCCGCCATGCTACCTTCGGGATGAGATCGTTGTCGCACAAAGCCTTTCAGGGGTTTTCATGAAGCGCTCCAGGAAGAACATCCATCACGTCTAGACAAGTCCAGCAATCTCCACTTCGTCCACAAGATGCACAAGAAGGTGAACTTGTATCGTGAGCATGCTAGTGGGCAGGTATTTCTCAAAGAGACAGACCGTCTCAACTGCTCCCCACCTTGCGGATTCAATAGAGGACGTATTAATCTCTTTTTGCGAGATCCATTGCACCAAAGTCGACAACTTGTAAATGGCCCCGCAAATTTCTGGAGTAAGGCATCCTGCGATCGCGATTGGTAGGACAAACTGCCACAAATGAGAAAGTGTTATGAATAATGGTCACTTTTCAAATTGCAAAATGCCCACGCTAATTACAATCCATTCTGTTCACAAACCTGACATATCTTATGCCAATCATGGGATTTTAGCCCTGACAATTAGTCATCTTTAGAAAATGCGGATCTGAGAGAACGCATCATACCCGTCGGAGTGCGGATAGACTTGATTACTTGCTTCACAATGCGCTCTTCGTTGGTAGACAAAACCCAGGGAGCGCGAGGAAGCTGCACTCCCCCTTCAACACTCGACTGCGGGCCAAAGCGCCTCCATCTTACCTACCTCCTTCAAATCCATTCGTGACCCTATAGTATCTCTCTTTCCTATGATGTGGTCCCATAGCAAGTTGCCCACATTCGTGAAAATATGCATGGGATCCAACAAGTGGTTGACCTATAAGTGGGTCCAATATGGAAACTCGTAGAAAACTGAGAACCATCGCATTCCATTTGGATGTGATTCCGGGTATACCATTTTCAGCTCATACCAGCTTGCAGCGTTCATACGTGCTGGAGGTCGTCCAAGAAAACCTTCCCTGAGTTCATGATCCTCCGGCAAGAAAGCGGCGTGTCCTTGATATACCATCTTCTTCATGGTTCGTGACCTTCGGGAGTCTAACTGTGGCCCACACAATGGACATGCATGATAACCTGAGGTAACCACACCTGTAAGGCGAGCCACGACCTAGTGAATACTTGATTGAATGAAATAAAATATAGATATTACCAGTGAGAACGGAGGTCTACTCACCTGAGCACTCTCCCAATCCCGAAAAGTCATGCATCGTCCACATGAGAATGGCTCGAATGTTGGTTGACCGCTGACCATCGCGCCTGCTTATATCTTGCACAGTGACCCCCTCCTCCCACAAAATCTTAAGCTCATAGACTAATGGACGAAGATACACGTCCATATTTTTTACTTTGTAGCGGCCCGAGACGAGCAAGCTAAGGATGAGATGTCCTTTCTTTGTAGAAAGCCTTGGAGGGATGTTTTAGTTGACAAGCACTATAGGCCACACACTGTAAGAAGTCGAGCGCAGACTGAATGGGTTCACACCATCCATGGCGAGACTGAGCCGAAAATTCCTTGGCTCTTGCGCAAAGCCTGGGAAGGTAGAGTCAATGTGGCTCCATGCGCGCGAATCCGCTGATATTCGTTGAACTCCATCCGTGGACCTATTCTGCATATGCCACGTTGTCAAGCTTGCCATGCTAGACGTACGAAACATGTGGTTTATGCGGGGGATGAGTGGAAAGTGTCTGAGAACATTTTGAGGGATGGTTTTCCCTTGCAAGTCCTGTCGATACCTGTGAGAACCACACTTTGGATATGTCTCCATAGTCTCATATTCATCTCGAAACAATATGCAGTCGTTGATACATGCATGGATGTTATTGTAGTCCATGCCAAGCTTCCGTAAAACATGTCGTGCATCATCACGAGACTCAGGCATGGTATTTGCAGGTGGTAATATATGATATTTCAATAACCTTAAAAAAATCATAAAACACCTTGAAAAAGCATAAATTTTTGCAATAATACTGTTAAAAAAATATTCAATGAAGCCTATGTGCAAGGTACCTGAATAACTCAATCACACTCGTATCACTCCAACCGTATTTTGCTTGCATACTTAAGAGTGCAAGCAATGTCTTCAACCGAGATACTCGGCACCCATCATATAATGGTATGGATGCTTCCTCTCTAAGCGGGTTAGATGTCTCAACATCCATGGGAATCAATGCATCGATCATTGCCTCCATCTCAGGCTCCAAGATTGTAGGTAGGTTTGGGAAGGTTGCCTGTCTCCTCTGGCATTGACGGTATAGATGGGCCTTGCGAGTGGTGGATTGGCTCCTGCAATCCATCCATCGCATGTCCACGAACTCTTCTAATTGGCCGCAAAGGGTGCACTCCCCCTTGGTTCGAGACATCACCCCCTAGATAGAAAATTTTCCAACAAGACCCAATCTTATTGTGTATGGTTTTCAATTAGCTTGCGAGTACAATGCACGATTAATATTAACTTCAAATTACCGTTTGCTAAAAATCTGCAATCGCTTGATCAATGATCTCAGATTGAAACTCGCCAAATCGTCGTACGTGTTCTATAGACAATCGACATTTTCGTCTAATTACCAACTTGCATTGAGAGCAAGGACATGGGACACGCTGATTAAGATACGTCTCCCGATCTTGAATAATAAGACATTCTTCGTTTTCCATCTTATCTACATTACAGCAAACGAGGCTTAAATGGATAGCTTTATGGAGATGTACGTCAAGTTGCAAGTTGACCATAAATCTTGCATTGTATATAGTAGTTGAGATATTTTCCGATGTTATATCTCGGCCTTGTATCATGCTCAAGGATTTGTTTGTCCCGGTAGATAATTATTCGTTATTGTAAAAAACTGCACTAGAGGGCTTTGAGTATAAGTAATCCATTTTGAGCATCATTGAGGATCTCTTAGTCTAATAATAAATCAGTCTTAACAAAAAGCATCTTAGAAATGTGGTTTTTTTGTCCTAGGATCAAGTATTAAAATTAATGCGCGCCATATATGAAATTTATCAACTATAGTAATAAAATTTATTTCAATCAATTCTACTCATAGTCATAAGACCTGAGAGAAAATATCCTATACTCAATTTAAGGGATTCTTCTTCTATAACAATACTTTTGGGTTCATTTTGATGAAGTACCGTAATGACCATTAGCTAGGGTATCATTTTCTTTTAGTCCTTCCCTTGACTAGTTGGCATGATTTCTAATTTGTTATGCCTATAAAGTTAATACAAAAACAATGAATTATGCATATCACAATTAGATCCCCTACTTGGACATTATGAAGGACATGACCATTTTTAAGCCATCTTAAAGAGTCACCAATGTACGTGGCCCATGGCAAAGCACATTGCATACCATTCTCGATAAGTCTATTATCTTAAATTTCCTTCCCCTCACTCTCCCTCTTTCTCTCTTTCTCTCTTTCTCTCTTTCTCTCTCATTTCCTCTCCTAAACAAGCAAAAAAGAAAGTGATTCAAACATTAAACAAGCAAGAGGGAGAGTGAGAGAGAGAATGCACACTCTCTCTCTCACCCTCACCCTCTCCCTCTCCCTCTCTTTCTCTCCCTCTCTCATTTCCTTCCCCTCCATCTCCGTCTCCCTCTCTTTCTCTTTCTCTCCCTCTCTATCTCTCTTTCTCTCTCATTTCCTAAACAAGCAAAAAATAAAGTGATTTAAACATTAAACAAGCAAAAGGGAGAGGGAGAGAGACAATGCACTCTCCATCTCTTTCTCTTTCTCTCTCTCTTCCTCTCCCTTTCCCTCTCCCTCTCTTTCTCTCTTACTCTCTCATTTCCTCTCCTAAACAAGAAAAAAAGAAAGTGATTTAAACATTAAACAAGCAAAAGGGAGAGGGAGAGAGAGAATGCATTCTCCCTCTCTTTCTCTTTCTCTCCCTCTCCCTCTCCCTCTCCCTCTCCCTCTCCCTCTCTTTCTCTTTCTCTCCCTCTCTCATTTCCTTCCCCTCCCTCTCCCTCTCTCTCTCTTTCTCTTTCTCTCCCTCTCTATCTCTCTTTCTCTCTCATTTCCTAAACAAGAAAAAAATAAAGTGATTTAAACATTAAACAAGCAAAAGGGAGAGGGAGAGAGACAATGCACTCTCCCTCTCTTTCTCTTTCTCTCCCTCTCTCATTTCCTTCCCTTCCCTCTCTCTCTCCCTCTCTTTCTCTCTCATTTCCTCTCCTAAACAAGCAAAAAATAAAGTGATTTAAACATTAAACAAGCAAAAGGGAGAGGGAGAGAGAGAATGCACTCTCCCTCCCTCTCCCTCTCTTTCTCTTTCTCTCCCTCTCTCATTTCCTCCCCCTCCCTCTCCCTCTCCCTCTCTTTCTCTCTTACTCTCTCGTTTCCTCTCCTAAACAAGCAAAAAAGAAAGCGATTTAAACATTAAACAAGCAAAAGGGAGAGGGAGAGAGAGAATGCACTCTCCCTCTCTTTCTCTCCCTCTCCCTCTCCCTCTCCCTCTCTTTCTCTTTCTCTCCCTCTCTCTCCCTCTCCCTCTCTTTCTCTTTCATTTCCTCTCCTAAACAAGCAAAAGAGAGTGATTTAAACCTTGAACAAGCAAAATAAAGAGAGCGAGAGACTCACCGATGAGATATGGCGAGCGTGGGGCGGCTTCTCTTTGCGATGAAGGCTCCTCCTCTCCTTCAAAAACAACGGCGGCGGTGGAAAGTCTTCTTCCTCTCCTTCTCTCACGACGGTCGCTCTCTCCCTTGCTCTCACTCTCAAAACTCTCAATGGAGCAAAAGAAATGAAAAACGCGCTCGGGTTTTGGCCGCGTTTTTTCCCTGCGGCCCATCGCTATTTGTGTCGCTATTTGCATCGCAAATGTGACGCAAATAGCGACACAAATAGCAACGCTATTAGCGGTGCAAATAGAGACACCGCTATTCGCCGTCGCTAGTGGCCCAAATCCTTGTAGTGTGCGTGCATCCCTTATTTGTTAATGGAGGTCATCATTTGCCTTAGTTTTTCCCTTATTCCCTGCCATGGTTAGGTATTTCACCCGTAAGTTGAGCTAGGAAGCTCCGATTGACCTACTTTTTTGTTTAAGTTGGAGCCAAGGATGCCCTCTTTGAACTAGTATAAGCATGCGCTCCCAATTTTAATACAAAAAATTTTGTAATAAGAAAAGTGATGTTGTACTATGCAATCCAGCATCCTATCTACACTTGTAGGAGGCCTGTTTTGACATGGAAGTATCTTATAGAGTCCAAATAGAGCTCCAAAACTAATCAAAGCCCTTGGTAGGACTTGTGGGCACTCTGTAAGACTTGTACCTTAGTTTTTTGGAGTAGGTATACTTTTGTAAAAGCAAGAAAATTTCTTACAACACCATGTGGGGGTCAAGAAAGGGGTTGCTATGGATCAACTTTTCAATGCATGACTAAAGGGTCATCCCCACAACATAATACATTTCTTAGTCATGAAAATTCACTTTTTGCAAGCTTATTCCAGAATTGAGCATGCCTTCAACATCTCTTAGCATGATTCTCCCATGCATAGGCATCTCCCATACATTCCAAGAATTGTATTCACTGCCATTGACTACATATGTATTCTCATGTATGAAAATACATCCTCAGTATAGTAGTTTCTATACATTTGTAGCCAATAATACATCCATACATCAGAAAATATATCTACATTAGTGCTAAGTCAATATCTTGGATCTTCAAGAGGGTACCTTCACCTACAAGCAACTTCGGGCTCCGAATCACTAGGAGGTGGGCACATTTCCCCTCGGGTTGGGTTGTGCACCCCTTCAGGGTCTTTGATGGCAAGGGGAGGGGGGGGGGGGTCACCCCTCTTTTATCTTGCCATCTCACTTGGCATCGGGCTTTTCCTCACCTAGAATATACATGGCAGACATTTATTAATTAAACACCAAGCATGAAATGCATTTGGAAGTAGGAATTGAACCTTTTCATGAAATGCATGGAATGGAAAATTGGGATCGAGGGTAGGGCTTAACAAGCAGTGACTCACTGCTAAATTACCCTTATACAATGGATTATTATTATTATTATTATTTTCAAGTGTCTCAATCAAGAAAAAACTCAATTAGTTAAGGTAAGCAGAAGCAATAATCCTCAATGAGTTTTAGCATGAATTTACCTATTCCAATGCAATGAAAGTGAGGCAAAATGACTATGAAGAGCATCAAAATTATCTCCTAATGCCTACTTGAGCTCTTGCATTCTCTCAAGAAATTAGTTATGGCTCAACAAGAGGATGAATTTGAAAGAATAAGAATTCAAGAACCAAGTATCTTATGATGCTTGATGAAGATGGCAATCAAACAATGATTCAGCCTTTGAGTGCTCCAAGATGCTCCATTATGCTCCAATAAGCTCTATGGTTGCAATGCTCAGCCAAGAGAGAAATATTTGAGCTTGAAGAAGAAAATTCTTCAATTGGGATGGGAGGATTGAGCTCTCAATAGCTCACAACTTGCATAGATGGGCATAGAAGGGGAATCTTCCCTAAATGTACCCCACAATGCCTTCCAACCATCAAAGCTCTTCCCAATGATGGATCAACTCCATCAAAATTGTTGCATTGGTTGCATCATGTGGTTCACTCCATGGCTGTAGGGACTATTAAAGTAGAAGTTCCACAACCATTGAGTACTCTTCCGTTTGTTTTACTCAGATATGAAATAGCTCAATCAGTTTGGTGTTCAGAAGCTGAGAAAAACTATATCCCCTGAAGTAGTGGCCTCCATATCTCAAGATCCCATAAATGCTTATTTGAGTTCTCAAATAACTCAATCAATCTGGTCTTCAAGAGCCAGTGAAAACTCAATCAATTTGGTCTTAAAAAACTTAAAGATGTATCTCCATGTCAAGAAGTTCACTCTGATCCAATATCTCTTGGCTGTAGCTACTCTTTACGGGTGACGAAGTTGCCCCAAGTTTGCTAACTAACCTCAGCGATTCTATAAGCAGTTTTTGCATGGAGAGTCATGTTTTCCCCCTGTTTGCTAGATTCCTGACATTGATCCTGTCCACCAATTTCTACAACAAAAGTGAGAAGATGATGAATAAGACGACTCCTTCAAGTTTTGAAAATGGCTGGCAATGACTTAACTGTTTTTTCAGGAATAAAGTTGACTAACTGCATTGCATCAAAGACTCAGCTAGCAAAACTCAAGTTGTCTGAGAATGAACTCGAGGATGTAGGGGTAGTAGTTGTGTGTGATGCCCTCCTTAAGGGTCATGAAAGGCTTCTGGATCTTGACCTGTCTGAAACTGATATAGGGAAGATAGGAGCATGTGTTGCAGCACAAGCTCTAGCCGTAAAGCCAAGTTTCAAGCTTTTGAGCCTCAATGGAAACTGTATTTCAGAAGCTGGTGTTGAAGCTTTGAAAGAGGTACTGCAAAAGGGATTGCATGGTACCTCAATCTTGGGGACCTTGGAGGATAATGATGAAGAATACAACTTAGCTAGCCCTTTGGTAACAAAAACGCACATGACTATTGAAGACTTTCTCATATTTGGTATGCCCAGGAGGCTGGTTTTGGTCTGTACAATCTATGAGCTCCACACAGGTAATGAAGATGCAATGTCTAGGAGCTAGGATGTCACCCGTTGTTCAATAGATATCTCACATTTTGTATTGGGAGCTTCATTAAGATGCCCTCAGCTATTTGGTAGTGTTGATGAGCCTGATGAGGATAGACCAGATCGGTTAGAATACACCATCAAATCTAGCTTCTGCGAGCATGCTGGAGTAGTCTCAATTCAAAACGTTTTTGCTATTACGCTAAGGATGAAAAGTTCTTCTCTTTTAAGCACAAAGAGGGAGAGAGGCCTTCATAGCTCCTTGTGCCTGTTGTATGAAGATATTCAATCTTGAAGAATCTGTGCATGTAGCAATGTCATCCTTGGATTCAACAGCCTTCCACGAGGAAGGGTCACAAATTCTAGCCCTCAGCAACACAATCAACACAAGCCTGTTGTGTTTTTTTTTGAATGAAACATTGCAATCAATATCTTCATAGTTGAAGTTGAGAAATCAATGACTTGAAGCAGAGGTGGAGAAGCACTGAGCTATAGATTAGAATCTCAAGCAAGCGTCAGTTTCTAGAGTAGCTTTGGGTTCAAGATAGCCATGTCTTTATCTGTGGTGGTGCTCATTTTCATGCTCCCTCAGCAGTGACCATAACACCATGCTAGAAGAAATTTCTTTAGGACACTACTAATTCTGGAGTTGATGCAAGCCATGATAGTCAAGCTATTCAAAAACAGGTATTGGAAGATCAACAACTTTTAATAGAATGAGTACTACATCTCACTAGGTCTAGTTTTCAGAAGAACATGAGCGAGAAACTTCTCTTTCCCCATTTGCATCTCTGCAGAAATTCGAGGTTTGTGCCCTTGCTCCTTTAGATTTAATCAATCCATGGAAATTGAAACAAAATCTGCTCTCAATAAAAGGCATCACATTAGGTGATGTGCTGCTCGTTTTGCTTCTTGATAGCTTCGTGGAGCACTTCTTGGAGACACACTTTCACACACTTGCTCTCCTAAGGATTCAGACAAGAAGAAAAGTCTCACTGGAGCTTCAAAAAATGATATAGAACCTTCCTTATGATAGTCTTCATCCACCACTTAAATGGTATACAACCTATAGCTCTTGATGCTTAGAGGCTCTTTATGCCATTTATTCTTGAAGAGCATATGGATTCATGGAGTAGAGTGGAGATAATGGGCTGATCTCCTCCATGGAAGCTTGAGAGGATCTTGAAAAGAAAGAGAGAGAAAGACTCTCCCTAAAAAGTAACAACAACTATATCCTCTTCTACTCCTGTTACCATTGTCTTTAAGAAAATACCTTCAAAAAATGGCCTAAAATGACCAACGAGTTGCTAACTTCAGCCTTTCAAACTTGGTCCAAGATTCCATTCATGTAGACCTATCGTCCTTGTGTCTAGAAGTCCTTGGTAATTGCACTGTTGCTCCATGTCATATATGTACCTGTGTACGTGTGACTCTTAAATTTGTGTGACTAAAAAAGGATAACTAAATGGAATGTTTGCCAACTAGATCAAGAACCTATGGCTTTGATACCACTTGTCAAGAAGAGAAAAAGAGAGAGATAAGAAGAGGAGAGAGTGTGTGTGTAGAAGAGAGAGAAATATTGCAATAAGAGAGAGAAAGAGAGTGACGAGGAGAGAGAAATACTAGAAAAGGAGAGAGAAAGACAAAAAGAGAGAGGAAGAAGCCATGAAAGCTTGAAAAGAGAGGTGAAGATGAAAGGAGACTTCTGTTACTATATGATGCCCCAGAATTCAAGTCCATTACACCTTATATACCAGCCAGTGTAGTTAGTATTTCCCCATGATTAAATCCCCCTCTCTTACACATGGAGTGTAAGCAATAAGTATTTCAAGACTACACTACAAAAGTCATTGGTTGTTTGTTGGATGAAATTATCAATAGTTTCTTAATCATGTCATCATTTTTAAATTGTTTCTTCTATGCTTGTCTACAAGTTTCCATGTGAGCAATAAATTATATAAGTATTTTTAGGGCTTGTACCAACTCTATCTCGATGAAACAAGGGAGTTGAGCTACTACTATGTGGATTGTAGAGATATAATATATCCATAATGGTAGTAAATATAAGATTCAACTTATGGGTGATATTAGATCAATAATACTTAGTATGTGGAGGAGAAGATATCCATGCATGTAGGTGAGGAAGATGGCTATGCATAAGTGGTTACTCATTTTAATGAGGAGGGACATTGTTCTTATGTAGATACTAATGTTATCTGTAGTGATATATTGGTGTGCAGATCAGTCGTTGTATGCTCACGTAGTGAATCTCGGAAGGTCCCCAAGAACAATGAACTCTACCTTTTTACACAAATTACAATGTAAAAAGCATGAACGACAAGAGCAAGAGACCAATTGGGTTCAATCTCTCCCCATGCCTTGTGTGAGCGCTTCACAAAGCATGTATTTTATGTATATTTCCATCTTCATGCTCAATAATAGCCCAATTTACAAAAATATGACAAGCTTTTAGCTTTTGAGTTTGCTTTTACAAAAATAGGAAATAAAGCTAATGGACGGTGCCCATAGAGTCTGGCACGCCCAACACAATGTCCCAAATAGAAATAACATATCCGTGCGCATAGGCGCATACAAAATAATAATAAATAATCGATGCCTCAATAGACATGACAAAATATAGGCGTTGCACCTATCAAAATATAATCCATAAGTCGAATACTCGCTAGACTCCAATGCTTTCCTCCGCCACTACTGCTATCTCTACACATCAACTAAAGCATTTACAATCATTAGTAAAATAATACAATTAAACCGACAAAAGTGAATACCTAGCAGTCTTCAACTACATAAATAAATCAACTAGTTAGAAATAAATCCTAACCTTAATTTATTACGAGTGCGCACTCTAAACTCATAAACGTTTATTAATTTAATATGCATTTTGTGGAATCACCCGCTATGGAATCACCCATGTACACACTAAATTAATGAAACGCCCAAAAAGGACAGGCGTCCCCATCAACTTCTCGCACAAAGAATCCACTTTGTGTATGAGCCCCAGTCATCTAAGTTTACGGAATCCATCGTAAAACCTCACGGAATCCACCGTGGAATATGCCTCCTGGCATCATACCCCCGGGGTGGGATAGCAATGGACCTCAATTGCTATTAGCTCAATGTGGAGCTAATAGAGTGGGGAAAGCATTTAAGTCTCTAGCGTGCATCCATTGTGCTTCCTCTACAGGACGGTTCTTAAATTTAACTAGATATCTAGAATACCTTCGGCCGGTCCTAGTGGTCATAAAGTCAGTGTCAATGATAGCTTCTGGTTCAAGTATTTCAGTCTCTTCCTCTAATAAAAGTGGATTTTCATAAACAGGGTGGACAGGTTATTGGCCTCTAAATGGTCTCAATAAACTAATGTGAAATGTATTGTGAATTTTCCAATGAGATGGTAATTCTAACTTAAATGCATTATCATTAATTTTATGAATGATTCTAAATGGTCCATAGAATCTAGGAGCTAGTTTGACAACTAGATGTGTATCTACACTTTGCAGTCTACGTTTTTCTATTCTCAGCCAAACATAATCATCAACTTTGAAATTCATGGCTTGTATTTTCTTATTGGCTTGTTTGGTATATGATTGCTCGGCTTTAGCAATCATATCTTTAACTTCATCAAAAATACTGCTATGCATACTAGATATATCATCAGCACTCTGAATTCTATTAGACAAAGATGCAATAGGTGTAGATAATCTATATCCATAAATGACTTCAAACTGTGCTTTCTTTGTAGATGTGTGTGGTGTATTGTTATATGCAAACTGTAATAAATGCAAATGAGTGTCCCATGTCTGAGGTTTAGAGATAGTATATGCACGTAAAAGATTTAGAATGGTGCTGTTTGTGGCTTCTGTTTGTCCATTAGTTTCTGGATGAAATGCAGATGAGAAATCAATCTTTGTGCCTAGATTAGCAAACAGGGTAATCCAAAAATTGTTACAGAATCTAAAATCACGATCTCAAATGATAACTTTGGGAAATCCATGGTTAGTAAAAACAGTTTTCAAAAACAATTGTGCTGCCTGTGATGCTGTTAAAGTTTTCTTACATGGAATGAAATATGCTTGCTTACTAAATCTATCTACAACTGTCCAAATCATATCATGGTTAGATTTAATATTTGGTAAACCAGTAATGAAATCCATAGAAATTTGTTCCCAAAATAGATAAAGGCATGAGTAATCCATACTGTTTACCATGATGTCTCTTAACTCTTTGACAAATCAAACATTCAAAAACGAAATTAGATACATCTGCATCCATATGCAGCCAATAAAAATCTTCAGTTAACATACGTAATGTAGATATGATACCTCTATGACCTTGATATGGGGGAAAATGAATTTCATTCAAAACAAAAGATCGGAATGGAATAGTAACACACAATCTCTTTTCATAAAATATAAAGCCATTATTATATGGCAATGAATCAACAGGAATGGAATTATTTTGAACTAATTTATTCCAATCATAATGAAAAGTAATATCCTGGTGATATGTATCTTTCATAGCAATCAAAGAATCAAAAGATATGACAGAAATATTATGAATTGCAGGTCTTCTACTCAATGCATCAGCCACTACATTTTCTTTTCCAGGTTGGTATTGAATGATAGGATGAAAACTTTGAATGAAGGAAGCCCATTTGATATGACGGTCAGAAATTTGGGGTTGGCTAAGTAAATGTCTAATACTTTGCTGATCGGTCTTTATCATAAATTCTGAACCCATTAAGTAGTGTTTCCACTGTCTTAATGCTTGTACAACTGCTAATAGTTCTTTGTCATATGTGGAATATTTCAGCTCAGAGGGTTTCAGCTTACAACTAGAATATGCTATTGGACGATTGTCTTGCATAAGTACGGCTCCTATTCCTGATCCACTAGCATCGGTAACTACTAGAAAGAATGGTCTATTAAAGTCACGCAATTGTAGAACAGGGGCATTGGTTAATGCATGTTTCAGTAAGTCAAAGGATTTCTGTTGATTTTCGGTCCATTGATAAACACTTCCTTTTTTTAAGAAGTTTGGTTAATGGTAAAGCAAGTAATGAAAAATTACGTACAAACTTCCTATAGAACTAGCAAGACCAAGGAATGAGCGTAACTCATGCACGTTTTTAGGAACAGGCCAATTCAATATTGCATCAATTTTCTTAGGATCAACTTTAATTCCTTCATATGATACAATATGACCTAAATACTCAATTTCTGTCTTAAAGAATTCACTCTTTTTAGGATTTGCATACAGTTGATTTTCTTTCAATAACTGAAAAACCAATGACAAATGCTCATAATGTTTTTTCTCATTTTGACTAAACACCAAAATATCATCAAAGAAAACAATCACATAGTACTGATATTTCAGAAAGATACGGTTCATCATTCTACTAAAGGTAGCAGGTACATTAGTCAATCCGAATGGCATGACTAAGAATTCGTAATGACCAAACTGTGTTCTAAATGCAGTCTTGAATATGTCAGATTTATCTAGCCTCACCTGATGATAACCAAACTTAAGGTCAATTTTACTAAATATAGAAGATCCTTGCAGTTTGTCCATAAGGTCATTAACTCTAGGTATAGGATACCTATTCTTTACAGTGATCTTATTTAAAGCTCGGTAGTCAATACACATACGATAGGTATTATTCTTTTTCTTGACTAACAGTACAGGTGCACCGAATGGAGAACTGCTAGGTCGAATCAAACCTCTATTTAGTAATTCTTCAACTTGACTCTGGATTTCTTTTTGCTCTATCTGGTTGTGCCTATATGGTGCTTTGCAAGGTGGTTGTGTGCCAGGGATCAAATCTATCTTATGGTCTTCTGAACGTGAAGGAGGTAAACCTAGTGGTAGGTCTTCTGCAAAACAGTCCTTAAAATATGCAAGAAATTCCTTATGCCTAGGGTGCATATGATTTTCCTTTGCTTGCAATTCATTCACCCAAATGAGATATGATTTACTACTCTTGCGTAATGCACGTTTTGCTTGAGTATGCGAAAGCAGTGGAAAAACATTAGATGCATGCATACCATATAATGTAATAGATTTTCCTTGAAAATTAATATTCACAGTGTGTGTGGAATAATCTATATTTGGGTTATGCTGGTGTTGCCAAGTCATTCCTAATATAATGTCACTCGATTGTAATGGAACAACTAAGAAATTTCTTCTTTCGGTGTATGAACCAATTTGAATCTCTAAATCTTGCACTTCCTCTGTACCATAATACCTAGTGCCTAAAAATGCAGCTTTTATGCGATAATGCGTAGGTACAGTCTGTAATTTCAATTCCTTTACCAATTTTGCTGAAATAAAATCATGAGTACTACCGTCATCATGCAAAATAGTCTTTTCCTTTCCATGCATCAAACATTTCATAGTCAATAATGAATGTGAAGTAGGCATACCTGGTAAAGTATCGGAAGTAGTAGTGTCATCCTCATCTTCAGTGAAATCAGGCATATCCTCATGTTCGTCTTCGTCCATGGCTCCAAGATAGTTAATATGAGCCCAATTCTTGCGGAAAGATGATGAAGAGAAACGACCTAGATTAAATCTTCTAAAATTGGAATTGAATTTTTTAGATCTATAATTACCATTGGCTTGGAATTGCTGTGGTCGTCTGTCTCTACCACGTAACTTATCTTCAGTGTCGTGAGCTAGTGAAATGGCGTCTTCAAGAATAGCAGGCTTGAACATGTTCACTTCAGCATAGTAATGTCCAAGAAGTCCAGACATGTACTTCCGCTTATGTATTGTCTCTAGTACGTCTTCAAGCATGCGTAGCTGTAGGAATGCATTCCAAAAACGCTATGTATATTGAGGTATAGGCTCACGATCCCATTGTTGAAGTAGATCCCATTGCTTGATAGCCTTCTCATGAAATTGCGGTGGAAGGAAATTCTGCATGAACTTCTTCTTGAAATATTCCCAAGTAACAGGACATTCTATGCTCTTGCGTACTACAGTCCACCAAAGTGATGCTCTGTCTACCAAATGATTAGTAACACACTTGATTTTATCTTTTTCTCGATAAGTTTCCTCATGGAAATAGTCATCACACTGACTAATGAATGATAAAACAGTCTTTCCTTCTCGTATGCCATTGAAAGTGCGAAATTTGAAACTTCGTTTACTTATCTTTGATTCCTTGCGAATGGTTTGAGCTTCAAGAGTGGCGTCGATGGTACGTCGAAACAAATCTTCAGCTTGAGGTTCTTCTTTGTCGGTAGAGGCTCTTTGTAATTTTGCCAATTGCGCTTGCAATGCTTGCCTAGCCCTTCGTTCTTCTTTCAATTGCATCATGATTAGGTCCAGTTTTTGCTCCATCGTAGGCTCAGGTAGGTCGTCTTCAGCCGTAGGATCATCCATATGTGGTTCCGTCATCCTGTAAAACTCAAAATACCTTTCTCACTCAAAATCAGGTTAGCGGGATGAGCGTAGCTCAAATTCGGGGTTACAAGGCTATGTGTTTTTCGGTATTTCTTTCTCAATCTTCAGAAAATCTACGATTTTTCCTTCTTCGTATGCTGAAAATGCTTCAGCAAACCTGCGTATGGGTAGAATACCTTCCAACGAACAACTTTGTAGTTTGGAATTTCTGCACAGGAACAACCCTTCTAGGAGTTTTGAGCACTAGTCAGTTCTGACTCCAGTTGACTAGTATGACTTGCAGAGTTGCAGACTTAGGTGACTTGCAGGGTTGCATACTTGCAGAACTTAGCCGATTTATGGAATTTGCAGTACTTCAACTTGATAGACTTGCCAAATCTGACTGACTGTGTGTGACCTGTGTGGCTTATGACTTAGCTTGGTTATGGAACTTATGGCTTACTAAGCCAAATGTGATTTTGAGGTATTGCGGCATGTTGATGTCGCATTTGAACTTGGCGAGAAGATACTAACGCCGACCGAGATAGAATTTATGAGGTTAAGCTTATTAAAGCTTAATACTAAGCTTTATAACTTTTGATTTTTAAGCTTTTAGGCTTATAGTCATGAAACTTAGCTTTGGTTTTTCACGACTTGATGAAGGAGATGAATGCGTGGTCCTCCGCCTGTACAGCCTGGTCCTTCGCGATCTGATACTAGAAACAGGGGTTCTTGATCGCCAGAAGTCTGCCTGTATCGACAGTTCGCGACGAGATTGACCGTAGAGCCCGATCGTTCCAAGAGCTCCGCCTTCGCACGAGATGGGTAGCGATTGGAAGCTCTTGATCTCAGCTCCGCTCTGATACCACTGGTGCGCAGATCGGTCGCTGTATGCTCACGTAGTGAATCCCGGAAGGTCCCCAAGAACAATGGACATTGGATGGTAATGCAGGTGGTTTAGCCCAATTCTTGCGGAAAGATGATGAAGAGAAACGACCTAGATTAAATCTTCTAAAATTGGAATTGAATTTTTTAGATCTATAATTACCATTGGCTTGGAATTGCGGTGGTCGTCTGTCTCTACCACGTAACTTATCTTCAGTGTCGTGAGCTAGTGAAATGGCGTCTTCAAGAATAGCAGGCTTGAACATGTTCACTTCAGCATAGTAATGTCCAAGAAGTCCAGACATGTACTTCCGCTTATGTATTGTCTCTAGTACGTCTTCAAGCATGCGTAGCTGTAGGAATGCATTCCAAAAACGCTATGTATATTGAGGTATAGGCTCACGATCCCATTGTTGAAGTAGATCCCATTGCTTGATAGCCTTCTCATGAAATTGCGGTGGAAGGAAATTCTGCATGAACTTCTTCTTGAAATATTCCCAAGTAACAGGACATTCTATGCTCTTGCGTACTACAGTCCACCAAAGTGATGCTCTGTCTACCAAATGATTAGTAACACACTTGATTTTATCTTTTTCTCGATAAGTTTCCTCATGGAAATAGTCATCACACTGACTAATGAATGATAAAACAGTCTTTCCTTCTCGTATGCCATTGAAAGTGCGAAATTTGAAACTTCGTTTACTTATCTTTGATTCCTTGCGAATGGTTTGAGCTTCAAGAGTGGCGTCGATGGTACGTCGAAACAAATCTTCAGCTTGAGGTTCTTCTTTGTCGGTAGAGGCTCTTTGTAATTTTGCCAATTGCGCTTGCAATGCTTGCCTAGCCCTTCGTTCTTCTTTCAATTGCATCATGATTAGGTCCAGTTTTTGCTCCATCGTAGGCTCAGGTAGGTCGTCTTCAGCCGTAGGATCATCCATATGTGGTTCCGTCATCCTGTAAAACTCAAAATACCTTTCTCACTCAAAATCAGGTTAGCGGGATGAGCGTAGCTCAAATTCGGGGTTACAAGGCTATGTGTTTTTCGGTATTTCTTTCTCAATCTTCAGAAAATCTACGATTTTTCCTTCTTCGTATGCTGAAAATGCTTCAGCAAACCTGCGTATGGGTAGAATACCTTCCAACGAACAACTTTGTAGTTTGGAATTTCTGCACAGGAACTACCCTTCTAGGAGTTTTGAGCACTAGTCAGTTCTGACTCCAGTTGACTAGTATGACTTGCAGAGTTGCAGACTTAGGTGACTTGCAGGGTTGCATACTTGCAGAACTTAGCCGATTTATGGAATTTGCAGTACTTCAACTTGATAGACTTGCCAAATCTGACTGACTGTGTGTGACCTGTGTGGCTTATGACTTAGCTTGGTTATGGAACTTATGGCTTACTAAGCCAAATGTGATTTTGAGGTATTGCGGCATGTTGATGTCGCATTTGAACTTGGCGAGAAGATACTGACGCCGCCCGAGATAGAATTTATGAGGTTAAGCTTATTAAAGCTTAATACTAAGCTTTATAACTTTTGATTTTTAAGCTTTTAGGCTTATAGTCATGAAACTTAGCTCTGGTTTTTCACGACTTGATGAAGGAGATGAATGCGTGGTCCTCCGCCTGTACAGCCTGGTCCTTCGCGATCTGATACTAGAAACAGGGGTTCTTGATCGCCAGAAGTCTGCCTGTATCGACAGTTCGCGACGAGATTGACCGTAGAGCCCGATCGTTCCAAGAGCTCCGCCTTCGCACGAGATGGGTAGCGATTGGAAGCTCTTGATCTCAGCTCCGCTCTGATACCATTGGTGCGCAGATCGGTCGCTGTATGCTCACGTAGTGAATCCCGGAAGGTCCCCAAGAACAATGGACATTGGATGGTAATGCAGGTGGTTTAGCCCAATTCTTGCGGAAAGATGATGAAGAGAAACGACCTAGATTAAATCTTCTAAAATTGGAATTGAATTTTTTAGATCTATAATTACCATTGGCTTGGAATTGCGGTGGTCGTCTGTCTCTACCACGTAACTTATCTTCAGTGTCGTGAGCTAGTGAAATGGCGTCTTCAAGAATAGCAGGCTTGAACATGTTCACTTCAGCATAGTAATGTCCAAGAAGTCCAGACATGTACTTCCGCTTATGTATTGTCTCTAGTACGTCTTCAAGCATGCGTAGCTGTAGGAATGCATTCCAAAAACGCTATGTATATTGAGGTATAGGCTCACGATCCCATTGTTGAAGTAGATCCCATTGCTTGATAGCCTTCTCATGAAATTGCGGTGGAAGGAAATTCTGCATGAACTTCTTCTTGAAATATTCCCAAGTAACAGGACATTCTATGCTCTTGCGTACTACAGTCCACCAAAGTGATGCTCTGTCTACCAAATGATTAGTAACACACTTGATTTTATCTTTTTCTCGATAAGTTTCCTCATGGAAATAGTCATCACACTGACTAATGAATGATAAAACAGTCTTTCCTTCTCGTATGCCATTGAAAGTGCGAAATTTGAAACTTCGTTTGCTTATCTTTGATTCCTTGCGAATGGTTTGAGCTTCAAGAGTGGCGTCGATGGTACGTCGAAACAAATCTTCAGCTTGAGGTTCTTCTTTGTCGGTAGAGGCTCTTTGTAATTTTGCCAATTGCGCTTGCAATGCTTGCCTAGCCCTTCGTTCTTCTTTCAATTGCATCATGATTAGGTCCAGTTTTTGCTCCATCGTAGGCTCAGGTAGGTCGTCTTCAGCCGTAGGATCATCCATATGTGGTTCCGTCATCCTGTAAAACTCAAAATACCTTTCTCACTCAAAATCAGGTTAGCGGGATGAGCGTAGCTCAAATTCGGGGTTACAAGGCTATGTGTTTTTCGGTATTTCTTTCTCAATCTTCAGAAAATCTACGATTTTTCCTTCTTCGTATGCTGAAAATGCTTCAGCAAACCTGCGTATGGGTAGAATACCTTCCAACGAACAACTTTGTAGTTTGGAATTTCTGCACAGGAACAACCCTTCTAGGAGTTTTGAGCACTAGTCAGTTCTGACTCCAGTTGACTAGTATGACTTGCAGAGTTGCAGACTTAGGTGACTTGCAGGGTTGCATACTTGCAGAACTTAGCCGATTTATGGAATTTGCAGTACTTCAACTTGATAGACTTGCCAAATCTGACTGACTGTGTGTGACCTGTGTGGCTTATGACTTAGCTTGGTTATGGAACTTATGGCTTACTAAGCCAAATGTGATTTTGAGGTATCGCGGCATGTTGATGTCGCATTTGAACTTGGCGAGAAGATACTGACGCCGCCCGAGATAGAATTTATGAGGTTAAGCTTATTAAAGCTTAATACTAAGCTTTATAACTTTTGATTTTTAAGCTTTTAGGCTTATAGTCATGAAACTTAGCTTTGGTTTTTCACGACTTGATGAAGGAGATGAATGCGTGGTCCTCCGCCTGTACAGCCTGGTCCTTCGCGATCTGATACTAGAAACAGGGGTTCTTGATCGCCAGAAGTCTGCCTGTATCGACAGTTCGCGACGAGATTGACCGTAGAGCCCGATCGTTCCAAGAGCTCCGCCTTCGCACGAGATGGATAGCGATTGGAAGCTCTTGATCTCAGCTCTGCTCTAATACCACTGGTGCGCAGATCGGTCGCTGTATGCTCACGTAGTGAATCCCGGAAGGTCCCCAAGAACAATGAACTCTACCTTTTTACACAAATTACAATGTAAAAAGCATGAACGACAAGAGCAAGAGACCAATTGGGTTCAATCTCCCCCCATGCCTTGTGTGAGCGCTTCACAAAGCATGTGTTTTATGTATATTTCCATCTTCATGCTCAATAATAGCCCAATTTACAAAAATATGACAAGCTTTTAGCTTTTGAGTTTGCTTTTACAAAAATAAGAAATAAAGCTAATGGACGGTGCCCATAGAGTCTGGCACGCCCAACACAATGTCCCAAATAGAAATAACATATCCGTGCACATAGGCACATACAAAATAATAATAAATAATCGATGCCTCAATAGAAATGACAAAATATAGGCGTGGCGCCTATCAAAATATAATCCATAAGTCAAATACTCGCTAGACTCCAATGCTTTCCTCCGCCATTGCTGCTATCTCTACACATCAACTGAAGCATTCACAATCGTTAGTAAAATAATACAATTAAATCAACAAAAGTGAATACCTAGCAATCTTCGCCTACATAAATAAATCAACTGGTTAGAAATAAATCCTAACCCTAATTTATTACGAGTGCGCACTCTAAACTCATAAACGTTTATTAATTTAATATGCATTTTGCGAAATCACCCACTATGGAATCACCCATGTACACACTAAATTAATGAAATGCCCGAAAAGGACAGACGTCCCCATCAACTTCTTGCACAAATAATCCACATTGTGTATGAGCCCCGGTCATCTAAGTTTACGGAATCCACCGTAAAACCTCACGGAATCCACCGTGGAATATGCCTCCTAACATCATATATGCAAGGGGGAGGACTCTTATGATTACCTTGATCTTGTGGAGATGCATGACTTGCATGTGTTTTGCATGATGATAAAGATTTTGGTTTGGGATTTTTGTTTTTTGAAGAGGTTTTGGATGTTTTTGTGAGTTTGATGATGCTTTGTGCAATATTTCCATTTTGATGATAACTTACATGGTGCTTGTGATGGTGCAGTTCATGATCTAGTGAATTATTGTTTTGGATTTGGTAATGATGAGATGGTTATAGAGCTAGTTGATGAGGTTTGTGACACCTATGAAAGCAAGGTTGAGCTTGAATCTTGTATGTCAAAAGGTGTGGGTACCCTTAAGGAGCACTCCTAGGATCTAATGATACTCTTTGTATTCTAGGATATTTTTTAATGAGTAAAAAGACAAGCATGATGTTAATGGTATGGAAGGAATCCCCAAGCATGTTGCATATCTAGTTATTTACAATGATGAGTATAACGAAGGAACATCCTCCTATTATATTTTCCTCTCATTTTCCTCTACTTTAATGATGACTTCTTGTGAGCTATGTATGCATGGATCACAATTGGAAGAGACACCTATGTCAATATGAATGCATATGTGAACTTGGACATTTGTTATATGAAGGTATCCACCTAATGCAGCATGTGTTAGAGAACACAATGGAGGATGTTGATTCCATAAGCACAATTCAGGAAGATGCACCAAAGGATTTCTTTATCAAGGAGTGCAACGGTAACCAAAATATAGGGTCTTTTTCTAATGCTTTGAAAGGTGCTTTCTTTGGATAGCTACATGGAGAGATACCTAATGGCAAATAAAGCAACAAAGATTCACAATGGGGCAAGAGGGATTAATGTTTCACGAGAAATAAATGTTGGAAATGGGATTTGAACAAGCCAAGAACTTTATGGATAAGGATGTGAAGTCAAAAGAGGAGTGGAATTGATTGGATGGCATATGCTACTCAAGATACACATTAGGGCCAAAAACGCTTCAAAAAATGCACTTTTGTTAATCACGGGATTAAGAAAAGGGCTAAAGAGAGTTCGCCACGTGTGCAAGAATATGGTATTCTTGTCTCCTCTTTTTTAGAGATAGTGGAGTCCATTTCGTGATTCTCTCTTCTTTTTTAGCCAAAACCCCTAAAGTCTGACATGTTTTGGAGTCCCAAAGACGTTATTTACTTACAAATTTGACAAAATACATGACAGAGATGTGATGAAATTAATAATGAGTTTTTTGAAAGTCGGGAGATCTTTCAATATTGTTTTTGGAGCCCAATACATACTCATTTGGGTTCTTGGCGCTACTTTTTAGTTCATTCACCCCTCTTTGAGCTTCTTTCTCTGCGCTTTCATTCTTTTCATGGCTTCCTCCAGGCGCCCTTCTCATTTAATACACTCTTGTGCAGTCTATAGCCAGGGAATAGATGGAAATTTTGAGCCCAAAACCTTTGCTGTAAACAATTGGGTTACCATGCTGCCATCTTGCAAGGGCTCCCATAAGGTGAAAAGAAGAAAACGAGAAGATATAAAACATCACTGGAAGGGGCGTATCATTGCCTTCAAAATTATGCCCGAAGGCTGGTTTGTCAAGGTGCAACATGTTTACATGGCCAAGGATATGCACTTGCCTCCAAACGAACGTGTTCCCCAACAAACACATTGTAAGTTATAAGTTGAATAACGTATATAATTCTTTTCCATTTATGCAAGTTCTAACAAACGGTTCGTCATTGTAGATATCTTTCTGTCAACAAGTATTGAATGGCAACCTATGGAAAGCCTAAGTGGGACTTTCCATGCCATTCATAAGGTATTGGCAGACATTATTTATGTCGATCAAACTGTGTCTTTTTATAGTGAATGCAAGGTTTTTATATATTATGCACAGTATGTGGTTCCCTCTAAAGCGGATAGGTATGGGAATATCGAAGATTTGCCATTGCCAAGTCTTTCATCTCTAAATTGGGAGATTCCTGACAAGGTAACAGTGCAGAGTTTCAAATTCAAAATATCTCAGGATATTAAAAAGTCCATGACAGCTGGAAGGATCTCAAGAAGAATACGTTTATCATGGTTTGTACCCCTCCATATCTTCGTGGCTTGCTTCAAAACAACAAATTTACAAAGAACGAAGGTATCCTGGCTAAGTAGAAACTTTTCGGAAGAGGATTTGGACAACACTATAGGGACGCATTGGAAATCTAGAGAGTGCGATCATAAAGGTGATATCTTGAGGTGCAGTGCATGCCCTCAATCCTTGGCTTTGGCTTACAGTATCCCTTGCCAAAATCTTGCTTTGGGCTTTGATTACAGGCGATACAAACTAAGATTGGGTATTTGGGTTCCCTTGGATTCTGATACAGATAACACACCATATAAACTTGTGGTGCACGTTTTTCCGCATGAAGAAGTAAAGAAGGTGAATGTTACTTCCAATTGGAGTCTGAAAGATGTGAGGGATATCTTGGAATTGCTAGACAATACATCCCCTAGATATAAGTTTAAAGTGAATGACGTAACAATTGGTAAAAGAGCCGAGCGCTCTTTCTTTTGTACGAGTTGTTTGTCTCCCACAATTGTGAGTTTGGGGCCTTGAGAATGAAAACTTGGCAGGAATTTATCTTAATAGACTGTCCTTAAGATATTTTTTAATGGGAACTTCATAAGCTATCGTGAAGCAAGTCGCCTTTCGAATGTGTATAAATAAAATGTACATTGCATCCGATTTACAAGTGAAAATTTTCATTACACAATGAGGTACAAAAATTGCATAAAAATGTACAAAGCCAAAATAATAAGGGTCGTGTATAAAATGTACATTACATTCGATTTACAAGTGAAAATTTTCATTACACAATGAGGTACAAAAATTGCATAAAAATGTACAAAGCCAAAATAAAAAGGCTCGTGTATGCTTATGTTTGCTATTTTCATTCTTTATCGATTTCTTCAAAGATATTTTTTCTCACAGGGCCTTTCTTTGATTGTTGAAAAAATTTGACCTTTACAAGTAGTCTCTTTTCTTGGGGCTTAAGAGGGGATGGATCAAATTTAAGAGGAGAGAGCACTGGCATTCCTTTTTTCTTAGACTCTGCAACAGTGGTCCCATTGCCTTTTCCCTTGCCCTTGTCTTTACCATTGCCATTGTCCTTACCCTTTCCCTTGCTTGTGCCCTTGGCCATTGAAGTTTTGGGAGGAAGAGGAGAGTCAGGATCATAAGGTGTGATTGCTTTGTCTAGAATCAGCTCGATGCATCTCTCCCTTATCCACCAAACATATGATTCAGGATAGTCTCTACACTGTAAGAATAAATGTTATAAGTTAGTGAAAAGACATCATGATAAGGGTTACACAAACATCAAATGAAATAAACTTACATTCACTCCTTCTATTTGTAACAGCTTTGAATCCACTATTCTGCAAATGTTTGGCATAACTCTCCATCCACAAGAATGCGCATCGCTTTGCAATGGAACTTCTTGTAGAGGAAAAGTATATGGCCTTTGAGGATCAGCAAGATCCTCGTATGTTGTATCCAAAAATGTAGAAACGAGTCTACTAGCACTACAAAAGGAAGCTTTGTAAGTTCAAAATATTATTTATAAAAGAAATCAAAGTAAGTAATTTTCTTCCAACATACATTCGTGCTTGACCGTGAACATCGCTGAGAGAATTCATAAAGATAATTTCCCTTGAAAGACAATTAATGTAGATGAGACTCCAATGCCCTCTGCAAATTCATAAAAGAGGTGAGTAGAAGGGTGAAAGCAAATGAACATAAATTTTCCTCTACAGAAAAAGAAAAATACCTTTCTACATAAGGGAAAAAGATGTGGTGATTTCTCACACTATCGAAGCTACGAAAAAATGGTGAAATATTAGAACCAGATTTTGCAAAAAGTCCCACAGAGAGAAGTGGATCAACAATGTATATGGTTCTTTAGATATCGAGAGTGTGAGAGGAGACCAATGCCCTGCAGATAATAGCAAAAGCTATTCAATACCAATTTCATCCAAAATATAATTGAACCTATAAGACTTAACTTATGCAACAAAAAACCTTACCTTATGCAACAAAATACCACGGAGTCAGATAGTTGGACATCCCTTTTTTCCAACATGGGCTTGTCCTCGGGAGATATACTAAGATATTCCTCCTCAGGTTCCCCAGCAACATTCACAAGAATCTGCCCATACACTTTGCCCATCCTCTCGCTGTTGACGGGAGCAAGTGATGCGGCTTTCCTTTTGTAAACATCGTCTTCAGTTTCAAACACCTCCTGATTTTCTTCACTCAAGAAAGCCTCCTGCTGGGTGGCACCCCTTGTAGGGTAAAGGTGACTAACATCCTCAACATTTAGCTTTTTCTCTTTCCTGGACAATTTTGGGGGAACGTTAAGGATTTCAAAGGCTTTTTGATCATTGGAAGGCAAGGGCCTCAAGACTTTGTCAAACCTATACCTCACTCTACTAATGATGCTGAAATCTTTATTCATAAGGGTGATCCTATGAGCATGGGCGGCAGCAATGTAAGCGTCGTTCATGAAATCAATAACAAAATCTTCTGCTGCCTCTTGCAAGGCAAGAATGGCTGAGAGTTGCCACTTCTTATTTAGACCAGAGACAGTTGCCACTTGAGACAATCTATCAGAGATCTCTTTAACCACCCTTATAAAAGCAGCTTTTGGAATGACATGCTGTGTAGCTCTCTGGGCTTTCCTGATCTCACTGAAACATCTCTGCATATAGAAGAACCTGGACTTCCTCTTTGTCTTTTGTGGCTTGGGGTGTTCAGTGGCTTCAGCAGATGTGGGCTCAGGTACCATTGTAGGGAATGAATCTTTCACAGGGTAAGACTCATCCTTTGCTTCCTCAACTTCAGGTGAAGAAAAATTTATAGAAGATGTAAGGACAACACCTGGTGTAGGGGGGATTTTTGTTGTAAAATGCTCTGGATCCTGTGATGGACCAGCTTCTTCTACCCCCTTAGATTCATCAAATTTTAACTTTCTTCTACCCCCACTGTCCTTCCCATCTAGATACACTCTTCTTGCAGTTTGCTTTGTCCTTGCCATCCAGAAAAGCAAAAATAACAACCAGAAGGACAATAACTGAAAGACAAATTGGCGAGGAAAGTGACGAAATGAGCAATTCCGATACGGCGCGATATGAACAAAGTGAGCAGAATGGAATAGCGCCTTCGCTCTGTATTGGAGATCAGATGCCGATACGGCGCGATATGGAGGAAACCAACACTGCGTAAGGAAGCCCTCGCTCCGTATTGGCACGATATGGAGCAAACTACTGATACGGCACGATATGGAGGAAACGAGCACACTGTTTGGATGCCCTCGCTCCGTATTGGAGATCAGATGCCGATACGGCGTGATATGGAGGAAACCAACACTGCGTAAGGACGCCCTCGCTCCGTATTGGCACGATATGGAGGAAACCGCTGATACGGCGCGATACGGAGGAAACGAACACACCGTTTGGACGCCCTCGCTCCGTATCGGCACACCTCTTTTTGCTAGCGAAAAAAGGACTTGTATCGCACAGTATTGGCAAGCAAGGCGGGAAGAGCTCGAGAAATGAAAAGTGTACACGTCGGAAAAATGACCACTTATATACCGAGGTCAATCATGACACGTGTCAAACACGTGTCCAATACTGATTGTGCCACGTATCTGCATTTATGGTCTGTATGCTACGTGTCAAGTAATGACCGGTCCACTTGTTCGCCACGTGGTTATCGGCCACGTGTTGCCCAATGTCTACTGCCACGTGTATGAGACTAACGGATACTGCCAGGTGGCATAATCCGCGCCTACATAAGGGTGTGTTTCTTATCTGTACGGCTTTTTTCGGTTTCCGACCTCTGTTTGTATTGCTGATACGACGCGAGAGCGACTGTTGGTTTTCTTCGCTTTCCTCTCTTCGCTTCGTTTTGGAGGTTCTGTAGATCTAGTCTTCTTTCAGCGTTCCTCAAGCTCGTGTGACCACCTTTGTTGTGGCTCTAGCGCTCCTTACTAGGATCACCGATACGGCGCGAGGGGGCCTATCTGTCTGAATCGTTTCTCTCTTATCGCGCCGTATCGTCAGAAGTTGGAAACATGTCTGAACCCATAGAATTCCTAGGATCCAAGGTTTCTCCAAGAACTGGTAAAAGAAGAAGGCTTTCAAAAGGCTCAAGTGCATCAACATCTGATCAGCCTGTGCATTCTTTTTCCTCTCCATCCTCTGCCACCAGTGTGAGAAAGCCAAGTACATCTCCAGGGAAGCGAACGTCAGTAGTGAGAGGTCAAGGAGTATCAGAGCTCATTGATATCACTCCATCAGAGAGGCTACTTGATTTTATGCTTCAGAATGGAATGGATCTCTCATTCTATGGAGTTGTGAAAAATATTTTTAATCCTGATTGGGAACTTGACAAAGTTCTGAAATCTTGTGAAAAATATATTGTGGAGGACTTTTTGGAGTTTGAAACTCTTGCAGGTCCTTCTGTTGAAGTTGGCACAATTGAATATGTCCATGTTCCCATTGGGTCAACAGGAAATGAAAAGGCAGTATTTACTAGAAAGTGCAGGGCCCACTCTTTGGAGAGGTTTCATTCAAGAGACATATTTTGCTGCACTCATTCCAAGAACTGCAAGATGATGAGAAAATCTGCTGCTTTTATTGTTTTCACCCTTATCAAATACCCTGTGAAAGCTGAGGAGCAACAGTTGGAAGGAGCAAAGACTGCCAGCTTTTGCATGTTGGATGATCTGGTAGATGAAAGGGAAACAGAGGAGGTTGTAGATACAGATTTTGAGGCTTCTATTGCTGAGAATTTGGATGTTGCTCATTTCAAAGCTGAGACTATCATTGAGGAGAGCCAAGGAGATACAAACCCTCAACCTGATGAGAGTTCTCACCATATTGTTCCTTCCCTGCCATGTATACCTTTCAAGGACAAGGAGTACATTTTACTATCAGATATTCAAAAACTTTTTAATCTCAGGGAAGATTATTGTCTTGCAATTATTGCAGAGGCTTCTGATGCTGCAAATGGGATAATTGACACAGAAAATGAATCAAAGGAAGAGATTCTGAAACTTGATAAAGAAACTCTAGATGATAAGTTTATTGATGCTGGTGAGGCATTCTCTCTTTGTTTTGAAAAGGCCAAAGAATCTGAGAAAGAGTTGACTATTACTGATGAGGACTTCGATCGCATTCAAAGCGAGCTCGACATTTCCAATTTTGGAAGAGAGGAGTCTGAATATGTTAAAGAATTGACTAACACCAATGAGACAGCATCATCAATTAATTTATGGAATCCGTTTAAATTGGAGTACGATGAAAATCAAGTGGTAAGATAATTTTGAATTTGCTTTTACACATTGGTAGGTTTACATTTCATGCTCATTCAGTATGGGGTTTATTTGCAGTTAGAGATTGCTGATACAGATAACTTCTTGGGGCGTGGCAAAGGATTGAGAGCTGCTAGTAACACCACCAAAGACATTGCACTCGGCCACTACTTGGCTAGGATTGACCCTGAATCCTTTTTTGTACTTCATAGTAGTTTCTCAGAGGACGCAGCATGGCCGATACTTTGTATTAAAGCTCTTACAAGGCTTCTAGGTTTCTCAGGATTACAATATAATGCCCACAAAATAATGTTTTTGGAAAAGACTGCAGCAATTAGGATTTTTGGCTACGGTCTAGGTTACTCTGCTTCTAGAGCAGGATACTTTTTGGCGTTTTCATCCTACGCCTTAGCTGCAGACAGAACTGATGTAAAATCTATAGCTGGCTACAAGAGAAAAAAATTTCTACGTTATAGAGGAAAGATTCTTGAGGAGGAAGAGAATGTGAGAGTTTTGGAAAACTAGCTTTGTATATATTCTTTCTTATATATAAAAGTGCGATTGCTCATGTGTCATTGCCGTCTTTTATTTGCATTCTTTGAAGTTGTCGTCGAAAAAACCAGTTGAATAGCTCCTGCAAAGCATTGCTTTTTGTAACTCCTCCCCCATGCCTTGTACTTCAAAAATAACTTGTGCATGCTTGATAGTGGGATTTTTCCATGCCTTGGTTGCTATAAGTTGCTAAGGGGCCATGCTCCTCCACAAAGAAAGGTCCATGAATATGAAGAATATGCTGCAATACAAAGTAACACAAATTTTATACCAATTGAAAAACCTATCAAAATAAGCCGATATTAAATAATTATTACTTTACCAGATAAAAAGTGATATCTTTTTCTCCCCATGCCTCTTTTATCGCCTGAACAAGCTTTGTGATTGATCTTTTGAACTCTTCCGCATATGTATATGTTGTCTTATGTTGCCTGAGGAGTTTCAGAAAAACATCAAGGTGTATCCAAACCTCCATTCTAAGAAACGCAAGCCTCGGCGTGCTTGCAACATTTGTTGTGATCTCACATAGCTCTCTCCAACACTCCCAAGCCGCATTCACCTGCCTTCCTGAATGGTTTCCTAAGAATCGTCTAGCTTTTGAGCCTCCCATAGAGACATCGGCCAAGATATCTCTTGTTTTTCCTGAAAGTATTGGATCCTTTCTCAAGTGAACGTGGCCCCCATGAAATCCCATTTTCGATAGCAATGCCTCGCATTTATCAATACACTCATCTGATAAAGATAATGGCTTAATGGAATATGCGTAGTCAAGATGCAACCTGAGAAGCTTATAGATTATTCTAATCTCTGCATGCAAAGTACAAATATGAACATTCTTAAGAGAGATGGAAAGAATAGGATCCCAGATGTCTTCTATGTTTTTAAATTTACTCAAATCTATAGAGTCTCTATTTGGGGCTCTTCTTACTGGTCGCAAACTACTCCAATCTTTGGATCCAATACTTTCCATGCAATAAATGCAAGGATATTTTGCATTTGCACCATTACATATTCCAAGCATACATTTGATAGTTTTCAAATCAGCACTCATATGCCATTCCACATTAAATTTACCAACCCCATCAACTACCAACATTTCGCCTTCACTTTGAGACTTAATGATATTTGGAATACCTGTATGGTTGAACAACCATTTCAACGTTTGATGATTTTCAATTGGCACCTGGGCTGCACCAATCCACCAAATCTCTATCTCGGATTGGATCTTATGCAATGGAGCTTTGCCCTCGCCATTGCCATGGTCCAATGCCATGTTCATGAGGCAAATGCTAATTCTTTCCATCTTCTGTCCCTTTTGAATCTGTGCTTCATCCAACTTCAAGGCAAACTTTAGAACACCATAACTTTCTTCTACTGTGATTTTATACATGTGAACCATTGCAATTTGCACCTTTTTTAGATCAACCCATATATTGTTAAACTCATTGTAATAAAAAATTGCCTGTTTTTTTTGTTTTTCATAGGACATAGACCTTTCGATGTGAAAGTAATCTCCAGAAACATGTGGAATCTTGCGATTCATGGAAATTCTTGCAGTGGAAACTGCAAGGGCTCGGGGCAATCCAAATATAGTTACCCTATTGCGTTTAAGATTTTTAAACCATAATCCAGAGATAGCACGGTAACCTTTTTGACTTATACCCACAATATCACATGTCTCTACGATTTCATTTGCTTTCACTGTGCCTTTTAAATCCTTCACTAACTCTCTCAGTGTTGGACCTCTCAAATCCACATTTTCTGGTGACTTAAGAATCCTCAAAATGTCTTTCTTATTCATGGTTTCCTTCAAAAGTTTGATTATTTCCTCATTCTCTCGGATATTTATGCCTAATATGTTAGAGACATATTTCTTTGTAAGATTTAGTCTCCTTTTCTTTGCTCTCTCACACAAGCTGGTTATATTTTTTAATGGTCTCTTCCTCTCTCTAAATCCTACTGGAGTTTCTCTCAAGCGTATTAGCTTATTCTACAATGAATTGTTAACATTTTTCAAAATATCAATCTGACTTGTCAACTCTAAAATTTTTGTTTGTGTAGTTTCTAGTACTTTTTTCATTTCGTGCACTTGAGCTATATATGTGTAAGATGTAGAGTATAACCTCGTACAGTAGCCAAGCATTCCATTGTAACCTTCTCCAGCATATCTTATATAGTCATGGACATTCAAAAAAGGAGGTGGTTTACCTGTAGAAGGATCCCTAGGATAGATATGTCCATCCACCCACAAATCTATATGCTTCATTCCTTGTGTTCGCAACCTGTTGGCTTCAATCTCATCTATCAATACTCGATGATGTATACTTTTCCAAGATGTGTAAGTCGGATCTAGCTGAATAGATAGCTTGTATTTACGTGTGCTTGCGCCTGTGTTATTTGAAGTAGTATTGCTAGACATTCTAGCAAATGAACCGAGCAAGAATCTCACAGTGATAGAAAGCAAGTGCAACAAAAGGAATGGTAAAAGAGAATAGTGTATAGAAAGAAAACGCGGGAGCAAACAAATGCGAAGTTCGTACGAAAATCTCGAAAATACAAAATCTCTCAAGTTCCAAGACAATAAACGGCCGAAAATGTGACCCCTGACCTGGATTAAAAGATGAGGGCAATTAATGGCCGACCTCTTCAATGAACCAAATATTCTCTCATTAATCACATCTGGACAATCAAATTTAGAGGTTTTATTCTTCCTAAACCTCAACTAATTAGCAACTGAATCACTTTCTTACAAGTGCCATTTTTGAAGTGTTTTTGGCCCTAATGAAATGTATATTGCAATATTTTGGTTATTATACTTAGATGCGTGCAAGTTATTGCAGGTCATGAGAAGCACATAAAAGATCTTGGAGATAGGTACTATTAGGATCATGGGTCAAATTCATGGAGGCCTGATTTATGCAGATCATCTCTATTAGGGTAGCAAAGTACTCATATGACTTGTATGTTGATACCATCATTTCTTGAAGCTCCCTAATATCTTTTTTATAGGATAACAAATACATCATCTTTAAGTCTAATCCAAGTATTGAAGGGATTTTTGATTATGATCAACATGATGAGAATGGTGTAATTTATAGGTTTTATCTAGGCTAATCACAACACATGAATGTTTGGAAATTGGGGGGAGGTGCAACATACCTACGTTCTACTCATACTCTCCTTCCTCAATTAAAAATTTCTCCCCTACGCTTCTACATAAACATGTTACGTAAACCTTATATATTTATGCTAGGGGAAAACCCACACAAACCCATTCTATTCACATGTAATCAAGAGATCATATGGATTGAAAATGCATTTCCAATGGTCATGTGCATTGAGAATCAATGTGAATAAGACTCCTTATTACAAATGCGAATGAACCTTAAATGAATTGTGTTGGGTAATTTGGTTAGTAAGAATAGTAGGTTACTATTTACTCAATGTAGTTTAGTAAGGTTAACTTAATAATTATTACTCTAAATTAGTTTACTAAAGTAGTTAGTTAGTTAAGCATAATAATAATAATACAATTGATAAAGAAGAAGTAGAAGATGAAGGGGTAGGGGAAGGGGTTGGTGGTCACTTTGCTGCCTTTGAGGGGTCCCAAAGGGAAAATTTGACAATTAGTGAGATTTGGGTCATTACTCAAAGTATCATAATCGAGAGTCAAAATCGTATTACTATTTGGTGCTTAGTAATTTTAAAATTTTTATTCCTTATATATGAGAAAAAAATTCTTTGTCTTTAAAATACTTTGTGGTAATTTTATTTTTCCAATGATTGTGATTGTGTTTCTTCATGAAAAAAATTCTTATGATGATCTGTACATAGAGAAGTGGAATGAGGAAAAGGTTGAAACACATCCCCCAAGGTTACACTAGGACTTTCACCTCAAGTTAGTATAAATTTCCAAATTAGTTGACCACCAATTAGGTAGAAGGTCTTTCATATAGGCAAATTTCCCCTTATGATAGCTAGGGGACTTTCATCATATGGATAATAATGTTTTGCCCTACATTAGAATGGGAGTATAAACATATGCAAGCCTAATGTGGTGTAGCATCAAAAGGTTCAAGATCTACAAAGTAGGGTGGCAGTAGTGAAATTTTTTGGGAAAAAAGATCACATTTTGACTATAAAAGAGGTCTAAAATGCAAAAAAATTGGCTACAATTCATACAAAATATCACCACTTAACACCTAATATGGCCATAAGCTAAGTTTTAATGGTATTCTAATGCCAAAAGTCAATTACATTGTAATGTAAAAAGGGACAGTAAATCAAAAACTTCTTGACATTCATATATTTCTTTCTCATAAAGCATGCATTTTATGTGTTATTTAACATCAGATACGAATGTGAGTACACGTGTATATGTATGTACATCTTGACTAATATCATATTAAGTTTATATGATGAATGAGCTTTAATCACCAAATCTTCAAGCATATTTTTTTAGTAGTAGCTCAAATTCTTGTTTGGATGGTAGCCTAGCTTTAGGTTTGTTAGAGTTCTTTGGAGCAAAAAGAGAGCAAATTTAATGTATATATTATAAGTTTACTTGTTTACTAAAGAATATCTTAGTGGCCATACCTAAATAGATTTGTAAACAAAGCTTGTATAAAAGCTAATTAAGAAAGGTTTTTTCACATGTTGTTAATAGCCTGAGTAGAATACTTGCTGAGATAACTACAAAATTGTTCTTTACTTCCATAGCATACTATTTTATATATCAACAATCACAAGACACTTAGAAATATCTACAAAAACCTGTGACATTAGTAGTAGCCATGCTATCCTCTAGGAATGATCTCATTGTCACACAAAGCCTTTTAGGGTTTTCTTGAGGCACTCCAAAAAATATATCCATCGGCTATATACTGCTCTAGCATCCTCTACTTCTTCCACAAGCTTCCACAAAATATACTAGAAAGTGACTCTATATTGTAAGCGTGCTTGTGGATAATTTTTTCTCAAAAAAGACAGATTGTCTCCACTGCTCTTTGCCTTGCCAATTCAATTGAGGATCTCCTTATCTTCTTCTAGAGATCCATTACACTAAGTTTGATAACCTATAAATGGCTCAACCGATTTCTGGAGTGAGATACTTTGCAATCATGATTGGTAGTATGTATTTTCACAAATTTAACACATTATATATTATAGATTAAGGTAACATAGTAAAGATGAGTACAAAATCAAGTTGATGACTAACTTAGCCACCAGGAAAAATTTAGCATATCTTATGCCAATCATGGAATTTTGTTATGAAAACTAAAAGAAGAATATATAGAAATAAGATGATGATTTCATTTATTTTTGTGGATTTTCAACATTGTTTAATTGTCACATGATTGTAACTATCATGCGATAACTAAACAATGTGGTAAATCATCATCTTAATTAAAAGAACTATAAGAAAATAAGATGATAGTTTTAATTTATTTTTGTAAAATTTTATGTAACATGTCCACTTGTATCTTCAGGACACGTCTTAGTAGTCCATCGGAAAGGGTGTCTAGAAAGCTTCGCTCGGCACTCGCATGGAATGTTACGGGTTTTGCGATCTAGGGCTTTTCGCGTCTGCCACGTAGCGGAAGTATTCTGGCCGTTTCCACTTAGGATCGACCTGAATTAGGGTTTTCCTTATTGGTCATTTCTTAACGGCAACTAGCGTTGGACCCAAGCGAACTACTTCACACAGAAATGCTAGGTCCAAAGCGGATTCACGCTACACTTGGTTCAAGGAGAATGGGAAACGAGAGGGATTCAAAGCTCAACCTCTCTGCCATAAGGCATAGTCCCATTCCGTTCCCCTAAAATAATGTAAATCGGGTTCAATCATAACTCTAGGTCAAAGCTTTTGTTGTTCATGTTCTTTGACGATCTTCCTGCTATCCATCCTGAGTTGAGAAAAGTTCCCAGCCAACTGGGACCACCCATCCGTAGGACAGACCTATGGCCCATCCTCCGCAATTTCCTCGAGTTGTTTTAGTTATTTAACTACCTAACCCATTAGTTGGACATGTAACAACCAACTTATTTAATTAACCCGTTAGGCACTGGTTCCTTCACATAATCTTATCACTTGACATAGAAAAACAATATCAGACAAGTTCCTTATTAATAGGTTATCATATTTATCTTTGAAATACAAAGAAGTCTAGCCTGTAGGCTTATCCACAATCCGCCCGAAGGCTATCCAGCAATCCACGGGGATCACTAATCCAAGTTTCCGCCCGTAGACTAGTATGCGGGCCTTGAGATCCAATCCCGAGTCATGTTAGCCTCTTGTGCAGGGCTCGGAAGGCGAGGGATTTACGGCCAGAGCCCCCCCTGGCACCCAAACATCCTCCTGCTCCAAGTAGTGCTCAACGAAGAGACCTCTCGCAGTGGGTTCGGTCCACTTTTCTGACGCGGTCAACAACCCCCTTAGTTAGGGTCAGGCAAGCAGTCGAGCGTAACTGAAGCTACCTCTCCCTTCAGGACTTCAACCTGAAGTATAGATATCCATTTATCTTTTAATTCATTGATCAAACAAATCCAAACAGTGCTCTAGAATCTGTAGCAAGCACAAACATTTCCATTGATCGTTTTTGTTGGAAAACTGCTAAGGAATGAATCCTTCCTTTTGAATGCATCCTGCACAAGATCCGGGATGACTTGCAACTTGGCAAGGTTCCCTATATCCTGGGTTAAGGTGTACCCTATTAACCCGACTTGATCAAACCTTAAGTTCATTGGTTATTTCAATTTATCAACTAGTCATTAGTTTCCAATCAATCTTTTTTACTCAAGAAATATACTAAATTAGGATGATTATTCATCCTTTTGCAAGATAACTTGTGTAAGGACCTACCATCCTCGTTGCGAGAATTTGGCTATTCCCTTGTGATCCAATCACAAGATCATATGACTTTACACTTGTTGCACAAGTGTCGCATTGAATGGAGTCATGAAACAATCTGTTCCTGATTACATTAGGCTGACGTCGTCAGTCCTAGAGTTCCAAGTTCTATCTCGAAAGATTCTTAGGGACAAACCCTAGTTCACTTTCCAAATATGTTTCACTGTCCCTACATTCGGTGAATGTAGGCAAGTATTTTGGGTATAGGAGTTTCAATTTTGGTAATTCGTATCGATTAGGTTACATATTAATTCCTAGTGAATTTCTTGAATTTAACTCATTCTAAACAAGTACTCTGGGATTTAGGTATTTAGGTTTGTGCCAATTTGTTTATCTCTTGGAGATAATTACGTTAACATTTCATAAACGCATGACTCGTTGTCTATGAGTAAATTAATTTTTCAACCTTAACTTATCGATATAAGGTCAGGCATAGGTTAGGTTAATTTCGACTATTCTTCCTATAACTTTGCGAACAAAATTCATGCTAAGCAAGCAACCTTTTCCTTGATAATTTATGTAGTTGACAAACAATAATTTCCTAGATTTATGCATTGTAAGAATCATTTCATGCTTTGCACTTTCCATGATGATTCATTGCGAAGAGGATATGGGTTAATAATGCGATATGCAGTTTATACATCTAGGCTTAAACGAAGTATACTATTTTAATGGACATTAATCTAATTTTTAATTCATTTCAATGCATAAAGCTATTTGCTAGAAATGCATTTATGCTTCCTCTATTTTGCATGTTCTATTGAAAGTATTAATGACTAAGTTCCTCCGTTGTGAGAATTTAGGACAAAAACATATCCTATTTCCAACAATTAACCTTGCATGATTGAATTACAACAATACCAAATAAAAATTAGGAAGGAAAACCTGGGCTTGGGGTGAGATGTTCACGTGGATGCTGAGAGATGACCCTCCTGCGGCTGCATCTTGGACTTTCTTAGGAGGCATTTCCACCGTGGAAGCAGCTTTGCAACTCCTTTTTGAAATTCCACCGTGGCTCCGTTTTGCAATAACTTGCACTGTCTGTCGAAAACAGTTTTAGAAGGCTTCCTCCTTGAAGTAGGGAATTCGAAAAGGGGGATGTTTCACAATCTTTTGCGAATAAGACCCATTAAAGACATATGAGGGGCTTAATGGCCTTGTAAAAACTCACACAAATGAGAAATAAATAAAGTGTGGAATCCCTTACGAGGGTTTTTGAGTGGGAAAGGGAGGTGTTAAAAGACCCTCAACACTCTCTTTCCTTTTACGAGTGGAAAAAAAAAACAAAGCCCCAAGGGTATTTTGCATAGGGCAAGGAACAGGCTAAAAGGTTTAAACACGCGGGGGGGGGGGGGGGGGGAGTAATCCCAAAGTCCAAGGGAAAGGCTTAAGGAAGTTTATAAACACGGGGGGTTTCAAAGCCCACGGGAAGCATGGGAAGGGCTAAGGGGTTTAAACACCGGGGGGGGGGGGGGGGGGGGGGGGGCGCGGGGGGGGAGTAATCCCAAAGTCCAAGGGAATGGCTTAAGGAAATTTATAAACACGGGGGTTTCAAATCCCATGGGAAGCATGGGAAGGGCTAAACGGGAAAAACATTTGGGAAAAAGGGTAATAACCCCAAAGGAAAGGGGGCTAAGAAGGCCGCCCCTTTGGAAGCTTCTAAGCTTCCAAAAGCTTACGTGGGGGAGGGGGGGGGGAAGAAGATTTCAAGGCCATGTATTGGCGGCGACGCCCAGGTGGCTTGCGGCTTTGCAACTCCTCCTCAGCTCAGGTGACCCTCCTCTCTCCCTCAAGCGGCACAAGCGTAGGCTTCTCCCTTCATCTTTTGTAGAGCAGCATCACGGATAATGGCAATGCCTCATTCCTTACCCCTTGCTTGTATTCCCCCATGGTTTAAATAGGGGAGAGGAGGGGGATCCTCCCTCTCCTACGTGTGGACTGGCATGGCACTAAGGGTGAGCAAGCTCAAGCAAGGAGCTTGCTGGACATTCTATTCCCCTCTCCTCCTCCAGCACGACCATCGGTGCTGGGCGGGAGATGAGCAAAAAAATTTCCAATAACCTTAGTAGATTTTCAAAATGCAATATTATCATCCCACTACTTAAAGAAAAAAAAAAGGGGGTTCATGCGTGTAGTGTTCGATATTTTACATTCTCTCCCCCTTAGAGGAATGGAGATGTCCTCATCTCGAGATAAACTAGGGATATTGATGGTGGTTGAGAGTGCCTTCATCTATCCAAGTGGCATCCTCTTCGAGATAATCTCTCCATTGGACGAGGTATTCTCTCAAGGTTCTGGATCTCAATTGTCTCTCCCTAACATCTAAGATCCTGTCAGGCCTTAGTTGAAGGACTCCTTGACTAGGCATTACAACTTGTTGGTCGTTAACTACATGGTTAGGATTAGGTACATATTTCTTCAATAGGCTGATATGGAATACTTTGTGAACCTTTAGGTTCTCAGGGAGTTGCAATCTATAAGCATTACGTCCTAGGCATTTGAGGATTTTGTACGGTCCACAATACCTTGGACTTAGCTTCTTGAAATCTCCTAAGGATAGGGAACTCTTCTTTGGGCATACGAGAATGAAGACCATGTCTCCTTCTTTGAAGATTCTATCTTGACGTTTCAAATCCGCGTATGCCTTCTGTCTATCCTTGGCCGCTTGGATGTCTTGTCTTATTGACTTTATTTGGTCATCCATCTCTTCCAACATCTGCCTTGAAGCTTCAACCCTTAAGGTTGAATCTGAGAAGTTTAGGGGACTTCTACAGTCATGACCATACAATGCTTGAAAAGGGGTCATCTGAATGCTTTGTTGGTAAGAAGCATTGTAGGCGAATTCAACCAAAGGCAAATATTGAATCCACCTCTTCAGCTCCCGACAACAGTATGCCCTAAGCATATCCTCGATGACTTGATTTACTCGCTCTGTTTGGCCATCTGTTTGGGGATGGTAAGCTGTGCTAAAACATAGTTGAGTCCCAATAGCTTCAAAGACAGCTCTCCAAAAGTGTGATGTGAAGAGAGAATCACGATCACTAATGATTCTTCTAGGTAAACCATGTAGCTTGAATATCTACTTGATAAACAATCTTGCAATGTCTAAGGCTTTATAGTTTCTCTTTACTGGAATAAGGTGTGCAACCTTAGTAAGCATGTCAACCACAACCATGATGGAGTTGTATCCTCCTTGGACTTGGGGTAGGCCTACAACAAAATCCATACTGATGAATTCCCATTTCATTTGGGGGATGTCAAGCGGTTGCAGCTTTCCTGGCATCTTGACATGTTCGGCTTTGATACGTTGATAAGACAAACACTCAGTGACATATTTGAGAACATCACCTTTAAGCCTCTACCAATGGTAGCTCTTCCTAACTGCATTAAGAGTCTTGGCATAGCCAGGATGTCCTGAGAAAGGGGAATCATGAGCTTTCCACAAAATCTTCTGCTTAAGTGACTGGCTTGCTGGTATACGCAGCCTTGTTCTATAATAGACAAGTCTAATATTGATAGAAAATTCATGATACTTAGCCTGCATCTTTTGGTTCTGATATTTGATAGAGATCTCCCTTAGCATTGTTTGGTAGGCCGGATCATGGCATGTATCCTCTCTAGCTAGCTCAAGTATAGGGTTATTTGGCATAGATACTTTTATAGCTAGAGATCTAGCTGTTGATGGATTCTGTAGGATCAGAGAATTAAGGAATGCCTTGCGCTGAGTGCATCGGCAACTACATTCTCTTTTCTTGGTCGGTACATGATTTCAAATCCATATTCTTCCAACACTTCAATCCACCGACGTTGCCTCATGTTGAGCTCATTCTGAGTAAAGATCCATTTGAGACTCTTATGGTCATTTACTAGTGTAAACTTATTACCCAACAGGTAGTGTCTCCAAAGCTTTAGAGCATGGATGACATCTAGCAATTCCAGATCATGCGTAACATAATTCTTTTCATGACTCTTCAATTCCCTTGAAGAGTATGCTACTGGATGACCTTCCTGCATGAGCACACATCCCAAGGCAAGTATGCTAGCATTAGTTACTACCTCGAACTCTTTATTGAGGTTTGGAATTTTTAGAATAGGTCATATCAAACTTTTCTTCAATCTATCGAAGCTATTTTGTTCGGGAGTTGACCATGAAATGGAAGTTTGCTTCTTCAGTAAGTCTGTCAGAGGTGCTGCAATCAAAGCATAGTTTTTTATGAAGATTCTATACCATCCTATCAATCCAAGAAAGCTGCGTATTTCTGTACAAATGTTGGTATTGTCCATTCTAGCACATCTTTGACCTTGGTTGGGTCTACTGAGATTCCATCTGCTGATACTATGAATCCCAGATATTCAATCTGACGTTTGAAGACTACACACGTCTTCATCTTAGCATACAGCTTATGCGACGTCATTGTCTCAAGGACAATCTGAAGTTGGGGTTCATGATCTTCTTCCTGTTTGGAATAGACTAAAGTGTCATCAAAGAAGACAAGCACGAAATCATCAAGATATGGCCTAAAGATATCCTGGATTAACCTGTTGAAGGTGGCAGGTGCGTTCGTAAGTCCGAATGACATAACTAGGAACGAACTCAAAGTGCCCATATCTTGTATTGAAGGCCGTCTTTGGGATATCTTCTTCCTTGATCCTTATTTGATAGTAACCTGACCTGAGATCAATTTTTGAGAAGATCTTTGCACCCTGAAGACGATCAAGAAGCTCATCTATTCTAGGAATAAGGTACTTGTTCTTGACCGTTGATTGATTCAATCCTCGGTAATCAATACATAGTCGAAGTGTCCCATCTTTCTTTTTCTGGAATAGTACTGGAGCTCCCCACGGTGAACTGCTAGGACGAATATAGCCATGTTCTAGCAATTGCTTGAGTTGTTCCTTCAGCATAATCGCTTCTGGTATGGACATTCTATAAGGTCTCTTTGCAATTGGCGCAGCTCCTGGTACTAACCTAATCTCATGATCCACTTCTCTTTGAGACGGGAGTTCTGTCAACTCTTCAGGGAATATGTCCACGTATTCCTTTAGCCAAGAAGGTCCTTCATTAGACTCTTGCTTCTGATCTAACTTGTTGAGTTTGATCAAGTAGACAGGTAATCCTTTTCTGACTCCTTTTATGATCCGAGATACTTTGTCCAATTGGATTCTTGGCACTCCAGCCTCACCTTGAGTTGTGACTAATTCCCTTTCAGAGTTTCAAAAGAAAACTTGACCCTTTCCACAGTGAATATGGGTGTCATTAGGCTTAAGCCAATCCATTCCGAGTAGACACTCATGGATACCTAAATTCATGACTTTGAATTTGACTGAAGTCTTCTTTCCTCCCAGAAGGAATTCCACCTTAGCAGTTTGCCTGGTACAAGTAACCTCACGACCATTTGCCAATTCCACAAGCAGGGTAGGTACTTCTACTGTGGCTATTCCTAATCGTTTTGCACAAGCTGGTGAGATAAAGGAATGTGTATTGCCACAATCAATCAAGGTCTTGAAACTTTTACCTTGATAGTCTGACGGTGTTTGAATCACTGAGAACTGGCGATTCGGGCCTTTCTTGTGTAGAGCGGCATGGACTATCACCCTTTCGAACTTTGCTTCCATGGTCGGATCTTTTTCTTCTTCTTCTTCGCACATTTGCCTATTGGCAATGCATGCGGTTCTTCCTGTTCCTCGAGTAGCGGAAAGGTGCTTAGCGATGTCCTCCAAGCTTGGGACATTGCCTCTTGAAATGACAGGGCTCGTTATAGTGGAAACAACAAAGATTTTGGCCATTACTTTGAGTAGGAACAAATTTGTTGATGTTGTTGGTCCTTTTTTTCTTTCTTTGTCCCTGATTATGACCTTGAACTCTCTTCATTTGAGGTTTGAATGCTCCTCTGTTCGGATCACTATAAGACCAAGTTTTGTTACCCCTTGGTCTAGACTGTACCTCTTGAATTATAGGTGCAGCTCAAATAAGTGCGTCCTGGAGTTCTGATGGACGCATAGATTCGAGATGGGTATTTACTGGTGGATTTAAACCCGCACAAAATTTGGACATATCTTGTGTCATGTCCATCTGTGGCGCATACTTAAGAAGTGAGACAAATTTAGAGTAGTATGCGTCAAGCAAGAGCCCCAGCTGTTTTAGCTCGTAGAACTCATTCATTTTCTGCGTGCGATATGCAGGTGGTAAGTATCTTCCTTGCACGGCTTTCTTTAGCTTCTCCTAGGTAATGGATCCCTCCGCGATCCCTTGATCCTTGCACCATTGCTTCCACCAAAGTCTCGCTTCACCGATGAGCTTTAGCTTGGCGAGCATAGCCTGATTCGCGGGTGCAGTACCGGCTACTTCGAAGTAATCCTCCATGGATTCAATCCAAATTTCAGCATCAGCTTGGACGAACCTGCCTATCTTGTCAAACTCGGGCGACTTAATCTACTTGAGAAGAAACTTATTCTCCTGGATTACAGCAGTACTTGATGTAGAAGGCGAATTGGGAACCTGTACCTGGGGTTGTGCCTGGATAAAGGTTTCTTAAGGTTATTATACGATAATCGTTATTGATTTCATCTTCAATTCTGCTATCTCATAAGCAATGTAGCTACTTAACTTTTTATCAATTCTCATGCACAATCGGACATTGATAAAAAGAAGTCTTATTTGTATTTATATGGGCATAGCCCTTTCGGAATTCAACATTTCTTGCGATGATAAGCCAACTGTTACATTTAGTTTGGGGAGAACAACGTTGTATTATATTTATCTATAGGAACTGTATAATAGTATGGTTTGGGGTCATGGATCTTCAAGAATCGGTAAGTCATTGGAAGTTCAGGATATCCTTTCCTTTGGAATCCATTCTTTTCATGGCGCCCCAATACTTTAATCTTGTCGGCAGGGATTTCACGGGTTACTTCCTCATACACATATGAGTTCATCTCAACCCTCCGACTTTGAATATGTAAAGTTGAGTTTACGTGAGCTTTCACAAAAATGAACAGCTTCACAACTTTCAGGTCTTCCAACCACTTGATCCTCTTTAGGTTGGTTTATAGTTAAGCAAACCGGTGGGTGGCTATATAGTAGATTCTTGAGGCACCCGTCCATCTTCGTTCCATGTACAAAGGAGATGGATTATAGATTTGCTCTAGGATGTTCAACATCTCAACCCTTTGTGTGGAGAATGCATTGCAATCATAAACATGACTCGAAATACCAAGAACTTGTTCCATGCTTCGTAATTCTGCAAGAGAGAATTGAAGGTAAGGAAATGTTTGGAACATCAACATTTTCTTTACTTCATCTTATTAAGATTTCATAAAAACAATTCTATTCTTGGTTGGCTCTGATACCAACTATAACGTGTCTACTTGTATCTTCAGGACACGTCTTAGCAGTCCATCGAAAAGGGTGTCTAGAAAGCTCTGCCTGGCACTCCCATGGAATGTTATGGGGTTTGCGATCTAGGGCTTTCCACGTCTGCCACATAGAGGAAGTATTCTAGCTATTCCCACTTAGGATCGACCTGAATTAGGGTTTTCCTTATTGGTCATTTCCTAAGGGCAACTAGCATTGGACCCAAGCGAACTACTTTACACAGAAATGCCAGGTCCGAAGCGGATTCACGCTACACTTGGTTTAAGGAGAATGGGGAACAAGAAGGATGCAAAGCTCAACCTCTCTGCCATAAGGCATAGTCCCATTCCGTTCCCCTAAAACAACATAAATTGGGTTCAATCATAACTCTAAGTCAATGCTTTTGTTGTTCACGTTCTTTGACGATCTTCCTGCTGTCCATCCTAATTTGAGAAAAGTTCACGGCCAACCGGGACCACCCATCCGTAGGATAGACCTATGGCCCATCCTCCCCACTTTCCTCAAGTTGTTTTAGTTATTTAATTACTTAACACATTAGTTAGACATGTAACAACTAGCTTCTTTAATTAACCCGTTAGGCACTAGTTCCTTCACATAATCTTATCACTTGACATAGAAAAACAATATCAGGAAAATTCCTTATTAACAAGTTATCATACTTATCTTTGAAATACAAAGAAGTCCAGCCTGTAGGCTTATCCACAATCCGCCCAAAGGCTATCCAACAATCCACGGGGATCACTAATCCAAGTTTTCGCCCATAGACTAGTATGCGGGCCTCGAGATCCAATCTCGAGTCACATTAGCCTCTTGTGGAGGGCCAGGAAGGCAAAGGATTTATAGCTAGAGCCCTCCGCCACCCCCCCCCCCCCCGCCACCCAAGCATCCTTCTACTTCAAGTAGCGCTCAACGGAGAGACCTCTCGCGGCGGGTTCGGTCCACTTTCCCAGCTCGGTCAACAACCCCCTTGGTTAGTGTTAGGTAGGCAGTCGGGGGTAACTAAAGCTGCCTCTCCCTTCGGGACTTCAACCTGAAGTATAGATATGCATTTATCTTTTAACTCATTGATCAAACAAAGCCAAACAATGCTCTAAAATCTGTAGCAAGCACAAACATTTCCATTGATCATTTTTGTTGGAAAACTGCTAAGGAATGAATCCTTCCTTTCGAATGCGTCCTGCACTCGATCCAGGATGACTTGCAACTTGGCAAGGTTCCCTATATCCTGGGTTAAGGTGAACCCTATTAACTCGACTTGATCAAACCTTAAGTTCATGGTTATTTCAATTTATCGGCTGGTCATTAGTTTCCAATCAATCTTCTTTACTCAAGAAAGATACTAAATTAGGATGATTATTCATCCTTTTGCAAGATAACTTGGGTAAGGACCTGCCATCCTCGTTGCAGGAATTTGGTCATTCCCTTGTGATCCAATCACAAGATCATATGACTCCACACTTGTTGCACAAGTGTCGCATTGAATGGAGTCATGGAACAATTTGTTCCTGATTATATTAGGCTGACGCCATCAGTCCTAGAGTTGCAAGTTCCATCTTGAAAGATTCTTAGGGACAAACCCTAGTTCACTTTCCAAATATGTTTCATTGTCCCTACATTCGGTGAATGTGGGCAAGTATTTTGGGTATAAGAGTTTCAATTTTGGAAATACGTATCGATTCAGTAACGTATTAATTCCTAGTGAATTTCTTGGAATTTAACTCATTCTAAATGAGTACTCCGGGGTTTAGGTATTTAGGTTTGTGCCAATTTGTTTATCTCTTGGAGATAATTACGTTAACATTTCATAAACACATGACTCGTTGTCTACGCGTAAATTAATTTTTCAACCTTAACTTATCGATTTAAGGTCAGGTTAATTCCGACTATTGTTCCTATAACTTTGCAAACAAAATTCATGCTAAACAAGCAACCTTTTTCTTGATAATTTATGGAGTTGACAAACGATAATTTCCTAAATTTATGCATTATAAGAATCATTTCATGCTTTGCACTTTTCATGATGATTCATTGTGAAGAGGATATGGGTTAATAATGCAATATGCAGTTTATACATCTAGACTTAAACGAAGTATACTATTTTAATGGACATTAATCTAATTTTTAATTCATTTCAATGCATAAAGCTATTTTCTAGAAATGCATTTATGCTTCCTCTATTTTGCATGTTCTATTGAAAGTATTAATGACTAAGTTCCTCCGTTGTGAGCATTTAGGATAAAAACATATCCTATTTCCAACAATTAACCTTGCATGATTGAATTACAACAATACCAAATAAAAATTAGGAAGGAAAACCTGGGCTTGGGGTGAGATGTCCACGTGGATGTTGGGAGATGACCCTCCCGCGGGTGCACCTTGGACTTTCTTAGGAGGCATTTCCGCCGTGGAAGAAGCTTTGCAACTCCTTTTTTAAATTCCACTGTGGCTCCCTTTTGCAATAACTTGCACCGTTCGTCGAAAATAGTTTTAGAAGGCTTCCTCCTTGAAGTAGGGAATTCGAAAAGGGGGATATTTCACAATCTTTTGTAGATAAGACCCATTAAAGCCATAGGAGGGGCTTAATGGCCTTGTAAAAACTCACACAAACGGGAAATAAATAAAGTGTGGAATCCCGTACGAGGGTTTTTGAGTGGGAAAGGGAGGTGTTAAAAGACCCTCAACACTCTCTTTCCTTTTACGAGTGGGAAAAAAAAACAAAGCCCCAAGGGTATTGTGCATAGGGCAAGGAACGGGCTAAGGGGTTTAAACACAGGGGGGGGGGAGGGGGGAGGGGGGTGGGGAGTAATCCCAAAGTCCAAGGGAAAGGCTTAAGGAAATATATAAACACGGGGGGTTTCAAAGCCCATGGGAAGCATGGGAAGGGCTAAGGGGTTTAAACATGTGGGGGGGGGGGGGGGGGGGGGGAGAGTAATCCCAAAGTCCAAGGGAAAGGCTTAAGGAAATTTATAAACACGGGGGTTTCAAATCCCATGGGAAGCATGGGAAGGGCTAAGGGGGAAAAACACGGGGGAAAAAGGGTAATAAACCCAAAGGAAAGGGGGCTAAGAAGGCCCCCCCTTTGGAAGCTTCTAAGCTTACGTGGGGCGTAGGGGGGGAGAAGATTTCAAGGCCATCTATTGGCGGCGACGCCCAGGCGTCTGGTGGCTCTGCAGCTGCTACTCGGCTCAGGCGACCCTCCTCTCTCCCTCAAGCGGCACAAGCGCAAGCTTCTCCCTTCGCGTCTTTTGCAGGGTGGCAGTACAGATAATGGTAGCGCCTCATTCCTTACCCCTTGCTTGTATTCCCCCATGGTTTAAATAGGGGAGGGGAGGGGGATCCTCCCTCTCTTATGTGTCGACTAGCATGGCACTGAGGGTGAGCAAGCTCCAGCAAGGAGCTTGCTGGACATTCTATTCCCCTCTCCCCCTCCAGCACGACCATCGACTGGGGGGGGAGACAAGCAAAAAAATTTCCAATAAGCTTAGTAGATTTTCAAAATGCAATATTATCATCCCACTACTTTAAAAAAAAAAGGGGGTTCATGTGTGTAGTGTTTAGTATTTTACATTTTAATATTATTTAAATATTGCATGCTTGTAATTTAACATATATAAGCGTGCACGTGACACTCATTGCTGATATATGGTAGTTAAATGGTAGGGACTAAAGTAATTTTTTCTTGCTATAGTAGATTATTAAGCAAATATGTTATTCTTTGAAGTGCTCATATGGTGTGCAAAGGATTTTTATCTGTTGGATACCTAATTAAGTAGTACACAATTATTATATTTTTTATGTACGATACTATGTACTTGAATAGTGCGATTACACTTGTATCGCTCCATTTGTATTTTACTTTTAAACTCAGGAGCACAAGAGGAATCATAAGCAGATACTCAATACCCATCATATAATGGTGTAAACACCTCCTTTTTCCATGGATCAAGTGATTTAACATCCATTTATAGTAATGGCTTAATCATCGCTTCTATCTAAGGCTCCAATATCTAAGGGAGGTCTGGTTGGTCCTAATCTCTTCTCCAATGTAGGTCTTCTCTAATATTTGAGGGAGGTTTGATTGGTCCCCAATGGACATCTTCTCCCATGGAGGATACAGTATAAGAAGTGCCTTTTAGTGGACACATATGCTTGGATGCTCCTTGTATAGTACATCCAAGAACCTTTTTTTTTGTATACAAAATATCCATGGCTTGCGATGTATTGGTGTCTCCCTATGTCCAAGATCTCTTGATCAATGATTTCTGGCTAGAACTTGCTGAAAGATTGCACATGCTCCATGGGCAAACGATATTTTTTGTGAATTGTAAACTCATTGTAAACTTGAAATGAGTGTAAGGATATGGGACACATTGATTGAGGTATGTCTCTCAATCTCTAGCATAACATTCATTATTGTTGGTTACTCCCCAAAAGGTTAAGCCCTCTAATATCCTCACTACCACTTGAATGAGAACTACATTCACATTTAACTAATTAGGTTATACTATACTCTCAATTTAAATCCATAGAGGTTTGCTTTATTCATCTAGTGAATCGTCAATGACACTTTACTACTAAACTTATAGATTGGTTTTTTGAAATACTCATTTTAAGTACTTAGCTCCAAATGTAGTGTGTCCATGCTTACATATGATTGCTAGTCACAACTATCAATTGCTTCTAAAATCAAGGGATTACAAAATATTGAGCAGTTGTTCTATATCCCTTTCTCTTTTTCTCTCTTTCCCTCTCTCTATCTTTGCTCTCCCTCTTTTTTTTTAAAAAAAATATTATTTTCTCTTTCTCTCCATCCCTCTCCCTCTCCCTTTTTTCCAAATATTTTTCATAAACATGTTTGTCCCTCTCTCTCTTTGCCTATGATTTTTATATCCCTCTCTATCTCTCTCTTTTTCCTATTCATATATACTCTCCCCCTCTCATTTTTAAAAATATTTTTCAATTTCTTCTAAGACTCTTATCCCCCCCTCTCTCTCCCTAGCTTCATCTCTACTCTCTTTCTTCTCTTTCTCTATATTCTCACACTCTCTTTCTTCCAATATTTTTTCGATTTTTTTCCTAAAGCTCCTTGCTCCTCTCTCTTTATCTCTCTCTCATTATTATATCCCTCTCTATCTCTTTCTGTTTCCCTACCTTTCTTTCTCTTTTCCTATCTCTCTTTATATTAACAAAAATGATTAATTTTCTCTCACACTACAAGATACAAGCCTCATACTGACATTCAAAGCGATGCAAATGTTAATAAAAAATTTTACCCTCGTCGTTGCTAAAAGCATTGGTATAAATGTCTCTACAAAATTATCATAGAAATTATCACTATTTACGTTGCATTTGCGATGCAAATAACGAAACATATAGCAACACAGATAGTGACAGTTTGCGATGTACATAGTGACGAAAATAGTGACGCATGTAGAGAAATCAATGATGTTAATAGCGACGGTTACATTATTAATTTTTTTGGTGGTAGGATAGCAAGCTGCCCTGCCACATATAGCACCATGTGTTGTATAGTATTTTGTAGTTATATGTTGGGTATGCAATGGTCATCAAGAGGAGCGTAAAAACTACTTGAATCCACAAGACTGATAATTCATAGAATAAGTACAAGACTAGTGATGATAACTCATGACATTATATGGAACCATGGAGAGAGAGGAGAGCCAAAACAAACATGAAATTCTAGATGTAATTATTGCAATATTGGATTTTATACAAATGATGATAAGTACATCTAAGGAATAGTACATGGAAGATTCTTGCACAAATCACAGGACAGAAAAAGAAGAGGGTGTCCTCTCCATGAATCCAAGCAAGAGCTATAGATCCTCACTTTCAAAATGCTCATCACAATGATGCAAAGAACCATTGAATGGACTTTTTAAAATGAACAACTACACATCAGTCCACCATACATAATGCATTTTAAAAAAATAGTGACTATGGACAAGAAAGATGATTGACTTACTAGGCCACCACATGCGTGCAATCTATCTATGAGTGCTTTGAGACTGTGTCTCTCTGCATATCGAGTGTCCAAACCTATGGGATCGCCGTTTGTGATGGAGTGTTGCAAAGAAAACAAAATACAATTGCTAGAAAGACGATGGTTAGTACAAGTGATATTGTAAATAAGAAAGCGAGAAGAACAAAAGAAAACTTAAAAAATCCTCCAGATAAGTCATGTGGCTACCACTCCCTAGATGATGCATGATCCCTACATCCAATCATGCCCTCATTGCCTCCCGTTTGTTGTTGCCAATGTCTTGGAGAATCTAGACCTCCTCCTTGGGTCTCCGCCAATCATTTGTGTCTAGCCACTCAAGTTTTGAGGTGCCACTCTTGAGTGCCTTGTGTGCATATGATTGTATATGTGATATGTATGCATGCATACACTCCATCATCCACCTAGTGGAAAACCTCTTTGATGTGGTAGGTAACAAAAACTCATCGTGGAAGGATGCCACTATATAGTCCTTGATCTCCTCGCATATATTCTTCCAATGGTCCAAGACGTTGTGCCTAAAAACTTGTTGGCATAACTCTCTCATGTGAGACATCACCCTCCTCCCTACATTGTTCATGATCACAACACCTATCTTGTTATCTGCAAGGTATCCATACGCCTTAGGGATACCTTTGAGATTTGTCCTTTTCCACCTACAATCATGCTCCTGGGCATAACTAGGAAAACCCTGTATATCTAGAATACCCACACAGCGGTAGTATCTCTCAGAGTAGTACCCATAGGGGTGCCACCTGCAAAAGACTAAGAAAAAATCAAAGTCAATGGAGTAGATGTCCCTACATGTATGACAAATCTTGTGGAGGTGATAAGTATCCACCAGAACGACAAGATGGAGACACTCTACATTAGTGCCTCCACAACACCCATATGAGCCACCCACTTTGGAACTTGTACAAGAGTGAGGAGGAATACCCCTCTTTGGATTCAACCATGGGCTCACAACATCCACATCTCTGCATCACCTGCCATAACCAGTCCCTTTGTTTGGGCCCAGTCTAGAGCATTGGCCTCATCTATTGAAAACTAAAGCATCAGAGCATGCATAAACAGATCTCACAGAACAACTTGATGGTATCTAAGATCAGCTCTTGGTCTGCCATATCTCTAAATCGGGTCATCTAATATGGAGGCATACATATAAATATCTATTGCAACTCCTCATCACTCATCTCTTGACTCATCCTACTCTCCTAGTATCATCAACGGTAACATGCATAGATAGAAAATGATGTTAGCATAATCAATATAAAGATTTAGGTAAAGCACGATAATATAACGTTGAAAAACTAATGCTAATTAAAATGCATTGTCAAGTGTTTTTCTAAAAACTGAAAATCCCTAGTCAAATTGTAGTTAGGTTTGATCTCTGCTAGCTTAGTTGTATGCGTGACAATTTGCTTTGTCATTTTGTAATTGGATTTCTTGTGTTTGTTTAGCCTAGGATTTGCTTCTATCATTTTGTTTGATTTGTTGAGTGTGAAACTTGATAGCCTTGGTCCAGTTTGGTATTTTTTTTGGACAGGTTGAAGTAGGAGTTTGCTAATAGCTACTGAACATTGAGGAGTTAGGTATGTTTTCTTGTTGAGACTTTTGCACATCACGGGGATAATGGGTTCACGAGCACTTCACGTTGCACTTGTTGATGCACTGCACTCGGGGGTCGTCTCCTGTTCCTATCAAATACTTCCATGCCATGGACTGGGATTATGCACGCTTTGCACCATCGTTGAGCACTTGCACGGCATGAGGCCTGCTGCAGCTATATGCAGTACATTTTAGATGCACACACATATGAGAGAGCACCTGTCATTGAGCACACACATTTCTAGCACGCACGATATTTGGGATGCTCATCACAAAGTTAGGAACCTCTAGTTGAGTGTGTAAGGAGGTTGGGTGATAGAGGGTTGTGAAGGATGCCACCAATTGTGAGATGGGTTATTCTTATCTGATCAATATCTTGAGAATCATCAATTTTTAGAGTGATTGTGAGATTTTGGATGGGTGAAGCGGAGTATATCATATCTTTTTTATGAGAGTTGAGAGGTGAGGATAAGGGATTTTAAATTTATCAAGAAATTTTGTTTGCATTTTGCATGACACACGATCACATGTAGATAGACTAGGCACAATTTCTTCAATGCATACATTATTTTTGTGTGTAGCATCGATTGATTGTTTGCATATCATGGATCCAACATTGCATATTTTTTCAAATCATGAATGTTTGGACACAGATTTCATTTGAAAAAACCATATTCCTACTAGGGCACACTGCATAAAAAAACAGGTTCATATCCAAAGAATATTCATTTTGAAGACTCAAGGATCAAAGGAAAAAGGTCGTATATTTTACATCGTTAGCAAGTGTTTCTTGAAGAAAAAGAGGACATGTGTGGTGAAAGTGTGTGCAATTACAAGAAAAATAGGCCAAGGAAGGGAATAAGTCGTCCAAGATAAAAGTTGGAGAAAAATGATGCAATTTACCAAAATCAGTATTTTTTTCCCATTTTTGATAGATTTTTGTAATTTTGCCCGCTACAATTTGTCGACGAGATGCCTTCCAATCGTTTTGAGTACCCAAAGACTATATTCGGAGTTCAAATGATGAAGTTATGATCAAAACAAGTTGCAAACAGGCATATGGCAGAAAAAACGAAAATAATGAAAAGCAGTAGAAAAGCAAAAGCCAAAAGCTAAAAGCTAAAAGCCTAATGTGTGTGAGTGTGGATAGAAAACTATATAAGGAGATGAGAATGGAGAGTTAAGGGCCTTCCCCCTTGATTACAATTGTATTATGTGAGAGCAGAGAGTGGAGGGTCGCATGCTAGATTGAGCTCTTGTCATGCCAATTCGAAAGTTGGAGCTTTTGGGTGTCAAAGCACCGAGCATCGGCTCAAGGTTGTTAAGGTACGAGAATATATTTCTCTTGGTTTGTTTTTAAATTATTGGTATTTCCATTGTGTGGTTGTGTGATGCTCTACCCGCATACGGGTTTTAAATTTTTTGTGAGCTATAAGAGGCATTGTTTTTAGTCTTGTTTTATGGTGTTTTATCAAATATCCGAAATTTTCAAATGGAGTTGTGCATTCAACAAAGTCAATTATCCCAACCGACACTCCTTAACATCTTGTTATCAGGTTGTGTGTGAGGCTTGCTCTCAATCACCGCTCACGTAACATCTCTTTTTTTGGTGCCTCGCTGAGGAGTGCCGAAATTGACATTGTTGTTATTTTGAATGTGATTTTGTTTTGATTTCTTGTGATTGTTGAAAATGGCCAATGATTTTCTTGAGTTTCATGGTAATCATACTGAAGATCCCAAAAGATTTTTAGAAAAAATAGAGCTATGTTGTTTGATAGAGAGAGTAACTAATCCTAGGGATAAACTCCAGGTTCTTAAGTATCAATTGCAGGGAGAAGCATGAAATTGGTTGCTTAACTTTGAGAGAAGACTGAAATTTAAGAGACAAAAATTGGACTATGAGACTATTAAAAATGCTTTTATATCTAGGTTTAAAAAAAGAGAAAGTCAAAGTGAGATTTGGGCAAAAATAGAAACTTGTGTCCAAAAATATTATCACTGTGTTGAGGACTTTGCTAGGGAGTTTGAAAGATTGTGGAATCGATGGATTTTCACATTGTTAGAAGGTGAGATAGCCCGAGTTATGTTGAAGATAATGTATTTTGTAAATGGGTTGAAATTAGAAGATTGGAGAGTGAAATTAGAGGTGAAAAACCCTAAGACTTTTGAGGAAGCAGTGAAGATAGCTCAATATCAAGAGAGGAAGACCAAAAGAAAAAAAGGGTTAGGGTTTGATGTACGAAGGGAAAAGTTAAGTTCAAGGCGAGTTGAGAGAAACATTTTTGAGGAGAAAAGAGTTAGTTATGCCTATCCTAAGAGAGGTATACTATATTCTCTATTTAGGAGAGATGAGCTGACTTGTGAGAAATCAATTGAAGTATGTGAGGAGAAACTCCCTAGGGTGGTTGAGGAGAAAAATACTTGTTTGACTGATTGGAGTGAAGAGTCTAGGAGTGTGAATTCATACCCAATGACCACGGATACTTCTAGTCCAGTGATTAGAGATTTAACTAAATAAGAGGGATCGACGGCGGATGATATTTTGGAGCTTGAGGACTATAAAGACGAGCTAGAGATGGATCTCAGTTGTAAAGAAGAAAATGAGAGACCATATTTTGGAGCTTGAGGACTATAAAGACGAGCTAGAGATGGATCTGAGTTGTAAAGAAGAAAATGAGAGACCATATTTTGGAGCTTGAGGACTATAAAGATGAGCTAGAGATGGATCTGAGTTGTAAAGAAGAAAATGAGAGACCATATTTTGGAGCTTGAGGACTATAAAGACGAGCTAGAGATGGATCTGAGTTGTAAAGAAGAAAATGAGAGACCATATTGTTTTAAGGATGAAGAGTTTTCATGTTCTTTGGGAGATGATGAGAATCAAGAAAGTTTTGATATTTTTGATGAGGGAAGGTGTGATGAAATTTTTTATAATCATGGCAGTGTTGAAGAGAGTAAAGTCAATTTAGAGTGTGAGCTTGTTTGCCTTGGTGATAGTATAGATGGATCTGATTGCTTGAAAGATGAAGAGAGAATAGAGGATGAATTTTTGAGTTTGTTAGAAGACCATGAGGGGGAGGGCTTAGAAACTGTAAGTTTTCAAGATGAAGTTAAGGGTTCAAATTTGTTGCTTGATGCGTTTGTTGAGATTTGTTGTGAGTTTGATGATCAAGAGAGTATTGAGAATTTAGGTTATGACTCTTGTGGTGATTTTAGTGTTGGTGTTGCTGACTCTGATGAGTCTTGTGAGTTGGTTGTTGATGGTTTGAGTAGCCCTAGAGAGGCTTTTGTTTGTGGTATTGATGATGTGGTTTTGACTAGACCTAATCTCTTACTTCTTGATAGTTGGGTAGATGATTGTTTGGTTGTTTTAGGCAACAATGACGAAGAGAAAACTTCATCTGATAGTCTTTTAGTTTCTTTGAGTTCTCCTGAAGGTTTTGATATTGTTTGTAATGATTTTGATTGGGGTTTTGAGGATCTTGAGAGTGATATTGATGAGGATGTGGGAGAGAATTTTAGTAAGGCTTTAAAAAGGATTGAGAATTTGAGAGAAGAGCAGTTTAAAATCAAGGAAATAGAGTTGAAAGGTATTTGTGAGGAAGTAGTTAAGGATTTGGTAGTTGAGGAGTCTTTGGTTGAGGTTATTGATCCAAAGTTGTTGCATTGTGAAGATGTTGTTTGTGATGATGAAGATGTGAAAGTTTCTTCAGTTTCTTGTGAGGTTTCTTGTAAGGATACTATGGAAGGTGCTTACCACTCTTTGTGTGTTAAAGACTCGATGGAGTCTTGTATCATTGATGAGTTGAGTGATGTGGCTAGGTGTCCTGGAGTGACCCCATTTGTGGATGTTGTTGGTTCTTGTGGTGTTGTGAGTCCGGAGTTGACTCCTTTTGATGTTGTGTTTGATTTGGATATTGAGTTGGGAGATCCTTACATATTATCTTTAGGAGAAGTTGTAGATAAATCTGTGGATGAATTTGAGATTGGCAACAAAGAAAGGGTCAAAACTTTATTTAGAGACTCTAGAAGTAACATGGCTTTTCCCGGGGAGGATGGGCGAGATATGAATATTTTTTAGTGTGGTTGCGATTTGAGGGGTTTGAAGATGTTGGATTATGATTGGGATTTGAAGAATTTAGAGGATGATTTATTTTCCTTAGATGGTCAAGATTGTCTCAAGGATTTTGATGAGAATTTCATGGATGAGTTTTGTCTACTTGTAAAGGAGTTGTTTGAGAGAAATATGCCATTTATGTTTATTGAGAAGATTGTGGATAGATCATTGGATTTGTTTTTTGATTGGCTCATAAATGTTGCATCGTTTTATGAAAACAACTGCTGCACATGAATGTTTGTAGACTAGGGGAAGGGCTAAATATGTCAAGTGTTTTTCTGAAAATTGAAAAGCCCTAGTCAAATTGTAGTTAGATTTGATCTCTGCTAGCTTAGTTGTTTGCGTGACAGCTTGCTTTGTCATTTTGTAATTGGATTTCTTGTGTTTGTTTAGCCTAGGATTTGCTTCTATCATTTTGTTTGATTTGTTAAGTGTGAAACTTGATAGCCTTGGTCGAGTTTGGTAAATTATTTTGGATAGGTTGAAGTAGGAGTTTGCTAATAGCTACTGAACATTGAGGAGCTAGGTATGTTTCCTTGTCGAGACTTTTGCATATCACAGGGATAATGGATTCATGAGCACTTCACGTTGCACTTGTTGATGCACTGCACTCGGGGGTCGTCTCCTATTCCTATCAAATACTTCCATGCCATGGATTGGGATTATGCACGCTTTGCACCATCGTTGAGCACTTGCACAGCATGAGGTCCGCTACAGCTATATGCAGTACATTTTAGATGCATACACATGTGAGAGAGCACCTATCATTGAGCACACACATTTCTTACATGCACGATATTTGGGATGCTCATCACAAAGTTAGGAACCTCTGGTTGAGTGTGCAAGGAGGTTGGGTGAGTAGAGGGTCGTGAAGGACGCCACCAATTGTGAGATGGGTTATTCTTATTTGGTCAACATCTTGAGGACCATCATTTTATAGAGTGATTGTGAGATTTTGGATGGGTGGAGCAGAGTATATCATATCTTTTTTATGAGAGTTGAGAGGTGAGAATAATGAATTTTAATTTAATCAAGAAATTTTGTCTGCATTTTGCATGACGCATGATCACATGTAGATAGACTAGGCACAATTTCTTCAATGCATACATTATTTTTGTGTGTAGCATCGATTAATTGGTTGCATATCATGGATCCAACATTGCATATTTTTTCAAATCTTGAATGACTGGACACAGAGTTCATTTTCAAAAACCATATTCTTTCTAGGACACACTACATAAAAAAATAGGTTCATATCCAAAGAATATTCATTTTGAAGACTCAAGGATCAAAGGAAAAAGGTCGTACATTTTACATTGTCAGCAAGTATTTCTTGAAGAAAAAGAGGATATATGTGGTGAAAGTGTGTGCAATTACAAGAACAATAGGCCAAGGAAGGGAATAAGTCGTCCAATATAAAAGTTGGAGAAAAATGATAGGATTTATGAAAATCAGTATTTTTTTCCATTTTTGATAGATTTTCGTAATTCTGCCCACGATAACTTGTCGACTAGATGCGTTCTAATCGTTTTGAGTACCCGAAAGACTATATTCGGAGTTCAAGTGACGAAGTTATGATCCAAACAAGTTGCAAAGAGGCATAGGGCAGAAAAAACGAAAATAGTGAAAAGCAGTAGAAAAGCAAAAGCCAAAAGCTAAATGCAAAAATCCTAATGTATGTGAGTGTGGATAGAAAACTATATAAGGAGATGATAATGGAGAGTTAAGGGCCTTCCCCCTTGATTACAATTGTATTATGTGAGAGAGGAGAGTGGAGGGTCGCATGCTAGAGTGAGCTCTTGTCATGCCAATTTGGAAGTTGGAGCTTTTGGGTGTCAAAGCAACGAGCATCGGCTCAAGGTTATTAAGGTACGAGAATATATTTCTCTTGGTTTGTTTTTGAATTATTGGTATTTCCATTGTGTAGTTGTGTGATGCTCTACCCGCATACAAGTTTTAAATTTTTTGTGAGCTATAAGAGGCATTATTTTTAGTCTTGTTTTATGGTGTTTTATCAAATATCCGAATTTTTCAAATGGAGTTGTGCATTCGACAAAGTCAATTACCCCAATCGGCACTCCTTAACATCTCGTTATCGGGTTGTGAGTAAGGCTTGCTCTTGATCACCACTCGCATAACAACGTATTTTAAAGTACCCTTAAAAGAAAATCATTAACGAATTGAGTAGGCATATGCAAATGTGACACCTAGCTTATGGACCCATGTCAATCTCCTGGTACAACTTTGTGTACACTAGAATGCCTATAGATAGATCAACACAGAAGGAGGAATCCACTTTGTTCTCAAAGAATTCCTGGCCTCTTATCTCTTCATCATCATTACCTATATCTGCCTCCTCTACATGCTCCAAGCCCTGTTTGACCTCCACCCTCCATAATATCGATGCCTTCACTTATATACTCTCCTTGTCTATGCTAGGAACATTGATCTCATCATATACTCTCACACTCGAAGGAGTTGATAGCACAACATACTATCATTGAGATTGTTGAGGATTTGGATAGAAAATTACATGTTTAATATCACATTTAAGAGTGAATCCACATTTGTGATTGTTTCATGCCATAAAAAAAGTTTTAAAAAATAGGTCATGCACCTGTTCACAATGGGTCGGTACGACAAACGTGTCATGTAGATCTGTCAATCTTTTCTCGAAATCTATTTCTAGAAATCCAGATGGACCTTGCTGAATGGTTTCCTAGCTCCTTCCAATACCACTTTGAACCATTGTACATCGAATATGATCATGAAGAAGCTATAGTAATCTCCTAAGATAACACTTTTCAAGTTTCCAAAATACTCCATCTCATCTATAATGGTGTTTGGATCCATGGCCCGCCGTCGGCTCTCTTACTCAAACTTTGCCATGACACCACAATTTGTTGTGAAGCACATTTTATTGATGCACTTATCAATATGAAAATGTCACCTACATGACCACCATGGACTGTAGATTTTATATTGTACATTGAAATGGTTAGATTAGCTGTCACATATAAAATCTAGGTATGATAGCTTATAAAACATGTGGCTACCTCCAGACTACTTTCCCTCGAGAATTTCTACTCATTAGTAGAGACCTCTACCTCTTCACGAGAAGTTGAGATCAAAGCTCCATGTAACTACCACATAGAAATAAACCATGGCATCTTCTCCATGTCCTCAGGACAATCACTTGATGGTATATACTGTGTCAAATTTTCAATCGCGCTTCTTCCCAAACTTTCTTGGCTTGCTCATAGCTAGCGAGCCACTTCTCCATGGATGCATGATGCAACATACAAACATAATTCACTTTCTCCTTCATTTTAGCATCCATCTTTTTTTCTACTCCATTTCCAACCACCACATCTTCAATCACAGTCTATCAATGTCCTTTAGTGACCATAGCATATTGTTGTCTAAATCCACCATTGGTAGCCACTGTGAAATATGCACTAATGTCTTTGACACCAGCAAACCTTCAACCATGCTACCTTCTGGATGAGCTTGTTATTGATCAAAGCCCTTTAGGTTTTTCATGAAGCACTCCAAGAAGAACATCCATCTCACATGGATGGGTCTTGTAATCTCCACTTCATCTACGAGATGCATCGGGAGGTGAGTTTGTATTGTGAGCATGTTGGTGGGCAAGTAGTTCTCAAAGAGATAGACCGTCTCCATCCCTCTTCACCTTGTGGATTCAATAGAGCATGTCTTGATCTCCTTTTTTGAGATCCATTGCACTAAATTTGACAACTTGTAAATCGCATTACATATTTCTAGAGTGAGGCATCCTACGATCGTGATCATTAGTACAAACTGCCACAAATGAAGAAGCATTAAGAACATTTGACTAGACACTAAATAGAAAAATATGCAGGCTACTTGCAACCAAGGTCAAGACAAACCTGACATATCTTATGCCAATAATCGGATTTTAGCCCTGATAGCTAGTCGTCTTTAGAGAAAGTAGACCATATGAGGAAATGTATCATATCCATTGAGGTGCGGTGGATCCAAGGAGCACGAGGTAGTTGCAAGCGACCATCAGTGCACTTGATTGTGACTAAAGTGCCTCCATCTTGTCTACCTTCTTTAAATCCATTGGTGCCCCTGCAATTTTTCTCTTTCCTATGATGTGGTCTCGTAATAAGCTACCACATTCTTAAAAAAATGTACGCAATCAAATAAGTGGTTAATCAGTAAGTGGGTCTAATACAAAAACTTGTAGAAAATTGAGAATTATCGCATTCTATTTGGATGTGACTCCTTGTGGACCATTTTCAACTCATACAAGCTTTGGGCATTCATTTGTGCTAGAGGTTGTCCAAGAAAACCTTCCCTTGGTTCATGACCCTTCGATAAGAGAGCAGTGTGTCCTTGACATAACATCTTCTTCATGGTTTGTGACCTTCACGAGTCTAACTGTGGCCCACATATAATGGATATGCATGATAACTTGAGGTAACTAGACCTGCCCCAACACTCGTTTTTAGTCAACACAAACTTGAATGAGCTCTGTTAGATATTACGAATGAGAACAAAAGCCCACTTACCTAATCACTCATTGAATCCTCGAAAGTCATGCATTGTCCACAAGAGAATGTTTCCTATATTGGAGACCATCGATTATCGTGCTTGTTCATGTCTTTTATAGCAACTCTCTCCTCCCACAAAATCTTGAGCTCATCAACTAATGGACAGAGGTAGACATCCATATTCTTGACTTTGTAACACCTAGGAATGAGCAAGCCAAGGATCAGGTGTCCTTTCTTCATAGAAAGCCATGGCGGGATGTTGTAGTTAATAAGGACTATAGGCCACACATAAGTTGAGCAGAGACCAAATGGATTCATGCCATCCATAGTAAGATCGAGCCAAAGATTCCTTGTCTCTTGTGCAAATCGTAGAAAGGTGGAACCAATGTGGCTCCATGCACATTAATTTGCTGATATTCATTGGACTAAATTTGTGGATCTATTCTAGACATGCCACATTGTCAAGCTCGCTATGCCCAACATATGAAACATGTGACATATACGTAGTACTCACATGGTATAAGTGGAAAGTGTCTAAGAAATTTTTGAGAGATGGTTTGCCCTTGCAAGTCCTGTCGATACCTGTGAGCACCACACTTTGGACATGTCATCATAGTCCTCTAGTATTCTCAAAACAACACACAATCACTGACACATGCATGGATGTTGTTATAGTCCATGCCAAGATTTTGTAATACCGATCGCACATTATCACAGGACTTAGGCCTCTTGTTTCTAGGTGGTAATATATGATACTTTAGCAACCCAGAAATAATTCAAAAGATGCCTTGAAAAAGCACAATAAGTGTTTTTAATAATGGAGTTGAAAAAATCAATAGAGCGTAGAATGTACCTGAATAATTCGGTCATACTTGCATCGCTCCACTCGTACTTTGCTTGCACACTTAGGAGCGCAAGTAGCATATTCAGGCAAGATACTCGGCACCCATCATATAATGGTATGGGCGCTTCCTCTCTTAGTGGATTAGATGACTCCGCATTCATGGGTAACAACACATCGACCATCGCCTCCATCTCAAGCTTCAACACTAGAGGGCGGTCCGAAAGGTTGATTGTCTCCTTTCGTATCGAGCGTGTAGATTGAGTTATGCCCTATGATTGGTGTATGAACTTAGGCACTTCATCCATCACACGCCCACAAACTCATCTAATTGGTTGCAATAGGTGCATTCCTTGAAATGAGGTGTCTCCTCCCTATACAAAATTTATGGGCACGTCTAATGTTTTTGTATATGATATTCAAATAATTTGTGAATGTGAAGCATGGTGGATATACATTTTTCTTACCCTTCTCTCAAATTTTGAGATCACTTGATCAATGATCCCCGATTAAAACTCGCCAAAGCATTGTATGTGTTCTATAGACAAGCGACTCTTTTGTTTGATTGCCAACTTGCATTGAGAGAAAGGACACGAGACATACTAATTAAGATACGCCTCATGATCTTAGACATCATGACTATTATCCTTCTCCATTTGGTCTATGTTATGACAAACAATAGGTTTTTGTTTCCCTCATTGATGAACCTAACTATTCTAGACCAAGAAACCCGAATCCCCCATTAGCATATGGTATATACCTATGGTTCGTTGAAATGGGTAGATGAAAAATACACGATTTATTTTTATTATATGACAAACTAATTATAGTTCATTGTTAAATTTCCCATTGATGCATGGTGAGTCGTATGCACATCCCAACCCCTACTTAGATTGTGACTTGACTAGACTGGACTAAGGGTCTACAATTAGATGATCTATGGCACAAAAGCACATGTATGTGTGACTTGGGGGGGATTCATTATTATTTACAAATTAAATGTGTGTATAGAATGTGTGTGCATGCATTGTGGATGGATTTTAATTTACAAAATTAAGTGGGTTATGGTACTATGTGCGCATGCAATAATGTGATTTTTTAAATAAATTAACATCCAAATTTTTTAACTAAAATTTTATGAGATGCATTCTATTTGTTTGGTGGGTCCAACACTTGATTGATTTTTAGTTACAATTATATGTGTAATATGGTGTATGTGAAAGAGAGAAAAATAAAAAGAAAACTAGTGATATGTAGATACCTGCAAGGTCTGGTATGCAAAAACCCACGTCCAAACAAGCCGTATAATAGAAAAATCCATGTACGAAAACAATAGGTCGACTAGGAGACAATCGGCCTCTTGTAAGGTACGAAAAAACCAATACTAATACCATAGTTTAAAAAAATAAAAAGAAGGAAGACAAGGAAGGGTTTGCTACTTGGGTGTTCATGTGTTGGATTTTTTAATTTTATTTTTAAAAAAATTATATTTATATTTTTCATTTTTAAATTTTATTTTACATGGTGCTGAATCCTTAGAATTTTGGAAATTGTATATTGGGCTTTATTCAAAATCTGATTTTTAGATATCATAACATATGTTATGTGAATGGAACTTGAAGCATTTTGATTGATCTATTTTATGGTTTGTTTTCCATTGGGTTTGTTGTTTTTTTAATTTCTCTTTTTTGTAAATAAATAAATTTGAGTAATAGAATAGCTACAAAAAATTTGAAAATGTGAAAATAAGTTTTCGTAAATTTTTATGAGTTAAAGCAATCTTTTTTTATTTCTTATCTCAAAATTTCCAAGAATTTTCTCAAATTATAAGTTACTTTTTAAGTACAAATAAATATTTTTCTATGCTCTTTTAATTCTTTATGTATTTTGACTATTCATAACCATGAAAGATTTTTTAAACAATTTTTGGGTTTTTTCTTGAATTTTATTGATTTTGTTTTACCTTTTTAAAAATTTATTGAAATTTCATGGAATTTCCAAGGTTTTTCAATGATTTCATGATTTTTTTGTTAATTATTTTTTAAAAAGTGTAGAGGATTAAAATATTTAGGATCGAGACAACGAGCTACTCGATGATGGCAGCTACGTGTAAATGGCAACTTTGTGGTACGGGAAAAATGGGACGCGTGCCCTCCCGTGTGAATGGGGCCAGACAATGTGCATATGCTCGAACACGATCAAACACACACACACACACCCACACAAATAATCAACACCACCCTCTAAGCGTGTGAGGGGGTTTGTAGGGGGCGTTCGTATGGGTGATGGATCTCAAAGCGCGATCAACATGCAAAAAATATCTATCATGAAGGGGGCGTTTGCATAGGCTAGAGGAGGGGAAACAATATATAATGTGTGGTAGGGTGTTGGGAGGTGGAGGGAATGGTTGGGAGCAAGGTTTTTTCTTAAAGAAAAGAAAGGGGGAGAACAAGTTTTGTGGTGGGGGGATAAATATCCATCATGGAGGGGGCATTTGCACGGGCTAAGGGAGGGGAAATGAGATATAATGTATGGTAGGGCATTGGGAGGTGGAGGGAGATGGTTGGAAATAGGGGCTTTTTTTTTAAAAGGGAAGGGGAGGACAAGTTTTTTTTGGGGGGGTGGGGGGAGTAGGGGATGGGGGTAGTCGGAGTGGACGCGAGGGGTAGGTGGATTGAAGGCGAGGACAAGGGAGGTGTTGCACGGAGGGAGACAATACGACAACAGTGAGGGAAGAAACACTGGTGGTGGGTGAGAGAATAAGCGTTGCTGCGATGGGCGTTGCACATGATGGTGGTGGGCGACAAAGAAGAGAGGGGAGGAGGAAGGAGGAAGGAAGGAAGAGGTAGAGAAGGAGGAGGAGGAGGAGAAGGGAGAAGAGGAAGGAGGAAGGGGGAGGGGGGCAATGGAGAGAAAGAAGAGGGTGGGAGTTGCATGAGGGGAGAGAGAGAGAGAGAGAGAGAGGACGGTTCAGAGGGATAAAAATAAAAAACGATTTTTAAACAAAGTAAAAAAAGTGTAATTAAAAAAAAACAAAGCGGATCCCCCCATCTTGGGCACCAATCCGGACACGGGTTGAAACAATTTGCGATGATGGGAACAGATGGGAGTGGAGGAGTGATGCCAGGAGGCATATTTCACGGTGGATTCCGTGAGGTTTTACGGTGGATTCCGTAAGATTTGATGATCGGGGCTCATACACAAAGTGGATTCTTTGTGCTAGAAGTTGATGGGGACACCTGTCCTTTTCGGGCGTTTCATTAATTTAGTATGTACATGGGTGATTCCATAGCGGGTGATTCCGCAAAATACATATTAAATTAATAAACGTTTATGAGTTTAGAGTGCGCACTCGTAATAAATTAAGGTTAGGATTTATTTCTAACCAGTTGATTTATTTATGTAGCTGAAGACTGCTAGGTATTCACTTTTGTCAGTTTAATTGTATTATTTTACTAACGATGGTGAATGCTTCAGTTGATGTGTAGAGATAGCAGCAGTGGCGGAGGAAAGCATTGAAGGATAGCGAGTATTCGACCTATGGATTATATTTTGATAGGCGCCACGCCTATATTTTGTTATGTCTATTGAGGCATCGATTATTTATCATTATTTTGTATGCGCCTATGCGCACGGATATGTTATTTCTATTTGGACATTGTGTTGGGCATGCTAGACTCTATGGGCACCGTCCATTAGCTTTATTTCCTATTTTTTGTAAAAGCAAACTCAAAAGCTAAAAGCTTGTCATATTTTTGTAAATTGGGCTATTATTGAGCATGAAGATGGAAATATACATAAAATATATGCTTTGTGAAGCGCTCACACAAGGCATGGGGGAAGATTGAACCCAATTGGTCTCTTGCTCTTGTCGTTCATGCTTTTTACATTGTAATTTGTGCAAAAAGGTAGAGTTCATTATTCTTGGGGACCTTCCGAGATTCACTACGTGAGTATACTGTGACCGATCTACGCACCAGTGGTATCAGAGCGAAGCTGAGATCAAGAGCTTCCAATCGCTACCCATCTCATGCGAAGGCGGAGCTCCTGGAACGATCGGGCTCTACAGTCAATCTCGTCGCGAACCGTCGATACGGGCAGATTTTTGGCGATCAAGAACCCCTGTTTCTGTCATCAGATCGCGAAGGACCGGGCTGTACAGGCGGAGGACCACTCATTTATCTCCTTCATCAAGTCGTCAAAACAGAGAGATAAGCTTTATTATTTCCATAGTTAATTCCTTCAAAAATCTTAATACTAAGCTTGTAAGCTTTAAAGAAGCTTAGTAGCTCCACAAAAGCGGTCCGCGAGGTATTGAAAGATCTTCGTTTTTTATTCGCAACGGTTCAGAACGGGGTTCAGAACGGCTCCCCCCCCCACGAAATCAATCGATTAAGCTTTTTAAGCTTAATCCATTAAGCTAAGATAAATCACTCAAGCAACACAAGTCATCTCCATTATCGTATAAAAGCTGCATTTTTAGGCACTAGGTATAATGGTACACAGGAAGTGCAAGACTTAGAGATTCAAATTGGCCAATACACTGAAAAAAGAAATTTCTTAGTTGTTCCATTACAGTCGAGTGACATAATTTTAGGTATGCCTTGGCGACACCAGCATAATCCACATATAGATTATTCCACACACACAATGAATATTAATTTTCAAGGAAAATCTATTACATTATATGGTATGCATGCATCTAATGTTTTTCCACTACTTTCGCATACTCAAGCTAAACGTGCATTATGCAAGAGTAGTAAATCCTATCTCATTTGGGTGAATGAATTGCAAGTAAAAGAAAATCATATGCACCCTAGGCATAAGGAATTTCTTGCATATTTTAAGGACTGTTTTGTAGAAGACCTACCACCAGGTTTACCTCCTTCACGACCAGAAGACCATAAAATAGATTTGATCCCTGGCACACAACCACCTTGCAAAGCACCATATAGGCACAACCAGATAGAGCAAAAAGAAATCTCGAGTCAAGTTGAGGAATTACTAAATAGAGGTTTGATTCGACCTAGCAGTTCTCCATTTGGTGCACCTGTACTGTTAGTCAAGAAAAAGAATAATACCTATTGTATGTGTATTGACTATCGAGCTTTAAATAAGATCACTGTAAAGAATAGGTATCCTATTCCTAGAGTTGATGACCTTATGGACAAACTGCAAGGATCTTCTATATTTAGTAAAATTGACCTTAAGTCTGGTTATCATCAGGTGAGGCTAGATAAATCTGACATATTCAAGACTGCATTCAGAACACAGTTTGGTCATTACGAATTTTTGGTCATGCCATTTGGATTGACTAATGCACCTGCTACCTTTAGTAGAATGATGAACCGTATCTTTTTGAAATATCAATATTGTGTAATTGTTTTCTTTGATGATATTTTGGTGTTTAGTCAAAATGAGAAAGAACATTATGAGCATTCGTCATTGGTTTTTCAGTTATTGAAAGAAAATCAACTGTATGCAAATCTTGAAAAGAGTGAATTCTTTAAGACAGAAATTGAGTATTTAGGTCATATTGTATCATCTGATGGAATTAAAGTTGATCCTAAGAAAATTGATGCAATATTGAATTGGCCTGTACCTAAAAACATACATGAGTTACTCTCATTCCTTGGTCTTGCTAGTTTCTATAGGAAGTTTGTACGTAATTTTTCATTACTTGCTTTACCATTAACCAAACTTCTCAAGAAAGGAATTGTTTATCAATGGACCGAAAATCAACAGAAATCCTTTGACTTACTGAAACATGCATTAACCAATGCCCCTGTTCTACAGTTACCTGATTTTAATAGACCATTCTTTCTAGTAGTGACCGATGCTAGTGGATTAGGAATAGGAGCTGTACTTATGCAAGACAATCATCCTATAGCCTATTCTAGTTGTAAGCTGAAACCCTCTGAGCTGAAATATTCCACATATGACAAAGAACTATTAGCAGTTGTACAAGCATTAAGACAGTGGAAACACTACTTAATGGGTTCAGAATTTATGATAAAGACCGATCAGCAAAGTATTAGACATTTACTTAGCCAACCCCAAATCTCTGACCGTCATATCAAATGGGCCTCCTTTATTCAAAGTTTTCATCCTATCATTCAATACCAACCTGGAAAAGAAAATGTAGTGGCTGATGCATTGAGTAGAAGACATGCCATTCATAATATTTCTGTCATATCTTTTGATTCTTTGATTTCTATGAAAGATACATATCACCAGGATATTACTTTTCATTCTCATTGGAACAAATTAGTTCAAAATAATTTCATTCCTGTTGATTCATTCTCATATAATGATGGATTTAGGTTTTATGAAAAGAGACTGTGTGTTACTATTCCATTCCGATCTTTTGTTTTGAATGAAATTCATTGTCCCCCATATCAAGGTCATAGAGGTGTCATATCTACATTGCGTATGTTAACTGAAGATTTTTATTGGCCACATATGGATGCAGATGTATCTAACTTCGTTTCTGAATGTTTGATTTGTCAAAGAGTTAAGAGACATCATGGTAAACAGTATGGATTACTTATGCCTTTGTCTATTCCATCTAAACCTTGGGAACAAATTTCTATGGATTTCATTACTGGTTTACCAAATACTAAATCTAACCATGATATGATTTGGACAGTTGTAGATAGATTTAGTAAACAAGCATATTTTATTCCATGTAAGAAAACTTTAACAGCATCATAAGCAGCACAATTGTTTTTTAAAACTGTTTTTACTAACCATGGATTGCCAAAAGTTATCATTTCAGATCGTGATTCTAGATTTTGTAACAATTTTTGGATTACCGTGTTTGCTAATCTAGGCACAAAGATTGATTTCTCATATGCATTTCATCCAGAAACTAATGGACAAACAGAAGCCACAAATAGCACCATTCTAGATCTTTTACGTGCATATACTATCTCTAAACCTCAGACATGGGACACTCATTTGCATTTATTACAGTTTGCATATAACAATACACCGCACACATCTACAAAGAAAGCACCGTTTGAAGTCATTTATGGATATAGATTATCTACACCTGTTGCATCTTTGTCTGATAGAATTCAGAGTACTGATGATATTGCTAGTATGCATAACAGTATATTTGATGAAGTTAAAGATATGATTGCTAAAGCCCAGCAATCATATACCAAACAAGCCAATAAGAAAAGACAAGCCATGAATTTCAAAGTTGATGATTATGTTTGGCTGAGAATAGAAAAACGTAGACTACAAAGTGTAGATAGACATCCAGTTGTCATACTAGCTCCTAGATTCTATGGACCATTTAGAATCATTCATAAAGTTAATGACAATGCATTCAAATTAGAATTACCACCTCATTGGAAAATTCACAATACATTTCACATTAGTTTATTGAGACCATTTGGAGGCCAATTACCTGTCCACCCTGTTTATGAAAACCCACCTTTATTAGAGGAAGAGACTGAAATACTTGAACCAGAAGCTATCATAGACACTGACTTTATGACCACTAGAACTGGCCGAAGGTATTCTAGATATCTAGTTAAATTTAAGAACCATCCTGTAGAGGAAGCACAATGGATGCACGCTAGAGACTTAAATGCTTTCCCCACTCTGTTAGCTCCACATTGAGCTAATAGCAATTGAGGTCAATTGCTATCCCACCCCGAGGGTATGATGCTAGGAGGCATATTTCACGGTGGATTCCATGCCACGGTGGATTCCGTAAACTTTGATGACCGGGGCTCATACACAAAGTGGATTCTTTGTGCTAGAAGTTGATGGGGACGCCTGTCCTTTTCGGGCGTTTCATTAATTTAGTATGTACATGGGTGATTCCATAGCAGGTGATTCCGCAAAATACATATTAAATTAATAAACGTTTATGAGTTTAGAGTGCGCACTCGTAATAAATTAAGGTTAGGATTTATTTCTAACTAGTTGATTTATTTATGTAGCTGAAGACTGCTAGGTATTCGCTTTTGTTGGTTTAATTGTATTATTTTACTAACGATTGTGAATGCTTCAGTTGATGTGTAGAGATAGCAGCAGTGGCGGAGGAAAGCATTGAAGGATAGCGAGTATTCGACCTATGGATTATATTTTGATAGGTGCCACACCTATATTTTGTTATGTCTATTGAGGCATCGATTATTTATCATTATTTTGTATGCGCCTATGCGCACGGATATGTTATTTCTATTTGGACATTGTGTTGGGCATGCCAGACTCTATGGGCACCGTCCATTAGCTTTATTTCCTATTTTTGTAAAAGCAAACTCAAAAGCTAAAAGCTTGTCATATTTTTGTAAATTGGGCTATTATTGAGCATGAAGATGGAAATATACATAAAATACATGCTTTGTGAAGCGCTCACACAAGGCATGGGGGGAGATTGAACCCAATTGGTCTCTTGCTCTTGTCGTTCATGCTTTTTACATTGTAATTTGTGCAAAAAGGTAGAGTTCATTGTTCTTGGGGACCTTCCGGGATTCACTACGTGAGCATACTGCGACCGATCTGCGCACCAAGGAGAACCCCGGAGGGGGTCAAACAGGACATGAGGAATGCCTAGCACGTGTTATGAGGCAAAAATAGGCCAAGCACACGATATGTGGGGGCAAAAAATAACAAATTAGACAGAAAAATTAATATAGGGGAATTCGGACATCGGATGAACATGTTGTAAAAAACAAAACCAAGCAAGGTGATGGGAAGAATGGCACAAATAACTCATTGGGTGCATTTGACAACAAATTGGGGGTTCACATGGAAAACGATGAAAATTTAACCACAAAAAATTACTCTTTTTATTGCAAAATCTGTTGGTTGGAATGAAATGCAGAAAGAAGAAAAATGGCTCATAATGAGGAGTCAAATAGGTTTGTCATGTTAGAATGTAGTTTTGATGAGAATAAAGCCCATTTCCATGGAAAAATATTTAAAATTTTTGAAAAATGTAATTGGAAATTAATAACAAAAAATCAAAAAGTCAAAATGGAATGCAACAAGAAGGAAAAATGTGTGGAGTGACAAGTTGGGTAGGGCTATTTAGTTGAAACAAGGTTCTAATGGCAAATGGGGTATTTTGCATTGAAAAAATGATAAAAAATACACTCTAAAATCTAAATAAAAATGAATTCCAAATAATGCACAAGTCAGAACAAGGGGCAAAGAAAAAGAAAAAATGACTGAGGAATGCTGGACGAAAGGATTGTCAGATCAGAATGTGATTTAGGTGGAAGAAAGATGCATTCACATGGAAAAAATTGCAAAAATACATAAGGAAAGACAATTGAAAATTAATAACAAAGAATTGGATGGTTGGAATGAGGGGGAGGAAAAAGCAAAAATGTTTGGGGGGGACAAATAACTCGAGGTTATCCAAATAGAATGTCATTTTGGCAAGGAAAGGGTGTGTTGACATGAAAAAAATTTGTGTAAAAATAAATCCAAAAATAGTCCAAAATAAATATTGACCAGTCCGTGTATCGAAAATATAGGCTATTCAAAGGAAAAGTGTTTGAGAAAAGGGAAAGATCAGGGCTATTACATCAAATCACAGTTTTGGTGCAAAAAAGATACATTTTCATGGAAACACATTCAAATCACGTAAAAATGTTCAAAAATTAATAATTCAAGAACAATGGATCAAACTAAGGACTATAAAGAAGGAAAAATGGCGAATTTGAAGGGATGAATAGGGATGTAGGATTAAATTGCAATTTTGGTAAACATAGAGTGTATTCACATGGAGGATCAACAAAATGATAAAATAGCTGAAAGGGCAAAGAAAGACTGTGGGAACGACTTAAAAGAGGGTGGATCGGTGAGGAAGGGACCTAAATAGGGTATACGTAAAATAAGGTATCCTGTAAGAATCAATTAACAGGGTGCTCATAAATATATGCAACTAAGACATACATGGAAGCATCCCCACATGTAAAACATGAATAGATCGGGTTGAATAATCAATAGGGATGTAACACTTAACCATAACCTACACCCATATGTCCACACACTTAAAACATGACATACACATATATGGACACAAGAGGTAGGGTTAGAAACACTGGGCCCATTCGATTGGGATGTAGATCGTTGACACGCATTGGGGAGTTGAATTCATCCACACAAGAGGAGGTACAAAGGTGGCTCACCACATCACACTTTTGACATGGCAAGGACCATGTAGTAGCACCCAAAGAGCTAACATTATCAATAAGGATTCGATAAGCCGTCGATAGTGAAAAATACAATACTCAATCTCAATAGTAACTCATGTTGGAATAATAGATTAGTCACTCGCTCCCGATCTCACATCACTCGAAGAGACGACCCATATCTCACACCTAGTTTAGAAATTGACAAAAGGGATGGTTTAAAAGGAGTATACTAATGTGCACAACTGATGGTGCATTAGTGCATCCCAACCCATCTAGCATAGGTGCAAGAAGGAAGGCTAGGGAGTCTTGTAGTGTAGTGTGCCGAACAGAGTGATGTGTGTTAATGATGGCAGAAGTGCATCCCATGTGTGTAGAGGAAAACAAAAATGTACCTATTGCCAATTGTTGTAACATCCCTCAATCTACACCTCTCAGTTGATGAAAGGAAAATCAATCACGCTTAGCCCCCCTATCTCACACTTTATTGATAAGCACAGGAGGACAATTGAGTTTCTCACACCCATTGATGTAATACTCACAGCCACTTGTGCGAAGGTTGTATGCCTTGCATGCAATTGATGGTGTAGTAGTGTATTCCACCTTGTGCCGACATATGGTGCAAGAAGGAAGGCCACAGAGCCTTATAGTGTAATGCACAAAAAAAAATTGTGCTTTGAGTATTGAGAGGCCCAATACCCATGTATGCAATGCTCCATTCACACATCTCACCTCTCTATTGGATTTACATGGCAAAGATTGGTCACTCACCCCACCCTTTGTCTCACGCTCTTTTGAGAAATACATGTTAGAAAGACAAATCTAGAGCATGGTAGGGGCTATGAAGGTTGGAAGATGAGAAATATATGTCTCATGCTCTTTTGAGAAATACATGCTAGAAAGACAAATCTAGAGCATGGCAGGGGCTATGGAGGTTGGAAGATGAATATAAGAATCATAATGACATAGAGAATGGATTGACTATTTCATAAGTGATCACAAGTGAATTATGTTCCAAGCTCGAAGCTTGGACTCATAAACACAATCTTGTGTAAGAGACTAACAATGACCATGACACTAGCTAAAAGAAGAAAGCATCATGATATATATTGCATTGAACTCTTTAAAGTGATAGTCAAGTGCAATGCTTTATAGTAGTTGGATAGTAGCATTCTGCACCACTGTGATTATGGGATTCAATCACCTCTTCCTAGCTTGCTTGCATTTCCCTTGCCTCCTCCTCCATACAAAGAGGCATACAAGTAGGTGTGATTGCCAAACTCTCAACATCCCTCCTCAATCATAACTATGAAAAGGCACTAAGTACATAGAGGCTGTCATGAGTACAACCTTGCTAAGTGTGGGTATGCCATAAACATGGTAATCATCTAGAGGTTGTTGTAGAAAAAGCTAAGTGTGGGTACCAAAAACATGGTTGACATCCAAGGGTTGTTACAAGGCCTCACTAAGTGTGTAGAGGCTGTAATGCATAGGTTACATGAGGATCTTTCATGGCTTATGAAATGAGCATTAGAGGCCTAGCAAAAATTTGGGTTAGGGACCACTAGGCCCTTGTGGTTTTCAGCATTTTTAGATATGTCATTATGAGTGTAACAAATCTTTTTGTCCTCTTTCATATTGATGTAGGTATTCTCTTTCTTCTTCTTCTCCACCACTTTGTTTGCATTAGTCTTCATTGTCCCCCCTCTCAAGCAAAGGTACCATCATCTTTGAGGTATCATAAATGTCCTCAGAGTCTTCAAATAAGATCATCGATTGCATTTTACTATGGGCAACTACATTTCTTCCTACAAAGTAGGTCAAACAAGTCTTCCATGTAGTTGAAGTAAGCAACAATGATTATGTCACTCTTCATGAGAAGCATCATAAATGACATGATTTTGGTCATTCCCATGATGGAAATCAACTTTAATAGTTGAGAATATCTAGGAAAAAGAGTTATACTTCAATATGTCAAGAGATACAAGCAAAAAACATGCTAGCTTGATTTTAGGCTTGATGTTGCCTAATTTCAGGTGGTCTTGGACTGCTTGAATTCAAATGGGTTGATCCAAATATTTTTCCTGAGGTTTGATTTGGTGGAAAGTTCAGTGAACTAAAGTGGCAATAGGTCTAGTGTGATGGAATTAGTGAGAAAATGAAGTGGTAAAAGAGATTGAGATAAAGAAGCTATGGTGGATTAGGGTTGTTGGAATAGGCTGACCGATTTCTCAGTTGTTATAGCTCATATGAAATAATGTGTCAAAATATTTTATGTGTAAGAATATTATAAGCCAAAATTTAAATGCCCTTCATTCATAGGAATAATGGCAGCCTGCTGAAGGAGAATGAGATGTATGACTAGAATCGTGCATATAATTACAGAGATAATGAGATCATGCAATGATGGTGGCTATTCCATGCATCAATCGGCTTAGTTTTTGTGATGGAATGAAGCGCCTTGGATATAGAGGGACTCTCCAAAATAAATCAAGTTGAGATATAGCGTGTAGAGAGAGTTATGAAAGCTCCAAGTACTGTTGGTCTAGTCTCGTTATGGCAGACAAGAAGGTAAAGTGGAGAGGGAGGTGAGAAATGAAACCATGAGTTGGGACTAAGCTAACCACAGATGGAGAGACACCAAAAGGGTATAGAGGAGAGCTAAGCCATGCTTAGCTGAGCTCTGATACTATGTTAGAAAGATGGATCTAGAGCATGGCAATAGCTATGGAGGTTGGAAGATGAATATAAGACTCATGATGACATAGACAATGTACTAACTATTACACAAGTGAATTAGGTTCTAAGATGGAAGCTTCGACTCATAAACTTTATCTTGTGTAAGAGATTAATAGTGACAATGACACTAACTGAAATAAGAAAGCATCATGATATATTGCATTTAACTCCTGGAAGTGATATTCAAGTACAATGCTTTATAGTAGTTGGATAGTAGCATTCTGCACAACTGTATTTATGGGATTCAGTCACCTCTTCCTAGACTGCTTGCATTTCCCTTGCTCACTGCACCATACAAAGAGGCATACAAGTGGGTGTGATTGTCAAACTCTTGACAATAATTGTTGATGAAGATCGGGTTCATGTGGTTGATGATGTCAACTTGTATCGGTTTGATAAAGAGGTTTACCTAGGGAAGTAGCCCATAAATCTCGACTCTTGGTTGCAAGTGAGACATGTCATCTGTTGTAGGAGTCAAATCCATTGATGGAGCTCTAGGATACAATGCACAAAGGGAGGTGGATTCGAAACAACATTCTGGAAGGTTAATTGAAGAATCAATTAATTTGGGATTGTAGGATATTGCCACCTTTTCCACAACAAGCTTCATGTCCAAGGATGTTTGCCACATTTTCTTGAAATGAGGCCTATTATGATAGGGAATTTCTTTCTTTTCTCCCATAATAGTGTTTATTATTTCTTTTATTTTAAATCTCTTCTTTTTTTTCTTCTCTTTTTTTCTACTCCTAAGGGTGTTTTCATGTTTTCTCAAAGAATAGGTCAACATAGATTGAAGTTCTTTTCTCCCATGATTGATATACATTTATGTTTCTTTTAATTTTTTATTTTCAAGAGAAGAACGGAAGGAACACCATGTATCAAAATCATCCTCACCACCTCTATTGGATCGAACGAGAAGGGAGTAAAGTAAGGATGGGAAGTATCTATGAGGGGCTATAAGAAGGAGGTCACCTCATCAAGATAAGTAAGAGGGATATCGAGGGCAATAGGAAAATCCTTACCAATCAACATGCAAGATATGAAGGGGCTATCGAAGGGGGTGATTGTAAAGATCCTCAAGTAGGGAAGTACTACTTTAGGTGATAGCTATTAATTAGGAAGGGATAATGAGAAGCATCAAATGGTCTGCATGTAGATAGAGCCATTAGGTTTGGTAGCAAGTACGTTATAGGGATCCATCAAACATTGTTGTAGCTTTCATGTGAGCTTGCCAAATCTCAAGTCATAGGTCAAGAGGACTAAGTTAGCTTCCTTAAATTCCTTATGCTTGATGAAGCTATGGTGATAAACCTTTTGTCACACCTGGGTGGCTTTCATACACTATAGGGCCATTCTATGAGTCTTGTCTAGACATTTCAAGTGTAGAAGACAACAGTGCACGGACTCATTATCATCAATGCATTCTTTGACAGCCATTACAAACAAGGTAGCTCTAACTTGACAAGAAATATTACTTTTATATTGTACACCAATTGGAAATGTGTTTGTAGCTTGATGGGAGATTTTGAATGCCTAGAGGGCCTCTATACGTCAATCCTCTCAATCACAGCAATGTGTAACAATATTCCTTATCAAGATAGAATAGAGGATGTGATTGGTAACTTTGACTTGGCCACTGTCTCTAGAGTAGTAGGGTGTGGACTTATGATGGCATATCTTGTACAACTCTGTTAATACTTCCATAATATTGTTGAGGAAGTGATTATCTCTATCATTTACTAGCTCTAGAGGACTACAAAAATGGGTGATGATATTCTCATATAGAAATAGGGCCATGCTATTGCCATTATCTTGCTTGAGAGCTTTTGCTTCACATTACTTCATCACATAGTTGGTACATATCAAAATATATCCGTTTTGCTTTCTTCTGGCTAGGTAGATTGATCAACCCCATGAAGTCAATTCCCCACTTCTTGCATAACACTAGTTTTGGTGGGTTTTCTCATACATTGACAAGAATCACAACGTTTGCAATAGTCATATGCATCTTTGTGAAGGGTCAGCCACCACCAGTATCTATGAGCAAAGCCTTTTTGGCTATTGCTTCCCTTGCAAAGTGTCCTCCACAAGGTTCATTATGGCATTCTTTTAGAACTATCCCGATCTCATCTCCTACCACACCCCTTTGCAATACTTTATTCTTTCCTCTCTTGTACAGAGCACTGCCTAACAAGGCATAGCTGATTTTCACAAAAGCTTCTTTTTCTCATGGTTGGTGATACTAGTAGGATACTATTGAGTAGTCAAGAAGTTGGCTATGTTTGCATACCATGGGGTTACAATTTCAACCAAGAAGAGGGAACCATTAAGGAGATCTGGGTCATCATGCTCCGCTTCATTGCTTTGAGGGATTTGTGATAGATGTTCAGCTAGGATATGGGAGAAACCAAGGTTAGTAACCACTTCAAAGTTGAATTCATGGAACAAAAAGAGCCATTTCATCATTTGGCCTTTCACATTTACTTTTTTCATTAGGAAGGATAGGGCCTCATGGTCCACATGGAATTTGAAGTGCATGGACAACAAGTGGTATCAAAAATTGAGCTCCGTCATTGTGTAGTTTTTTTTCTCAATTAGTTACCTTTTGGCTTGCATAGTAGATAGATTGATCTAACTTCAAGGAGCCTTTTTGGCATAAGACAGCTCCTCCTAACCCTTTGACATATGTATCATTGTGCACATGGAATTTCTTCATGCAATTAAGAGGTTGCAAGATGGGTGCTTTAATCAAACACTACTTTAGGGTATTGAACACTTTGTCACAATTAGTAGTCCACATAAACCTTTTGCTACAGGACTAGATATATTGGTGGTTTTCATCTTCAGCATTTGCAATAGTTGTTTTGCAATCACATCCATCCACTCCTTCTTGATGCTTGTAACTAAATTAGAAAGATATTCCTTCAAGTTTTCATCTCGTAGAGTACTCGCAATGGGGATTTGGGAAGCTCACATAATCACTACGTAGAGTGGTTGGATTGATCCAGAGGTGCTCTATTTTGATTCAGACTCAGAGCTCCTATCGAGACTAGTGGTTATTGGTTCCAGTTGGTAGGGTTCCACTATTGTTGCTGATTTTCCATTAGAGGAACTGTTTGAGGCCACTATTATTGTGGTTGAACTATCATTTGAGATACTTTCATCTGTATGGCCACTACCGATTCGGTACATTGTATTGCAGCACTGGTTGCATCTAAGGGTAGGCATAGGGAATAGTCCTTGGAACTGCATTTGGTGGATATACCATTCTTGGTAAGATTCCTCTTTCTAAGGTCATCAACAACCTTGCTTCAACTTTATCATATAGTCTTGCACCTTTCACTGCAGCTTGCACATTGACTGGTCTTCTCAATTCCACAAACTTATAAACTTTTGGTTGTAGGCCTCTAATAAAAAAACCCTTCTAGATGCCTTTATCTAAGTGATAGTTGGTCCATCTCTTTAGTATGGATTCTATTCTAGAGATATATGCTTTCATATGTTCACCAGAGGATTTACTTAAGTTCATAAATGCCTCTCATATCCACTCTTCAAAGCCTTCATTCTTGAATTTAGTGAGAAAGGCCAACTTTAGGTTGCTCTATGTGTAACATGTCTACTTGTATTTTCAGGACATATCTTAGCAGTCCATCAAAAAGGATGTCTAGAAAGCTCTGCTCGGCACTCCCATGGAATGTTATGGGGTTTGCGATATAGGGCTTTCCGTGTTTGCCATGTAGCGGAAGTATTCCAACCATTCCCACTTAGGATCGACTTGAATTAGGGTTTTCCTGATTTGGTCATTTCCTAACGGCAACTAGCATCGGACCCAAGCGAACTACTTTACGCAGAAACGCCAAGTCCGAAGTGGATTCACACTACACTTGGTTCAAGGAGAATGGGAAACGAGAGGGATGCAAAGCTCAACCTCTCTGCCATAAGGCATAGTCCAATTCCGTTCCCCTAAAACAACGTAAATCGGGTTCAATCATAACTCTAGGTCAATGCTCTTGTTGTTCGTGTTCTTTGACAATAATCTTGCTTTCCTTCGTGATTTGAGAAACGTTGGCACACTGGGACCACCCATCCGTAGGACGGACCTATGGCCCATCCTCCGCACTTTGCTCGGTTTGTTTTAGTTATTTAATTACCTAACACATTAGTTGGACATGTAACAATCAGCTTCTTCAATTAACCTCTTAGGCACTAGTTCTTTCACATAATCTTATCACTTGACATAGAAAAACAATATCAGACAAGTTCATTATTAATAGGTTATCATATTTATCTTTGAAATACAAAGAGTCCAGCCCATAGGCTTATCCACAATCTGCCCGAAGGCTATTGAGCAATCCACAAGGATCACTAATCCAAGTTTCCACCCGTAGACTAGTATGCGGACCTCGAGATCCAATCCCGAGTCACGTTAGCCTCTTGTGCAGGGCCCAGAAGGCGAGGGATTTATAGCCAGAGCCCCCCTGGCACCCAAGCGTTCTCCTGCTCCAAGTTGCACTCAACAGAGTGACCTCTTGCGGCGAGTTTGGTCCACTTTCCCAGTGCGGTCAACAACCCCCTTGGTTAGGGTTAGGTAGGCAGTCGGGGGTAACTCAAGCTGCCTCTCCCTTTAGGCCTTCAACCTAAAGTATAGATATCCATTTATCTTTTAATTCATTGATCAGAAAAAGCCAAACAATGCTCTAGAATCTGTAGCAAGCACAAACATTTCCATTGATCATTTTTGTTGGCAAACTGCTAAGGAATGAATCCTTCATTTTGAATGCATCCAGCACTCGTTCTGGGATGACTTGCAACTTGGCAGGATCCCCTATATCCTCGGTTAGGGCGTACCCTATTAATCTGACTTGGTCAAACCTTAAGTTCATTGGTTATTTCAGTTTATCGGATGGTCTTTGATTTCCAATCAATCTTCTTTACTCAAGAAAGATACTAAATTAGGATGATTATTCATCCTTTTGCAAGATAACTTGTGTAAGGACCTGCCATCCTCGTTGCCAGAATTTGGCCATTCCCTTGTGATCCAATCACAAGATCATATGACTCCACACTTGTTGCACAAGTGTCACATTGAATGGAGTCACGAAACAATATGTTCCTGATTACATTAGGCTAACGTCGTTAGACCTTAGGGTTATCCAAGTTCCATCTTGTAGATTCTTAGGGACAAACCCTAGCTCACTTTCCAATTTCATTTCAATGTCCCCTACATTTAGTGAATGTGGGCAAGTATTTAAGGTATAGGAGTTTCAGTTTTAGCGATATGTAACGATTAGGTCACGTGTTAATTTCCTAGTGAATTTCTTGGAATTTAACGTTCTAAACAAGTACTCCGTGGTTTAGGTGTTTTAGATTTATGCCAATTTCTTTAACTCTAGAAGATAATTTCGAGATCATTTCCACATGATTCGTTGTCTATGCATAAATTGATTTTTCAATCCTAACTTATTGATTTGAGGTCAGTTAATTCCAACTAATCTTCGCTTTACTTTGCGAACAAAATTCATGCTAAACAAGCAACCTTTTATTTGATAATTTATGCAGTTGACAAACGATAATTTCCTAGAGTTTATGCATCGTAAGAATCATTTCATGCTTTGCACTTTCCATGATGATTTATTGCGAAGAGGATATGGGTTAATAGTGCAATATGTAGTTTATACATCTAGGCTTAAACAAAGTATACTATTTTAATGGACAATAATCTAGTTTATAATTCATTTCAATGCATAAAGCTGTTTGCTAGAAATGTGTTTATGCTTTCTTTAATTTGCATGTTTCATTTAAAAGTATTGATGACTAAGTTCCTCCGTTGTGAGTATCTAGGACAGAAATATATCCTATTTCTAACAATTAACCTTGCATGATTGGATTACAACAATATGAAATAAAAATTAGGAAGGAAAACCTGGGCTTGGGGCGAGATGTCCACGTGGATTCCAGGAGATGACCCTCCCGCGGCACCGCCTTGGTCTTTCTTAGGAGACATCGCAATTGTAGTCTTTCAGACGTGGAAGTAGCTTTACAATTCCTCTTTGGAATTCCACCGTCCCTCCCTTGCACCGTCCGTCGAAAGTAGATTTAGAAGGCTTCCTCGAGGCTTTTGAGTGAAAGGAAGCTATCAAATGACCCTCAACATTCCTCTTTCTTTTATGTGTGGGAAAAGAAACAAGGTGTGGGAGAGTTCCAAGGGTTATTTTGCATGGGCAAGGAAAGGCTAAGGTAAAATTTCCTTGGGAGAAAATGGCCCTATAGAATCTTAAGGGAGAACTTCCAAGGGGGAAAGTAGCCTTAAAGGCTATGGGCCTAAGGGGGTTTTTTTAGAAAACACAGGGAAGAAAGGAGAGGCCATTTGGAGTAACCTTATAAGGGGGAAAACCCTAAGGTGGAAACACCAAGGGAAAGTAGTAACCGTAAAGGTTACAAGTAAGGGTCTAAGGACCCTTAGGGAAATTTGGAGGAAAGGGGTTTCAATACACCACAAAGGAAGGGGGCTAGAAAATGTTTAAACATGGGGGGGAAAGGGGTGGTTCCAAAGCCCAAGGGAAGGGCTTAAGGGTTTTAAACATGGAGGGGAGCCCAAGGGAAGGGGGGCTAAGAGAACTTTAAAACCCGGGGGAGGGGATTTGATGAGGCACAGAAAGGGGTCTTAAGAAGGCCCCCCCCTTGGAAGCTTCTGAGCTTCCAGAAGCTTTCCATGTGGGGGGGGGGGGGGGAAATGATTTCCCTAGCGATGTGCTGGCCAGGCAATGAGGCCTACAGCGGCACTGGGAGGACAGGCAGGTGGACGGCAGTTGAATGGCGATGACCCCCAGGGCGATGATTGCACAACGTTGTGGTGGCCTCACTTCCTTCTTTCGTACTTGACGGCAGCAGCCTTCACTCCCTCCCTCACAACTTAAATAGGGAGACTCACTCTCTCCTTTCGGCAACAAGATGGCGCTCAGCATCTTCTACCTATCCCCCCTGGAGATCCCCCCCTAGTTTATATAGGCAAGGGGGAGGGAATCCTTCCTCCCTTACGTGTCTTCGCAATGGCGGTTTGTGACCAGTGAGCTCCATCGAGGAGCTTTTCCCATGCATTCTATTCCCCTTCCTCTCCAGCACAACAGTCGGCTAGGGAGGGGAATAAGGAAAAAAAGTTTTGCATTATCCTTAGGAAATTCTTAGAAATGCTATATCATTATCCCCCTTTCCTATAAGGGGTAGTTCACGTAAAGAAAGAAATTTAGAACATTAAATTCTCTCCCCCTTAGAGGAATCGAGATGTCCTCATCTCGAGATAAATTGGGGATATTGATGGTTGAGAGTGCCTTCATCTACCCAAGTGGCATCCTCTTTGGGATAATCTTTCCATTGGACGAGGCATTCTCTCAAGGTTCCAGATCTTAATTGTCTCTCCCTAACATCTAAGATCCTGTCAGGCCTTAGTTCAAGGACTCCTTGACTAGGCATTACAACTTGTTGATCGTCAAGTACATGGTTAGGATTAGGTACATACTTTTTCAATAAGCTAATATGGAATACATTGTGAACCTTTGGATTCTCAGGGAGTTGCAATCTATAAGCATGAGGTCCTAGGCATTTGAGGATCTTTTAGGGTCCACAATACCTTGGACATAGCTTCTTAAAATCTCCTAAGGATAGGGAACTCTTCTTTGGGTGTACGCAAATGAAGACCATGTCTCCTTCTTCAAAGATTCTATCTTGACGCTTCAAATCCACGTATGCCTTGTGTCTATCCTTGGCAGCTTGGATGTCCTGTCTTATTGATTTTATTTGGTCATCCATCTCTTCCAACATCTGCTTTGAAGCTTCAACCCTTAAGGTTGGATCTGAAAAGTTTAGGGGACTTCAACAGTCATGACCATACAATGCTTGGAAAGGGTTCATTTGATTGCTTTGTTGGTAAGAAGCATTGTAGGCAAATTCAACCAAAGGCAAGTATTAAATCCACCTCTTCGGCTCAAGATAGTAGTATGCCCTAAGCATGTCCTCCATGACTTGATTTACTTGCTCTGTTTGTCCATATGTTTGGGGATGGTAAGCAGTACTATAATAGATTTGAGTCCCAATAGCTTCAAAGATATCTCTCCAGAAGTGTGATGTGAGAGAGAATCACGATCACTAATGATTCTTTTGGGTAGCCCATGTATCTTGAATATCTCCTTGATAAACAACCTTGCAATGTCTGAGGCTTTATAGTTTGTCTTTACTGGAATAAGGTGTGCAACCTTAGTAAGCATGTCAACCACAGCCATGATGAAGTTGTATCCTCCGTGAACTTGGGGTAGGCCAACAACAAAATCCATACTGATGAATTCCCATTTCATTTGGGGAATGTCAAGTGGTTGCAGCTTCCCTAGCATCTTGACATGTTCGGCTTTGATATGTTGACAAGATAAACACTCGGTGACATATTTGAGAATGTCACCTTTGAGCCTCTCCCAATGGTAGCTCTTCCTAACTGCATTAAGAGTCTTGGCATAGCCAGAATGTCCTACGAAAGGGGAATCATGAGCTTCCCACAATATCTTCTGCTTAAGTGGCTGGCTTGCTGGTATACACAACCTTGTTCTATAGTAGACAAGCCCACTATTGATAGAAAATTCATGATACTTAGTATGCATCTTTTGATTCTGATCTTTGATAGAGATCTCCCTTAGCATTGTTTGGTAGGCCGGATCATGGCATGCATCCTCTCTATCTAGCTCAAGTATAGGGTTGTTTGGCATATATAATTTTGTAGCAAGAGATGTAGCTTTTGATGGATTCTGTAGGATTAGAGAATTAAGAAATGCCTTGCGCGACTGATTGCATCAACAACTACATTCTCTTTTCTTGGTCGGTACTTGATTTCAAAGTCATATTCCTCCAACACCTCAATCCACCGACGTTGCCTCATGTTGAGCTCATTCTGGGTAAAGATCCATTTGAGACTCTTATGGTCAGTTACTAGAGTAAACTTGTTACCCAACATGTAGTGTCTCCAAATTTTTAGAGCATGGATGACAGCTAGCAATTCCAGATAATGCGTAGCATAATTCCTCTCATGACTCTTTAGTTTCCTTGAAGAGTATGCTATAGGATGACCTTCATACATGAGCACACATCCCAAGGCAAGTATGCTAGCATCAGTTACTACCTCGAACTCTTTATTGAGGTCTGGAAGTTTTAGAATAGGTGCTGATACCAAACTTTGCTTCAATCTGTCGAAGCTATTTTGTTCGGGAGTTGACCATGCAATGGCTGTTTGCTTCTTTAATAAGTCCGTCAAAGGTGCTGCAATCAAAGCATAGTTTTTTATGAAGACCCTATACCATCATGTCAATCCAAGAAAGTTGCGTATCTCTTTGACAGATGTTTGTATTGGCCATTCTAGCACATCTCTGACCTTGGCTGGGTCCACTGAGATTCCTTCTGCGGATACTATGAATCCCAAATATTCAATTTGACGTTTGAAGAATGCACACTTCTTCATCTTAGCATACAGCTTATGTGACCTCATTGTCTCAAGGACAATCCGAAGTTGGGGTTCATTATCTTTTTCCTGTTTAGAATAGACTAAAGTGTCATCGAAGAAGAAAAGCATGAAATCATCAAGATATGGCCTAAAGATATCCTGCATTAACCTGTTGAAGGTGGCAGGTGCATTCTAAGTCTGAATGACATAACTAGGAACTCAAAGTGCCCATATCTTGTATTGAAGGCTGTCTTGTGGATATCTTCTTCCTTGATCCTTATCTGATAATAACCTAAGATGCACCCTGAAGACGATCAAGAAGCTCATCTATTCTAGGAATAGGGTACTTGTTCTTGACTGTTGATTGATTCAATCCTTGGTAATGAATACATAGTCGAAGTGTCCCATCTTTCTTTTTCTGGAATAGTACTAGAGCTCCCCATGGTGAACTGCTAGGACGGATGTAACCGTGATCTAGCAAATGCTTGAAGTGTTCTTTCAGCTCAATTTCTTATGGTATGGACATTCTATAAGGTCTCTTTGCAATTGGCACAGCTCCTGGTACTAACTTAATCTCATGATCCACTTCTCTTTGAGGCGGGAGTTCTGTCAACTCTTCAGGGAATACGTCCACATATTCCTTTAGCCAAGAAGATCCTTCATTAGAATCTTGCTTCATATCTAACTTGTTGAGTTTGATCAAGTAGACAGGTAATCCTTTTCTGACTCCTTTTATGATTCGAGATACTTTGGCCAATTGGATTCTTGGCACTCCAGCCTCACCTTGAGTTGTGACTAATTCCCTTTCAGAGTTTTGAAAGGAAACTTGACCCTTTCCACAGTGAATGTGGGAATCATTAGGCTTAAGCCAATCCATTCTGAGTAGACACTCGTGGATACCTAAGTTCATGACTCTAAATTTGACCGAAGTCTTCTTTCCTCCCAGAAAGAATTCCACCTTAGCAGTTTGCCTGGTACACGTAACCTCACGACCATTTGCCAATTTCACAAGCAAGGTAGGTGCTTTTACTATGGCTATTCCTAATCTTTTTGCACAAGCTGGTGAGATAAAGGAATGTGTACTTCCAAAAACAATCAAGGTCTTGAAACTTTTACCTTGATAGTCCGCCGACGGTGTCTGAATCACCAAGAACTGGCGATTCGGGCCTTTGTTGTATAGAGCGGCATGGACTGTCGCCCTTTCAAACTCTACTTCCATGGTTGGATCTTCTTCTTCTTCTTCTTTGCACATTTGCCTATTGGCAATGCAGGCGGTTCTTCCTCTGCCTCGGGTAGCGGCTCCTTGACCATGACCCGTTCCTTGGAAAGGCGCTTGGCGATGTCCTCCACCAAGCTTGGGACATTGCCTCTTGAAGTGACCGGGCTCATTGCAGTGGAAACAATGGAGGTTTCGGCCATTGCTTTGAGTAGGAACAAAGTTGTTGACATTATTAGTCCTTACTTTCTTTCTTTGTCCCTCATTATGACCTTGAACTCTCTTCATTTGAGGTCTGAATGCTCCTCTGTTCAGGTCATTATAAGATCAAGCTTTGTTACCCCTTGGTCTAGCTTGCACCTCCTAAATTATAGGCACCGCTCGAATGAGTGCGTCCTGAAGATCTGATGGACGCATAGATTCGAGATGGGTATTTACTGGTGGATTTAAACCCGCACAAAATTTGGACACCTGTTGTGTCATGTCCATCTGCAGTGCATACTTTAAAACTGAGACGAATTTAGAGTAGTATGCATCAAGAGTGAGCCCCAGTTGTTTTAGCTCGTAGAACTCATTCATTTTCTGCGTGCGATATGCAGGTGGTAAGTATCTTCCTTGCACAGCTTTCTTTAGCTTCTCCTAGGTAATGGATCCCTCTGCGATCCCTTGATCCCTACACCATTGCTTCCACCAAAGCCTGGCTTCGCCGGTGAGCTTTAGCTTGGCGAGCATAGCCTGATTCGTGGGTGCAGTACCGGCTGCTTTGAAGTAATCCTCCATGGATTCAATCCAAATTTCAGTATCAGCTTGGACAGACCTGCCTCTTCCGTCAAACTCGGGTGGCTTGATCTGTTTGAGAAGAAACTTCTTCTCCTGGATTACAGTAGTACTTGATGTAGAAGGCGAACTAGGAACCTGTACCTGGGGTTGTGCCTAGATAAAGGTTTCATAATGTTATTATACGATAATCGTTATTTATTTATATTACATCTTCAATTTTTTTATCATGTAAGCAATGTAGCTACTTAACTTTTTATCAATTCTCATGCACAATCAGACATTGATAAAAAGAAGTCTTATTTGTATTTATATGGGCATAGCCCTTTCAAAATACAACATTTCTTGCGATGATAAGCCAACTGTTACATTTAGTTTGGGGTGAACAATGTTGTATTACATTTATCTACAGGAACTGTATAATAGTATGGTTTCGGGTCATGGATCTTCAGGAATCGGTAAGTCATTGGAAGTTCAGGGTATCCTTTCCTTTGGAACCCATTCTTTTCATGGCGCCGTAACACTTTAATCCTATCGGCGGGAATTACACGGGTTACTTCCTCATATACAGATGAGTTTATCTCAACCCTCCGACCTCGAATATGTAAAGTTGAGTTTACGTGAGCTTCCACAAAAATGAATAGCTTCACGACTTTCAGGTCTTCCAATCACTTGATCCTCTTTAGGTTGGTTTGTAGATAAGCAAACCGGTGGGCAGCTATATAGTAGATTCTTGAAGCACCCGTCCATCTTCGTTCCATGAACAAAGGTGATGGATTATTGATTTGCTCTAGGATGTTCATCATCTCAACCCTTTGTCGATAATGTGGAGAATGCATTGCGGTAATAAACATGATTCGAAATACTAAGAACTTGTTCCACGCTTCGTAATTCTGCAAGATAGCATTGAAGGTAAGGAAATGTTTGGAACATCAACATTTGCTTTACTTCTTCTTATTAAGATTTCATAAAACAATTCCGTTGTTGGTTCGCTGTGATACCAACTGTAACGTGTCCACTTGTATTTTTAGGACACGTCTTAGCAGTCCATCGGAAAGGATGTCTAGAAAGCTCTACTTGGCACTCCCATGGAATGTTACGGGATTTGCAATCTAGGGCTTTCCGCATCTGCCACGTAGCGGAAGTATTCCGGCCATTCCCACTTAGGATGGACCTGAATTAGGGTATTCCTGATTGGTCATTTCCTAACGGCAACTAGCATCAGACTCAAGCGAACTACTTTATGCGCAGAAATGCCAGGTCTGAAGCGGATTCACGCTGCACTTGGTTCAACGAGAATGGGAAACGAGAGGGATGCAAAGCTCAACCTCTTTGCCATAAGGCATAGACCCATTCCGTTCCCCTAAAACAGCGTAAATCGGGTTCAATCATAACTCTAGGTCAACGCTCTTGTTGTTTGTGTTCTTTGACGATATTCTTGCTGTCCATCGTGATTTGAGAAAAGTCGGCCAACCGGGACCACCCATCCGTAGGATGGACCTATGGCCCATCCTCCACACTTTCCTCGGTTTGTTTTAGTTATTTAATTACCTAACACATTAGTTGGACATGTAACAATCATCTTCTTTAATTAACCCGTTAGGCACTGGTTCTTTCACATAATCTTATCACTTGACATAGAAAAACAATATCAGACAAGTTCCTTCTTAACAAGTTATCATATTTATCTTTGAAATACAAAGAGTCCAGCCCGTAGGCTTATCCACAATCTGCCCGAAGGCTATCCAACAATCCACAGGGATCACTAATCCAAGTTTCCACCCGTAGACTAGTATTGGGGCCTTGATATCCAATCCTGAGTCATGTTAGCCTCTTGTGTAGGGCCCGAAAAACGAGGGATTTACATCCAGAGACCCCCCTGGCACCCAAGCGTCCTCCTACTCCTGGTAGCGCTCAATGGAGCGACCTCTCACGATGGGTTCGATCCACTTTTCCAACGCGGTCAACAACCCCCTTGGTTAGGGTCAGGCAGGCAGTCGGGAGTAACTGAAGCTGTCTCTCCCTTTAGGCCTTCCACCTGAAGTATAGATATCCATTTATCTTTTAATTCATTGATCAAACAAAGCCAAACAATGCTCTAAAATCTGTAGCAAGCACAAACATTTCCATTGATCGTTTTTGTTGGCAAACTGCTAAGGAATGAATCCTTCCTTTCGAATGCATCCAGCACTCATGCCGAGATGACTTACAGCTTGGCAAGATCCCTTATATCCTGGGTTAGGGCGTACCCTATTAACCTGTGACTTGGTCAAACCTTATTCAGTTTATCGGATGGTCTTTAGTTTCCAATCAATCTTCTTTACTCAAGAAAGATACTAAATTAGGATGGTTATTCATCCTTTTGCAAGATAACTTGCGTAAGGACCTGCCATCCTCGTTGCGAGAATTTTCCCATTCCCTTGTGATCCAATCACAAGATCATATGACTCCACAATTGTTGCACAAGTGTCGCATTGAATGGAGTCACGAAACAATCTGTTCCTGATTACATTAGGCTAACGTCATTAGACCTTAGGGTTTCCAAGTTCCATCTTGTAGATTCTTAGGGACAATCCCTAGCTCACTTTCCAATTTCATTTCACTGTCCCCTATATTTAGTGAATGTGGGCAAGTATTTAAGGTATAGGAGTTTCAGTTTTAGTGATACGTAACGATTAGGTCACGTGTTAATTTCCTAGTGAATTTCTTGGAATTTAACTCGTTCCAAACAAGTACTCCGTGGTTTAGGTGTTTTAGATTTATGCCAATTTATTTAACTCTAGAAGATAATTTCGAGATCATTTCCACATGATTCATTGTCTATGTGTAAATTGATTTTTCAATCCTAACTTATTGATTTGAGGTCGATTAATGCCAACTAATCTTCCCTTTACTTTGCAAACAAAATTCATGCTAAACAAGCAACCTTTTATTTGATAATTTATGCAGTTGACAAACGATAATTTCCTAGAGTTTATGCATCGTAAGAATCATTTCATGCTTTGCACTTTCCATGATGATTTATTGCAAAGAGGATATGGGTTAATAGTGCAATATGTAGTTTATACATCTAGGCTTAAACAAAGTATACTATTTTAATGGACAATAACCTAGTTTATAATTCATTTCAATGCATAAAGCTATTTGCTAGAAATGCGTTTATGCTTTCTTTAATTTGCATGTTTCATTTAAAAGTATTGATGACTAAGTTCCTCCGTTGTGAGCATCTAGGACAAAAATATATCCTATTTCTAACAATTAACCTTGCATGATTGGATTACAACAATACCAAATAAAAATTAGGATGGAAAACATGGGCTTGGAGTGAGATGTCCACGTGGATGCCAGGAGACAACCCTCGCGTGGTAGTGCCTTGGACTTTCTTAGGAGGCATCACAATTGTAGTCTTTCGGACGTGGAAGTAGCTTTACAATTCCTCTTTGGAATTCCACCGTCACTCTCTTGCACCATCCGTCGAAAGTAGATTTAGAAGGCTTCCTCGAGGCTTTTGAGTGAAAAGAAGGTGTCAAACGACCCTCAACATTCCTCTTTCTTTTACGTATGGGAAAAGAAACAAGGTGCAGGAGAGTTCCAAGGGTTATTTTGCATGGGTAAGGAAAGGCTAAGGTAAAATTTCCTTGGGAGAAAATGGCCCTATAGAATCTTAAGGAAGAACTTCCAAGGGGGAAAGTAGCCTTAAAGGCTATGGGCCTAAGGGGTTTTTTTTAGAAAACATGGGGAAGAAAGGAGAGGCCATTTGGAGTAACCTTATAAGGGGGAAAACCCTAAGGTGAAAACTCCAAGGGAAAATAGTAACCGTAAAGGTTATAAGTAAGGGTCTAAGGACCCTTAGGGAAATTTGGAGGAAAGGGGTTTCAATACGCCACAAATGAAGGGGGCTAGAGAAGGTTTAAACACGGGGGGGAAAGGGGTGGTTCCAAAGCCCAAGGGAAGGGCTTAAGGGTTTTAAACACGGAGGGGAGCCCAAGAGAAGGGGGGCTAAGAGAGCTTTAAAACCCGGGGGAGGGGATTTGATGAGGCACAGGAAGGGGGCTTAAGAAGCCCCCCCCCCCTTGGAAGCTTTTGAGCTTCCATAAGCTTTCCATGTGGGGGGGTGGGGGGGGGGGGAGGGGGGGAAATGATTTCCCTAGTGATGTGCTGGCCACGCAGCGAGGCTTGCGGCTGCAGGCGATGGCATTGTGAGGACAGGCAGGTGGACGGTAGCTAAATGGCGATGACCCCCAGGGAGGTGGCAGCACGGCATTATGGCGGCCTTACTTACTTCTTTCGTACTCGACGGAGAAGCCTTCACTCCCTCCCTCACAAGTTCAATAGGGAGACTCACTCTCTCCTTTCGGCAATAGGATGGCACTTAGCCTCTTCTACCTATCCCCCCTAGCGATCCCCCCCCAGTTTATATAGGTAAGGGGGAGGGAATCATTCCTCCCCTACGTGTCTTCGCGACGGTGGTTTGTGACCAGTGAGCTCCACCGAGGAGGTTTTCCCATGCATTCTATTCCCCTCCCTCTCTAGCACGACAGTCGGCTGGGGAGGGGAATAAGGAAAAAAAAATTTGCATTATCCTTAGGAAATTCTCAAAAATGCTATATCATTATCCCCCTTTCCTATAAGGGGTAGTTCACGTGAAGAAAGAAATTTAGAACGTTACAATATGTGCCAAAAATTCATATTGCATGTCTCTCATACCAGTAAAATGCCGCATCTTTGAAAGTGTCAAGGAATATTACCACAACCAATGCTTGGGGGATTTGGTATTGTTGGCTACATACACTACCATGAACTTAGTTACATGAAGATCATGGTCTTTATTGTACTTTCCCTTAAAGATGGGTAGCATGATTACCTTCACTAGCCTGTCTCATCAATATTTCCAAGACAGATGTGATTAGGAAGGGGACCTTGAGTTGCCATGGGAACTTTTGTAAAGAGTGCCACAAGGGTGTCAAAGGAGGCTTTTTCTCTGCTACCTTCTTCTTAGCTTTGATTTTTTCCTTCTCTCTCCTCACGTATCTCTAGACTTGTTTTGATGCTTGCCTCTTGATCACATCATTCATCAAGGAGTTAGCTCCACCTAGTTTTTTCTGTACTCAACAAAACAGAATTAGAAGGGATTCAGTCTGTGGAGGACTCTCTTGCCAACATTTCTTCTATGTCCTTCTTTTTAACATCTTTGAGTTCATCTTTTAGTCCGCTACATAGGGGAAGATATTCAATTTGAAGGCATAAAAACTCATTTTTCAGAGGATCGACATAGTGCCATTATCATGATAATACTAATTTTAGATGGTTTCAATAGCATAGGTTATGAAGAGCACTTTGTCTACTCGCTTCCACCGGGTTGACAAATAGAAGGTTTTCAATGCACAAAGCATCCCATGTATCTTATTGTTGAGTATCCACAATGTCGTGCCACTATGTGGATAGTGTGAAAAACTCTGGAGTGCATCATCATCTAAATTTCTTACTAATTTGGAGAGTCAATGTCATGTGAATCATTAGTGCTAGTGTCCATGGCATGGATGGTTCAAAAATAATAGATTTTTGGATAAGTTTAGTCTATTTTTGATATTTTGGATATTATTTATTATAAGTATCCTAAAAAGCTAAGGAAACTTCTAGAATAGGGTGGCATGCAAAAAGAAAGTGGATTTTTTCGCCAATTTTGGAAATTCACATGAAAAACAAAGGATTGGTGAAATCATGCATGTCGTAACCGAAGTTGATAGGCAACAAATAGCACTTTGAACTGGGAGAAGAAGAATGAGCAATCTGGGAGAGTTTTGATTATGTGTCCTGGGGTTTTACCCCCTTTTTGAAGCCAATGGAAACATGAGATTTGTGATCTGAGCAACAGACAAGAAGCTATTGCTTTTTATGCATGTTTTTGGTCCACGAGGGAGCTTTAGGAGATCCAATGCTTGGAGATTGTTTCTGAGTAGTGCCAAACAAGGAACTTCATGTTCTATCAATACATAATGATTTGATTCATTGTGCTTTGTATTTATCGTGTTTACCTCTTATCTATTCTTTTTCTTTTCTTCTATCTCTTATTCACTACTTCCTTCTATCTCTAATCTCCGATGGATACAATCTTCCAACTAAAACCCCTCTAAAATTGGTGAACTTGAAGTGAAAGGTCGTTAGAAAGAAAGACAAGATGGAATTATAACCTTTGAGCATAATTTCCAGTGATGTTTTGGAGTAGTTAGTGCAGAATATGAACATGCTTATGCAGGTACAACAACAACAAGTGATGCAGGCTTCTGCTCAAATAGAAACTGTTTATGAATGCTCTACAAGCACTTGAGCGTGAGATGCAGTTGTTCAATGGTAGGAATATATGTGCATATGCACATACCTATGCTCAAAATATGGAATTCTTTGGGATGGCTCAAGTTGCCTGGAGCCAATATTTTATTCAGATCATTGTACGTGAACTGAAAGCATGAATTACTAAATTGTACATGCAAGATGCTAGCTGGGTAGCTTTCAAGAAGACACTCAAGGAGGAATTTTACATTGAAGACACTAGTTTGATTACGTGCAAGAATTTTTAGGGAAGGGTTTTGCAACTCAATAAGAATCTTGTGGCTATAGAATTATTAAGAGAATTTGAAAGTCAATTTGAGCACAGTTAGATTTTGTAGAATAGAAAGCTCTCTTGCAAGTCAGAAAATTGAATTGTTTCTACAAGCAACAGATCTTGAGCTTCAAGAGAAGCTTGATGAATTGCTAGATGATCAGACTATAGAGACATGTCTTAAAACATAATGGAGGCATGTCAAGGAAGCTGTTACTACACTAGTGAAAAAGTATAGAAAGAAGAGAAATATTGCATGTCTCTAGCTTGCCCATTGTTACGAGAAAAACAATTGATATGTCCAATAAGCCACCCAATTCTGTGGCTATACCTATGGTTGTACCTGATGTTTCAACTATTAGGGAAGATGTATTAGATGAATTGGTTAAAGGCACGTGGGATCTTTAATTGAAGGTTGCAAAATTGAATGAAAAAGGACAAGAGGAAAGGGTACAGGCAGCAACCCCTAAACTAGGGAAAATATGTATATGGTGTGATAGTTTGCAACATGAGAGAAAGGATTGTGCTACTTATCATGATGCCTTGGCATGACAACTCATCTTTTGGAAATATGGCAAGATCCATGCAAAAGAAACGGGATCACCTATTACTTTAAATATTGGAAAGGGATGTATGCAAAAGTTGTTGGAAGAATTGGCTATCCGAAATGCTTATGCAGTGGTACATGCTTCTAATTTTGGTCTACATTTGGATAGAATGCATGGCCAAATGATGGTTGGTTCAAAGGCTGCAATATGGACACATGCTTTGCATATGGCTGAAAAGAGAAAAGTTACTAATAGTGAAATGTCTCATCTACGGCAAGGCATTCATGACATAACTGGTTGGGAATCATTAGTAGATGCATATTTAGTGTACTATGCATATTTAGCAAAGGTAGAAAAGACAGATGTACTTATGGAAGAGAAACGAAAGAGAGATGAAGATAATATGGGCACATCAATCACTTCACAAGCATTTTATGGAAGAGGTCAGCTAGGAGCAAAAATAGGATAGTAAACAATAGGGCAAAAAGAAGGGCAAGCAACCATGATATAAGTTACAGTCTGATACAGATACAACCACAGATCTTAAGAAGGTTCTTGAAGAATTGATCTTAAATAGTCGGGTGGAATTCACCTTGGGAGAGGTGCTTGGCATCGCCAAGTGGGAATTTCATGATGAAATCATTGACATACTTAAGAGGAAGTGTCAGTTTCTTGGTGATACCACCAGTGTATTACTACAATTTGAAGAGAAAACTGGTTTGTTGGGTATTCAGACTGAATATGAGTATGATATAAGTACTAGATTATCTATGCAGGATGCTATTAATCAGTGGATAGCATGTAGAAAAGAGAAAAAAGTGGCTGAAAATGCATTATCTTGTAGCAATATGCATGGTGGAGTAAGGCACTCAAAGTCATTACACAAGAACTCACTAGGCCAGGGCTACCACTGAAATGATAGTGAAAATAGGGAAGCATGAAACTCCTTGTGTTGCTTTGCTTAACCATGGGTCTAATATTAATGTCATTGAGTATGGATTGCATGAAAATGGTGCATGTCTTGTGGACACACTAATCATGGTTGGCGTATAAGGGCTACAAATAACTCTTCAAGGGAGCTCTATGCTGCATGTCCTAACGTAAACGTGACCATTGGTGATGTACAAGAAGAGCAACACTTCTTTGTGCAAGATAGTTTCTCATATGCAGTGATTTTGAGACAGTCTATATTATAGGGGTGTGTATGGAAACAAAGGTGCTTGATGATAGTTCTGCTTATGCAAGAGTCAGAAGTAAGGATGGGAGGAAATGAGTCCAATTTCTTATTGTTTGTGTTAATTATCCTAGGAATCAAGATACGCTTCTAGAGTCTCCTTTTCCTCCAAATGCAAGGAAATTCAAAGACCTTGATTTTCATTAAGCATTGTTTGTAATGTGGAGCTAGAGTAATGCTATTTAAAGGATGTACTTGCCTCTTGATGGAATGAAGCATGTATTTACTATTGGTTATTCTCAATTTACAATAAACTGTTCATGTTGTTTTAAGCCTATGGAATCTCTGTGCACGGCTGAACGTATATCTATGAAACACGATACTAAGGAATTGAAAGCATTGGGGTTGTTAGCTGAAAATGAATGCACTTCAGGCATCTTTTATGGGCTGAATATTAATGACACTCTGGCTGGAATTTCAACAACTATGCGTGCAAAAAATGAGCCTGAAAATAGAGTGTTGTCAATATGTTCTTTGGACATCTATGATTTTGTAGCTTTGTTTGCTCAATAGGAAGGATTACAATGGGCACTAAAGCACTTGTGGAGACAAAGTATAGGATAGTTGAAAAAAAGGTGAAACTAGTTGCTTTGCTGCTTCCACCAGAAAGTGAGGGATTGTATGAAAAAGTGTCAAGGCAGCTAAAGCTTACGTGATCCTAAAGATATAGGTCATCACTTTTAGAATTAACTGAAACATTAAATGAACTGAAAGTTGGTGCAAAAGGGTTTCTTTTACTTGCTAAAAGAGACCGTTTTATGCAGATGTTGGCTAGGCATGGAAAAGCTTTTGCATTTCAGCCAACTAAAATAGGTTGTGTGGATCCGAATGTTGCCTCTCCTATGGTAATAATTATTGTGCCACATGTACCATGGAACTTGAGGCCCATTCCAGTGCCTAAATATTATTTGCCAAAGCTAATGGATTTGCTAAATGAAAAGATTCACATGAAGATCTTGGAGCCCTCTTTAGCCCCATATTCAAATCGTTGGTTTGTTGTACCCAAAAAGAATGGGGCTGTGAGATTTGTTCAAGACATACAATCGGTCAATAAAGTGACCATAAGAAATGTGGATGCAGGTCTCGTGATTGATGAATTTGTAGAGGCTTTTGTAGGCAAAGTGATCTATTCTTTGGGTGATCTTAAGTTGGGGTACAATCAGTTTCAGCTTGCAGTTGAAAGTAGGGACATCACAACCATGAAGACTCCCTTGGGGTTAGTACGGATGTGTACTCTCCCACAGGGTGCAACAAAATCAGCGGCACACGTGACAAATCCTATGAATAGGGTACTCACAGATTTTATACCACAATTGACAATGCCCTTCTTGGATGATGTTCCAATCAACGGGTGTGTAGTGGGGATGAAAAGAATGAAGAGATGGATACTCATGGGTGTAGACACTTTGTTTTAGACCATATTGTGGATTGTGAAAGGATTTTGACGCATCTAGAAGAGGTGCATTTAACTATTTATAGACAAAAGTGTGTCTTTGGAGTTGAAGAGGTTTTGATTATTGGGCATATGTGTGTGCCGTATGGGCAAACACCATCACCAACAAAATAGATGGGGTTGATAGAATGCAAGATGTATGCATGAATGTATTAGAGGTGCATAGATTCTTGGGAGCATGTGTATTCTATTTGATTTGGATCCCTCACTTTGCACATGTGGATGATGCTCTATATCAGCTCTTGAGAAAAGGTCAAAGGTTTCACTAGAAAATGAAAAATTAGAAAGCAATGAATAAATTGAAGTAGCTCTTGAAATCTGCTTCTACATTGAGAAAGGTTGATTATGCACGTGGAAATCCTATCATTATTACTGTTGATACAAGCCCAATCGGGATTGGATAGGCAACTAGGCAAGATGATGAGGAAGGGAAAAGATATGCAATTCACTTTGGTGCTAAAGTATTGCTGAACGACAAAGAAGGTATCCACATTCAAAAAGAGAATTATGGGGAATTGTGACAACCCTAAAATGTGATAATGAGTATTTTATGGGTGCTCATGTAGTCATTGAGACTGATTATTTGCCGATATTGGGTATGATTACTAGTTGTGCTACCCCGAACATTGCTATGCTCTAGTGGATTGCATACCCTTAATTGAAACATATTGTAGAAAGACATAACCCAGTGGCAAATATGTTATCTCGGGCACACTATGAGAATGAAGATGGGATGATGGATGAGGAGGAAGAAGATGACTTTCTTGCATCTGAAAATGATGTTGTAAGTGTTGAGAGAGAGAGAGAGTACGAGAGAGATACACAAGACATGCTCCCAAAGAATGAATCATATTGATGTAGAGTTAGTATATATAGGTGAGACCCAAGTCAAGTGAGAGATGATATATATAGTTGTAACATCCCCACTCAAACAAAGGTCTTTGGCTGCGAGTGAAAAAACCCTTGGGGAGAACAAGGGAAAAACCCGAGCCCCTACACATACCTACGATACAAAAAATGATTTACTATAAAGTTTTCTTGAATACAATGATACAGGCCTCAATCAGTGAGACAAGAACTTGGAACAATACCAAGTGCATGTCTTAATGAGCTAAAGCGAGCTTCACTAAGAGCTTTTGTGAAGATGTCTGCAACCATTTGATCACTGGGACAATGCTCCACCATAATGGAACCTTTCTTGACTTCATGTTGAACATAATGATAATGAATAGCAATATGCTTTGATTTACTATGTTGTATATAGTCTTTGGTAAGACTAATAGCACTTTGGTTATCGCATCGAAGAGGTGTATTAGATGATGAAGGATGTCCCAAATCTGCAAGTAGTTGTCGAAGCCAAACTAGTTCGCGAGCTGCTAATGATGCAGCAACATATTCGGCTTCAGTTGTAGAAACCGCAACACATCGTTGTTTCCTCCTGGACCAAGAAACCAAACATCCATTTACAAAGAAACAATTCCCACTTGTAGATCACATGGATAAGTGTGAACTTTCCCAATCAGCATCTGTATATCCAATAAGGTCAAGAGAAGTTGAAGAAGATAAAGAAGAATCCTCTCAACGACGATAAATAAGACCAAATTCCTTAGTACCCTTGAGGTACTTAAGAATACGTTTTGGAGCACTCCAATGAATAGTGGAAGGGGAAGAAAGATACTGTCCCAAAAAGTTAGCTGCAAATAAAATATCTGGTCTTGTGTTTAAACCAATAAATTGAAGACAACCAACAAGATTAGCAAAAGGTTGATGAATGGCTGATTCTTCATTGCGTGTTGTAGATGTACCCTTGGTAGAGCTTGAAAGAATGGGAGTGTTGGCAGAGTGCGCATTTGTCAACCCAAACTTCTTAACAATATCATTAATAAACTTTGTCTGGCGAAGAAGAAGAATGCCTTGTTGTCGGTGTCGTTGAACTTGAATACCCAAACAAGAATGTATCTCACCAAGATCCACCATTTCAAATGCAGTTGATAAAAGCTTCTTCATGGCATCCAAGAAAGCAATATTATTTGACACAAGAATAGTATCATCAACATATAGAGTGAGAATAATAAAATATTTGTCCTCCCGTTTGATGTAAAGATTTGGGTCAGCAAAACATGCAACAAAACCTTTAGATGTGAGAAACTGATCAATCTTAATATACCAAGCACGAGAGGCTTACTTCAATCCATATAATGCACGATGAAGCTGGCATACAAGATGCTCCTTTCTTGCAATCATAAAACCTTCAGGTTGCTCCATATAGATTTCTTCTTCAAGATCTCCATTGAGAAAAGCCGTTTTAACATCCATTTGGTGAATTTCTAGATCAAATAGTGTTGCAAAAGCCAAAATCATACGAACAGTTGTGGAGCGCACAACGGGAGAAAATGTTTCTTGATAATCTACTCCTGCAATCTGTGAGTAACCTTTTGCAACAAGTCGTGCTTTGAACTTATCAAACGAGCCATCAGCTTTGGTCTTGGTTTTATAAACCCATTTACATTTGATAGGAATACGATTTGGGGGGAGTTCAGTAAGAATCCATGTACCTTTGGAGATTAAAGAATCGTACTCAGCTTGCATAGCTTCTTGCCATTGATCCCTTTGAGACGAATTGATAGCTTCCATATACGATATTGGATCCTCTTGGACAGACATAGCATCATCAAAGACATCATATTCAATAGAATAGAATCCATGCTCTATCTCAATAGGAAGATCGACATAGATCTCCAAATTTTCATCAATCTTCTTTGGAGGTGAATGAGGTTTATGATCATCAGAATTAGTAGAATCACAAAGCAAGTAAGGAAATGCACTAAGCAAAGATAGTGTATCATCTGAAACATCTGATGACCATGTGCCACCCATAGTCTTCTCATCAAATATAGCATCATGACTAATGATAACCTTTTGAGAAGAAGGATCATAAAATTTGTAACCTTTGGAATGATCTGAATAACCAAGAAAAATAACTTTCAAACCTGGAGGATCCAACTTATGTCGAGTGTCCTTGGGCACACGAATATAAGCAATGCAGCCAAATGTGCAAAAGTGAGAGACCGAAGGTGTCTTCCCTATCCAAATTGTTATAGGAATTTTACCAGCAGGTGTAGTAGTTGGAAGATGATTTTGAATAAAAATAGCTGTTAGAAGTGCTTCAGTCCAAAACTTTCGAGACAAACCAGAGTGTATAAGCATGCAACATATAGCATTAAGAATCGTGCGGTTTTTGCGCTCAGCAACACCATTTTGCTGAGGAGAATAAGGAACTGTAAACTCATGATGAATACCTTGATCCTTACAGAAGTCATCAAATAGATTGGATACATATTCACCGCCATTGTCACTGCGAAGCGTCTTTATAGAGAATCCAGTTTGAAGCTCCACACTTATCTTGTATTGTTTAAATATAGGTAAAGCCTCAGACTTATGTCGAAGAAGATAGACATGTGTGTACCGTAAGAAATCATCAATGAAAGTTATAAAATATCGATATTGAGACTTTGAGGCAGGAAAAGGACCGCAAATATTGGTATGAACCAAATCCAAGAGAGCACAGGAATGTGAGGAAGTAGAAGTGTGGAAAGGTGAATGATGGTGTTTTCCAAGTGCACAGTACTCACATATTCCCATACGTGGATGAGATTTAAGATCCATACCTTGCACAAGACCATGACGATGAAGATCAAGAATTTTGGCAAAATCGGAGTGTGCAAATCGTTGATGCCATAATTTGCAATCTACATCTCCAGGGACAGTAACAACATTTGCAACTGTATCGTTCAATGATAGCTCAAATAGATTACCATGTCGAGGAGCCACTGCTATAGTATGCCCGTCTTTCTCTATACGACATTGATTATGATCAAAGCCAACAAACAAACCAAGATCAACTAGACGAGCAACAGAAAGAAGATTTCTTTGCAAATCTGGAACATGAAGAACTCCTCTTAATATTCTAGTGGATGAAACAGTCCCCAGATATAAATCACCCACTCCTTTGACTTGACAAGTCGTATCATCCGCAAGGCAAACAAACTTCTTGACAAGAAGAGAATGATAATTGTGAAGCCACTGCGATTGGTATGTCATGTTTCCAGTGGCACCTGAATCAACGATAAATAGAGAACCATCATGAACATGAAGTACCTTTTCTGGAGAGATATCATAATGGACGAAATTGAGCTCCTGATGAGTATGATCATCATCAGTTGTAGTTTGTTGAACAATATAAGCTCGAGAACGTTCTTCATCATACCTGCGTTTATAACAACGACGAGATGGATGATCTGTATGTGCACAATAATCACAAGGAGGAAAACTTTTGGACGAGTGAGGTTGCTTTGTAGTAACTCCATGCTCCTCATCATATTGGCGTGCCCAGCAATCAGAAGCCACATGACCTTTCTTATCACAATAAGAACAATGTTTGTTAGGATAAGCAAGACGAGAAGATTTACTACCTGGATTAGGGCATCCACCCTGCTGAAAACGTGAAGCAGGACGCTTGCGAGTAACAAAAGCAGCATCAAAATCCCTTTGTTCGCGCGTGACCAAAACAGCATCAGATTTTTCCAAATGATGCTCATGACGTTGAGAATATTCAATAAGAGATATACATGCTTTGTCAAAGTGAATATCATCCTTGTTAGACAAAATAGTGATGATATTGTCATATAAAGGATCTTTGATGGTATGAAGAAGTTGAGTAACAATCTGATTTTTAGCAACAGGAGCACCAGCAGCACCAAGCTGATTGATAATGTCTTTAAAAGCCTCGATATGAGAGTGCATAGAAGTAACAACCTTAGATTGAAGATTCTTCAAACAAGTTTGGAGATATAAAATTTCGGTGACCGATTTCTTCTCAAACGTTGAGATAAGATACTCCTAAATAGCATGAGAGGTCTCCAGATGAAAGACATCCAACATAAGTGAGTCAGGAAGTGCAGACAATATATAACGACGAGCCGCTTTGTCACGACGAATCCAATGAGTATGATCAATTTTCCATTGTTCAAATAATGGACCATCAGTAATCATAGAATTGTTATTCATCACATCAATAGGTTGAACTGGGCAAGACATGTCGCCCAAAACAATATCAAATAATTCGTCACCTTCAAGAATTAGCATCATCTTTGCTTTCCACCCAGGAAAGCCTTGTCCTTGGAAGAAGGGAACCGAACGTTGGCCAGATGGATATCCATGAACAATTATGCAATTGGCCATGCATGTATGTCGAGAGAAAACAAATAAGATGAGATCACAGAATCTGCAAACCATGATCAAGACGAGCGTAGTTGAGACGCATGACAATCAAAATAGGGATATGCACGTAAGAACGACGAAAAGTATTGAGTGTCTAAAAAGAAAGCCCGAAATAGAGAGGCGTAACGTGCAAGACGAGATGACGCATAGAAGAAAAGTGCTATTTCGATCGAGCAAAGAACGTGAACGATAATAAAACATCACTAAAAATAGCAAAATGTTTGCTTGTCGTAATCAACATCATTAACGAAGACGAGCGATTAATAAACTGTAATTGGGGATTAACAAACTGTAATTAGAAATACACTTTTAAATAAAGAATCGCAGATTCAAGCAGAATTGCTGTCTTGAATCCTGAACTATCATAACTTTTGATCCAGAACTCCGATTGACAAGCTATTTTTAAAGACAAAATTAACTAATACTTCAAATTTGAACAAGTTCATGTATCAAATCATCACTTGTGCAAAGAATTCAATCAAGTATAAACAATGAAACAACTTATCTTCCTTGTTGTTGCTATGCATCCATAGCTCTGATACCATGTTGAGAGAGAGAGAGAGTACGAGAGAGATACACAAGACATGCTCCCAAAGAATGAATCATATTGATGTAGAGTTAGTATATATAGGTGAGACCCAAGTCAAGTGAGAGATGATATATATAGTTATAACAGTAAGAGTGAATTTAGCAATGCAAGGAGTTGCTACTACAACATTAATAGAAGCTTGGACAGCAAAGAGAAGACACTTTAGATGTTTTGTATTTTGTGTGGGAGTGTTTCTGGAAGACAAATATGCAGGAGAGTGATTGAGAATTGGTCAATACCTCAATACATTAACAAAGAGAGACCAATGGTCAGATGAGGAGTTTAAGAAGATCAAGAGGAAACCCTATGGGTTTCTATTAAAAGATGGATACTTATGGAAACATGCTAAAAAGAAGTAGGGTATGCTACTATGAGTTTTGGGTGATAGAGCTTCACAAGTAAATGTTATGCAAGAATTTCATGAAAGATTATGGGCTAGCCATAGAGGTGTTTGGGGTACTTTTGCAAAGATCAAAGAAAGATATTGTGTGGGTGATGGATTTAGTCATGATGCCTATAGGTCTTTGGAAAATGAGATATCTTGTACTTTCTCATGAAAACTTGATCAATCAAGTGGAAGGGAGAGCTCTATATACTAAGAAAACAAATGCAGTGTGCACTTTTCTCTTAGAAAAGATCTTTTCTTGGTATGGCTATGTGGAAAACATTACAGCAAATAAGGGTGAGCTAGATGCAAATGAAGCTCATGATTTCTTTGCATGGTTGGGGACAAAGCTTGCTTTAATTTCAGCTTATAACCTTGAAGGAAATGGAAAAAGTGAATGAGATTATCCACCTATTGTGAAGGCATTGGCAAAAGCATATGAAGAGAAGGTTAAAGAGTGGCCATGATTGCTCCTTTATGCTTTGTGGGTTGACATTACAACTCATAATGCTATTACATGATATATTATTGCTAAATGGATGTATGGTCAAAAACCTATCGTGCCAATAGAAGAGATGACAGTCATGTGGAGTGTCCTTGGTGTGCAAATCGGATGTTAGATGCACACGTAGTGAGTGCCGGAAGGTCCCCAAGAACAAAGAACTTTACATAAACTTCACAAAAGCAAGAAGAGAGTTTGCATGACATGAAACAAACAAAAATAGCCCAATTTACAATTAGCATGCCTTGGCTTTTGTGTTTTCTTTTTCCCAAATAAAGAATAAAGTGGTTGGGTATCCCCAAAATCAAGCAGTGCCCAAATACAATGTCCAATAATGAAATATTCAAACCGAGTGCCTATGTGCTGTTGTGCTACTATGTGTACACCATCTAAAAAAAATTTAGAGTGTGGCTTCCTTTTAGATTAAGAGAGACAATGCCACTTTAGACATTAGTATTAGTGTCCATGGTTCAAAATATTAGATTTTTTTGGACAAGTTTTTAGTCAATTTTTGATATTCTAGATATTATCTCTTGTAAAAATCCATAAAACTATAGAAAACTTCTAGATTAGGAGGACATGTAAAAGAAAGCATGTAGCTTTCAACCAATTTAAGAGGATTTTATGTAAAAAAAAAGGGATTAGCGAAATCATGCGACACGTGATTGTTGTTTTCAGGCAGTGAACAACACTTCGAAAGTGGGAGATGAAGGAGTGATCTCGCAGGATCCTGGCTAGGTATCCTGGTATTTAACCCCCCTTTCAGAGCCATTGAAAGCATCAGATTGGTGATCTGAGCAGCATAGAGGAATGTAATATTTTGTACATGTTTTTGTCTATTAGAGTTATATTTTCTCATAATGCTAAAAGAAACTGATAGGCTTTATCTCTGTTAGTATTCTTCTATATTTTCTAATTCTTTTTTAGAGTATTCTTCTGCATCTTTAATCTCTTCGAACCCCTTCTCTTCTATCTACTCCTCTCCTTGAATCTACCTACACCCTATTGTCTCTTATCTTCAAGAACTTGGCTTGAAACCTTCAATCCTTCTCTTATCTCTATCATCTCAGAAGTCTAAGCTCTTGAACCCCCATACATTCTTCTCTTGCCAACCCCCTGTGGTGACCTTCAACCGTACGCATTGCGACATTATCTCTTGTAAAAATCCATAAAACTATAGATAACTTCTAGATTAGGAGGACATGTAAAAGAAAGCATGTAGCTTTTAGCCAATTTGAGAGGATTTTATGTAAAAAAAGATATTAGCAAAATCGTGTGACGCGCGATCGTTGTTTTCAGGTAGTGAACAACACTCCAAAAGTGGGAGATGAGGAGTGATCTGGTAGGATTTTGGCTAGGTGTCCTAGTATTTAACCCCCTTTCAGAGCCATTGGAAGCATCACATTGGCGACCTGAGTAGCATAGAGAAATGTATTATTTTGTACACGTTTTTGTCTATTAGAGTTATATTTTCTCATAATGCTGAAAGAAACTGACATGCTTCATCTCTGTTAGTATTCTTCTATATTTTCTAATTCTCTTTTAGATTATTCTTCTACATCTTCAATCTCTTCGAACCCCTTCTCTTCCGTCTACTCCTCTTCTTGAATCTACCTACACCCTCCTGTCTCTTATCTTCAAGAACTTGGCTTGAAACCTTTAACCCTTCTCTTATCTCTACCATCTCGGAAGTCTAAGCTCTTGAATCCCATACATTCTTCTCTTGCCAAACCCCTATGGTAACCTTCAACCCTACGCGTTGTGACATTATCTATTGTAAAAATCCATAAAACTATAGATAACTTCTAGATTAGGAGGACATGTAAAAGAAAGCATGTAGTTTTCATTCAATTTGAGAGGATTTTATGTAAAAAAAGATATTAGCAAAATCACGCGACATGCGATCGCTGTTTTCAGGCAGTGAATAGCACTCCAAAAGTGGGAGATGAAGAATGAGTGATCTGGCATGATTCTAGTCAAGTGTCGAGGTATTTAATCTCCCTTTGGGAGCCATTGGAAGCATCAGATTGGCGATCTAAGGAGCATAGAGGAAGGTATTATTTTGTACACGTTTTTGTCTATTAGAGTTATATTTTCTCATAATGCTAAAAGAAACTGATAGGCTTCATCTCTATTAGTATTCTTCTATATTTTCTAATTCTTTTTTGAGGGTATTCTTCTACATCTTCAATCTCTTCGAACCCCTTCTCTTCCATCTACTCCTCTCCTTGAATCTACTTACACCTTCCTGTCTCTTATCTTCAAGAACTTGGCTTGAAACCTTCAACCCTTCTCTTATCTCTACCATCCCGAAAGTCTAAGCTCTTGAACCCCCATACATTCTTCTCTTGACAAACCCCTATGGTGACCTTCAACCCTACGCACTGCAACATTGGTGAACCCGACGTGAAGGTCACTGTAAGAGAACTCCAAGATGGGGGATTATTAAGGAGATACTCTATAACAATTGGTGTGCATACTACAGTAGAATCAGCAACAACAAATCCAAATGTTACAACAATAACAACAAAGGCAAGACGAAGAGAAGATTGATTCCACAGCTATTAAGGCCCTAGAGCAAGTTGGGCGTGAATTAAAACAATTTAATGGTCAAAATGTCTCTATTTTTTTTCTCTTATTTGTTGAAAATTTGCTTTTCTTTGGTGTACCACAACATGCATGGAGCCGTTATCTCGCCAGACTAGCCAAGCATGGTATTCAAGAAAGAATCCATGGTCTTTTTCAAGAAGATGCGGATTGGGCTGCATTCAAAAAAGCCCTATGCAAAGAATTCTTCTTAGAAGACTCTAGCTTAGTGATGAAGAAAAGTTACACTGAATGGGTTGAAAAACCCAACAAAGGTTAAGCTGCAACAACTTTATACCATGAGTTTGAAAGTAAATTTGGACAACTTGATACTAAAGACCAACAAAGTATGGAAGGTTAGAAGATTGAATTATTCCTTAAGACTACAGATTCCATTCTGCAAGAGAAGCTTGGTGATTTCCTAAAAGATGCTATCTTCGAATCAGGAGTCAAGACTGCATGGACAGATGTTACTAATGAAGTTAACATAATTGCTCGAAGAGAGCGGATGGGAAATTGGGCTCTACTTCAACTTCAACAACTCCATTCATGGAGCTTGTTCCACCTTCAAAATCCCCTATTCCTTTGACTAATCAACAAGCTCTTTCTTCTTCTGTTCCTTCTAAAAATGATGTAATGGATGAACTTATTAAAAGCATGCATGACCTTCGTCTGAATCTTACATGGATATTAAAGTCGAAGAGTGAGGACGAGCATCAACTCAAAGACCCATGAGAGAAGGCTTTAAGAGGCGTTGTATTTGGTGTGACAGCCAACAACATGACAAGAGAGAGTGTTCTGCCTTTCGTGAGGCTAAAGCACAGAAGCTCGTCTTTTGGAAAGACAAAAAAATTCATGCGGCTGGAACTGGTCTTCCACTAGAGCCAAATTTTGGCAATGGTGGAATGAAGAAAAGATTAGAAGATTTAGTTGTAAAGAATGCCTATGCAAAAATTGATGCAACTACCTATGGGCTACAAATTAAGCCAATTAAATCAAGTTCGAATTCATGTAAAGCTAATATGCAATCTAAAGTATGGATGTAGGCACTAGATCAAATGGAACCTGGTAAAGCAGCCAAAGAAGATTTGGCTAATGCCAGTTAGTATATTCGAGGAATAACTGGTTGGAAAGAGCCGGTAGATTCTTTTTCTGCCTTTGCACATTTGGCTGACGTCAATCATAAAGAAGTCTTGATTGAAGAAAAGAGAAGAAAAGAAGATGAATTAGGGCCTTCCTCTTCTGGCCCTCCAAAATGGGTAACTAGAAGAACACCTGAACAACCAAAGCTTACTGAAAATATAACCCTAGATCAAGAGATGGAAGATGCGCCACAAACAAAGAAGACCGAAGAAAAGAAGAAAGGCAAGCAGCCAGGCTACAAATTGCAATCTGACATAGAATCTGCAACCGATCTCAAACGAGTCCTAAAAGAACAAATTCTAGGAAGTAAAATTGAATTCACCTTAGGCAAAATTCTTGGAATTGCCAAGCGTGAATTCCATGATGTAATTATTAATGTAATCAAAAGGAAAATACAATATGTTGGTGATGAAGAAACAATGTATGCTTTTTTGCAAGTTCTTCGAGTTTTTGTGCAAGATGAAGAGAAGTTGACTTCACAAGGAATTCACCTTGAAGCAGTTAAAGAATTAATTGTACCAATTGAAGCTAAAGATAAAGAAAACATGAATGCAAAAATTAAAGAAGTGAAAGCTAAAAATGTAATGGTCGGCTGGTCCAAAGTAGTTAGGCAGTCCACCTCTCAAAAAGAAGCCTGTCTAAAGCACATGCATGAGGAAGAAGAGACTCGGTTCATTCCAAGAAGTCACTACTCCCATGTGCATTAGGCAAGAGCAACAACAGAGACTGTCGTCAAAATTGGAGAAAAAGAAACGTCATGTATTGCACTCTTAGACCATGGCTCGAAGATAAACGTCATGGAAAGGAGTCGCTATGAAAGTGGCAGATGGCCCATAGATGTTGATCCAGGTTGGTGAATGAGAGCTGCAAACAACTCTTATGGAGAGTTATATGCTGCATGTCCTAATGTGCGTGTAACCATTGGAGACATAAAAGACAATTTTCACTTTTTTGTTCAAGACTCTTGTAGTTACCTTATCATTCTTGGGCAGCCTTACATTTTTTAAGCCCGCTTGGAAACAAAAGCTCTTGATGATGGTTATTCCTGTGCTCTAATCTGAAGCAAGGATAATGAACAAGCTATCCAATTTCTTACTATCTATGTTAACCATCATCGAAACAGAGATCGATTGCGTGATTATCATGTGCCTCCTAATGCCCGAGAATTGGGTTTTCGGGCTGCACTACTATAAAGGGAGGCTATGGTAGTGTGTCATGTAAAAAGATTGAACCTCCTCATGCAATAGAAAGTGTGTCTCTAGCAAATTTATATGTATGTACAACCAATAGTATGGGTTATTATAAGTCTCTTCCGGCCATGACTAAGGCTAAAAGAAAATATTTATGTCATGTAAAAAGGGAGCCGAAAACTTATGACATGATGGCTGGGCTTTTTTTTAAAATTGATTACTACTAACACATTGGCTGAAATATATGCAGCTACTCGTGCAGAAAATGAAGTTGAAAATCAGTCCATAAAAGTATGTACATTGGATTTTAATCAAACAATTCAAGAATTTGTTGAACAGGAAGACAATGGTGTACTCAACAAGGCTGAAGCACAAGTGGAGACAAAACACAAGACAGTGGATAAGAAAGTCAAATATGTGGCAGTCCCATTGTCTCCTGAATGTGAAGGGCTTATTGGGTAGCAAATTAGCCAAGTCTTTGTAATCCTTCTAACATTGGTCACAAGTTCACATCTAAAAGTATAAAAGAGCTCAAAATATGTGAAAATTATTTCCTTTCATCAACTGAAAAACACTCTTTTATGCAAATGCTAATGAAACATGGAAAAGCTTTTGCTTTTCAACCAAGTGAAATAGGCTGTGTGGATCCAAATATTGTGGCTCCTATGGTCATTTTTACGGTCCCACATGTGCCTTGGAACCTCAAGCCCATTCCCATTTCAAGGGTGCATCTGCCCAAATTATTGGAACTTCTAAATGAGAAGATCAGAATAAAGATTTTGGAACCTTCTTCAGCACCTTACTCAAACCGATGGTTTACCGTGCCTAACAAAAATGGATCTTTATGATTCAATCAATATCTACAGCCTGTTGATCGTGTCAAAATTCGAAATGTTGGTTCGGGTCCAATTGTTGATGAGTTTGCTTAAGCTTTTGCAGGTAGAGCAATTTATTCTATGGGAGACCTATATTCAAGATATGACCAATTTCAACTTTCATTAGAAAGCCAAGACATTACCACAATGAAGACACCTCTTGGATTGGTCTGCATGTGTACTCTACCACAAGGTGCAACAAACTCCGTAGCCCATATGATGAATGCCATGGACAAAGTCTTAAGGGACTTTATTCCACAACTTACTCTTCCATTTCTTGATGATGTACCTATCAAGGGATGTGAAGTCAATGAAAAGAATGAGGAGCTTGACAAAGATGGTTGCATGATATTTGTAGTTAACCATATTCAAGATTGTGATAGAATTTTGACAAAGCTAGAAGAGGTACATCTTACCCTTTTTGGAGTTAAGTCAATTTTTAGAGTAGAAGACGTCCTAGTGGTCAGTCATCTATGTGGCCCCTATGGACGCAAACCTTCTCCAATCAAGATAGATGCCATCAGCAAAATGCAAGAAAAATGCACAAATGTTTCAGAGGTGAGAAGATTTCTTGGCGCATGTGTATTCTATCTCATATGGATACCACATTTTTCTCATGTAGCCGAAAATCTTTATCAATTATTAAGAAAAGGACAAAGATTCTCTTGGAATAAAGAGCATACTCTCATTATGCGTAAATTAAAGAATATATTAATTTCAGCCTCCACTCTCAGAAGGACTGACTATTCAAATGGTCAACCCATCATCCTTACTGTGGATACAAGTCCCATTAGGATAGGATGGGCTATTGGCAAAGAGGATCTTGAAGGTAATAGGTATGTAATTCGTTTTGGAGCAAAAGTTCTCAATGAACGTCAAAGAAGTTATGCACAAGTAAAAAGGGAATTGTGGGGAGTTGTAACAACATTAAAGTGTGATCGTGAATACTTTATAGGTGCTTCCGTAGTGGTAGAAATTGATTGTCTTCCACTCTTGGGCATGATTGCCAACAATTGCTCTACACCCGACATTTCTATGCTAAGATGGATTGCATATATTAAGTCACTCAACCCCAAATTAAAGCATATTGGAGGAAAGGCGAATCTAGTTGCTGACATGCTATCATGTGTAAGATATAACAATGAAGAAGAGCTGATGGAGGAAGATGAAATTGAAGAATCTATACTTGCTGAATTTCATTTCATGGTTGCTGAAAATATCTTTTTAGTTATTGCATATACTGGTCCAAAGTTGAAAACAGCAGGATGGTCAACTAAAAGCCAGCATGCTCATTGCATTGCTCAAGTTCTAGCTCATTTCCTTGAAGAAGATTGGCTAAATATCGGCCAATATTTGAGCACAATGAAGAAGAATGAGACTTGGACTGATGAGGAGTTTAAACATATCAAGAGGAAAGCTTATGCCTTTTTTCTTAAAGAAGGATATCTATGGAAGCATGCAAAGAAGAGGAAAGGAGCGTCTGTCCGAGTTTTAGGTAACAAAAGATTGCAACAATAGGTAATGAAGGAATTTCATGAAAGCTTGTGGGCTCGCCATGGAGGCATATGGGGAGCCTTTAGTAAAGTCAAAGAAAAATATTGGTGGCAGAACATGTATTGGGACATAGCACATTTTATTGAAACTTTTTATGTGTGTCAAATGTATTCTATGGTCAAGCATCGAGATGGGTTACAACCAACTTATCCTTTTTCTATACATTATAGATGGGTTATTGATCTTGTAACCATGCCTATAGGAATATGGAATATGTGGTATTTAGTGCTTGCAAGAGAGGATCTAACCAATCAAATTGAAGGCAAAGCCTTAACAACCAAATCCACTCAAGCTGTTTGTCGTTTTTTGCTTGAAGAAGTGTTTTGTAGATATGGTTGTGTGGGTAAAGTAACTGCGGATAGAGAAGAGTTGGATGCTGATGAGGCACGCAACTTCTTTGCTCAATTGGGTATTAAGTTGGCTTTAACTTCATCCTACAACCCTGAAGGCAATGGAAAGAGTGAGAGAGGTCATCAACCTATTCTCAAAGCTTTAGCAAAGTCTTGTAGAGGAAAGATCAAATAATGGCCTAAAATGCTACCTTTTGCATTATGGACTGATCGGACTACTCACAGTTCAGTGTGACTGGCTATATGCTAGCTGCACTTATGCATGGACAACAACCAACTATGCCAATTGAAGAATCTATTCTCACATGGAGTCTTCTACCTTGGGAGGAAGGCATCAATAGAGAAGAGTTGCTGACTTTGCGCATATGGCAGCTAGAAAGAAGGCCTGAAGATGTTCAAGAAGCTATTGAGAAGCTAAAGATAGCAATACTAAAGAACAAAAGAAAATTTGATAAGCAACATCGACTTCGGCCAAGAGCCATTCAAGAAAATGACTGAGTGCTTGTCTATGATAACAGCCTAGACAATCAATACAGTGCTTCTAGGAAGATGGTAAAGCGTTGGTTTGTCCCATATATGGTAAAGGTCGTTCATGACAATGCCACATATTCATTGGCTGAATTGGATAGAACAAGCATGAAGATACCCATAGCTGGAAAAAGAATCAAGCTCTTCAAATGAAGAGAAAGTTCAACATATGAGCTAGAAGACTTGAATATAATTCAAGAGCATGAAGACATAGAGGAAGAAGAAGAGGCAAAAGATGAAGATATAGAGGAAGAAGAAGAGGCAGAAGATGAAGACATTGACATGGTAGAAGATACCTCTTTTGACACTACAAATCCGTAAGACTTTGGCACATGGCAGAGGATGTGCAGGTTAGGAGGGGGTGAATGTCGTGCCGCTACGTGCACACCGTGTTAAAAAAAAATCAAGAGTGTGGCTTCCTTTTAGATTTAGAGAGCCAATGCCACTTTACACATTAGTATTAGTGTCCATGGTTCAAAATATTAGATTTTTTTGGAAAAGTTTTTAGTCAATTTTTGATAATCTAGATATTATCTCTTCTAAAAATCCATAAAACTATAGATAACTTCTAGATTAGGAGGACATGTAAAAGAAAGCATGTAGCTTTCAACCAAATTGAGAGGATTTTATGTTTAAAAAAATAGATTAGCAAAATCGCGTGACGCGCGATCGCTGTTTTCAGGTAGTGAACAACACTCCGAAAGTGGGAGATGAAGAAGGAGTTATCTGGTAGGATTTTGGTCAGGTGTCCTGCTATTTAACCTCCCTTTCCGAGCCATTGGAAGCATTAGATTGGCGATCTGAGCAGCATAGAGAAAGGTATTATTTTGTATACGTTTTTGTCTATTAGAGTTATATTTTCTTATAATGCTGAAAGAAACTGATAGGCTTAATCTCTGTTAGTATTCTTCTATATTTTCTAATTCTTTTTTGAGAGTATTCTTCTACATCTTCAATCTCTTCGAACCCCTTCTCTTTCGTTGTTGGAGGGGTTTTTGTCAAAAGGTCAAATCCACCGGGGATCTGAAGTAGAAGGAAGTAGAGATAGGAGATGGAAGAGAAGATAGAGAATACCCAAGTGGTAAACACGACATAAACAAATCACAATGAATTGAATCAATATGTATTGAAAGAACCTGGAATCTTTGCACTACTCAAAAGCAATCTCTAGGCATTAGTTCTCTTGGAGCTCCTTCATAGCTCAAAAACATGGATAAAAAAATTTCAACTCTTTCTCTACTGTCTGGAATCCAAATATGATGGCTCCGTTGGCTCCAAAAGGGGGGTAAAACCATAGTCTAATTGCTCACGGATCTCCCATATCACTGCTTCTTTCTTTCAGTTCAATCTGCAATTTTCAGAGTGTTTACAGTGATTGTGACGCATGATCTTGTCAATTTGTCTTTTTTATGAAAAATCTCCTAATTGGCTAAAAAAGAAACTAGCTTTTTATATGCCATCCTAATCTAGAAGCTTTTTCTAAATTTTTTGATTTTTTACAAAAAATAATATAAAAAATAGACTAAAATTATCCAACAATCTAGTATTTTTGGATAATCCATGCTACTCACACTAGTCCTAATGGCTCAGATCACATTGATTCTCTACATCATTAGAGAAGTCGAATGATGATGCATTCCATACTTTTTCACACTATGTCCTCATAATATCACGATATTTACCCCCTTTGAACTTGCATATGCTTCGGTATGTGCCAAAATCCTAGTTGTCACCGGATTCTGAGTCCTCCTCATCCTCTACAACCATATCCTTTACTTCTTCATCTTCCATATCTTCCTGGCTAGCCCGTGTATCATGGCCACTATTTTCTTTCAATTATGGCAACTCATAGATAGTAGATTCCTGCCTTTTGAATAATTTGATTCTTTTCCCTGCTGTCGGAAGTTCTATGGTTGTCCCATCTAGCTCATTTAATGCATAAGTAGCATTATCAAACACCTATCTTACAACATAGGGTCCAAACCATCTTTTGGAAACTTTACACATGGCACTATGCTGGTTATTTAAACTGTTATCATAAACCAATACCCAATCCCCATCTTGTATGGTTCTTGGTCTCAGTCTATGTCTTCCGTCAAACCGTTTCCTGTTCTATATCCTTGCTGCCCTTAACTTTGTAGTTGCTGCCTCTATGTCTTCTGAATTTCTTTCCAACTATCTAATGCGTAAGGCCAACAACTCCTCTCGATTCAACTCCTCCTTCCAAGGTAACACACTCCATGTGATTGTCATCTCTTCTATCGACATGATAGGTTTCTGACCATACATCAATTCTACAGGCATATGTCTTGTAACAGCACCATGAGTTGTTCTGTTAGCCCACAAAGCATAAGGGAGCAATCGTGGCCACTCTTTTATCTTCTCTCAACATGCTTTTGCCAATGCCTTCACAATAGGTGGATGTCCTCTTTCACTTTTTCCATTTCCTTCAAGGTTATAGGCTGAAGTTAAAGCAAGCTTTATCCCCAACTGTGCAAAGAAATCATGAGCTTCATCTACATCCAACTCACCCCTATCTGCTGTAAATTTTTCCACACAGATATATTGACAAAAGATCTCTTCTAAGAGAAAAGTACATACGACATTTGTTGTCTTAGTACGTAGAGCTCTCCCTTCCACTTGATTAGCCAAGTCTTCACGAGCAAGCACAAGATACCTCATTTGCCAAAGACCTGAAGGCATTGTGACCAAATCTACCACCCACTTAAAATGAAGAGACAATGGATATGTGGGTTGCAATCCATCCCGATGTCTCACAGTTGAATACATTTGACATGTCGTACATGTTTCCACAAAGTGAGCAACGTCCTTATACATACCCTGCCACCAATATCTTTCTTTGATTTTTGTAAAAGTACCCTAAACACCTCTATGACCAGCCCACAAGCTTTCATGAAATTCTTGCATTACTTTTACTTGTGAAGCTCTATCACCCAAAACTTGCAATGTCATACCCTGTTTCTTTTTAGCATGTTTCCATAAGTATCCATCTTTTAAGGAAAATCCATAGGATTTCCTCTTGATCTTCTTAAACTCCTCATCTGGTCATTCATCTCTCTTTGTTAATGTACTGAGATATTGACCAATTCTCAGCCACTCTCTTGCATATTTGTCTTCCAGAAACACTTCTACATAAGATGCAAAACATCTAAAGTGTCTTCTCTTTGTTGTCCAAGATTTTGTTAATTCTATAACAACACCTTGCATTGCTAAATTCACTCTTGCAACATCATTTTCAGCCATAAGAAAGTCATATTCTTCCTCCTTATCCATCATCCCATCTTATTCTCATAGCATGCTTGAGATAACATGTCTGCCCACTAGGTTATCTCTTCTTGCAATATGTTGAAATTCAAGGTTCAAAGATTTGATATATGCAATCCACCAGAGCATAGCAATGTCTGGGGTAGCACAACTAGTAATCATACCCAATATTGGCAAACAATCAGTCTGAATGACTACATGAGCACCCATAAAATACTCCTTATCACATTTAAGGGCTGTCACAATTTCCCATAATTCTCTTTTTACCTGTGGATATCTTCTCTGTCATTTAGTCAATACTTTTGCACCAAAGCATATTGCATGTCTTTTCCCTTCCTCATCATCTTGCCCAATTTCCCATCCAATCCCGATTGGGCTTGTATCAACAATAATAATGATAGGCTTTCCATGTGAATAGTCAGTCTTTCTCAATGTAGGAGCAGATTTTAAGAGTTGCTTCAATTTCTTCATTGCTTTCTGATGCTTCCTTTCCCAAAGAATATTTTGACCTTTCCTTAGAAGGTGATAAAGAACATCGGCTACATGTGGAAAGTGAGGAATTCATATCAAATAGAACACACATGCATCCAAGAATCTACGCACCTCTGATACATTTGTGCATACATCTTGCATTCTATCACTCCCATCTATTTTTGCTGGTGATGGCCTTTACCCATAAGGCCCTCACATATGCCCAACAATCAAAACCTCTTCAAATCAAAAGACAGACTTTTGTCCAGAAATAGTTAAATGCACCTCTTCTAGACGTGTCAAAATCCTCTCACAATCCACAATATGATCTGCAACAACTGTCTACATCCATGAGCATCCATCTCTTCATTCTTTTTATCCACTCCACACACTTTGATTGGAACATTATCCAAGAAGGGCATAGTCAATTGTGCTGTAAAATCCATGAGTACCCTATTCATAGCATTTGTCATGTGTGCCACTGAGTTTGTTGCACCGTGTGGGAGAGTACACATCTGTACTAACCCCAAAGGAGTCTTCATGGTTGTGATATCCCTACTTTCAATTGCAAGCTGAAACTGATCATACCCCAAGTAAAGGTCACCCAAAGAATAGATTGCTCTGTCTGCAAAATCCTTGGCAAATTCATCAACCACAGGACGCCACATTTGTTATGGTCACTTTATTGACCGGTTGCATGTCTTGAATAAATCTCAAAGCCCCATTCTTTTTGGGCACTGTAAACCAACGATTTGAGTATGGGGCTAAAGAAGGATCCAAGATCTTCATGTGAATCTTTTCATTTAGCAAATCCATCAGCTTTGGCAAGTAAGCTTTAGGCACTGGAATAGGCCTCAATTTCCATGATACATGTGGCACAGTAAATATGACCATAGGAGAGACAAAATCTGGATCCACACAACCTATTTCACTTTGTTGAAATGTAAATGCCTTCCCATGTCTAGCCAACATCTGCATAAAACAGTTTCTCTCAGCAATAGGCAAAAGAAACCCTTGTGCACCAACTTTCAATTCCTGTAATGTTTTAGATGTAAACTGATGACCTATATCTTTAGGATCCCGTAAGCTTGGCTGCCTTGACACTTTTTCATACATACCCTCACTCTCTGGTGGAAGTGGCAAAGCAATTGATTTCACCTTTTTGTCAATTGTCTTATACTTTTTCTCCACAAGTGCTTCGGCCCATTGTAATCCTTCCTGCTGAGCAAACAATGCTATAACATCATACATATCCAAAGAACATACTGACAACACTCTGTTTTTAGCCTCATTTTGTGCATGTATAGTTTGTGAAATTTCAGCCATAGTGTTAGTAATATTCAGCCCATAAAGGATGCATGAAATGCCATCATTTTCAACTAACAGCCCCAATGATCTTAATTTCTTAATAGCCCGTTTCATAGATATGCGTACAGCCCTACACATAGCTTCCATAGGCTTAAACCAACACGAACTATTTGCTGTAAACTAAGAATTACCAATAGTAAATACATGCTTCATTTCATCAAGAGGCTAGTACACCCTCTGAACAGCACTACTGTAGCCCTGCATTACAGCAGTGTTTAATGAAAATCCAGGTCTTTGAATTCCCTTGCATTTGGAACCAATGGAGACTCTCGAAGCGTATCACAATTTGTAGGATGATTAACACAAACAATAAGAAATTGGACTGCTTTTGTCCCATCTTTGCTTCTGACTCTTGTATAAGCAGAACCATCATCAAGTACCCTTTTTTTCATACGCACTCCTATAATATAGGGCTGTCCCAAAATCACTGCATATGAGGAATTATCTTACACAAAGAAGTGTTGCTCTTCCTATACATCACCAATTGTCACTTTTACATTAGGACATGTAGCATAGAGCTCCCCTGAAGAATTATTTGTAGCCCTCATATGCCAACCATGATCAGTGTCCACAGGCCATGCACCATTTTCATACAATCCTCGCTCAATGACATTTATCTCAGACCCAAGGTCAAGTAAAGCAACACAAGGAGTTTCACGCTCCCCTATTTTCACTCACTACCATTTCAATGCTAGCTCTAGCTCAATGATTTCTTGTGTAGTGACTCGAGGAATAAATCCTAGAGTCTCTTCTCCATATTGTTGCATTTGCCTTACTCCTCCATGCATATTGCTATAGGACAATGCATTTTCAGCCACTTTCTTCTCTTTTCCACATGCTGTCCCCACTGATTAGTAGCATCCTGCATAGATAATCCAGTACTTACTTCATGCTCATATTCAGCCCGAATACCCAACAAGCCAATTTCCTCTTCAAATTGCAGTAATGCACTAGTGGTATCACCAAGAAACTGACGCTTCCTTTTAATTATGTCAATGATCTCAACATGAAATTCTTGCTTGGCAATGCCAAGCACCTCTCCCAAGGTAAGTTCCACCCGACCGTTCTTCAAGAACCTTCTTATGATCTATGGCTGTCTCAATGTCAAATTGCAACTTATATCCTGGTTGCTTGCCCTTCTTTTTGCCCTCTTATTTGTTATCATGTTTTTGCTTTTGACTGACCTCTTCCATAACATGCTCGAGAGGTGGCTAATTTGTAGCTTTAGGCTGATCCATACTTCTTCTTGTCATTCTTTTAGATGTCCCTGCAATATCTTCATCTCTTTTTTGTTTTTCTTCCACAAGTATATCTGTGTTTTTTACCTTTGCTAAATATGCATACAGTGAATATGCATCTACTAGTGATTCCCAACCAGTTATGCCACAAATGTCTTGCCCTGCATGAGATATTTCACCATCAGTGATCTTTCTCTTTTTAGCTGCATGTAAAGCATGTGTCCATATTTCAGCCTTTGGACCAACCATCACTTGGCCATGCATTCTATCCAATTGTAAACCAAAAGTAGAGGCACGTAGCACCGCATAAGCATTTCGAATAGCCAAGTCTTCCAACAAATTCTACATACCTCCCTTTCCAAAATTCAAAGCAAGAGGTAATCCCGTTTCTTGTGCATGGATCTTGCCATCTTTGCAAAAGATAAGCTGTCTTGCCAAGGGCTCCTGATAGGAAGCACAATCCTTTCTCTTGTGATGCAAACTATCACACCACATACATCTTTTTCTAGGCTTAGGGGGTGCTGCCCGTCCCCTTTCCTCTTGTCCTTTTTCATCTAATTTTGCAACCTTCAATTGAAGATCATGCATCCCTTTGACCAAATCATCTAAGACATCTTCCCTAACAGAGGGAACAACAGGAGATACAGCCATAGGGTTAGCCACAGAAGCGGGTGGCTTACTGGATACTTCAACTGTCTTGCCCCTGACAGCGGGCAAGCTAGAGACATGCAATATTTCTCATATTCTATGCTTCTTCACAAGTGCAATAACAGTTTCCTTGACATGTCTCCACTCTGTTTTCAAAAACCTCTCTATAGTCTGATCCTCCAGCAAATCATCAAGCTTTTCTTGAAGCTCAGGATCACCTATATGTAGAAAGAATTCAATTTTCTGACTTGTAAGAGCTTGCTGTTCTGCAAGTTCCAACTGCTCAAATCTACTTTCAAATTCTCTTAACAATTCTGTAGCCACAAGATCCTTATTGGGTTGTATAACCCAATCCTAAAAAGTCTTGTGCGTAATCAAATAGGTGTCCTCAATGTAGAATTCTTCCCTGAGTGTCTTCTTGAAGGCCTTCTAGTCAGCATCCTGCAAGTATAATTCAGTAATCCGTGCTTTCATTTCATGAACAGTAACACGTACAAAATACCGGCTCCATGCAGATTGAGCCACTCCAAAGAATTCCATCTTCTGAGCATAGGTATATACATATGCAGACACCTTCCTGCCATTGAATAACTTCACCTCGCGCTCAACTGCTTGCAAAGCATTCATCACAACACTTTCTCTTTGAGCTGAAGCTTGCATCTCGTGTTGTTGTTGTTGTACCTACATAAGCATATTCATATTTTGCACCAACTGTTGCAAAACAACACTGGATAATGTATTCAAAGATTTTCCCATCTTGTCTTTCCTTCTTTTGATGACCTTTCATGTCGGGTTCACCAATGTCGGAGGGGTTTTTGTCGAAAGGTTGAATCCACCGGGGGTCAGAAGTAGAAGGAAGTAGAGATAGAAGATGGAACAAAAGATAGAGAATACCCAAGTGGTAAACACAAAAAAAAAAATCACAATGAATTGAATCAATATGTATTGAAAGAACATGGAATCTTTGCACTACTCAGAAGCAATCTCCAAGCATCAATTCTCCTGGAGCTCCTTTGTAGCTCAAAAATGTGGATTAAAAAAATGAACTCTTTCTCTGTTGTTTGGAACCCAAGTCTGATGGCTCCGTTGGCTCCGAAAGGGGGATAAAACTACAGCTCACCGACACCTGCTCACAGATCTCCCTGATCACTCCTTTCTTCAGTTTAATCTGTAGTTTTTAGCCTGTTTACAGTGATCACGACGCATGCAATTTTGTCAATCTATCTTTTTTATGAAAAATCTCCTAATTGGCTGAAAAAGCAACTAGCTTTTTGCATGCCATCCTAATCTAGAAGCTGTTTCTAACTTTTTCGGATTTTTACAATAGATAATATAAAAAATAGACTAAAATTATCCAAAAATCTATTATTTTCAGATAATCCATGCAACTCAGGCTAGTACTAATGGCTCAGATCACATTGACTCTCTAGATCAATAGAGAAGTCGGATGATGATGCATTCCATACTTTTTCACACTCTGTCCTCATAACATCACAACACCGTCTACTCCTCTCCTTGAATCTACCTACACCCTGATGTCTCTTATCTTTAAGAACTCGGCTTGAAACCTTCAATACTTCTCTTATCTCTACTATCTCTGAAGTCTAAGCTCTTGAACCTGCATACATTCTTCTCTTGCCAAACCCCTGTGGTGACCTTCAACCCTACGTGCTGCGAGAGCGCATACAGAATAATAAATATTTGTCAAGTGCTTCAATAAATAAGTACGCCTAAATAAATATTAGTTCCACACCTTTAATGATAAGGTGTGCGCCCATAAAAAATCGTAATTTCTTCTAGATAATCTGAATACACACCATCGCACGTGATTTTCAAAGCCACCATTGCCTACTCTACACATCAATTGAAGCATTCACGATTTTTAGAAAATAATAAAATTAAATTGACAAAAGTGAATACCTAACAATCCTCAGCTACAAAATAAATAAATAGATTGAGACATTGTCCTAACCTTAATTTAATACGAGTGTACTCTAAACTCATAAACATCCATTAATTTTAAATATGTATTTTGCAAAATCACCCACTATGGAATCACCCACGTGCACATTAAATTAACATAACGCTTGAAAAGGATAGGTGTCTCGGTCAACTTTTTGCACAAGGAGTCCACCTTGTGTACAAGCCCTGGTAAATAAATATAGTTTTACAAAATCCACCACAAAACCTCACGAAATCCATCATGGAATAAAAACCTCACAGAATCCACCGTGGTCTCACAGAATCCACCGTGGAATATGCCTCATAGCATCATACCCCTGGGGTGGGATAGCAATTTTCAATTGTTATTATCTCAATGTGAAGGGAGCAGCAAGGGATAAGTACTTACGTTGCGGATGTGCATCCATTGTGGGTGTGCCTCTTCAACATGATTTCACTTCTAGTGGTCGTAAAGTCACTATCTAGAATAGTTTTAGGTTCAAGGATTTTAGTTTCTTCTTCTAACAAATGAGGGTTTTCATAGATAGGGTGAATAAGTAATTGGCCTCTAAAAGATCGTAATAAACTGATATGAAAAGTATTGTGGATCTTCCAATGTGGAGGTAGTTCTAATTTAAATGCATTGTCATTGATTTTGTGAATGATTTTGAAAGGTCCATAAAATCTAGGTGGTAATTTAACAATAGGGTGTTTCTCAACACTTTGCAATCTTCTCTTTTCAATGCGTAACTAAACATAATCATCAACTTTGAAACTCATGGCTTTTCTTTTCTTATTATCTTGTCTAGTGTATGATTACAGGGCTTTTCCAATCATGTCTTTGACTTCAGTGTATCATCAGCAGCTTTAACTCTGTTTGAAAATGATGTAACATGTGTAGGCAATCTATGTCCATAAATGATTTCAAAAGGTATTTTATGTGTAGCTGTATGTGGTGTATAGTCTAAATCATCTCATGATTAGCTTGGGTGTTAGGCAAACCAGTTATAAAACCCATTGAAATATGTTCCCATGGTCGTTCAGACATTAGTAAAGGCATTAACAAACCACATTGCTTACCATGGTGTCGTTTGACTCTTTGACAAATTAAACCTTAAAAACAAAGTTAAAAATAGCAGATTTCATTTGTGGCTAGTAAAATTCTTCAATCAATGTTCTTAAAGTAGAAATAATACCTCTATGGCCTTGATATGGGGGACAATGAATTTGGTGCAACACAAATGATCTAAATGGAACAATGACACACAATCTTTTGACATAAAACATAAATCCATTAGAATACGACAAAGAATCAATTGGAGTCTAGTTGTTAACAACTAATTTATTCCAATCATCTTGAAAATTGGGTCATGGTAATAGGTATCCTTCATAGGAATAAGGGAATCAAAAGATATAACAGAGATATTATGGATACTTGGTCTTCTACTTAATGCATTGGCAACAACATTCTCTTTTTTAGGTTGATATTGGATAAGTGAATGAAAAATTTGAATGAAAGCAGCCCATTTGATATGAGGGTAAAAAATTTGTGGCTGACTAAGAAGATTTTTGATACTTTGTTGGCTAGTTTTGATTATGAATTTAGATCCCATTAGATAGTGTTTCCATTGACGTAAAACTTGTACTATAGCTAACAATCCCTTATCATAAGTAGAATACTTCAACTTAGAAGGTTTAAGTTTGCAGCTAGAATAGGCTATGGGATATAAATCTTGCATAAGGACAACTTCTATTCCTAATCTGCTAGCATCATAAAAAGAATGGTTGATTAAAGTTAGGTAATTGCAAAACAGGTGCATGTTTTAAAACATGTTTCAATAAATCAAAAGACTTTTGTTGGTTATCAAACCAATGATATACAATACATTTCTTTAATAATTTCGTTAAAGGCAATGCAAGCAATGAAAAATTTCTCATAAATTTTCTGTAAAAGCTAGCAAGACCTAAGAAACAATGTAACTCATGCACATTTTTAGGGATTGGCTGATTTAAAATTGCTTCTATCTTTTTAGGATCAACTTGAATACCATCAGAAGAAAAAATATGACCTAAGTATTCAATTTGGGTTTGGAAAAAATCACTCTTTTTAGGATTAGCATATAATTGATTCTCTTTCAATAGTGTGAAAACCAAAGATAGATGTTCATAATGCTCATTCTCATTCTCATCAAAGAAAGCAATTACACAATGGTGATACTTTAAAAATATATGATTCATCATATGATTGAATGTAGATGGGGCATTACTCAAACCAAAAGGCATAACAAGGAATTCATAATGACCAAATTGAGTTTTAAATGCAATTTTAAAAATCTTTGGTGTATCCAATCGTACTTGATGATATCCAGATTTCAAATCTATCTTGCTAAAAATAGTGGCTCCTTGTAGTTTATCCATGAGGTCATCTACCCTAGGGATCGAATATCTATTCTTAATAGTGACCTTGTTTAGGGCACGATAGTCAATACACATCCTATAGGTATTATTTTTCTTACTGGGCCTAATAAGTACTCGGGTTAATAGTTCTTCAACTTGTGCTTGGATTTGTTTATGTTCAATCTCATTATGTCTATAAGGTGCTTTACATGGTGGTTGAGAGCTTGGGATTAAGTCTATTTTATGGTCTTTAAGACGAGTAGGTGGTAAACTAAGGGGTAAATCAGTAGCCAAACAATCTTAAAATTGTGAAAGAAATTGTGCATGCCTAGGATGAATCTGATTTTCCTTAGCTTCAATTTCATTCACCCATACTAAGTATGATTTACTACCTTTTCTCAATGCACACTTAGCTTGTGTGTGACTAAGCAATGGAAAATTATCAAAATTATGTGTTTCGTGTAATATGATTTTTTTTCCATTAGAATGAATTTTCATGGAATGTGTGGAATAATCTATGTCACGATTATATTTATGACACCAAGGCATTCCTAAAATAATGTCAGTAGCTTGCAAAGGCAACCAAGAAATTTTTGCACCCAACATTATCACCAATTTTAATTTCTAAATCATGAACTTCTTGTGTACCATTATATCTAGTGCCTAAGAATGCAACTTTTATGCGATAATGAGTTGGAACAGCATGTAAATTCAATTCTATGACCAATTTTGCAAAAATAAAATCTTGTGTGCTCCCATCATCATATAAAACAATCTTTTCATGACCATGCACAAGACATTTCATCGTTAATAATGAATGAGGATTTGGCATACCTGATAAAGTTTTTGAAGTAGTACCAATATGATCATCATCTTCCATGAAATCTGGCATATCTTCATGGTATTCGTCTTCAGTCGCTCCCAAATAATTGATTTTAACAGTTGGCTTCTTGGATTGACTGTTCATTGTTAAGTATTCAGGTTGATGCAACTTGTAGCAAACTATAGACTTTGCTTTAGATACATTATTGATAATGGTTGAAAATTTGGGTATGTTGGGATTTGGTTGGAGAGATGGATTAGTGTTTGAATTTGTGCTTGATGGTAAAGGAGGAGGTTGAGTCCAAGACTTATGGAAAGAAGAAGGAAAAAAGCAATTTTTATTGAATCTTCGAAATTTAGAATTGAATTGCTTTGTTCCAAAGTTACTGTTAGTTGAAAATTGTTGTTATCGCTTTTCTCATCCACAAATTTTGTCTTCAACATCAAGGGCTAAAGAAATCGCATCCTCCAACGTCTTTGGCTTAAACATTTTCACTTTTGCATAGAAGTGACCAAAAAAACTAGACACATACTTGGGCTTGTGGATCACCTTAGGAACATATACAAGCATTTGAAGTTGCAGTAAGGCACTCCAAAAACACTCAGTGTATTGCAGAATGGATTCATGATCTCTTTGTTCTTGAAGATCCCACTGTTTGATTGCTTTTTCATGGAATTGAGTTGGAAGAAAGTTTTGAAAATTTTTATTTTGAAAGGCCTCTCAAGTAGTAGGGCAAACAATACTCTTGCAGACAACAGTCCACCATAATGATGCCCTATGCACTAGATGGTTAGTGACACATTTGAGTTTATCTTTCTCACAATACTGCTCTTCATGGAAATAATAATCAAATTGACTGATACAAGTGAGAATAGTTTTTTCATCATGTTGCCCATTAAAAGTATAAAATTTTAAATTTCTTTTACTTATCTTGGCTTCTTTCTTAAGAGATTGTGCTTCGAGTGCCGCATCGATCGTACGTCGAATAACATCTTCGGGTTGCGCTCCAGCTTGATCAATAGTGGATCGTTGAAGTGTTGCTAGCTATGCTTGTAAATTTTGACGTGCTCTTTGTTCCTCTTCAAGTTGCATCATTATTAGGTCAAATTTTTGCTCCATCGTTGGTCCCGAAAAATCACCTTTGGCTATAGAATCTTCCATGTTTTGATCGGACATATTGCAAAGTCTCAAACAACCTCACACACTCAAAATCTTGTTAGAGGGATGAGCGTAGCTCAAGTTTGGGTTTACAAGGCTTGCTTCTTTTTTAAATATGGCTGTTTGCAATCTTACTTCTTTTGCGAGTATGGTAATTGATGATGGTGATCTTCTTCCAAGCGAATACATCTTCTGTATAGTCTGCGTATGACAATCTGCTTTCTAGAAATAGAATCTACCACAGCGTAGCTATGAATATAGGCTTGCTGAAGTTGCAAAGCGGGTTCCGGCTTGGTTCTGTGTAAAATTTCACTATGCAGGAGAATTAAGATTGAGCTTTAGTAAGTTAGTAACCTTAAGATTTAGAAAAGCTAGATATTCCTTCAATTGATCAAGATGGCAACATGTACTGGCTGTGATCGTGGCCAATGAGTATGTCCTGCCACCATAGACAATGGAAATTGGGAGCTCTAAAGTGTTTTTAAGCTTATAAAGTTTTTTTTAAACTCCACACTTAATCTTCTTCTTCTCTGTCCATCTGAAAAAAAAAATGTCTTTATAAAGGAGCTTCCCGAGTGGTCCTCCGCCTCTAGAGAGTGGTCCTTCATGATCTGACAACACACCACGTGGTTCTTCAACCAAGAATATGTTGGTATTGATCGTTCATTGTGAGGCTGTGTATAGAGCCTGTTCGTTCTAGGAGCTTTGCCTTCGCACCAGATAGTAAGCAATTGGAAGCCCTTAATCTCAACTTCACTTTGATACCACTAGTGCACAAATCAGATGCTGGATGTGCATGTAGTGAGCGCTGAAATGTCCCCAAGAACAAAGAACTCTACATAAACTTCATAAAAGCAAGAAGAGAGTTTGTACGACATGAAACAAAAAGACAAATTGGATACAATTTTCCCCCATGCCTTGTGTGAGTACTCCACAAGGCATGTGTTTATAAATTTATTAATCTCCAAGCTGAAAAATAGCCTAATTGACAATTAGCGTGCTTTTTCTTTTGTGTTTGCTTTTGTCCAAATAAAGAATAAAGTGGTTGGGCATCCCCAAAATTGGACTACGTCCAAATACAATGTCCAATAATGAAGTATTTAGACCAAGCATCTATGTGCATACAAAATCATAAATGTTTGTCAAGCACTTCAATAAATAAGCGCGCCTAAATAAATATTAGCGCCACATCTTTAATGATAAGGCCCACTGATAAACTGAAGTGGAGGGAGTCTGAGAGATGGAGGAAATCAAAGGTCAGGAGCTACATATCATCTTCTCCTACATTATTATTCTTCCATTCTCACACTCTACTACAACAAGTGGTATCCTCCAAATATAGATACCCCCAAGTACATATGCTTCTATTTTAGATACATACATCCATAGGGTATGGCTTAGGATATGTCGTATTTATCAACACTCCCCCTCAAGCTCAGAATGAGCTTGCACACATAAGACTCCAAGTGCACTCTTGAAGTACTCAAACTTATCTTTACCTAATGCTTTGGTAAAGATATTAGCAACTTGGTCATTTGTTTTCACATAGACCAAGTCAATATCTCTATCAATGACTTTTTCTCTAATGAAATGATAGTGCACTTCTATGTGTTTTGTCCCTGCATGGTAGACAGGGTTCTTTGCCAACATAATGCTGCTAATATTGTCACAATACATAATGACTCCACCATCAATCTCTATCCCTGTGTCATATAAGATCAATCTCAGCCATGTCTGCTCACATGATGCCAATGGAATGCCTCTATACTTTGCTTCAATGCTTGATAGAGAAACTGTAGGTTGCTTCTTACTGCTCCAACTTACCATGGCTAATCCAAATGAGAATGCATAGCCACTAGTAGATCTTCTATCCATAGAGGTGTCTGCCCAGTCTGCATCTAAGTATCCAAGCAATGTAGGCTTGATTCCTTTTTCATAAAACAAGCCATAGCCAACTGTCTTCTTCACATACCTAATAACTCTTCTCACTATATCCAAATGTGATTTGCATGGTTTTTGCATAAATTGACCTATCAATCCAACAGCATAACTCAAGTCTGGTCTTGTAATGGTCAAGAAGATAAGACTACCAACCATCTTCCTAAACATAATGACATCCTCAACATAAAATCAATCATCCATCAACTTAACATTTTTATCCAATGGTGTATCAGCCGGTTTGCATCCTGTCATGCCATATTTTTCCAACATCTCCAATGCATATTGTCTTTGTATCAGCCATATACCATGAGGTGTGTCAATAACCTCAATATCCAAGAAGTATCTCAACAAACCAAGGTCCTTTATATCAAACTCTTTATGTAACCCATGCTTGACTTCAGTAATATCCTTCTCAAGTGTACCTGTAATAATGAGATCATCAACATAGATGACAACAACAACATACCATCTTCTGTATGCCTCACATAAAGTGAATAATTAACTTTGCTCTATTGAAATCCCATAGTGCATAAGAATTTTCTAATTCTATCACACCATGCTCTTGGTGCTTGCTTCAGTCTATATAAAGCCTTCTTCAACCTGCATACATGATGTGGGTATTTTGGATCCACATAGCCCTCTGGCTGATCCATGTACACTTCCTCTTCTAAGTTGCCATTCAAAAATGTAGTTTTCACATCCATTTGATAAATTTTCCAACCATAGATAGAAGCCAAAGGAATCACCGATCTCATTGTTGTCACTTTAGCTACTGGACTGAATGTTTCTTCATAGTCCAAACCGTAAGTTTATGCATATCCTTTTGCAACTAGCCTTGCTTTATACCTCTCAAGAGAACCATCCTTGACCTTATAAACCCGTCCAATGGATTTCTTGCCATGAGGTAATTTCACCAAATCCCAAGTCTTGTTTTTCCTTAGTGCATCCATCTCTTCATCCATTGCTTGTCTCCACTCTTTGCTCTCTACTACTTCTTCAAAGCAAGTAGGCTCCACATGTTGTACATAAGAAACCATGTATGCATAATGCATCTTCATGAACCCATTATAAGTCAATCTACCAACTGAATACCTTATCCTTGCTGACCTTCTCAATTGAGGTGCATTACCATGTGTCTCATCTGATCTAGCATGTGGTGAAACATACTTTCCTACACTTGTAGTGCTAGGTGTTTTAACATGCACAATGCCATACTCGTCATCTATAGATTCATCTTCTAAACTTTCAACCATATGTCTCTTTCCTTTCACAACTTATGCACTCCTTTGTGTACTTCTCAATCTACCACTCCATGGGTTGTAACTACCACTGCTTTCCACATTCTCTTGAGGTCTTTAAGCATCTTCCGCATGCTAATTTTTAGCCTTGTTGTTTGCTTAAATTTTCCTTCCATAGCCATCATCATCATTGCTTTTATAGGAATCAACATCCACTGCAATTTTGGGCTTGTACCATGATTCATATTCACTGAATCTGACATCCCTACTTATGTATACTTCCTTACTCACTGATCATAGCATTTGTATCCCTTCTTCTCATCAGGATATCCAAGGAAAATGCATTTTACAACCTTTGTTTCCATCTCCTTTCTCAAATAATCTAGAACATGAACATAACAAACACGTCCAAAGACTCTAAGGTATGCAATAGTGGTTGTCCTGCCATACATTTTCTCATGAGTCAAGGCTGTAGGTGTTCTATTCATAATGTGAACTGCAGTATGTAGTGCTTCAGTCGAATATGACAATGGAATATTCATTTGGTTCATCATTGCCCTTGCAACCTTTGCAATAATCCGATTCTTCCTTTTAGCCACACCATTTTGCTGAGGTGTGTACCTGCATGCTAATTGCCTTTTGATATCATGATCTCTCAAGAAGTCACAAAACTCATATGACATGTACTCTCCACCATTATCTAACCTCAAACATTTTATGTAGCATCCAAACTACTTTTCAGCCATAGATTTAAATTCCAAATTGTTTTCAAATGCTTCACTTTTATGTTGCATAAAGTACACCCAAGTCATTATGCTAAAATCATCAAAGAAGGTGATATAGAATCTATATCTTCCGCCCATGGAAACATTCTGACATGAGCCCCAAATATCTGAGTGTATTATTTCCAAAGGATAGCTGCTTATTCTCCCCCTCTTTGGAAATGGAAATCTGGACTGCTTGCCAAATTGACAAGCCTCATATACATTATCAAAATTCACATATCCAAAATGCGGTAGACCGTAGACTATCTATCTTGATTGCATGTGCTTCAATCTTTGCAAATTGACATGACCAATCCTTCTATACCATAATTCCACATCCTTATCTTGTCCATGTCCTCTCTCAACATACATAGAGTTTTGAATCACTGGAATACCTTCATCCAAAGCAAATAATCTCCCTTTCTTTCTACCATGAGCAATCACCCTGCCAGTTCTTCCATTATGCAATTCCTCAATGAAACATCCAAACTTATTGAATCTCACATGCAATCCTTGATCTGTCATTTGATCAATTGATGCTAAGTTCTTAGTTATTGTGGGCACATAAAGTACATCACCAAGCTTGTTCTCAGTCCCATATTTAGTAACAAGTGGCACACTTCCAATATGAGTAATTTTATGTAAAGTATCATCACCAGTGGCAACATATTCCTCATTTTGCATTTGCTCCTTTCTATCAAACCACTCAGCATGATGAGTCATGTGGTTTTTAGCTTCTTAATCCAAAAACCAGTCATTCTCATAAAGAGGGTGAGTCATGCTCCCAAGTGTTACAACTATATATATCATCTCTCACTTGACTTGGGTCTCACCTATATATACTAACTCTACATCAATATGATTCATTCTTTGGGAGCATGTCTTGTGTATCTCTCTCATACTCTCTCTCTCTCTCAACATGGTATCAGAGCTATGGATGCATAGCAACAACAAGGAAGATAAGCTGTTTCATTGTTTATACTTGATTGAATTCTTTGCACAAGTGATGATTTGATACATGAACTTGTTCAAATTAGAAGTATTAGTTAATTTTGTCTTTAAAAACAGCTTGTCAATCGGAGTTCTGGATCAAAAGTTATGACAGTTCAGGATTCAAGATAGCAATTCTGCTCGAATCTGCGATTCTTTATTTAAAACTGTATTTCTAATTACAGTTTGTTAATCCCCAATTACAGTTTATTAATCGCTCGTCTTCGTTAATGATGTTGATTACGACAAGCAAACATCTTGCTATTTTTAGCGATGTTTTATTATCGTTCACGTTCTTTGCTTGATCGAAATAGCACTTTTCTTATATGCGTCATCTCGTCTTGCACGTTACACCTCTCTATTTCGGGCTTTCTTTTTAGTCACTCAATACTTTTCGTCGTTCTTACGTGCATATCCCTATTTTGATTGTCATGCGTCTCAACTACGCACGTCTTGATCATGGTTTGCAGATTCTGCGATCTCATCTTATTTGTTTTCTCTCGACATACAGGCATGGCCAATTGCGTAATTGTTAACGGATATCCGTCTGGCCAACGTTCGGTTCCCTTCTTTCAAGGACAAGGCTTTCCTCGGTGGAAAGCAAAGATGATGCTAATTCTTGAAGGTGACGAATTATTTGATATTGTTTTGGGCGACCTGTCTTGCCCAGTTCAACCTATTGATGTGATGAATAACAATTCTGTGATTACTGATGGTCCATTATTTGAACAATGGAAAATTGATCATACTCATTGGATTTGTCGTCACAAAGCGGCTCGTCGTTATATATTGTCTGCACTTCCTGACTCACTTGGGTTGGATGTCTTTCATCTGGAAACCTCTCATGCTATTTGGGAGTATCTTATCTCTACGTTTGAGAAGAAATGGGTCACCAAAATTTTATATCTCCAAACTTGTTTGAAGAATCTTCAATATAAGGTTGGTACTTCTATGCACGCTCATATCGAGGCTTTTAAAGACATTATCAATCAGCTTGGTGCTGCCGGTGCTCCTGTTGCTAAAAATCAGATTGTTACTCAACTTCTTCATACCATCAAAGATCCTTTATATGACAATATCATCACTATTTTGTCTAACAAGGATGATATTCACTTTGACAAAGCATGTATATCTCTTATTGAATATTCTCAATGTCATGAGCATCATTTGGAAAAATCTGATGCTGTTTTGGTCACTCGCGAACAAAGGGATTTTGATGCTGCTTTTGTTGCTCGCAAGCGTCCTGCTTCACGTTTTCAGCAGGGTGGACACCCTAATCCAGGTAGTAAATCTTCTCGTCTTGCTTATCCTAACAAACATTGTTCTTATTGTGATAAGAAAGGTCATGTGGCTTCTGATTATTGGGCACGCCAATATGATGAGGAGCATGGTGTTACTACAAAGCAACCTCGCTCGTCCAAAAGTTTTCCTCCTTGTGATTATTGTGCACATACAGATCATCCATCTCGTCGTTGTTATAAACGCAGATATGATGAAGAACGTTCTCGAGCTTATATTGTTCAACAAACTCTAACTGATGATGATCGTACTCATCAGGAGCTCAATTTCGTCCATTATGATATCTCTCCAGAGAAGGTACTTCATGTTCATGATGGTTCTCTATTCATCGTTGATTCAGGTGCCACTGGAAACATGACATACCAATCACAGTGGCTTCACAATTATCATTCTCTTCCTGTCAAGAAGTTTGTTTACCTTGCGGATGATACTACTTGTCAAGTCAAAGGAGTGGGTGATTTATATCTGGGGACAGTTTCATCCACTAGAATATTAAGAGGAGTTCTTCATGTTCCAGATTTGCAAAGAAATCTTCTTTCTATTGCTCGTCTAGTTGATCTTGGTTTGTTTGTTGGCTTTGATCATAATCAATGTCGTATAGAGAAAGACAGGCATACTATAGCAGTGGCTCCTCGACATGGTAATCTATTTGAGCTATCATTGAACGATATAGTTGCAAATGTTGTTACTGCCCCTGGAGATGCAGATTGCAAATTATGGCATCAACGATTTGCACACTCCGATTTTGCCAAAATTCTTGATCTTCATCGTCATGGTCTTGTGCAAGGTATGGATCTTAAATCTCATCCACGTATGGGAATATGTGAGTACTGTGCACTTGGAAAACACCATCATTCGCCTTTCCACACTTCTACTTCATCACATTCCTGTGCTCTCTTGGATTTGGTTCATACCGATATTTGCGGTCCTTTTCATGCCTCAAAGTCTCAATATCGATATTTTATAACTTTCATTGATGATTTCTCACGGTACACACATGTCTATCTTCTTCGACATAAGTCTGAGGCTTTACCTATATTTAAACAATACAAGATAAGTGTGGAGCTTCAAACTGGATTCTCTATAAAGACGCTTCGCAGTGACAATGGCAGTGAATATGTATCCAATCTATTTGATGACTTCTGTAAGGATCAAGGTATTCATCATGAGTTTACAGTTCCTTACTCTCCTCAGCAAAATGGTGTTGCTGAGTGCAAAGACCGCACGATTCTTAATGCTATACGTTGCATGCTTATACACTCTAGTTTGTCTCGAAAGTTTTGGACTGAAGCACTTCTAACAACTGTTTTTATTCAAAATCATCTTCCAACTACTGCACCTGCTGGTAAAATTCCTATAACAATTTGGACAGGGAAGACACCTTCGGTCTCTCACTTTCGCACATTTGGCTGCATTGCTTATATTCATGTGCCCAAGGACACTCGACATAAGTTGGATCCTCCAGGTTTGAAAGTTATTTTTCTTGGTTATTCAGATCATTCCAAAGGTTACAAATTTTATGATCCTTCTTCTCAAAAGGTTATCATTAATCGTGATGCTATATTTGATGAGAAGACTATGGGTGGCACATGGTCATCAGATGTTTTAGATGATACACAGTCTTTGCTTAGTGCATCCTTACTTGCTTTGTGATTCTACTAATTCTGATGATCATAAACCTCATTCACCTCCAAAGAAGATTGATGAAAATTTGGAGATCTATGTCGATCTTCCTATTGAGATAGAGCATGGATTCTATTCTATTCTTTGATGATGCTATGTCTATCCAAGAGGATCCAATATCGTATATGGAAGCTATCAATTCATCTCAAAGGGATCAATGGCAAGAAGCTATGCAAGCTGAGTACGATTCTTTAATCTCCAAAGGTACATGGATTCTTACTGAACTCCCCCCAAATCGTATTCCTATCAAATGTAAATGGGTTTATAAAACCAAGACCAAAGCTGATGGCTCATTTGATAAGTTCAAAGCACGACTTGTTGCAAAAGGTTACTCACAGATTGCAGGAGTAGATTATCAAGAAACATTTTCTCCCATTGTGCGCTCCACAACTGTTCGTATGATTTTGGCTTTTGCAACACTATTTGATCTAGAAATTCACCAAATGGATGTTAAAACGGCTTTTCTCAATGGAGATCTTGAAGAAGAAATCTATATGGAGCAACTTGAAGGTTTTATGATTGCAGGAAAGGAGCATCTTGTATGCCAGCTTCATCGTGCATTATATGGATTGAAGCAAGCCTCTCGTGCTTGGTATATTAAGATTGATCAGTTCCTCACATCTAAAGGTTTTGTTGCATGTTTTGCTGATCCAAATCTTTACATCAAAAGGGAGGACAAATATTTTATTATTCTCGCTCTATATGTTGATGATACTATTCTTGTGTCAAATAATATTGCTTTCTTGGATGCCATGAAGAAGCTTTTATCAACTGCATTTGAAATGGTGGATCTTGGTGAGATACATTCTTGTTTGGGTATTCAAGTTCAACGACACCGACAACAAGGTATTCTTCTTCTTTGCCAGACAAAGTTTATTAATGATATTGTTAAGAAGTTTGGGTTGACAAATGCGCACTCTGCCAACACTCCCATTCTTTCAAGCTCTACCAAGGGTACATCTACAACACGCAATGAAGAATCAGCCATTCATCAACCTTTTGCTAATCTTGTTGGTTGTCTTCAATTTATTGGTTTAAACACAAGACTAGATATTTTATTTGCAGCTAACTTTTTGGGACAGTATCTTTCTTCTCCTTCCACTATTCATTGGAGTGCTGCAAAACGTATTCTTAAGTACCTCAAGGGTACTAAGGAATTTGGTCTTATTTATCATCGTCGAGAGGATTCTTCTTTATCTTCTTCAACTTCTCTTGACCTTATTGGATATACAGATGCTGATTGGGCAAGTTCACACTTATCCATGCGATCTACAAGTGGGAATTGTTTCTTTGTAAATGGATGTTTGGTTTCTTGGTCCAGCAAGAAACAACGATGTGTTGCGGTTTCTACAACTGAAGCCGAATATGTTGCTGCATCATTAGCAGCTCGCGAGCTAGTTTGGCTTCGACAACTACTTGCAGATTTGGGACATCCTTCATCATCTAGTACACCTCTTCGATGCGATAACCAAAGTGCTATTAGCCTTACCAAAGACTATATACAACATAGTAAATCAAAGCATATTGCTATTCATTATCATTATGTTCGACATGAAGTCAAGAAAGGTTCCATTATGGTGGAGCATTGTCCCAGTGATCAAATGGTTGCAGACATCTTCACAAAAGCTCTTAGTGAAGCTCGCTTTAGCTCATTAAGACATGCACTTGGTATTGTTCCAAGTTCTTGTCTCACTGATTGAGGCCTGTATCATTGTATTCAAGAAAACTTTATAGTAAATCATTTTTTGTATCGTAGGTATGTGTAGGGGCTCGGGTTTTTCCCTTGTTCTCCCCAAGGGTTTTTTCACTCGCAGCCAGAGACCTTTGTTTGAGTGGGGATGTTACAACTATATGTATCATCTCTCACTTGACTTGGGTCTCACCTATATATACTAACTCTACATCAATATGATTCATTCTTTGGGAGCATGTCTTGTGTATCTCTCTCGTACTCTCTCTCTCTCTCAACACCAAGCACATGCTCCATAGCAAATAGGTGACCTTCTAGGCGATCCACCTCTAGGTCCATAGCCTATACCACCATAAGTGCGTGCATAGTGGCCATATTGGATCCTTTCACAACCCCTAGACATGGAATTCTGTTTATGATAACAATCCTTCTCAAAATGACTAAACTGCCCACAATAATGACAATTGCCACCTCTTTATGAAAGACTAGACCGTCCTCTACCTCTAGGGAAAGATCTCCCCTTGCCTCTATGCATGAAGTCACCACGACCAAAGTTACCTCTTCCACATGCAAAAACATAATTACTACGACCAAGTGAAGAACCTCTTGCTTTAGATGAGCTGCCACGACCTCTCTGGTGATAGAAAACATAGTCTCCACTTGCATTTTTGCCACTACTAGATGCATTCAATTGCAACTTGATTTCTTCTATAAGTAGCAATCCAATAAGCTCCTTAAAGTCAGGAATAGAGGCTCCTCTAATTGAAATAGAGGTACCCAAAGATTTGAAAGCTCATCCAAGTCCATTTAGTGTCAGTGACACTAAATCATCATCATCAACAGGTGCATTAATGGATGCAAGGTCTTCTGTAGTTTTCTTGATTTCTGCCACATAGTTGCTGATACTGCGATTGCCTCTCCATGCACCATGTAATCTTTGCTTGATTTGTATCTTACGAGCCTCTGTACATGTTCCATACATTTTTTCTATGATTTTCCATGCCTCCTTACAAGTACTTGCCTTTTTTATATGAGGAATCAAGGCTTCTGAAATACATATGGAGATCCAATGCAAAACCTTCCTATTCTTCCATGTCCAATCCTTGTACGCTTTATTTTTCTCTTTAGTTGGATGTTCATGAACTTCTAGACATTCAACATCACCTGTTATGAGGTTCCATAGACCTCTACCCATAAAAAAATTGTCCATCCTGTAAGACCAAACACTATAATTGTCTTTGGTCAAATTGTCTCCCACAATTTAAGTGATCTGTGCCGTCTCAAACATTATGGCTGCTATAAATTTAGAAAAAATAGCAATACAAACTGTCCACAAATGATATTCAGTTGTATGCCCCAATCTGGAACATCAATAGTCCAATCCGAGACCAAAAAACATAAAAAATAGTCCAAAATTGTATCTAAAAATAGATTCCAGCAATATGATTGTTATACATGTGTCCAAAATCTATCATATACATCCATCCATGATGCCAACATGTTATACATTTAGTTTCCAGCAAGAAACATCCAATTCGGATCCCAAATGTTGTCAATATGACGCAAAACACATCAAAACATGGGTCTAAAATTGACCATCTTCCTACAAATTTTAAGCAGCTTTTTTTGTGCCAAGTAGGAAGTACATATCAAGTTGAAGCTAAAAAAATTTCTGAGAATTTTTTGAGTAAAAATCGACCTCCAAATAACTAGTTCAACTATGCAAGACAGTAATGCAGTACAACTTTTCCTTCAACAAAACAGAACCCTGTACAACAATGCTGCAAACATCAGCTTGTCTCTTCAAATTCTAGCTTGGGATGCCATGCATCATGATGTATTTGCATACTTTTTGCATAAGAAGTCATTACCCTATACACAGGACATGTTGGTTTTGTATGCCCTCCTTTTTTTTCTCAGTGCAATCTTCTAAGCCAACCTTCTTAGCTGAGTTAGCCTCTCGTTAACTATAGCTGCCATGTCCACCAAATTGCCTCCAAATTTGACTTCTAACCTCCTCTCTTTATCAGGTTTCACACTCCTTGGATGAGGGACATCGACTATGTTTTAGGAAAGGCACGGAGACAACACAATTTGGCAGATGTGGATGTCAAGGAGAAATAATTTGGTACTGCCTTTGGGCCTCTTGCTGATTCGATCCACATAGCAAGCAGAACATACATGATTTAAAAAAAATCAAATATTGAGGGTGACAAACGCCAGTGCTGCCTGCTCTACACATCAAATAAACCATTCATAGTTATTAGAAAATAATAAAATTAAATAGACAAAAGTAAATACCTAGCAGTCTGGAGCTTCAAAATAAATAAATAGGTTGGAACTCTATCCTAACCTTAATTTAATACGAGTGCACTCTAAACTCATAAACATCCATTAATTTAAATATGTATCTTGCGAAATCACCCGCTATGGAATCACCCACATGCACATTAAATTAAAATGACACAAAAAAAGGACAAGCATCCCTGTCAACTTCTTGCACACAAAATCCACCTTGTGTGTACGAGCCCTGGAAAATAAATATAGTTTTACGAAATCCACCACAAAACCTCACGGAATCTAGCGTGGAATAAAAGCCTCACAAAATCCACTGTGGAATATGCCTCTTGGCATCAGTCCTACCTTGGGAAGAGGAGTTGAATCAAGAGGAGTTGTTGGCCTGACGCATTAGACAGTTGGAATGAAAGTCAAAAGACATAGAGACAGCATTTGCAAAGTTAAGGGCAATAAATGATACAAAACAAGAAACGGTTTGACAAAAGATATAGATTGAGGCTAAGAACCATAAAAGATGGGGATTGGGTATTGGTTTATGATAGCAATTTAGACAACTAGCATAGTGCCATGTGTAAAGTTTCCAAGAGATGGTTTGGACCTTATGTGGTAGAAAAGGTGTTTGATAATGCTACTTATGCATTAAATGAGCTAGATGGGATAGCCATAAAACTTCCAGTAATAGGGAAAAGAATCAAATTATTCAAAAGGTGGGAATCTATTGCCTATGAGTTGCCAGAATTGAAAGAAAAAAGTGGCCATGATATAGGGGCTTGCCAAGAAGATATGGAAGATGAAGAAGCAAAGGATATGGTTTTAGAGGATAAGGAGGACTCAAATTTTGGTGACAACTAGGATTTTGGCACATACCAGAGGATGTGAAGATTCAAAGGGGATGGATGTCGTGCCACTATGTAGACATAGTGTGAAAAACTGTGGAGTGCATTATCATCCAACTTTCTTATTAATCTAGAGAGTCAATGTCATTTGAGTTATTAGTGCTAGTGCCTATGGCATGGATGGTTCAAAAATACTAGATTTTTGGACAAGTTTAGCCTATTTTTTATATTTTAGATATTATTTCTTGTAGATATCCTAAAAAGCTATGAAAACTTCTAGAATATGGTGGCATGCAAAAAGCAAGTGGCTTTTTCAGCCAATTTTGTGATTTTTCATGAAAAGGAAGGATTGGTGAAATGTGCACGTCACAATCAGAGTTGATAGGTAGCAAACAACACTTTGAACTGGGAGAAGAAGAATGAGTGATCTAAGAGATTTCTGATTAGGTTTCTTGATTAGGTGCCCTAGGGTTTTACCCCCCTTTTGGAGCTAATGGAACCATGAGATTTGTGGTCTGAGTAACATAGAAGAAGCTGTTATTTTTTAAGCATGTTTTTGGTCTATGAGGGAGCTCCAGGAGATCTTATGCTTGGAGATTGTTTCTAAGTAGTGGTAGACAAGGAACTTTAGGTTTAATCAATACATATTGATTTGATTCATTTTGCTTTCTCTTTATTGTGTTTATCTCACTTGTCTAATATTTTTCGATTAAAACCCCTCCGACAACAAACAAATTCCAAATATTTTCCTTCTTGTCCTTGTGAACTTCAATTGATTGCAACACCTGAACCTTCTTCACAATCTCCAACTTGATGATGTTTGAAAATTCTTCAATGAAGGCCAAAATCTCCCATGGATGGTCATTCTTTCTATTTCTACGTCTCTTTTTAGTTTTGTGGAGAACAATTGGCTATTGTGATATAACTTTATAAAGCTTCAGAAGACAGTGGAATCGGTCTATCACATAGAGCTTGCATCAAGATAGTGACATACTTTTGACATTAAGTGATGCCAGGAGGCATATTCCACGGTGGATTCCGTGAGGTTTTACGGTGGATTCCGTAAACTTAGATGACCGGGGCTCATACGCAAAGAGGATTCTTTGTGCGAGAAGTTGATGGGGACGCCTGTCCTTTTCGGGCGTTTCATTAATTTAGTGTGTACATGGGTGATTCCATAGCGGGTGATTCCGCAAAATGCATATTAAATTAATAAACGTTTATGAGTTTAGAGTGCGCACTCGTAATAAATTAGGTTAGGATTTATTTCTAACCAGTTGATTTATTTATGTAGCTGAAGACTGCTAGGTATTCACTTTTGTCGGTTTAATTGTGTTATTTTAATTGTGAATGCTTCAGTTGATGTGGAGAGATAGCAACAGTGGCGGAGGAAAGCATTGGAGTCTAGCGGGTTTTCGATCTTTGGACTATATTTTGATAGGCGCCACGCCTATATTTTGATTATGTCTATAGAGACATCGATTATTTATTATTATTTTGTATGCGCTTATGCGCCTGGATATGTTATTTTTATTTGGACATTGAGATCGGGCGTGCCAGACACTATGGGCACCGTCCATTAGCTTTATTTTCCTATTTTTGGTAGAAAGCAAACTCAAAAGCTAAAAGCTTGTCATATTTTTGTAATTGGGCTATTTTTGAGCATAAAGATTGGAAATATACATTAAATACATGCTTTGTGAAGCGCTCACACAAGGCATGGGGGAGATTGAACCCAATTTGTATCTTGTCTCATGTCGTGCTTGCTTTTACATTGGTCTTTGTGCTAAAAAGTAGAGTACTTTTGTTCTTGGGGACCTTTGGGAATTCATTACGTGAGCTACCTGCGTCCGATCTGCGCACCAGTGGTATCAGAGCGGAGCAGAGATCAAGGGCTTCCAATCGCTACCAATCTCGGGCGAAGGCGGAGCTCCAAGAACAAACGGCCTCTACAGTCAATCTCGTCGCGAACCGTCGATACAGGCAGACTTCTGGCGATCAAGAACCCCTATTTCCACTGTCAGATTGCGAAGGACCAGGCTCTGTCGGCGGAGGACCACGCATTCATCTCCTTCTTCAAGTCGTCAAAAAACCAGAGCTAAGTTTCATCACTACAAGCCTAAAAGCTTAAAAATCAAAAGTTATAAAGCTTAGTTAAGCGTTAATAAAGCTTAGCTTCACAAATTCCATCTCGGGCGGCGTCAGTATGTTCTCGCCGAGTTCAAACGCGACGTCAACATGCCGCGATACCTCAAATTCACATTGGGCTTAGTAAGCCATAAGTTCCATAATCAAACTAAGTCACAAGCTACACAGGTCACACACATTCAGTCAGATTTGGCAAGTTTATCAAGTTGAAGTACTGCAAGTTCCATAAGTTGGCCTAAGTCCTGCAAGTTCTGCAAATCGGCTAAGTCCAGCAAGTCAACAACCCTGCAAGTCTGTTAAGTCTGCAACTCTGCAAGTCAGACTAAATCAGAACTGACTAACGCTCGAAACTCCTAGAAGACTTGTTCGTTTGCAAAAACTCAGAACTGGAAAGTTGTTCGCAGCAAGCTGTTTTACCTATCTGCAAGTTCGTTGAAGTACTTTCAGCAAACCGAGACAGAAATATTTCAGAATTTCTAAAAATTGAAGAAGAAAATACCCAAAAATACATAGCCTTGTAACCCCAAATTTGAGCTACGCTCATCCCGCTAACTGATTTTGAGTGAGAAAGGTTTGTTGAGTTTTACAGGATGACTACCCCACATATGGATGATCGTATGGCTGAAGACGACCTACCCGATCCTACCATGGAACAAAAGCTGGATCTTATCATGCTACAATTGGACGAAGAGCGAAGAGCTAGGCAAGCCTTGCAAGCGCAATTGACAAAGCTACAAGGAGCGTCCACTGATAAAGAAGAACCTCAAGCTGAAGATCTGATTCGCCGTACCATCGACGCCACTCTTGAAGCACAAACCATTCGCAAGGAATCCAAGATAAGTAAATGAAGTTTCAAGTTTCGCACTTTCAATGGCATAAGAGAAGGAAAGACTGTTTTATCATTCATTAGCCAGTTTGATGACTATTTCCATGAGGAAACTTATCCTGAGAAAGATAAAATCAAGTGTGTTACTAATCATCTGATAGATAGAGCATCACTTTGGTGGACTGTCGTCCACAAGAGCATAGAATGTCCTGCTACATGGGAAGATTTCAAGAAGAAGTTCATGCAAAATTTCCTTCCACCGCAATTTCATGAGAAGGCTATCAAGCAATGGGATTTACTTCAACAACGCGACCGTGAGCCTATTCCACAGTATACAGAGCGTTTTTGGAATGCACTCCTACAGCTACGCATGCTTGAAGACGTACCAGAGACGACACATAAGCGGAAGTATATGTCTGGACTTCTTGGACATTACTACGCTGAGGTGAATATGTTCAAGCCTGCTACCCTTGAAGATGCCATCTCCTTAGCTCACGACACTGAAGATAAGTTACGTGGAAGAGATCGACGACCACAGCCATTCCAAGCAAACGGTAATTATGGATCTAAACAATTCAATTCAAATTTCAGAAGGTTTAATCCAGGTCGTTTCTCATCACCATCTTTTCGCAAGAATTGGCCTAAACCACCTGCATTACCATCCACTGCCAATCCAAATCCTAAGCCTATTCAACAAGCAAATCCAAATATACCCAGACTCCCAGCCATTGCAAATAATGTGACCAAAGCCAAGCCCATCGTATGCTACAAGTGTCACCAGCCAGGGCATCTCGCAGCAAATTGTCATTCAAAGAAGCCATCAGCACATATCAACTACCTTGGAGCTATGGATGAAGACGAGCATGAGGATATGCCGGACTTCACTGAAGAAGAAGATGATCCTACTACTACTTCCGACACTTTACCAGGTATGCCTACTTTACATTCATTGTTGACTATGAAATGTATGGTACATGGAAAAGAAAGAATTATATTGCATGATGACGGTAGTACGCATGACTTTATTTCAGCAAAATTGGTAAAGGAATTGAAATTGCATACAGTACCTATGCACTATCGCATAAAAGCTGCATTTTTAGGTACTAGGTACAATGGCACACAAGAAGTTCAAGATTTAGAAATTCAAATTGGTCCATATATTGAAAGAAGAAATTTCTTAGTTGTCCCATTACAGTCTAGCGACATTATTCTAGGAATGCCATGGAGACACCAACATAATCCCAATATAGATTATTCTACACACACAATGAATATAAACTTTCAAGGAAAATCTATTACATTATTTGGTATGCATGCATCTCATATGTTTCCACTGCTTTCGCATACTCAAGCAAAATGTGCACTACGCAAGAATACTAAATCATATCTCATTTGGGTGAATGAATTACACGCAAAAGAAACTCATATGCACCCTAGACATAAGGAATTTCTTGCATATTTTAAGGATTGTTTTGCAGAAGACCTACCACCAGGTTTACCTCCATCACGTCCAGAAGACCATAAGATTGACCTAATACCTGGCACACAACCACCTTGCAAAGCCCCATATAGGCACAATCAAATAGAGCAAAAAGAAATCCAGACTCAAGTGGAAGAATTACTAAATAGAGGTTTAATTCGACCTAGCAGTTCCCCATTCGGTGCACCTGTGCTCTTAGTCAAGAAAAAGAATAATACTTATCGGATGTGTATTGACTACCGAGCATTAAACAAGATCACTGTAAAGAATAGGTATCCTATACCTAGAGTTGACGACCTTATGGATAAACTGCAAGGATCTTCTATATTTAGTAAAATTGACCTTAAATCTGGATATCATCAGGTGAGGTTAGATAGATCCGACATATTTAAGACTGCATTCAGGACACAGTTTGGCCATTACGAATTCTTAGTTATGCCATTCGGATTAACTAATGCACCTGCCACTTTCAGTAGAATGATGAACCGTATTTTTCTAAAATATCAGTATTGTGTGATTGTTTTCTTTGATGATATTTTAGTATTCAGTCAAAGTGAAAAAGAGCATTATGAGCATTTATCATTAGTTTTTCAATTACTGAAAGAAAATCAATTGTTTGCAAATCCTGACAAGAGTGAATTCTTTAAGACAGAAATAGAATATCTAGGCCATATTGTATCAGAAGAAGGAATAAAAGTTGATCCTAAGAAAATTGACGCAATATTGCATTGGCCTATTCCTAAAAATGTATATGAATTACGCTCATTCCTTGGTCTTGCTAGTTTCTATAGGAAGTTTGTACGTAATTTCTCATTACTTGCTTTACCACTGACCAAACTTCTTAAGAAAGGTATTGTTTATCAATGGACTGAAAACCAGCAGAAATCCTTTGATTTACTTAAACGTGCATTGACCAATGCCCCTGTCCTACAATTGCCTGACTTTAATAGACCATTCTTTTTAGTTGTGACCGATGCTAGCGGATCAGGAATAGGAGCCGTGCTAATGCAAGACAACCATCCAATAGCATATTCTAGTTCTAAGCTGAAACCCTCTGAGCTTAAATATTCCACTTATGACAAGGAACTCTTAGCAGTTGTACAAGCATTAAAACAATGGAAGCATTATTTAATGGGTTCAGAATTCATGATAAAGACTGACCAGCAAAGCATTAGACATCTACTTAGCCAACCCCAAATTTCTGACCGCCATATCAAATGGGCTTCATTCATTCAAAGTTTCCATCCTATCATTCAATACCAACCTGGAAAAGAAAATGTAGTTGCCGATGCATTAAGTAGAAGACCTGCAATTCATAACATTTCTATCATATCTTTTGATTCTTTGATTGCTATGAAAGACACATATCACCAGGATATTACTTTTCATTCTGATTGGCAAAAATTAGTTCAAAATAATTTCATTCCTGTTGATTCATTATCATATAATGATGGATTCATGTTCTTTGAAAAGAGACTGTGTGTTACTATTCCATTCCGATCTTTTGTTTTGAATGAAATTCATTGTCCCCCATATCAAGGTCATAGAGGTATCATTTCTACATTACGCATGTTAACTGAAGATTTTTATTGGCCGCATATGGATGCAGATGTGTCTAATTTTGTTTCTGAATGTCTGATTTGACAAAGAATAAAAAGACATCATGGTAAATAGTATGGGTTATTAATGCCTTTATCTATTCCATCTAAACCTTGGGAACATATATCTATGGATTTCATTACTGGCTTACCAAATACTAAATCTAACCATGACATGATTTGGACAATTGTAGATAGATTTAGTAAGCAAGCATATTTCATTGCATGTAAGAAAACTTTAACAGCATCACAAGCAGCACAGTTATTTTTGAAAACTATTTTTACTAACCATGGATTGCCGAAAGTGATTATTTCAGATAGAGATTCTAGATTTTGTAATAATTTCTGGATTACACTGTTTGCAAATCTAGGCACAAAGATTGATTTCTCATCTGCATTTCATCCAGAAACAAATGGACAAACAGAAGCCACAAATAGCACTATTTTAGATCTTTTACGTGCATACACTATCTCTAAACCTCAGACATGGGATACTCATTTACATTTATTACAGTACACCACACACATCTACAAAGAAAGCACCTTTTGAATTTATTTATGGATATAGATTATCTACACCTGTTGCCTCTTTGTCTAATAGAATACAAAGTGCCGATGATATTGCTGTTATGCATAACACTATTTTTGATGAAGTAAAGGATATGATTGCTAAAGCCCAACAATCATATACCAAACAAGCCAACAAGAAAAGACAAGCCATGAATTTCAAAGTTGATGATTATGTCTGGCTTAGAATAGAAAAGCGTAGACTGCAAAGTGTAGATAGACATCCAGTTGTTAAATTAGCCCCTAGATTCTACGGACCATTTAGAATCATTCATAAGATTAATGACAATGCATTCAAGTTAGAATTGCCATCTCATTGGAAAATTCATAATACATTTCATATTAGTTTATTGAGACCATTTAGAGGACAATTACCTATCCACCCTGTATATGAAAACCCACCTTTACTAGAAGAAGAGACTGAAATCCTTGAACCAGAAGCCATTATAGACACTGATTACATGACCACTAGAACTGGCCGAAGGTATTCTAGATATCTAGTGAAATTTAAGAACCATCCTATAGAGGAAGCACAATGGATGCACGCTAGAGACCTAAATGCTTTCCCCACTCTGTTAGCTCCACATTGAGCTAATAGCAATTGAGGTCAATTGCTATCCCACCCCGGGGGTATGATGCCAGGAGGCATATTCCACGGTGGATTCCGTGAGGTTTTACGGTGGATTCCGTAAACTTAGATGACCGGGGCTCATACGCAAAGAGGATTCTTTGTGCGAGAAGTTGATGGGGACGCCTGTCCTTTTCGGGCGTTTCATTAATTTAGTGTGTACATGGGTGATTCCGCAAAATGCATATTAAATTAATAAATGTTTATGAGTTTAGAGTGCGCACTCGTAATAAATTAAGGTTAGGATTTATTTCTAACCAGTTGATTTATTTATGTAGCTGAAGACTGCTAGGTATTCACTTTTGTCGGTTTAATTGTGTTATTTTACTAACGATTGTGAATGCTTCAGTTGATGTGTAGAGATAGCAGCAGTGGCGGAGGAAAGCATTGGAGTCTAGCGGGTTTTCGATCTTTGGACTATATTTTGATAGGCGCCACGCCTATATTTTGATTATGTCTATAGAGACATCGATTATTTATTATTATTTTGTATGCGCTTATGCGCCTGGATATGTTATTTTTATTTGGACATTGAGATCGGGCGTGCCAGACACTATGGGCACCGTCCATTAGCTTTATTTTCCTATTTTTGGTAGAAAGCAAACTCAAAAGCTAAAAGCTTGTCATATTTTTGTAATTGGGCTATTTTTGAGCATAAAGATTGGAAATATACATTAAATACATGCTTTGTGAAGCACTCACACAAGGCATGGGGGAGATTGAACCCAATTTGTATCTTGTCTCATGTCGTGCTTGCTTTTACATTGGTCTTTGTGCTAAAAAGTAGAGTACTTTTGTTCTTGGGGACCTTTGGGAATTCATTACGTGAGCTACCTGCGTCCGATCTGCGCACCATTAAGGGATGCACTTCTTGTAGAAAGTGGCTTTGGCAATGAAGATCTTCACTTCTTCAATAGTTGCATGGATTCTCCAATCTTACATTGCTTTTCTTCCTCTTCAATAATGCTACTTCTCTCATTTTTAGCCTCTCTTGGTGCTTGTTAATGTCAGTTTCCTTGGCTGCACACAAAAAACATGGAGCCCCCAAGAAAGACATCAAGAAAATTGGTATCTATTACAACAAAATCTATCTTGTATCATCAACATGCATGCTTTTATATTTGAATTAATCACAACAAGAGAAAAAATACCAACTCAGAGCTGTATTTTAGGAGCTAAATTTGAGTTGTGCTGCCTAAAGCATTTGAGGTTGTTTTTGGAGCAAGAAGTACAAGGAAGCACCAAAGACAAGAAATTTCATGAAAAATAAAACGGTGATGGATGGTTGAGCTGGAGTTTTTCTAGATGCATTTCGACATCCACAATCCAACACAAGTCCTAGTTCGTCAATCGGAGATCGTTTGACCCCCATTTAATCCCTGCAGTGTTTCGCATTATGAAGCTGCTACTAGATCTACCAACTGAAAAGTATGTGGTGGATCCCAAATTTATAGAATTTGATGGCGCAAAGTCACTCGTCTAGACGGATCTCGAATTCGAGTCCATGTGCCCATCAGAAATTGAAATATCCACTTATGGGATAGTGTGAACATGCCAAAGATGAGCCTGCCATTTTAAAGATTATCTAATAACCTTAAGCTTAATTTAAAAATCCTCTAAACAAAAAAAAAAGACGACAAGGGGGTGCAAATTTTTTTGTGTCCTCTCTAAATCTTCCAGACGCCTCTTCATTCGGAGGAATTCTAGAGAGAGAGAGAGAGAGAGAGAGAGAGATTATTGATCTAGAGAGAGAGAGGAAGATGATGGCTATGATTTTGTTGATTTTTATAGAGAAATAAGAAATTTGATTTTCTAGTCTTTCTCTCTCTTCTGCCCTCTCTTCTCTTTGGGGTTGTTCATATGCATCAATTCAAGAGAGAAGGGAGAGGGTTGTGATGCAGAATTCTGAGCAAATGATGATGCTGGAGCAATGGAGGACATAGATTGGGCTAAGAGAGTGTGGCAGCAACAAAGAAGAAGTGTCAACGGCCTCCCATCTATGAAATACAAGCCTTGAAATTGCAGTTCCTATGTGTAAGTCAACAATTCTTTTGTTTTATGAAAAATTATTGAAGAAAGTGCTTGATTTTGTTTGTTCTTGATTTTCCATGTTGTGTTCTCTCTCAAACATGAAAGAAAACTAGAAAATACAATGATGTAATCATTTCCCACAAAACACGCAAAACCCATAAGTTGCATTTTTTATAAAAATAATTTGGGATTTTTGTTGAGTATTTTGGGGTCATATGGGATAAAAATTGATACAAAAATGATGTTGAGTGTCCTTGATCAGTAAGAACTCATAATTTTAAAATATCATATTTTTATAAGTAAATCAATGAGAAAAAATAAAGAAAAATTGAGTTTTGCACTTTAAAAATTAGAAAAAAATATATTTTATGTTCGTGAACATATAATAAGGCTAGAGTGATGCCAGGAGGCATATTCCACGGTGGATTCTGTGAGGTTTTGCGGTGGATTCCGTAAAATTTTATTATCGGGGCTCATACACAAGGTGGATTCTTTGTGTGAAAAGTCGATGGGGACGCCTATCGTTTTCAAGATTTTTCTTAATTTAATGTGTAAGTGGGTGATTCCACAAAATACATATTTAAATTAATAAATGCTTATGAGTTTAGAGTGCGCACTCGTAATAAATTAAGGTTAGGATTGAGTTCTAACCAAATTATTTTTGTAGCTGAAGATTACTAAGTATTCACTTTTGTCGGTTTAATTGTATTATTTTTCTAACAATTGTGAATGCTTCAGTTGATATGTAGAGCAAGCAACGGTGGCATTGGGAAGCATTGGAGGATAGCGTGTATTCAAATTATCATCAATTTTTTATGGGCGCGTATTTTAGGCATGGCGTTCATATTTTGACGCGCTTATTTATTAAAGTGCTTGATATTTATTTATTACTTTTATATGTGCATAGACGCACGATTTAAATATTTGTATTGGACATTGTATTTGGGTACTGTCTGACTCCTTGGGCACCCAATAGCTTTAATTCTTTAGTGGCACAAAAGCAAACACAAAAGCTAAAGCGTGCTAATTGTAAATTGGGCTATTTCTTGAGCTTGAAGATGAATAATATATAAAATACATGCTTTGTGGAGCGCTCACACAAGGCATGGGGGGAGATTGTACCCAATTAGTCTCTTGCTTCATGTCGTGCAAGCTTTCTTCCTTGTTTTTTGTGCAAAATTAGAGTTCTTTTGTTTTTGGGGACCTTCTAGTGCTCACTACGTGTGCATACGGCATTCAATCTATGCACCATAGAGCATGAGGATCAAGCCTCAATCAAGTCTTATTTCTATGTAAGAGTACGTTTTTATCAAAATTTCAATGAAAAATTACATAAAAATGAATGTTACACCTGTCCAAAAAATGCAAAATCTAAATGGTAAGAGAGAAGAGGGTTTGTGAAAGTGGTTAGTTGCTAAAATGATTCAAATTTTGATCTATTTGGCTATGCACAACATATAGGACGGACTATCATTTGAGTTAAGGAGACTAGTAGCACAAAGAAATTCGGTACTAGTCTCTATCAACACCGTACATACGGTTAGTTGGAAAATCATTGAAGGGCTGTTTTTGCATTTCACCTAGCTGGTTTCCAATGATAAAATTCTTGAGCAAAATGGTCATCCACACTTGCATTGAGCATAACATGGTACCAAACCTCAACACATTGCAATTTTCTTACAAACATTGACCATCATGGATTTTGTAAGGAAACCCAAGTTGTAGGGTAGATGATTGGTTTCTTGGGGGCAAGTTTGGTAAGAAAATATCAAATCTCCTAGATCATTCAAAACATATAAGAGTGGAGTGTGTTCATATGTTCTTTATGTTAGAGCAGCACATCGAGAGGCCAATCCTCTCAATCTAGGAGAGCTGTAGTGGAGCCATGGCATTCAGCCAATGGGTATTGAGAGAGAGAGAGAGTACGAGAGAGATACACAAGACATGCTCCCAAAGAATGATTCATATTGATGTAGAGTTAGTATATATGGGTGAGAACCAAGTCAAGTGAGAGATGATATATATAGTTGTAACACAATCAAAATAGGGAGATGCATGTAAGAACGACGAAAAGTATTGAGTGACTAAAAAGAAAGCCCGAAATAGAGAGACGTAACGTGCAATACGAGATGACGTGTATAAGAAAAGTGCTATTTCGGTCGAACAAAGAACATGAACGAGAATAAAAAATTGCTAAAAATAGCAAGATGTTTACTTGTCATAATCAACGTCATTAACAAAGACAAGCGATTAACAAACTGTAATTGGGGATTAACCAACTATAATTAGAATTACAGTTTTAAATAAAGAGTCGCAGATTCGAGCAGAATTGTTGTCTTGAATCCTTCACTGTCATAACTTTTGATCCATAACTAATGCTTCTAATTTAGACCAGTTCATGTATCAAATCATCACTTGTGCAAATAATTCAATCAAGTATAAACAATGAAACAACTTATCTTCCTTGTTGTTGCTATGCATCCATAGCTCTGATACCATATTCAGAGAGAGAGAGAGTACGAGAGAGATACACAAGACATGCTCCCAAAGAATGATTCATATTGATGTAGAGTTACTATATATAGGTGAGACTCAAGTCAAGTGAGAGATGATATATATAGTTGTAACAAGGGGTGCCTCCTTTATGTTTGTATTATGTTGGTGTACTACACTAAGATGTATGGAATCTTCCGTTGAGGAGTAGGGATGGGTAATCATTGGACTACGTTTCACTACAAATGCAATATCTATCGTAGTGATTAGGGTAGTGTGCCCTTGGACGCTCTTGACTGCAAGACTATGTGGGGGTTGTCTTGTGAGTGTTATAGAGACCCGGCTAGTGCCTATAGCCAATGTCAGGCCTATTTTAGGTCCCAACACCAATCTTGTCAAATCTTCACGTAGCATCATATAACAATTCTCCCACGGATTTATCACAACAAAACCTCAACATATTCTTCATTAAAAGAACAAGAGAACATTAAAGAATTTTCCACTTTGAATGGAAATCCTCACATAGTAGTTATCCTGAATAGCTTCATAGTCTTCATAGTCTCTCTCATGATCTCACACTCATAGATACATTATTTTACATGAAAAATTGGCTATATCTCATTCATAGTAGTTATCCTGAATAGATTCATAGTAGTTATCCTGAATGGAAATCGTCACATATTAGTTATCCTGAATAGCTTCATAGTCTTCATAGTCTCTCTCATGATCTCACACTCATAGATACATTATTTTACATGAAAAATTGGCTATATCTCATTCACTCACACTCTCTCTCACATAGTCTCTCTCAATAGTACATTGAAATAATCAAGAACAATCATCCATAACCCCTCTTTGATCATGGATACCATTTCCAAGAGGTATGATTGATTTGAAGGGTCATGAGAGCCACAACAGTGTCCTTTTGTAGCTCAACAATGTCACTATTACTTCAGACTTTACTTGAGTCTTTAGTAGCTACTTCCTCCACTTCTTTGAGCTCTTTTGAACTTGTATTCATCTCTTTTCAAGGCTATAAAACTTCCCCAAGCTACACATTTATCCAATAGAACACTTATAGAGGCATACATAGTAAAAATAAAACAAAGATAGAGGCTCGACATAGGGTTTATAGTACCATATAGAAGGTCATAAAAAAGAATTTAGCTAAACTAAAACCATTCAAAACCATCAATAATCATTCAATAAGATTCCAAACACTCTTAAACTCCATCAATTATCATTTTAACCTCTCATACAGAAAGAAAATAGAACAAAATAGAAGGTAAATAGAACCAATCATGCATTTAACATAACCTATCGACACATCATATCGTTGCTAAAAAATATGATGAACTTCTCAAACCTATTCAACCTTGCTCAAAACTTTCTCAAACACTTCCAAATCAATCAATCATCATACAAATTAGCAAAAAATGAGCCAAATATGCAACAAAAGGCAGCCAAAAACACAATCATATCAACCCTCAATAATCGCAGATTGCAATGTAGGCCTAATTTGGACACAAGATTAGCTAGAAGGTGTATAGCCATTTCTTTCATTTGAACCACTAAATTGTGATGAGTGGATGATCACCAAAACCTTTAAGGTTGGCATGTTGCCTTCGAAGTCTGTTGGAGATGATTCCCAATGACCCGATTTGGACACAAGATTACATAGAAGGTCTGTAGCCATTTCTTTCATTTCAACCATAGAATTGTGATGAATGGATGATCACCACACCTTTAAGGTTTGGCCTATCACTCCATCTCTCACAAGTGAAGCATGAAAAAAGTAAAAATCTCAATCCAGTTGATCATCCTTGGTTGTCCATTGCTATTTTGCAACTTCACCTTGAGTAATGAGAAACCAAGGAAGAATATCATTGGTATGACAATGTACAATAAATGAATGAGAGTAATACAAGAATCAAGACTAAAAAAATCAATAGCAAGAAAATGCCAAATAGGAAAGGATTAGAGATTAAGGAATGCAATGATGGAGCTTAAATTCTCTAGACCAGTAGGATAGTGGAGCCAAAGTTTGGATTAGATTGCCAAAAGATTGTGGGTAAAGCATGCAACATCAATGGAACTTACTTTCTACTGCACCTGAGATTGAACTATTTGGCATTGCTAAGGCACTTGGGGCATTTCTGGATATAGCTATTGCTATATTGAAGACACATGTACACTAGTTTTAGAGGACAATCCTGTAGTAAGTATTGCTCCTCCAAAGTATAGATTTGCACGTTCTCTGCTTAAAAATGCCAGGTGGTGAGTTATAAATTGAGACTACTCCTTTAATGTCATCAAATACTTCCATTGCAAGCTTTATAGGTCCAGGTTGGCCCTTGAAAGGTATATCTTACTATCATGGTCTCCCAACTAATAGTGCCATGGGATAAGATCCTAATATAGCTTTGCAATTGATATCTTCTAAGGGTCTGAGTAGACCCTTCTCCTTATATAGGCAATAGGGATGAAGCTCTGCTTGTTGCTACCTCCTTTCATGAGGAAAAAAAGAATGTTGAACATGCAATATAATGGACATCTAAATCAGCCACTAGACCAACATATGGGAAATTCCATGCTTCAGAATCCTTATCCTATGGGTCAATCATCAGATAAGGATAATGATGGAAGAATTTGTAATTAAGATTTTTAGCAAGGAAATGTTCACTTGAATTATCTTATAGGATGCAAGGAGCATCCAGTAGAAATATTATGAGTATCATTTGAGAAATGGAATTCAGCAAGTTAGATGTTCACATGATTGGCATGATTGAAGTATTGGCATATGCCCTTATGGATTTTGATGCAACCATGATGCCAACTAAAGTTGTCGATGTAGTTCAGATAGAAAGAGAGCTTGCCCAACACTTGACATCTCACATGGATCAGTTGGTATGGTCATGCATCATGGAAGCTCTCATCAATCTTTATGTAACGTGTCCACTTGTATCTTCAGGACACGTCTTAGCACTCTATCAGAAAGGATGTCTAGAAAGCTCCACCCAGCACTCCCATGGAATGTTACGGGGTTTGCGATTTAGGGCTTTCCGCGTCTGTCACGTAGTGGAAGTATTCCGGCCGTTCCCACTTAGGATCAACTTGAATTAGAGTTTTCCTTATTGGTCATTTCCTAATGGCAACTAGCGTCGGACCCAAGCGATCTACTTTATGTAGAAACGCCAGGACCGAAATGGATTCACGTTGCACTTGGTTCAATGAGAATGGGAAACGAGAGGGATGCAAAGCTCAACCTCTCTGCCATAAGGCATAGTCCCATTCCATTCCCCTAAAATAGTGTAAATCAGGTTTAATCATAACTCTAGGTCAATGCTTTTGTTATTCGTGTTCTTTGATGGTCTCCCCGCTGTCCATCATGATTTGAGAAAAGTTCCCAGCCAACTGAGATCACCCATCCGTAGGACAGACCTATGGCCCATCCTCCGCACTTTCCTGATGTTGTCTTAGTTATTTAATTACCTAACACATTTGTTGGACATGTAACAACCATCTTCTTTAATTAACCCATTAGGCACTAGTTCCTTCACGTAATCTTATCACTTGACATAGAAAAACAATATCAGACAAGTTCCTTATTAACAGGTTATCATAATTATCTTTGAAATACAAAGAGTCCAGCCCGTAGGCTTATCCACAATCCACCCGAAGGCTATCCAGCAATCCACAGGGATCAATAATCCAAGTTTCCGCGCGTAGACTAGTTTACAGGCCTCGAGATCCAATCCCGAGTCAAGTTAGCCTCTTGTGCAGGGCCCGGAAGGTGAGGGATTTACAGCCAAAGCCCCCCCTGGCACACAAGCGTCCTCATGCTCCAAGTAGCGCTCAACGGAGAGATCTCTCATGGCGGGTTCTGTCCACTTGCCCAGTGCGGTTAACAACCACCTTGGTTAGGGTCAGACACGTAGTCGGGGGTAACTGAAGCTGCCTCTCCCTTCAAGCCTTCAACCTGAAGTATAAATATTAATTTATCTTATAATTCATTGATCAAAAAAAGCCAAACAGTGCTCTAAAATCTATAGCAAGCACAAACATTTCCATTGATCGCTTTTGTTGGCAAACTGCTAAGGAATGAATCCTTCCTTTCGAATGTGTCCAGCACTCAATCCGAGATGACTTGCAACTTGGCAAGATCCCCTATATCCTGGGTTAGGGCGTACCCTATTAACTTGACTTGGTCAAACCTTAAGTTTATTGGTTACTTTAGTTTATTGGCTAGTCTTTAGTTTCCCATCAATCTTCTTTACTCAAGAAAGACCACTAAATTAGGATGATTATTCATCCTCTTGCAAGATAACTTGCATAAATACATGCCAACTTCATTGCAAGAACTTGGCCATTTCATTGTGATCCAATCACAAGATCATATGACTCCGCACTTGTTACGCAAGTGTCGTATCGAACTATGAGACAATGGAGTCACAAAACAATCTGTTTCAGGTTACTAGGTTGACGTCGTTAGGCCTAGGGTTTCCAAGTTCCATCTTGTAAGATTCTTAGGAACAAACCCTAGCTCATATTCAAAATATGTTTCATTGTCCCTACATTCGGTGAATGTGGGCAAGTATTTTGGGTATAGGAGTTTCCATTTTGGTAATACATATTGATTAAGTTACGTACTAATTCCTAGTGAATTTCTTGGAATTTAACTCATTCTAAACGAGTACTCCGGGGTTTAGGTATTTAGGTTTGTGCCAATTGTTTATCTCTTGGAGATAATTACTTTAATATTTCATAAATGCATGACTCGTTGTCTATGCGTAAATTAAATTTTCAACCTTAACTTAGCGATTTAAGGTCAGGTTAGGTTACTTCTGACTATTCTTCCTATAACTTTGCGATTAAAATTCATGCTAAACAAGCAACCTTTTCCTTGATAATTTATGGAGTTGACAAACGATAATTTCCTAGATTTATGCATCGTAAGAATCATTTCATGCTTTGCACTTTCCATGATGATTCATTGTGAAGAGGATATGGGCTAATAGTGTAAGTTGTAGTTTATACTTCTAGTCTTAAATGAAGTATACTATTTTAATGGGCAATAATCTAGTTTATAATTCATTTCATAGCATAAAGCTATTTGCTAGAAATGCATTTATGCTTCCTTTATTTTTCGAATGTTCTATTGAAAGTATTAACAACTAAGTTTCTTCGTCGTGAGTATTTAGGACAAAAATTATATCCTATTTCTAACAATTAAGCTTGCATGATTGAATTATGACAATATCAAAATAAAAATTAGGAACAAAAACCTAGGCTTGGGGTGAGATATCCACATGGATGCTGGGAGAGGACCCTCCCGCGGCTGCGCCATGGACTTTCTTAGGAGGCATCACAGTTGTAGTCTTTTGGACGTGGAAGCAGCTTTACAACTCCTCTTTGGAATTCCACCGTCGCTCCCTTGCACCGTCCATCGAAAGTAGTTTTAGAAGGCTCCCTCCTTGAAGTAGGGATTTCGGAAGGGGGTGCTTCAAAATTTCTCACGACTAAGACCCATTGAAGCCATGGGGAAGGCTTAATGTCCTTTGTAAACTTGCATGAACGGGGAATAGAAAGGTGTGGAAAAGAAACAAGGTGCGGGAGAGCTCCAAGGGTTATTTTTGCATGGCCTAAGGGGGATTTTTAACAAAACATGGGGGGAAAAGGAAAGGTTATTTGGAGTAACCTTTTAGGGGGGAAAACCCTAAGGGGGGAAGCTCCAAGGGAAAATAATAACCAGAAAGGTTATAAGTAAGGGTCTAAGGACCCTTAGGCAAATTAGGAGAAAAAGGGGCTTATGAGGGTTTACACATGGGGGGGTGAAAGGTTTTGAAGCAAGGGAAAGGCTTAAGGGATAAAACATGGGGCGAGTGGTTTTAAGAGGCCCTGGAAGGGGGTGATTCTGGAGCCAGGGGGAAGGGCCTAAAGGAATTTAAACACACGGGGGGGAATGATTCTGAAGCCAAAAGAAAGGGGGCTAAAGGAAAATTAAAAATACGAGGGGGGGGTTTCAATATGTCACAAGAGAAGGGAGATAAGGGATTTTACACACGGGCGGGAGGGGGGGGGTTCAAGGCCCAAGGGAAAGGGGGCTTGTAAGGGGTTAAAAATGAGGGGGGGGTTAAATAAGACCTTTAACGCCTTAGATCTTTTTGGGGGAATAGAGGCTTATGAAGCTCCTTTTTAGAAGCTTCTAAGAGCTTCACGTGTGGCAGGAGGAAAAAAAAAACAGTGGAAATGTGGACGCGTGCTGACGAAGTGGTTGTGGGTTGCGATGGCGGAGGCCAATGATAGCCTAGTGGTACGCGGCGTCTCCACCTCTCCCCTCTCGCAACAGCTGCGGCAGCCTCTCCCTCACGATCCTCTCATAGCAGCAGCAGGTGCAACCCTTTTTTTTTTCCTTCCTCCTTCGTCCCCCATGGCAACAGTCCCCCTCTGTTTAAATAGTGAAGGGGAGGGGGATCCTCCCTCTCTACGTGTCGAGAGGCATGGCACTCCCACACTTGCGAGTTCCCACCAAGGATCTTCCGCTTCATTTCTATTCCCCTCCCCTTCCAGCACAACAGTCGGCTGGGGAGGGGAATAAGAAAAAAAATTTGCATTATCCTAAAGAAATTATCTAAATTGCCATATCATTATCCCCATTACTTAAAAGGGGGTTCATGCGTAATTTGGTATATTACATTCTCTCCCCCTTAGAGGAATCGAGATGTCCTCATCTCGAGATAAAATGGGGATATTGATGGTTGAGAGTGCCTTCATCTATCCAAGTGGCATCCTCTTCGGGATAATCTTTCCACTGGACGAGGCATTCTCTCAAGGTTCTGGATCTTAATTGTCTCTCCCTAACATCTAAGATCCTGTCAGGCCTTAGTTCAAGGACTCCTTGACTAGGCATTATAATTTGTTGATCGTCAAGTACATGGTTAGGATTAGGTACATATTTCTTCAATAGGCTGATATGGAATACATTGTGAACCTTTAAGTTCTCAGGGAGTTGCAATCTATAAGCATTAGGTCCTAGGCATTTGAGGATTTTGTACAGTCCACAATACCTTGGACTTAGATTCTTGAAATCTCCTAAGGATAGGGAACTCTTTTTAGGGCATATGCGAATGAAGACCATGTCTCCTTCTTCAAAGACTTTATCCTGACGTTTCAAATCCCCGTATGCCTTTTGTCTATCCTTGGCAGCTTGGATATCCTGTCTTATTGACTTTATTTGGTCATCCATCTCTTCCAATATATGGCTTGAAGCTTCAACCCTTAAGGTTGGATCTGAAAAGTTTAGGGGACTTCGACAGTCATGACCATACAATGCTTGGAAAGGGGTCATCTGAATGCTTTGCTGGTAAGAAGCATTGTAGGCAAATTCAACCAAAGGCAAATATTGAATCCACCTCTTCGGCTCATGACAGCAGTATGCCCTAAGCATATCCTCGATGACTTGATTTATTTGCTCTGTTTGACCATCCGTTTGGGGATGGTAGGCAATGCTAAAATAGAGTTAAGTCCCAATAACTTCAAAGATAGCTCTCTAGAAGTGTGACATGAAGAGAGAATCACGATCACTAATGATTCTTCTGGGTAAACCATGTAGCTTGAATATTTCCTTAATAAACAATCTTGCAATGTCTGAGGCTTTATAGTTTGTCTTTACTGGAATAAGGTGTGCAACCTTAGTAAGCATGTCAACCACAACCATGATGGAGTTGTATCCTCCCTAAACTTGGGGTAGGCCTACAATAAAATCCATATTGATGAATTCCCATCTCATTTGGGGAATGTCAAGCGGTTGCAGTTTCTCCGACATCTTGACATGTTCGGCTTTGATACGTTGACAAGGCAGACACTCAATGACATATTTGAGAATGTCATCTTTGAGCCTCTCCCAATGGTAGCTCTTCCTAACTACATTAAGAGTCTTAGCATAGCAAGGATGTCCTGCGAAAGTGGAATCATGAGCTTCACACAATATCTTCTACGTAAGTGATTGGCTTGCTGTTATACATAGACAGCCTTGTTCTATAGTAGACAAGTCCACTATTGATAGAAAATTCATGATACTTAGCCTGCATCTTTTGATTCTGATCCCTGATAGAGATCTCCCTTAGCATTGTTTGGTAGGCCGGATCATGGCATGCATCCTCTCTAGCTAACTCAAGTATTGGATTGTTTGGCATAGATACTTTTTTAGCTAGAGATCTAGCTGTTGATGGGTTTTGCAAGCTTAGGGAATTAAGGAATGCCTTGCGACTAAGTGCATCGGCAACTACATTCTCTTTTCCTGGTCGGTACTTGATTTCAAAGTCATATTCCTCCAACACTTCAATCCACCGACGTTGCCTCATGTTGAGCTCGTTCTAGGTAAAGATCCATTTGAGACTCTTATGGTCAGTTACTAGCTGAGTAAACTTGTTACCCAATAGGTAATGTCTCCAAAGCTTTAGAGCATGGATGACAGCTAGCAATTCCAGATCATGCATAGCATAATTCTTTTCATGACTCTTTAGTTTCCTTGAAGAGTATACTACAGGATGATCTTCTTGCATGAGCACACATCCCAAGGTAAGTATGCTAGCATCAATTACTATCTCAAACTCTTTATTGAGGTCTGGAAGTTTTAGAATAGGTGCTGATACCAAACTTTTCTTCAATCTATCAAAGCTATTTTGTTTGGGAGTTGACCATGCAATGGTTGTTTGCTTTTTTAGTAAATTTGTCAGAGGTGCTGCAATCAAAGTATAGTTTTTGATGAAGACCCTATATCATCCTGTCAATCCAAGAAAGTTGTGTATCTCTTTGACAGATGTTGGTATTGGTCACTCAAGCACATCTCTGACCTTGGATGGGTCCACTAAGATTCCTTCCGTTGATACTATGAATCCCAGGTATTCTGCAATCTGACGTTTGAAGAATGCACACTTCTTCATCTTAGTATACAGCTTATGCGTCCTCATTGTCTCAAGGACAATCCATAGTTGGGGTTCATGATCTTCTTCATGTTTAGAATAGACTAAAGTGTCATCGAAGAAGACAAGCACGAAATCATCAAGATATGGCCTAAAGATATCCTGCATTAACCTGTTGAAGGTGGTAGGTGCATTCGTAAGGCCGAATGACATAACTAGGAACTCAAAGTGCCCATATCTTGTATTGAAGGCCGTCTTGAAGATATCTTCTTCCTTGATCATTATCTAATAGTAACCTGACCTGAGATCAATTTTGGAGAAGATCTTTGCACCCTGAAGACGATCAAGAAGCTCATCTATTCTAGGAATAGGGTACTTGTTCTTGACTGTTGATTGATTCAATCCTTGATAATCAATACATAGTCGAAGTGTCCCATCTTTCTTTTTTTGGAATGGTACTGGAGCTCCCCACAGTGAACTGCTAGGCCGAATGTAGCCCTAATCTAGTAGTTGGTTGAGTTGTTCCTTTAGCTCAATTGCTTTTGGTATGGACATTCTATAAGGTCTCTTTGCAATTGGCGTAGCTCTTGGTACTAACTTAATCTCATGATCCACTTCTCTTTGAGGTGGGAGTTCTGTCAACTCTTCAAGGAATACGTCCATGAATTCCTTTAGCCAAGAAGGTCCTTCATTAGACTCTTGCTTCTGATCTAACTTATTGAGTTTGATCAAGTAGACAAGTAATACTTTTATGACTTCTTTTATGATACGAGATACTTTGGCCAATTGGATTCTTGGCACTCTAGCCTCATCTTGGGTTGTGACTAATTCCTTTTCAGAGTTTCGAAAGGAAACTTGACCCTTTCCACAATGAATGTGGGAGTCATTAGGCTTAAGCCAATCCATTCTGAGTAGACACTCGTGGATACCTAAATTCATGACTCTGAATTTGACGGAAGTCTTCTTTCCTCTCAGAAAGAATTCCACCTTAGCAGTTCACCTAGTACAAGTAACCTCACGACCATTTGCCCATTCCACAAGTAAGGTAGGTGCTTCTACTGTGGCTATTCCTAATCTTTTTGCACAAGTTGGTGAGATAAGGAAATGTGTACTGCCACAATCAATCAAGGTCTTGAACCTTTTACCTTGATAGTTCGACGGTGTCTGAATCACCGAGAACGGGCGATTCGGCCCTTTCTTGTGTAGAGCGGCATGGACTGTCGCCCTTTCAACCTCTACTTCCATGGTCAAATCTTCTTCTTCTTCTTCGCACATTTTCCTATTGGCAATGCATGCAGTTCTTCCTCTGCCTCGGGTAATGGCTCCTTGACCACTGCCCATTCCTTGGAAAGTGCTTGGCGATGTCCTCCACCAAGCTTGGGACATTTTCTCTTGAAGTGACCGGGTTCGTTGTAGTGGAAACAACGGAGATTTCGGCCATTGCTTTGAGTAGGAACAAAGTTGTTGACATTATTACTTCTTTCTTTATTTCTTTGTCCATGATTATGACCTTGAACTCTCTTCATTTGAGGTCTGAATGCTCCTTTGTTTGGGTCACTATAAGACCAAGTTTTGTTACCCCTTGGTCTAGATTACACCTCTTGAATTATAGGCACCGCTCGAATGAGTGCGTCCTGAAGATCTGATGGACACATAGATTCGAGACGGGTATTTACTGGTGGATTTAAAACCGCACAAAATTTGGACACCTGCTGTGTCATGTCCATCTGTGGTGCATACTTAAGAAGTGAGACAAATTTAGAGTAGTATGCATCAAGCGTGAGCCCCAGTTGTTTTAGCTCGTAGAACTCATTCATTTTCTGCGTACGATATGCAGGTGGTAGGTATCTTCCTTGCATGGCTTTCTTCAGCTTCTCCCAGGTGATGGATCCCTCCGCGATCCCTTGATCCCTGCACCATTGCTTCCACCAAAGCCTGTCTTTGCCAGTGAACTTTAGCTTGGCAAGCATAGCCTAATTGGCAGGTGTAGTACTGGCTACTTCGAAGTAATCCTCCATGGATTCAATCTAAATTTCAGCATCAGCTTGGACGGACCTGCCTCTCCCGTCAAACTGGGGTGGCTTGATGTGCTTGAGAAGAAACTTCTTCTTCTAGATTACAGCAGTACTTGATGTAGGAGGTGAACTAGGAACCTGTACCTGAGTTTGTACCTAGATAAAGGTTTCTTAACGTTATTATACGATAATCGTTATTGATTACATCTTCAATTCTTCCATTATGTAAGTAATGTAGCTACTTAACTTTTTATCAACTCTCAAGCACAATTAGACATTGATAAAAAGAAGTCTTATTTGTATTTATATGGGCATAGCCCTTTCGGAATACAACATTTCTTGCGATGATAAGACAACTGTTACATTTAGTTTGGGGAGAACAACATTGTATTACATTTATCTACAAGAACTGTATAATAGTATGGTTTCGGGTCATGGATCTTTAGGAATCGGTAAGTCATTGGAAGTTCAGGATATCCTTCCCGTTGGAATCCATTCTTCTCATGGCGGCCCAACACTTTAACCCTGTCGGTGGGAATTACACGGGTTAATTCCTTATATACATATGAGTTCATCTCAACCCTCCAACCTTGAATATGTAAAGTTGAGTTTACGTGAGCTTCCACAAAAATGAACAGCTTCATGACTTCCAGGTCTTCCAACCACTTGATCCTTTTCAGGTTGGTTTGTAGGTAAGCAAACTGGTGGGCGGCTATATAGTAGATTCCTGAGACACCCATCCATCTTCGTTCCATGTACAAGGGTGATGGATGATAGATTTGCTCCAGCATGTTCATCATCCCAACCCTTTGTCGATAATGCGGAGAATGCATTGCAGTCATAGACATGACTCGAAATACCAATAACTTGTTCCACGCTTTGTAATTCTACAAGACAACATTGAAGATAAGGAAATGCTTGGAATATCAACATTTGCTTTACTTTATCTTATTAAGATTTCATAAAACAATTCCATTATTGGTTGGCTCTGATACCAACTATAATGTGTCCACTTGTATCTTCAGGACATGTCTTAGCAATCCATCAGAAAGGATGTCTAGAAAGCTCTACCCGGCACTCCCATGGAATGTTACAGAGTTTGTGATCTAGGGCTTTCCGCGTCTGCTACGTAGCGGAAATATTTCGACCAGTCCCACTTAGGATCGACCTAAATTAGGGTTTTCCTTATTGGTCATTTCCTAACGGCAACTAGCATCGGACCCAAGCGAACTACTTTACGCAGAAACGCTAGGACCCAAGCGGATTCACACTACACTTGGTTCAATGAGAATGGGAAACGAGAGGGATGCAAAGCTCAACCTCTCTGCCATAAGGCATAGTCCCATTCCGTTCCCCTAAAATAGTGTAAATCAAGTTTAATCATAACTCTAGGTCAACGCTTTTGTTGTTCGAGTTCTTTGATGATCTCCCCGCTGTCCATCGTGATTTGAGAAAAGTTCCCATCCATCCGTAGGACAGACCTATGGCCCATCCGTAGGACGCCCGGACCTATGGCCCATCCTCCACACTTTTGTTGTTCGAGTTCTTTGATGATCTCCCCGCTGTCCATCGTGATTTGAGAAAATTTCCCAACCAACCGGAACCACCCATCCGTAGGACAGACCTATGGCCCATCCTCCATACTTTCCTCGGGTTGTCTTAGTTATTTAATTACCTAACACATTAGTTGGACATGTAACAACCAGCTTCTTTAATTAACCCATAAGGCATTGGTTCCTTCACGTAATCTTATCACTTGACATAGAAAAACAATATCAGACAAGTTCCTTATTAACAGGTTATCATAATTATCTTTGAAATACAAAGAGTCCAGCCCGTAGGCTTATCCACAATCCACTCGAAGGCTATCCAGCAATCCATAGGGATCACTAATCCAAGTTTTCGCCCTAGACTAGTATGCGGGCCTCTAGATCCCATCCCGAGTCACGTTAGCCTCTTGCGCAGGGCCCGGAAGGCGAGGGATTTACAGCCAAAGCCCCCCTGGCACCCAAGCGTCCTCCTACTCCAAGTAGCGCTCAACGGAGAGACCTCTCGTGGCAAGTTTAGTCCACTTGCCCGGCATGGTTAACAACCCCCTTGGCTAGGTCAAGCAAGCAGTGGGGGGTAATTGAAGCTGCCTCTCCCTTCCGGCCTTCAACCTGAAGTATAGATATCAATTTATATTATAATTCATTGATCAAACAAAGCCAAACAGTGCTATAAAATCTATAGCAAGCATAAACATTTCCATTGATCGCTTTTGTTGGCAAACTGCTAAGGAATTAATCCTTCCTTTCAAATGCGTCCAGCACTTGATCCGGGATGACTTGCAACTTGGCAAGATCCCCTATATCCTGGGTAAGGGCATACCCTATTAACCTGACTTGGTCAAATCTTAAGTTTATTGGTTATTTCACTATATCGGCTAGTCTTTAGTTTCCCATCAATCTTCTTCACTCAAGAAAGACCACTAAATTAGGATGATTATTCATCCTGTTGCAAGATAACTTGCGTAAGGACATGCCAACTTCATTGCAAGAACTTGTCCATTTTATTGTGATCCAATCACAAGATCATATGACTCCGCACTTGTTACGCAAGTGTCACATCGAACTATGGGACAATGGAGTCACGAAACAATCTGTTTCAGGTTACTAGGCTGACGTCCTTAGGCCTAGGGTTTCCAAGGTCCATCTTGTAAGATTGTTAGGGACAAACCCTAGCTCATATTCAAAATATGTTTCATTGTCCCTACATTCGGTGAATGTGGGCAAGTATTTTGGGTATAGGAGTTTGAATTTTGGTAATACATATCGATTAGGTTACGTACTAATTTCTAATGAATTACTTGGAATTTAACTCATTCTAAATGAGTACTCCGGGGTTGAGGTATTTAGGTTTGTGCCAATTGTTTATCTCTTGGAGATAACTACTTTAATATTTCATAAACGCATGACTCGTTGTCTATGCATAAATTAATTTTTCAACCTTAACTCATCGATTTAAGGTCAGGTTAGGTTACTTCCGACTACTCTTCCTATAACTTTGTGATCAAAATTCATGCTAAACAAGCAACCTTTTCCTTGATAATTTATGTAGTTGACAAACGATAATTTCCTAGATTTATGCATCGTAAGAATCATTTCATGCTTTGCACTTTCCATGATGATTCATTGCGAAGAGGATATGGGTTAAAAGTGTGATATGCAGTTTATACTTCTAAGCTTAAATGAAGTATACTATTTTAATGGGCAATAATCTAGTTTATAATTCATTTCATAGCATAAAGCTATTTGCTAGAAATGCATTTATGCTTCCTTTATTTTTTGAATGTTCTATTGAAAGTATTAACGACTAAGTTTCTTCATCGTGAGTATTTAGGAAAAAAATTATATCCCCTTTCTAACAATTAACCTTGCATGATTGAATTATAACAATATCAAAATAAAAATTAGGAAGGAAAACCTGGGCTTGGGGTGAGATATCCATGTGGATGTTGGGAGAAGACCCTCCCGCGACTGCGCCTTGGACTTTCTTAGGAGGCATCACAGTTGTAGTCTTTTAGAGGTGGAAGCAGCTTTACAACTCCTCTTTGGAATTCCACCATCGCTCCGTTGCACCGTTCGTCGAAAGTAGTTTTAGAAGGCTCCCTCCTTGAAATAGGGATTTTGGAAGGGAGTGCTTCAAAATTTCTCACGACTAAGACCCATTGAATCCATGGGGAAGGCTTAATGGCCTTTGTAAATTCGCACGAACGGGGAATAGAAAGGTATGGAAAAGAAACAAGGTGCGGGAGAGCTCCAAGGGTTATTTTTGCATGGCCTAAAGGGGATTTTTAACAAAACATGGGGGGAAAAGAAAAGGTTATTTGGAGTAACCTTTTATGGGGGAAAACCCTAAGGGGAGAAACTCCAAGGGAAAGTAATAACCATAAAGGTTATAAATAAGGTTGTAAGGACCCTTAGGCAAATTAGGAGAAAAAGGGGCTTATGAGAGTTTACACATCGGGGGGTGAAAGGTTTTGAAGCCAAGGGAAAGGCTTAAAGGATAAAACATGGGGGGAGTGGTTTGAAGAGGCCACAGGAAGGGGGTGATTCCAAAGCCAGGGGGAAGGGCCTAAAGGAATTTAAACACACAGGGGGGGGATGATGATTCCGAAGCCTAAAGAAAGGGGGCTAATGGAAAAATAAAAACACGAGGGGGGGGTTTCAATATGTCACAAGGGAAGGGAGATAAGGGATTTTACACACAGAGGGGGGGTGTTCAAGGCCCAAGGGAAAGGGGGCTTGTAGGGGGTTAAAGCCGGGTGGGGGGGGGGGGGGTAGTAAGACCTTTAAGGCCTGAGATCTTTTGGGGGGAATAGGGGCTTATGAAGCTCCTTTTTAGAGGCTTCTAGGAGCTTCACGTGTGGCAGGAGGAAAAAAAAAGAGTGGAAATGTGGACGCGTGGCGGTACACGACATCTCCACCGCTCCCCTCTCACAACAACCGCGACATCCTCTCCCTCACGATCCTCTCATAGCAGCAGCAGGCGCAGCCCTTTTTTTTTTCCCTTCCTCCTTCGTCCCCCATGGCAGCAGACCCCCCTTTGTTTAAATAGGGGAGGGGAGGGGGATCCTCCCTCTCTATGTGTCGAGAGGCATGGCATTCCCAGACCTGCGAGCTCCCACCGAGGAGCTTCCGCTTCGTTTCTATTCCCCTCTCCTTCTAGCAAAACAGTCGGCTGGGGAGGGGAATAAGAAAAAAAAATTGCATTATCCTAAAGAAATTATCAAATTTTCCATATCATTATCCCCATTACTTAAAAGGGGGTTCATGTGTGATTTGGTATATTACACTTTATGGTAATATTGTTTTGCAAGAGGGTTTAGCGCATGTACATAGCAAGCATATATTGGTTGCATTGATTGCTATGGCTGATGCAAAAACTCAACAAGAATCATTGCAATCATTTCTAAAATCTATAAAATAATGAGTAAAGCCAATCACTCTCTTACAGACACCATTATTTATATGGGAAGTAATATGATTATGAGTAGCATTCATTTCCTTCTTAGCCATATGCTTCTCATGAGTACCATGGACACTAATGTGATTATTCCATTGTTGATCTATAAAGTGATGATGTTGGCAACATTTTGTCTAAAATCCGTAAATCTTGATAATTAGCCAATGATCAAATCATCATAGAATTGCATGATCAAGGGTTATATTATAGATGTGATGAACCAATGTATTATAATCACAAAGACATGTGTAGAGCAAAGAATGCAAGGATATTTGTGGTACTTGAATATTCAAATGAAGATGATAAAGGAAATCATACTGAATAAAATTTTCATGTTGATCAAGTGGGAGATAATGAGTTTAAATTTGCAGCCTATGAAGTTTTTGATGAGGAAGACCATGACCATGGAGTTCTATTAGACTCACTTGCTTATGCTTTTGAGGATTCACAAGTACGTGGATATTATTTCACGAGTGATGATAGCTATGATTTGGTGGTCATGAATTTAATTCATGGATAGGATGTCACATTTTCTTTTGACACAGGAGACAAAGGGATGAACCAAATACTTTGCATGGACCAACATTACTTTGGGAATGATGTCCTTACCTTCAAGAAATTTGAGAAAATATTATGCTAACTAGTGGGCTTTGTTTCATTGCAAATATAGATCTCTATTTTGGGCTAGTTTTAATGCTGCATTAATATTAGATATGCATGAGTCATAGGGGTTGAAAGTACTTAAAGAGAAGTTCATTTGGAACTATAGCATGTCTAATTCGGATCGGCCAACCCAAAGCTATTACAAATTTAGTATAGCAAGGCCTACAAACATCATAGATTCTCCATCTCAAAGGAGCTCTTAATGAAAAAATTTTGATCCAATGTTTCATTTTCATATTTCCGAATGGCTACTCTTCTTCTTAGAGCTCTACAAACAAGTTGAGCTTGCCATCCTCAACATTTAAAATAACATCATCCACAACTTCTTCGTCTAACTCTCAAGCTATAATCTTTTCCTCATCCTGAACTAAATTTTCCACTACATATATATCTTCATCTCTTCTCTTGAAAATTTTGATTTTCTTACATATAATAGATGTCTTCAAGACTAGTTCAATCAAGCTTAGTCCTAGGTAGTATTGTCATATGTATGCTTCACCTTGTATGGTCCAAGTCACCTTCTCACCATCTTGTGAGTAGTGTAATATTGATTGTCCAAGCTAATATAAAACATCAATACCCATTCTCCCTCTTTAATTGCTTTAGGTTGTAGCCTATGTGTAATATACCCCCCCTTAATTTTTTTAAAAAAAACTTTTATGCAAATTTTTTCCCTCTCTCTCTCCCCGCCGGGAGAGAGAGAGGGAGTGAAGTGTGTGTTCAAGGGGGCATGTAGCCCCCAGGTGGGAGGGGTGGTGCCCATCTCCCCCCCCCCCCACCATGTAAGGGAGGCTCCCCCTCCTCCTTGGGCTTAGCAGCAGGTCCTTCCCTCCCCCCCTCCTCGTGCTTCGCCACCTCCCCCCTCCGTTGCGGCAACCACAAGAGACCCCCTCCCTGGTTTGGGTAGCACCCCCCTGGTCGTCCACATTCAAGTCCCCCCCCCCCTCGTTCGTCAGGCGAAGAAACTCCCCCCTGGGCTTTCGTTAGGAGACCCCCCCCATGAACACACACACACACGCACACACACACACAGAAGACATTAGAAGAAGAAGAAGAAGAAGAAGAAGAAGAAGAAGAAGAAGAAGAAGAAGAAGAAGAAGGAGAGAAGAGAGAATGAGAAGAAGAGAAGAAGAAGAAGAAGAGGAAGAAGGAGGGAGAAAGGGAAGGAGAAGAAGAGAGAGAGAGAAGAAGAGAAGGAGGGAGAGAGGGAAGGAGAAGAAGAGAAAAAGAAGAAGAAGAGGAGCAAGAAGAGAGAGAGAGAAGAAGAGAAGGAGAGGGAGAGAGGGAAGGAGAAGAAGAGAAAAAGAAGAAGAAGAGGAGCAAGAGAGAGAGAGAAGAAGAGAAGGAGAGGGAGAGAGAGAAGGAGAAGAAGAAGAGAAGAAGAAGAAGAAGAGGGAGAGAGAGAAGAAGAGGAGGGGAGAGAGAGAAGAGGAAGAAGAAGAGAAGAAGAAGAGGGAGAGGGAGAGACAGAGTAGGAGAAGGAGAGAAGAAAAGAAGAAGAAGAGGGAGAGAGATAGAAGGAGAAGAGGAGAAGAAGAAGAAGAAGAAGAGAGAGAGAGAGAGAGAGAGAGAGAGAGAGAGTTGGTGAGTAGAGAAGGTGTCGAGGGCCGTGTTTGAGGAGCCGGTTGGAGAAGCCATCTTTTTTCAAGCCACCCCCTCATCGGCAAAGGTCACCTTACTCACAACCTTTCCTTCCCAAGCCTGTCATCTTGAAGGCCCATTAAGGTCCAGACTATCCAAACTCCATGTGGTAAATGGCTCCCAAAAAGAGAGTTGCAGAAAGTGTAAGTGCCAAAGCTACCAATGGTATCTGTAATGCGGGAGAGGCGAGGAGAGCAACCAACACAGAAAATGGCCCTACGATCACAAATCAAACCCAGGTTCTTTTGATGTCCTAAGCTTTATAATTAATTCTGTATTATTTCAAGAAGAAGAAATAAAGGGGTAGTTACATGCTTGGAACAAGAACGAGCCTTAGGATTTTGGTTTACTCCAAGTGATAGGTTGCATGCATGAAATGGTAGAGCATGGAGTTTGCATAAGTTCATATGCATATAATGATAGCTTTCACACACATAGAATGATAAGGTTTTCAAATTATTTCACATAAAATAATAGCTTTTAAACCAATTCAGTGCATGAATAGTGTGGTACTATGCAGAATTTTCCAATAAAACTTAGCCATCATGCACATGGTGCGTTTAATATATTAGTTCATCCTAAAAGACCTTTAACTCTCTTCATACCTGGCAACGAATACTTAATCCTATTACACCGGATCTCATGTGACTTGTAGATATGAAAGTCTAGGTTTTTATCCATCAGTGCAATTGCACCCTATGAACGGAACTAACATTTTATGTGTTTATTTTAACCACGATTGCGAAGCGTGAATTTTAGATCTTGCTTCCGCTTGTGCTTTCACTTCAAGGCTCACCTCCCTTCAATTGGTATCAGAGACTTCTTCTTTGCGAGCTCGAGCTTGGTCTGGCACACTCTCAGCTTCCATTCAAATACCTACAACAATCATCTCTTTGTTGGTAGCCATAGCCACTCTGTTTGAGCTTCCTATTGGTTGCATTATTCTTGGGCACTCTTTGAGCCTTTTTGAGCAAGTCTTGGAGTAGCCCCCCAAAGCCCTCACCTTGTTGCTGCAGCATCACGTTGTGTGGAAGAAGCCCTTTTTTAATAGCAGCTCATGTTTTTCATCTCCTATAGAATATCTTCTTCATTGGGCATCTATACAAGCACTTATACACTTGGTTTTGATGCTTGGCATTGATCTTTCCACTCTTGGCATTGGATTTGAGCAGAGAGATGGAAGGGACACATGCATCTAGACTGTATCCTGAAGGCCTAGATGAAGAGTCTTATGTTGCCAAGTGTGTTAACTGAACTTGGTTGGAGGGAGATGAGTAAAGAACTGGAAGAATAAAAGACCCTTGGTTGGATTGCGAATAAGGCATGTGCGTTGCCTTGGATTGTACTCCTTAACTAATTCAAGGAAAAACACTTAATGCTTTAGGTTAAAAGCCTGGAGGGAGAGACAGGAACAGTTATCTCCGACTGTCTGCCTGGCCCTATCCAAGGGGGTTGTTAGCCGCACCGGGTATATGGACCTAACCCGCCGCAAGGGGTCTCTCCGTGGGTGCTGCTTGGAGCAGGAGGACGCTTGGGTGCTAGGGGAGGCTCTGGCTATAAATTCCTTGCCTTTGAATCCCACACAAGAGGCCAATGTGACTCGATATGGGATCTCGAGACTGATGTAGTAGACTACGGGAAAAACTTGGAGCAGTAATCCTATAGGTTGCTGGGATAGCCTTCGGGCATGATACTTGATGTACTCCAAGATTATGATAAATAAAGATCAAATATTTGAGAAAAAGAAACTTGCTTGACATTGTTTCTGTGTTAGTGCCTAAGTTACGTGAAGGAACTAGTGATTAAATGGATTAATTAAGGAAGCTGCTTTTGCATGTCAAATGTAATGTGGTAGGCAATTAGATAACCAAGCAAACTGAGGAAAGTGCGGTGGACGTGACTTGGGTCCATCCTACGGAAGGGTGGTTCTGATTAGTTGGGAAATTTTCTCTAAAGACAAGGTAGAGAGACTATGAAGACCTAGCATCAGTGGATTTAGAATCCCGATTTATGCTATTTTAGGGGAAAGGAATGGGACTATGCCCTATGGAAGAGAGGTTGAGCTTTGCATCCCTCTCGTTTCCCATTCTCCATGAACCAAGTGCATCATGAATCTACTTTGTCAACTCTATTGTTCCCATGCAAAGTGGTTCATCTGGAGCTCAACGGTAGCTACTTCCTAGAGACCTTGCTGATAGGAAAGGAACCCTGACTTCAGGTCAATCCTAAGTGGGAACGGTTAGATACTTCCGCTCGGGGCTGACTCAAACCTTGTGACATTTCTTGTGAGTGCCAGGTGGAGCTTCCTAGACCCTCTTCTCGATGGGCTACTAAGACATGTCCCACAAGCGGATGAGCGGACACGTTACAGTTGGTATCAGAGCAAACCAACGGGATCTAAGGATTACAAGGGTACTTAATAGAGGAAAATAAAGGTACTAAGGGACAAACAAGGGAAGGTGAGTAGAATAGAGCAGTGCTTTCTATTGAAAATTTTTCTTTATTCACTTATGGATTGTGGGTTATAGAATCATGAAGTAAGTTCTTAGTGTTCTAGGTCATGTACATGACTGCAATGCGTGCTTCAAATTATCATCAGAGGCTTGGCATGATGGATATTTTGGACCACATCTATAATCCTTTGCCCTTGTATGTGAAATGGAGATGGACAGGAGACTTAGGAATATACTACATAGCAGCCCACCGACTTGTGTACCTTCAGACTAACTTGAAGAGAATCAAGTGGATGGAGGATTTAAAGATCGTGAAGTTGTTGATCTTTGTTGAAGCTCACGTAAATGCAAATTTGCACGTTAGCAGTCGGCAAGTCAAGCAGAACAAGTAAGCCTATGAAGAAGTGACCCAGGCGATCTCTGCCGACAAAATCAAAGTGTTAGGGCACTATGAGAAGAATGGGTATCAAAGGAAGGGATAACCCAAGCTTCCTATGACTTACCGTTTTCTAAAAATCCATGACCCCACTCCATACTATTATTCCGTCCCTGTAGCCGATTGTAACACAATCCTATTTTTCCCAAACTAATGTATCAATCAGCTTGTCCTTCTTATCTGAAATAAATGTACTCAAAGCGTTATGCCCTCATGAATGAATGAATAAGACTTTTTACTATTGTCTATCTTGATCGTAAATGTTAACTAAGGTGTTAAGTGGCCAAATCACTTCTCTAAAAGCTATGCTAGTCGTATTAACGTAATATGGGGAACATTTGATAAGATGTTAACATAAAGAATCTTATTGCCTAGATGCAACCCCAAGCGTAGGTTCCAAGTCCGACTCCTGCACTAAGTCCAGTTGTGGTTCAAGAGTAGAAGTTCCTTCTCAAACAAATTAAGCCACCCGAGTTTGATGGCAAGGGAAGGACTGTTCAAGCCGATGCCGAGATCTGGATTGAGTCCATGGAGGACTATTTTGAGGCAGTAGGAATTGCACTTGCTGACCAAGCCATGCTCGCCAAACTTAAGCTTACAGTCGAAGTGAGACTTTGATGGAAATAGTGATGCAGAGACCAAGTGATCTCGGAGGGGATAGTCACTTGGGATAAGCTTAAGGAAGCTGTGTGAGGAGGTATCTACCTACCACAGACAAAAGATGAATGAATTCTATGACTTGAAGCAGTTAGGATTGTCCCTAGAAGTTCATTTCACTCCTAAAGTATGCATCCCCAATTGATATGGCACAACAGGTGTCAAAATTCTTTGTTGGGTTGAATCCACCCATAAACACTCGATTGGAATCAATGTGCCCAATGGACCTACAAAGACACACTCATTCGTGATGCTCCAATAATACAGGAAGTACAGGCCAAACCAAGGAACAACAGGATTTGGCTTTACTAAGATCAGAATAAGGGTATGTTTAAGGCCCAGACTAAGAGAGCGCAGGGTCAGAATCAGGGCCAAAGAAAGAAAGCTAGGGCCAATGCTGTCAACAACTTTGTTTCTACACAAAGTAATGATCGCAACCCACGTTGCTTCCATTGCAATGAGCTTGGACACTTCAAGAGGGAGTGTCCCAAGCTTAGCAGAGGACATCGCCAAGGGAAATTCCAAGGTCAAAATAGAGCTGCTCATGGCCAAGGAACCACCATCATGGCCAAAGGGAGAACCTCCAGTGTTTCCAACAAGGACCTGGACGATGAAGAAGACCCATCCATGGATGTTGACATTGAGAGGGAAATGGTTCATGCCACTCTTTACAAGAAGGGTCCAAATCGCCAATTCTCGGTGATTCAAACTCCATCAGAATATCAAGGTAAAAGCTTCAAAACCCTGATTGACTGTGGCAGTACACATTCCTTCATTTCACCAATCTGTGCAAAAAGATTAGGGATAGCCACAATAAATGCACCTACTTTACTTGTGGAATTAGCAAATGGTCGTGAGGTCACTTGTACTAGGTAAACTGCTAAGGTGAAATCCCTATTGGGTGGGAAGCCAACTTTGGTGAGATTCAGGGTAATGAACATAGGTATCCACGAATCTTTACTCAGAATGGATTGGCTAATACACAATGATGCACAAATCCACTGTGGGAAGGGCCAAGTCTCCTTCCGAAATACTAAAGGGGAACTAGTTACCATTCAAGGAGAGGCTAGTAAGCCAAAAATACAGTTGGCAAAAGCAACATGGATAATAAAAGGTGTTAGAAAGGGCCTACCTGTCTATCTGATGAAACTGAATAAGCTAGATCAGAATCAGGAATTTGGGGAAGAATCATCATGATTAAAGGAATACGCAGACGTATTTCCTAAAGATCTGACATAACTTCCTCCTCAAAGGAAAGTCGACCACAAAATCAAACTTGTGCCACGAGCTGCACCAATCGCAAAAAGGGCGTATAAGATGTCCATTCTGGAAGCTATCTAACTGAAGGAGCAACTCAAGCAATTGTTAAACCAAGGCTACATCCGTCCTAGCAGTTCACCATGGGGAGCTCCAGTGCTATTCCATCGTTGACTATAGAGGGTTGAATCAATCAACCATAAAAAATAAATACCCCATTCCAAGAATAGATGAATTACTTGACTGTCTTCAAGGAGTGAAGATCTTCTCTAAGATAGATCTTAGATCCAGATACTATCAGATAAGGATCAAAGAAGAAGATATCCTGAAGACTACTTTCAGTACAAGGTATGGACACTTTTAAATTCCTAGTGATGTCATTCGGGCTAACAAATGCTTCTACTACATTCAACAGGTTAATACACGATATCTTTAGGCCCTATCTTGATGACTTCGTACTTGTCTTCTTTGACAATACCCTAGTCTACTCTAAATAAGAAAAAGATCATGAACCCTAGCTTCGCATTGTTCTTGAAATAATGAGAGCACACAAACTTTATGCCAAGAAGAAGAAGTGTGTATTTTTTGAGCGATAGATTGAATATCTGGGATTCATTATATCAGCGGAAGGAATTTTAGTAGATCCAGCCAAGGTCAAAGATGTTTTGGAATGGCCAAAACCAACTTCTGTCAAAGAAATACATAGTTTTCTTGGGTTGATAGGATGGTACAGGATTTTCATTAAAGATTATACCTTGATTGCAGCACCTCTGACTAATCTACTAAAGAAGAAAGTAGCAATTGTATGGTCACCTGCCAAACATACTAGCTTTGACAAACTAAAGCAAAGCTTAGTATCAGCACCCATCCTAAAAATTCCTAATCTTAGTAAGGAGTTTGAAGTGGTAAATGATGCTAGTGCACTTGCTTTAGGATGTGTACTTATGCAAGGTCATCCCGTAGCATATTCTTCAAGAAAATTGAACAGCCATGAAAGGAATTATGCTACCCACGATCTGCAGCAGCAGAACAGCTATTGGCTGTCATCCATGCCCTCAAACTTTGGAGGCATTACTTGCTGTTGAGATATCGAGCTCCACTCGTGATATGCCAGGGTGACCGTTGTGCATTTATGTCACCGACTTGTGAGTTGCAGATGCGGTTGGTACACCGCCCATGAATAATAGCTAGATGACAGCTATCCTTATCTACTCTAGTTGGTGGCTCAGTTAGTATGCCACCTTAGTTAGTTGAGTTTGGTTTGAGACCCATATATAGGGTTCTTCTATTTCTTTGTATAAGAGTTCTTTAGGCTTACACAACTAAGAAGAGAAAAATTGTTTTCAGCCTCCACCTTTGTGTGTATTCCCCCATTGTACAAGCAAGAAAGCTACAAGTGAGACTCCTTCCTTCTCTCCCACAATCTTGACATGGTATCAGAGCCTTGTTCGTGGTAAGGAGCTCAAGAAAGCAAGCCAAGCTCGCGGTGTTCTGGTAAGAGGAGTAGTGTTGCTTTCATTTTCTGTTTTGGGAGCAGATCTCTGTAGGTAGCACAGCCGGAAATTGCAAGAGTGCATTGTCTCAGGTTGAGATGCCCTTCGCGGTGAAGCAAGAGGGAAGTATATGCTGCGGGAGAGGGCTTTAGCCATTGGCGACCTTGTTTTTTTTATTTGAGGCCATTTGGAGGCCTGTTTTGGAGGCGAAAGTTTTTTGCACGCACTCAAGAAAAGGCCCAGTTTTATACTGTGCAGCCACTGTTCTACAGGTCAGTGAAAAGTTACTGTAGAAATTGCATCGTATGCTTGTGCGTAGAGACATTGGGAGTTACAGAATTATCCTTGTTGCCTGTTGATGCAAAAACGTCACTAGGAAGTGACTATGTGGTCAAATACCATTTTTGTCAGTTTTGCAGATTTGCCTTTGAGAGGTTGAAATTGTGATCTTTGTAGTGACAGAATTTTTTGCAGTGTTCTGTAATGGCGTCTGATTCTCTCTCACAGATTGTCACTGAAAAGCTTGACAAGAACAACTTCCAAGCATGGAAGTTTAGAATGACGAATTTCCTTATGGGAAAAGGATATTGGGAATTGGTTGCAAGAAATAAAGAAGAACCAGTTCTTCTTGATGTTCCCAATCAATAGCAAATGCAGGCATTTAAAGCATGGCATGAGAGAGCCAGGAAAGTTATGTACTGGCTGTCTATCAGCATTTCAGACTCTATGATTGTGCATATTCAAGATGCAAGTACATCAAAGGAGGCATGGGATACTTTGTCAAAAATGTATAGCACAAATACGCAAGCCAGGAAAATGCAACTCAAGCAAGAGTTGCACAATGTGCAAAGAGAAAGTATGAGCATCAATGACTACCACATGAAGGTGAAGAAGATTTCAGATGCACTTGCTTCCATTGGGTCGCCAGTGGAAGATGATGACTTAGTTTCTATGACCTTGAATGGTCTAGGAAAGGATTATGCACAGTTTCGGACATCCATTTCAGTTCGTGAAAAATTTCTTGATTTTGAGGAGTTGATTGCTCTTCTAATTTCTGAGGAGCAGAGAAATGGTGGTGCATCTTCTTCAGGAGGAACTTCAAAAGAAGTTGTCTTCTACTCAAATGCTAGAAGAGATAGAGGCAGAGGCAGAGGAGGCCGATTTGGAGGTCGTGGTAGAAATCAGAATATGCAGCAAACTCAAGAAAACCAGTCCTATGGAGGAGGACACAATAACTCTAGAGGCAGGGGGAGCCAAAGAGGTCGTGGTGGATGGCAAAGAGGCCAAAATGCAAACAGTAATGTTGAATGCTACTACTGTGGTAAAATGGGTCATATGGCTAAAGACTACTATAAAAAGTAGAATGACATCATGAATGGAAAATTGGAACAAGGGAATTATGCATATTCTAGTAGATAGGGTGATGACAGAAATGAGCATTTGTTTATGGTGAAGCACATGAATAATTCTATGACAAGTGCAGAAGAAAGCAACAATGTATGGTATGTTGACTCAGGTGCATCAAACCACATGACAGGTTATGTAGAATGGATGGAGGATGCAAGGAAAATGAAAAAACCAGGATTTGTGGAGACTGGTGATGATACTACACATCCTATTGTGCAGATTGGAAAAATTCATTTGTCTATGCAGGATGGGAAAAAGAAATACTTGTCCAATGTATTTCATGTCCCGAATATCACCAAGAATCTGGTTTCTGTTGGTCAAATGGTTGAGCAGAGCTTGCAGGTCAGATTTAATCCTCATGGATGCTTTGTTGAGGATATGAAAAATAAAGGTCGATTGATAGCAAAAGGAAAGAAGAAGGGCAGAATGTTTACATTGGATGCAGACATGCCTGAATTGAGTGCAGCAATGTTTGCACATGGGACTGGTGTAGTTGTAGATGTTGATATCTGGCATAAACGCATTGGTCATGTTAATGTATAGTGACTTAAATCAATGCAGACCCAAAATATTGTTGCAGGATTGCCTAAATTCAAGGTTGCAGAAATGCATAAGGTATGTGAAGCTTGTCAATTTGGAAAACAGGCAAGGAAACCATTTCCTAGACATGTTCAAGAAAGTAAGAAGCCATTGGAATTAATACACTCTGATGTGTGGACTACTAAAGCTACATCTCTTGGAGGCTATCATTATTTTGTCACTTTTATTGATGACTATAGCAGAAAGTTTTGGGTGTATTTTATGAAAAATAAAAGTGAAGTTTTTGGGCATTTCAAAACTCTTAAAACTATGGTTGAAAAAGAAACTAGCCTGCAAATAAAATGCCTAAGGTCAGATGGAGGTGGAGAGTACCTCTCAAATGAGTTTGCAAGGTTCTTGCAAGAGCATGGCATAAAGCAGCAATATTCATGTAGTCATACCCCACAACAAAATGGAATTGCAGAAAGGAAAAACATGCATATTGGAGAGGTATCTCGTGCCATGCTCAACGAAAAAGACTTGCCAGATTTTTACTGGGCTGAAGCAATTGCTACAACAGTCTATATAATGAACAGGACTCCCACTACAACAATACATGGGATGACTCCAGAGGAGAGGTATACTGGTAGGAAACCAGATATTTCTCATTTGAAAATTTTTTGTTACATTGCCTATATACATGTGCCAGATGAGTTGAGATCCAAGTTGGATCCAAAAGCTGAGAAGTGCATCTTTATTGGTTACTCTCTACAGCAAAAAGGGTATAGATGCTATAACCCTTCTATCGTAAGTTTACAGTGAGCAGAGATGTTTTTGATGAGATGAGTAGCTGGTATAAACTAGTAAATGTGATTGATGATGTAGATGCACAAAACGGTAATGCTGCACAGAATTCACAGCAGCAGTCACAAAATATTAGTGGACCTGGAGCGTCCTCTAGCAGTGGTTCACATTCTTTGCCATGGACAGGCAGATTGAGATCAGGAGAATCTTCTCAAAGCAATGCAGATAGTGGTATTCAGGTATCACGAAAAGGAAAAGAGAAGGTAGATCAGCCCATGTTTGATGTGAATGCAGGTCACTCTTATGTGGATGGTGAATCTAGTGGCTCAGAACAGAGCATTGATGATGAGTTGGGTATTCCTTCTATTGTTACACCTGGAGTAAGCAAGACCAGGGATATTTTGAGAGCACCTGGGAGTGAACCTACTTTGCGCAGGTCTACTAGAGCTAGGTATCCTGTGGATAGGCTGAAATATAATGGATTTACAGCCATTCACGATGCATATATGGTCAAAGTGATACAAGAACAAGAACCCACTTCTTTTGAGCAAGCCATGGGAAAAGAAAAATGGGAGAAAGCCATGGATGAAGAAATGGATGCCTTAGAAGCAAATGCTACATGGAAATTGGTACCTTTGCCTAAAGGTAAGAATGCAATTGGCTGTAAGTGGGTTTATAAGGTGAAGCACAATGCAGATGGTTCTGTGAAGAGATACAAGGCAAGATTAGTGGTCAAGGGGTATGCACAAACATATGGCATTGACTATGAAGAAACATTCAGTCCGGTTGCAAGGATGGCAACCGTAAGAGCAGTCATTGCTATGGATGCATAAAAGGAATGGTCTTTACATCAGATGGATGTAAAGAATACCTTCTTGCATGGTGATTTGCAAGAAGAGGTATATATGGAGCAGCCACCAAGTTATGTGCATGCTGTTCATCCTGAGTTTGTTTGCAGGTTGAAGAAAGCCTTGTATGGCTTGAAGCAAGCACCTAGAGCATGGTCTGACAAGATAGGACAGTATCTTGTCACTATTGTATTTCAGATTTCCAAGGCAGATTTCTCACTTTATGTGAGAAAAACAGAGAAATGTATTATGCTACTTGTCATTTATGTTAATGATTTGATTATGACAGGTGACAGTGATGAAGATATCCTTCATGTGAAAATGCTATTGAAGCAGAAGTTTGAGATGAAGGATTTGGGAGAGTTGCGTTATTTCTTGGGCATTGAGGTGATTAGATCACCAAGTGGGATACAGCTCTTGCAGAGGCAGTATGGATTGGACATGCTGTCCAAATATGGGATAACAAGCTGTAAGACTATTTCAGTTCCTTTGGAGCAGAATGTGAAGCTGAGCACAGATGTAGGCGAGCTTCTTGAAGACCCTACTATGTACAGACACATAGTAGGAAGTTTGATTTATATGACTATTACCAGGTCAAATTTGAGCTATGCTGTTGGATTGGTAAGTCAGTTTATGCAGGCTCCAAGGAAACTGCATTTGGATGCGACTAGATGCATACTCAGGTATGTGAAGTCCACATTGCAGTATGGACTATTTTATGAGACTGGAGTTCAGATACAGTTGCATGGATACACTGATGCTGATTGGGCTGGTAGTATTTCTGATAGACGATCTACCAGTGGATATGTGTTCTCTTTTGGGAGTGCTGCAGTCACTTGGAGCAGCAAGAAACAGCCTACAGTTGCCTTGTCGCACAGAGGCTGAGTACAGGGGCGCAGCAATGGCTGCATGTGAGGTAGCCTGGTTGCATAAGCTACTTTATGATATGCATCAGCCTACAGATGGGCCAGTTGTCATTTATTGTGACAACATGAGTAGTATACACTTGGAAAATAACCCAGTCTATCATGCTAGAATAAAGCACATTGAGGTGCATTATCACTATGTGCGGGAGAGGGTTTTACTAGGTCTTATTGATCTAGTTTATGTCAGCACAGAGAATCAGATAGCTGACATATTTACGAAGGCATTGGGCGCAGAGAAGCTGCGCAAGTTCAGAGACCTGTTTGGTATGCAGGAATTGGGATTGAGATCGAGGGGGAGTGTTGAGATATTGAGCTCCACTCATGATATGCCAGGGTGACCATTGTGCATTTATGTCACCGACTTGTCAGTTGCAGATGCGGTTGGTACACCGCCCATGAATAATAGCTAGATGACAGCTATCCTTATCTACTCTAGTTGGTGGCTCAGTTAGTATGCCACCTTAGTTAGTTGAGTTTGGTTTGAGACCCATATATAGGGTTCTTCTCTTTCTTTGTATAAGAGTTCTTTTGGCTTACACAACTAAGAAGAGGAAAATTGTTTTCAGCCTCCACCTTTGTATGTATTCCCCCATTGTACAAGCAAGAAAGCTACAAGTGAGACTCCTTCCTTCTCTCCCACAATCTTGACACTTGCTAGGTAACAAATTTTCCTGAGTGATGGACCACGAGAGTCTTAAATGGATCTTCACCTAGAATGAGCTCAATATGAGGCAACGTTGATGGATCGAAGTGCTGGAAGAATATGATTTTGAAATCAAATATAGGCTTGAAAAAGAGAATGTAGTTGCCGATGCACTCAGTTGCAATGCATTTCTAAACTCTCTTATTTTGTAAGATCCATCAATGGCAATGTCTCTAGCCACAAAGGTATCAATGCCAAACAACCCGATTCTTGAGCTAGCAAAAGATGAGGCATATCATGACCTAGTCTATTAGAAAATGCTAAGGGAGATCCCCATCAGGGATCAAGACCCAAAGCTAAAGATGAAGTATCAAGAATTCTCTGTCAGTAGTAGACTTGTCCACTTTAGGATAATCCCTGCAAGCCAAACTCTCAAGCAAAAGATACTGTGGGAAGCCGATAACTCCCCTTTCTTAGGACATCCTAGTTATGCCAAGACCCTTAATGCGGTCAAGAAGAGCTATTATTGGGAAAGGCTCAAGGGTGACGTTCTCAAATATGTCACGGAATGTTTATCTTGTCAATGTATCAAGGCAGAACATGTCAAAATGCCTGGGAAATTGCAACCACTTGACATCCCACAAATGAAATGGGAGTTCATTGGTATGGACTTCATTGTTGGCCTACCCAAGTTCAGGGAGGATACAACTCTATTATGGTTGTAGTGGATATGCTCACCAAGGTCACACATCTCATCCTTGTCAAGAAAAATTACAAAGCTTCGGACATCGCAAGATTATTCATCAATGAAATATTCAAACTGCATGGGTTACCCAGAAGAATCATTAGTGATCATGACTTTCTGTTCACATCACCTTTCTAGAGGGCTATCTTTGAGGCTATTCTTTCACTATAGCTTACCATCCCAAACTGATGGTCAACAATATTTGCCACTCGTTGAGTTTGCCTACAATGCCTCTTACCAACAGAGTATTCAGATGACCCCTTTTCAAGCATTGTATGGGCATGATTGTTGTACCCCTTTGAAATTCTCAGATCCAACTTTGAGGGTAGAAGCCTCAAGGCAGATGTTGGAAGACATGGATGATCAAATCAAATCAATAAGAAAAGACATTCAAGCTGCCAAGGATAGATAGAAGGCTTACGCTGACTTAAAACGGCAAGACAGATCCTTCATTGAAGGTGATATGGTCTTCATTCACGTACGCCCTAAAAAGAGTTCATTATCCTTGGGAGAGTACAAGAAGCTAAGTCTGAGGTATTGTGGACCCTATAAGATCACTAAGTGCCTAGGGTCTAATGCTTACAGACTATAGCTGCCCGTAACCCTAAAGATTCATAATGTATTCCATGTTAGCCTATTGAAAAAGTATCTACCTAATCCTGTAACGTGTCCACCTGTTCCCTTTCAGGACAGGTCTTCGCAGTCCATTGGGAAGACAGTCTAGAAGACTTCGCCCAGCACTCCCATGGAATGTTATGGGGTTTGTAATCTAGGACTTCTCGCCTCTGCCACGTAGCAGAAGTATTCTCGCCGTTCCCAACTTAGGATCGACCTGAATCAGGGTTTCTCCAGCACTCCCATGGAATGTTATGGGGTTGGCAATCTAGGACTTCTCGCCAGGACCGACCTGAATCAGGGTTTCCCCTGTTGGAAACTTGGAGGAAGACGAGAGACGAAAGGAAGAGAGGAGAGATATGAGACGCCGGAAGTGGAACCCCAGAAGGGTGTCAACTGAGCACACATGATAGGAAAATATAGAGGGGACTTGGGGCGCTATATATAGACAAACTATATATAGCTAACAGGGGCACTATATATAGATAGACTATATATAGCTAACACCCCCGCTCAAATAAAGGTCCCTTACTATGGATGAAAAAACCTTTGGGGACTCAAGGGAAAAACCCACAGCTCTATATAGACCTACCGTTATATTAATATTCAAAATATAAAATTACAAAGTTGAACTTACAAGAGCCTATTCATAGGCATCAAAGGAGCTACATCACTCGTGAATTACAACATCAACGGAGAAGGAGCTACATCACTTCTGAATTACTATAGATAAATGAAGGAGCTACATCAATCTTGAATTACAATAGATGAAGTAATCGAAGGAGATAAAGGGCCATGAAGGAGATAAAGGGCCATGAAATTGCTTTATCTTGAGTGTGGATATAATCGGCTATGCAACATAATCTGTGACATCAAAAACTTAATAGAAAATGTTATATCAACATTAGAACACAATCACAATGTCATAAATCAACTCAGCAGCTAGAATATACAATGAAAATTTCATCAGCTCATCAGGTAGAATATACGAAACAGCAGATGGCATACAACCAACAAATGGAAAGAATAATGGATGAGATAAACATTATCAAGACGAAAACATTAGCTTCAACATCAGCTCCTTAGCTAGAATAGATAAAATATCAAGTTAAATAAACATAAGCTTGAACAGAAGAGTCAGCTGGAAATAGACAAACAACAGCTAGAAACAATGAAACATCAGCAGGAAAGAACAAAACACAACTGGGGACAAGATGAGCATTAGCAAGATGAAAACATTAGCTGCAACATCAGCTCCTTAGCTAGAATAGATAAAATATCAAGTAGAATAAACATAAGCTTGAACATACGAGTCAGCTGGAAATAGATAAACAACAGCTGGAAACAATGAAACATGAACATTAAAGAACAAAACACAACTCGGAACAATGAAACATCAGCTGGAATAGATGAACATACTGGAAACAACGAAACATCAACTCATATATCATAAGCTAGAATAGACAAACATTAGCTGGAATAGAATAGAAAACGAAAAGAATGAAGCATTAGCTGGAACAACTCAAGAGCTAGAATAAAGAACGAAACATGGTTTGGAACAACTCAACAACTAGCTACAATAAAGAACAAAACATCAGCTGGAACAACTCAACAGCTGGAATAATAAGGAATGAAACATGAGCTGGAATAACTCAACAGCTAGAATAAGGAATGAAACATCAGCTGGAACAACTCAACAGCTGGAATATTAATGAAACATCAGCTCACATTAGCTATAATATAGACAAAATGATATGAAATGTAGCATGAAGAGCCAAAAATCAGCTAGAATACGATCATCAGTTGGAAAGAATAATAGACGAGATGCAAACAGATTATGAGCTTGTACTAAATTGTGCAAATGAAACATCAACAAAAATGTCATATCATTAGCTAGAATATCAAGAGCTCATCAGCTGTGCAACATCAACCAAAGATCATCAGTTGGAAACATAATATCAAGACAAAACATTTGCTAGAAAACATATCATGAACTAGAATATCATTAGCCCATTAGCTGAAACATAAAATAAAACCCTCAAACATGACAGACAGTGACTTTTGAAGTATTACTGATAGTGATAGGCCTATATAGACCACGCCACCTCATACCTCCTCCTCTTCATCTGATTCAATAATCATACACACTGATTTATTAGAACTCTGCTCCAATTTACTTCTAAGAAGCTTTTTCTCATCTTCCAAAGCATCACTTGTTGCATTTCCATTCTTTTTCAAGATGACAAACTGCTTGTTATCTTCCAAAGCACTGCTTATTCCATTCCCATCCTGTTTCAAGCTGTTAAACTACTTGCTACCATCCTTCAAGGTACCAGCTGATCCATGTCCATCCATGTGGTTTGTCTTTTGAGATTTGGGCCCTTTTTGCTTCTCCTCTGATGATGCCTTTCTCTTTCTTGCCATGGTTGAGTCAAACTGCTTGATATCTTCTAAAGCACTGCTTGTTCCATTCCCATCCTGTTCCAAGCTAGCAAACTGCTTGTTATATCATGGCCTACGTCTTTGTTGCCAAGTCCCTCTCCTCAGCATCCCTGTGAATAGTTCCAATGGTTGCCCATCAGGAATTTCGTTCAGTAAAACCAGGGAGTCTGGAGCTTCCTGCAGGTGTACTTGTGTGTGGGCGTGTGGATGCAGGTTATGACACTGTCCTAACAAAGGAGGCTCTCCAATTTGTAGCCTCTTTGGAGAGGGCATTCAGGCCACCTGTAAAATATATCCTCTCATGCAGAAAAGAGCAGCAGGCCAAGTATGATGCAGGAGAAGTCCCTTCATTCGATCCAGCAACCAGGCTCGTTGGTGATAGTGACTGGGTGTGTGCCAAGACACCAACTGTCATTGCAGATTGGAGAGTGGAAATTATAGGTCCTGTGGAGCGGAAGATGGTTATAAATGCATTGAATTTTGGAGCCAAAGTATTCATGGCGGACTTTGAGGACTCTTTAGCTCCTTCATGGGGTAAATCTGTGGAGTCCCGCCAGGCTGCGGTGGAAGATGCCATGGCGCAGCATCAGGATACTGAAATTTGTTGGCTCTAGATGCAAGAAATGGCCACTGGCAGGAGCAATCGTCTTGATAAGGCTGGGACATAGAGAATGTTCCCTAGTCTCTGAAGCAAAAGGCTTGCCTTGGCTGTTTGAATCAGAATATTGTTGCCCTTTGTTCTTATCAGAGAGAGTCCGCATCTCAGTAGTCAGCCATGGAAATGATCTGATAGCTGTTAAAATGAGAACTGTCAAATTTCTGGGATTCAAATTCATCAGAATCTATATCTGTGTACTTAGCGCATAGGACAGAATCAATTATCCCATTGTGATCTTTATCCAGATGTTCAAAGCGATCAGTATCAACACAATCAGAACGGCTGACAAAGTGAGGAGAACCCTGCAATTCAGCAATCAGTATCAACACAATTAGAACGACTGACAAAGTGAGGAGAACCCTACAATTCAACCTCATCACCATCTGTGTCTGTGTAGCCAGAGGAATCAACAATTTCATCGAAATCTGTATCTATGCGAGAGCCATCAGCATCAAGCAAATCATAGCTAGGCCCTAAGAGGGAGAATGTTGCACCTAACAGGGAAGATGATTCTATATTCATCTTCCTATGCTCATGATACAAGTCTTTTTCATTATTCCTACACCTATCCTTCCCATGTCTGCCGCGATGCCAATGTGCTGCGAGCTCACTAGCCCTATCAAAAGCCCGGGCAGACACAAGATCAGCCCATGAAAACTGAACATTAGCACACTTCTTCAGTAGGCGAGTGTCTCCCACAACTACTGTGTGAAGTTTCATTGCTTGGGCTTGCTGCAGCACATGACCAAAGCCCGAATCATCAGGCACTTGAACCCCTGCCTGCTTGAGCTACTACATGAGGCCATAGCCAGACTTCGGGGTGATGATTCCTTGGGCTGCGTTATAGTACCGAGCCTCCTTCTCAGTGAGGCTGTCTATGAACTTTTGCCTGCGCTTGCCGCACAGGGACTCAAGCCTGTGCATGCGCTGAAGGAGGCGGCTTGTTGTCGAGGTCCTAGAACACAGAAACTCGACCCGGCGGCCTGCTGGGGTCATCTCTGTCATTGTACATGTATGGAATCTCTCACCATCAGCAGCAACACCAACGTCAACATCGATCTTGGCGTAGACATCATCGTCGACACATGCCTTTCCAGTGCAACTCGAGAACGTCTCCTCATCCAGCACACGTGCATCGCTTTGTGATGTTGTAGAACCTCGCTCTGATACCATGTCGGAAACTAGGAGGAAGACGAGAAACGAAAGAAAGAGAGGAGAGAAGAGAGATATGAGATGCCAGAAGTGGAACCCCAGAAGTGTGTCAACTGAGCACACATGATAGGAAAATATAGAGGGGACTTGGGGCACTATATATAGACAGACTATATATAGCTAACATCCCCTAGTAGTCACTTTCCTAAACGGTAGTTAGCATCGAACCCCAAGCAAACTACTTTACGCAGAAAAGCCAGGGACAAAGTGGATTCATATTGCACTTGGTTCAAGGAGAATGGGAAATGAAAGTGATCCAAGGATCAACCTCTCTGCCCATAAGGCATAGTCCCATTCCATTCCCCTAAAACAACATAAATTGGAATTCTAGTAACCTAAACACTAGGTCAATGCCCTTGTTATTCATTTCCTTCGAGAAGAGCTCCTTGTTGTCCATTTCGATTGAGAAAAGTTCTCGGCCAACCAGGACCACCCATCCGTAGGACGGACCCATGGCCACATCCATGCAGTTTCCTCAACGTTGCTTTAGTTGTCTAATTACCTACCACAATTAGTTGGACACGCATAAAACAACTTCCTTAATTAGCTAGTTAGACACTAGTTCCTTCATGTAATCTTAGCACTTGACATAGAAAAACAGTGCCAAACAAGTTCCTTTTCAACATGTTATCTTATTTATCTTTGAAATACATCCATAAAGTCCAACCCGTAGACTAATCCATAATCCGCCCAAAGGCTATCCATAATCCGTGCGAAGGCTATCCAGCAATCCACAAGGATTACTCATCCAATATTTCGCCCATAGACTAGTATGTGGGCCTCGAGATCCAATCCCGAGTCACGTTGGCCTCTTATGCAAGGCCTGAAAGGAAAGGGATTTACGGCCAGAGCCCCCCCTGGCAGCCAAGCTTCCTCCTGCTCCAAGTAGCGCTCAACGGAGAGACCTCACGCGGTGGGTTCGGTCCACATTCCCAGCATGGCTAACAACCCCCTTGGTTAGGGTAAGGCAGACAGTCGGGGGTAATTGAAACTGCCTCTCTTTTCAGGCCTTCAACCTGAATCATTAAATATCCTTCCATCATTTAGTTCCTTGAGCAAACAATGCAAACAGTGTCCCTAAACTATTATAAGCACAATCAATTCCAGTGGGTCGTTTATTTGGCTAACTACTAAGGAGTGAGTCCTTCTCTCCGAATGCATCCAGCATTCGATCCGAGATCAATTGGGACTTGGAAAGATCCCTCAAGGGTTTTTTTGTTCACCCTTTTGTCCTTAGGCTAGGACCATACCATGTTAACCCAACTTAAACAATACTTTAGGTTTCATAAATCAACAGTAAATCCTGGTGACCATGTCGCTCTAACTTTATTGATCCTTTGCTTCGAAGAAAATACCTAACTTCCCTTAACTTGGCAATTTTCCCCAAGAAAGGTGATGTAACAGGATGACTACTCATCCTCTTGTAAGTTAAACTTACGTAAGAACCTACCAACCTCATTCCAATGGCAAAATTCTCTTGTGATCAAACCATGAGGCCATGCGACGTTGCAACTTATTGCACAAGTGTCGCATCTATTCCAAGGGATCATTTCACCCATTGAACGACATTTTTTGGTCAAGGAATTATGTTTAGACAACAAGCAAGGTTTAGGGTGTCTTCTTACCCAACCCAATCCTAATTGCACTAGGCCGACAATGTTCGGTCCTAGGCATTCCAACTCAATCCGAGTTTTAGCATTTGAAGGAATGATCATTAGGGTAGAAACCCTAGATCAGTAATTTCATGATTGTCCCATTGACCCAACATTCCATGAATGTGGGTAGGACCTTCTGGTTTGAGGGTTTCGACTTGGCAACAAGTGCAAAACTAGACCAAATCCTTAACGTGCTAAACCCTAGTTAGCACTTGGGGTATTTATCGTATCGATTGAACCATGCCTATAAAAATCCCTTGCGGGTTAGGTGATTTAGATAATTTGATCTACTTGTCTTGCGACAAGGACGAGCCATTCCTAGAGATGATAAACTTGATCTAAAGGATAAAACTAGTTGCAACATGTCACAATACACATAAACACGCGATTCATTGCTTCTACGTACCACTAGATTCGCAATAACCCTAACCTTTCTTGTTAAAATCAAAATGCATGATAATTTTCAGAATAACTTTCATAGAACCTAGTAGGACTTACATTTAAGAATCATGCTTACAACTCTTTTTCTAAGCTTTAGAATTTCATGCTTTAATAAACCATGCAACCTTCCCCGAAATGCAACTCTTGATGAATGAATTTTACACACGACGAATGTGCAACATGCAACCTTTTCCTAACTACAACATAGTTAAATGAAGTTCATGCTAATTAAAGCTAGAGTTAACATATTCCATTTTACAAGCACATGCCACATGCAAGTTTATAGAATCATTTCCGTGCTCTGCTATTTCCTACGAGTGTTAAGACTTTCCCTAATGAATCATTACAATGAAGATATTGCCTAAAAATGTGACATACGCTTAATCTTTCTATGTCTGGTCAAAGGTGCACTTAATAATTTGAACCTTATACTGATAGGCAATAGGTGTTCTAGGTTCTTCACTTTGAAATGCACGACAAGGCAACATACTATTAAGGTCATAAGATGGATAGACAATTTGAATTCATCACATTGAAAATACCAATGACCCAATTGCAAGTCATGAAGTAATTCTAGTAATTGTTCAAATAATCAAAATTTTTCCAATTGAATTTAACTAGGCTAGGTGAATTTGAATATGCATAGGTGCTTCCTAATCCATGAAGTTATCGTGCTTAATGCATTACTTTTGTGTGGAATCAAAATAGTAAAAACTTGGGTTTGTGGGCTTGGGGAGGTGTCCACGTGAATGTTAGGAGAAGAACCTCCCGCAGTTGCGCCTTGCGACTTCTTGGGGGCCATCGTAGGCATGATTACAGACTTCCGATTTGCCTTTACCCTTACACGATTGGTGAATTTCCTCTAGCCTTGGTAAGCAGCCTCAAGATCTTGCCCTTCTCCCTCGTACGTGGGAGATACCCTCACCGAAATGCGAATATTTGAAAATACCATGGGTTGTGAGATTTGGGCTTATGGGAGGGCTTGTGGCAATGGGGCTTTTACGAGGAAGCTTGCATGAATGGAGCTTTTCGAAAAAGCTTATGGGAATGGGGGACTTTACGAGAACTTGTGGGAATGGAGCTCTATGAGGGCTTGCAGGAATTGGAGCTTTACGAGGGCTTGCGGGAATTGGGGTTTTTACGAGCAGGCTTGTGGGATTTGGGGCTTCTACGAGCCCAGTTTAAAAACTGGGGAGGGTGCGTAGGAATAAGGCCCAAGCCTTATTCCTTTCGAAGCTTCTCACCTTCCAGGATCCACGTGGGTAATGCTTGAGGGGGGGGGGGGGGGGGGGAATATTAACGATGACAGGGCAATTATAACGATGGAGAGGAGGATTGTGATGGCGGCAGCGTGGCTATGTCGGTAGCTGGTGGTGACCTTGCCGCTTCTCCATGACAGGCAAGGGCCCTCACGTTGCATGGCAGCAGCTATGGCAGCCTATCCTCCTTTCCTCCACGTAGCCTTTCCTCTCTTTTTTTCTTTTTCCAAGGCTAAGGGGGGGGGTTTTATAGCCCAAGGGGGGGGGGAGGGGAGCCACCATGTGGTTGGTGCATGGCTCTCCCCCCATACACCCAACTCACCACATCTCCTCCTTCTTCCATTCCCTTCCCTCTAGCCATGCATCGATTGGGGGAATTAGTAAAAAAAATTGCTTTATTATCATAATTATCCATTTTTCCCCCATCAAAAAGGGTGTTTCCCCGCGGTTAGGCAGTTTTGAAACCCCGGGCTCAAATTCACAATGCGGAGGACTCATTTTTGCGCGTGCGGGGTACGGATTAACTGTCGATAAATACAATGCGGGAGATAACCTTGCACATGTTTTACACGGTGAGCGGGGAGTCAAGTTTGGTAATATTTTCGAGCGGAAGTATTACATTCTCTCCCCCTTGGAGGAATCGAGATGTCCTCATCTCGAGAAGAACTGGGGGTATTGTTGGTTGAGAGTGCTTTCATCCATCCAAGTGGCATCCTCCTCGAGATAATCTTTCCACTGGACGAGACATTCTCTCAAGGTTCTGGATCTCAAATTTCTCTCCCTAACACCTAAGATCTTGTTAGGCTGTAGCTCAAGGACTCCTTAGCTAGGCATTACAACTTGTTGGTCATCAAGTACATGGCTAGGATTAGGTACATACTTCTTCAGTAGGCTAATGTGGAATACATTATGAACCTTTAGGTTCTCAACGAGTTGCAATCTATAAGCATTGGGTCCTAGGCACTTGATGATCTTGTATGGTCCACAATACCTTGGACTTAGCTTCTTGCAATCTCCTAAGGATAGGGAACTCTTCTTTGGGCGTACGCGAATGAAGACCATGTCTCCTTCACCGAAGGTTCTATCTTGATATTTCAAATCCGCGTATGACTTCTATATGTCCTTGGCATCTTGGATGTCCTGTCTTATTGACTTCATTTGGTCATCTATATCTTCCAGCATCTACCTTGAAGCTTCAACCCTCAGGTTTGGATCTAAGAAGTTTAAAGGAATTCGACAATCGTGCCCATACAATGCTTCAAAAGGGGTCATCTGAATGCTTAGTTGGTAAGAAGCATTGTAGGCAAACTCAACCAAAGGCAAGTATTGAATCCTCCTTTTTGGTTGACGGCAGCAATGTGCCCTTAGCATATCCTTGATGACTTGGTTGACTCGCTCCGTTTGACCATCAGTTTGGGGATGGTAAGCTGTACTAAAATAGAGTTGAGTCCCAATGGCTTCAAAGATAGCTCTCCAGAAGTGTGACATGAGAATCACAATCACTAATGATTCTTCTGGGCAACCCATGTAGCTTGAATATCTCCTTGATGAACAACCTTGCAATGTTTGAGGCTTTATAGCTTGTCTTAATAGGAATAAGGTGTGCGACCTTAGTAAGCATATCAACCACAACTATAATGGAGTTATATCCTCCATGTACCTGGGGTAGGCTAACAACAAAGTCCATATTGATGAATTCCCATTTCATTTGGGGAATGTCAAGTGGTTGTAACTTTCCTGGCATTTTGACATGTTCGGCTTTAATACGTTGACAAGATAAACACTCAGTGACATATTTAAGAACATCACCTTTAAGTCTCTCCCAATAGTAGCTTTTCCTGAGTGCATTGAGGGTATTGGCATAACCAGGATGTCCTGAGAAAGGGGAGTCATGAGCTTCCCAAAGTATCTTTTGCTTGAGTGACTGGCTTGCCCGTATACATAATCTCGTTCTATAGTAGACAAGTCCACTATTGATAGAGAATTCGTGATACTTAGCCTGTAGTTTCGTGTCTTGATCCTTGATAGGGATCTCCCTTAGTATCTTCTAATAGGTTGGATCATGGCAAGCTTCTTCTCTAGCTAGCTCAAGTATTGGGTTGTTTGGCATGGATACCTTTGTGTCTAGAGATCTAGTTGTTGATGAATTTTGCAAGATTAGAGAATTAAGGAATGCCTTGCGACCAAGTGTATTGGCAACTACATTATTCTTTCCAAGTCAATATTTGATTTCAAAATCATACTCCTCCAGCACTTCAATCCACCGATTTTTCCTCATGTTGAGTTCATTCCGGGTAAAGATCCACTTGAGAATTTTATGATCCATCACTAGTGTAAACTTGTTACCCAACAGGTAGTGACTCCAAAGCTTGAAAGCATGGATGACAGCTAACAGTTCTAGATCATGGGTAGCATAATTCTTCTCATGGCTCTTTAGTTTCCTTGAAGAGTATGCTACAGGATGACCTTCTTGCATAAGCAAACATCCTAAGGCAAGCGTGCTAGCATCAGTTACTACTTCGAACTCCTTACTGAGGTCTAAAAGTTTCAGGATAGGTGCTAATACCAAACTTTGCTTTAATCTATCAAAGCTAGGTTGTTCGGCGGTTGACCATGCTATCAATGTTTGCTTCTTCAGTAGATCCATCAGAGGTGCTGCAATCAAAGCATAGTTTTTGATAAAGACCCTATACCATACTGTCAATTCAAGAAAATTGTGTATTTCTTTGACAATTGTTGGTATTGGCCATTCTAGAAAATCTTTGACTTTGGATGGATCCACTGAGATTCCTTCCCCTGATATGATGAATCCCAAATATTCAATTTGACGTTTGAAGAATGCACACTTCTTCATCTTAGCATAAAGCTTGTGTGCCCTCATTGTCTCAAGGACAATGCAAAGCTGGGGTTCATGATCTTCTTCCTGTTTGGAATAGACTAAAGTATTGTCGAAGAAGATGAGTACAAAGTCGTTAAGATATGGCCTAAAGATATCATGCATTTACCTGTTGAAGGTGGCAAGTGCATTCGTCAGCCCGAATGACATGACTAGGAACTCAATGTGTCCATATCTTGTGTTGAAGGCCATATTTGGGATATCTTCTTCCTTGATCCTTATTTAATAGTATCCAGACTTGAGATCAATCTTGGAGAAGATCTTCGCACCTTGAAGATGGTCAAGCAGTTCATCTATTCTAGGAATAGGGTACTTGTTCTTAATGGTTGATTGATTCAACCCTCTGTAATCAATACACAGCCGAAGTGTTCCATCCTTCTTCTTCTGGAACAATACTTGAGCTCCCCATGGTGAATTTCTAGGAGAGATGTAGCCCTCATCTAACAGTTGCTTGAGTTGCTCCTTTAGCTCAATTGCTTCTGGGATGGACATTCTATAAGGCCTCTTTGCAATTGGCAGAGCTCCCAACACTAGCTTGATCTCATGATTAACTTCCCTTTGAGGCAGAAGTTCTGTCACCTCTTCCGGAAATATGTCCACGTACTCCTTTAGCCATGAGGGTCCTTCACTAGAATCATGCTTGTGATCTAGCTTATTAAGCTTAATCAAGTAGATAGGTAGTCCCTTTCTAACTTCCTTTATAATTCGAGATGCCTTGGCCAATTAAATTTTCAGCTTTCTAGCCTCTCCTTGAGTTGTGATCAATTCCCCTTTGAAGTTTCGAAAGGAAACTTGGCCCTTTCCACAATGAATGTGGGCGTCATTAGGTTTAAGCCAATCCATTCCGAGCAAACACTCATGGATACCTAGGTTCATGACCCTGAATCTGACCGAAGTCGACTTTCCTCCTAGAAAGAATTCCACCTTAGCAGTTTTCCTGGTACAAGTGACCTCACGACCATTTGCTAATTCCACAAGCAAGGTAGGTGCTTCTATTTTCGCTATTCCTAATCTTCTTACACAAGCTAGTGAGATAAAGGAATGTGTATTGCCACAATCAATCAAGGTTTTGAAGCTTTTACCTTGATAGTCGGATGGTGTCTGAATCACCGAAAGCTAGCAATTTGGGACTTTCTTCTGAAGGGCGGCATGGACTAATTCCCTTTCAAAGTCAGCTTCCATGGTCGGGTCTTCTTCTTCGCACATATCCTTGTTGGCAACGCAGGCGGTACATCAAGTACGGCCGTAATTCAGAACCAATTTAGCTTTCAGCCAAGAAATACACAGTTTTCTTGAAATGACAGTATGGTATGTAGTTGTTAATGTTCAGAACCAATTTAGCTTTCAGCCAAGAAAGCTAACCACTTAACTTTTTAACAATTCTCATAGATAAGACAATTATTTATAAAAAGAAGTATTATTTCATTCATATGGGCATAGCCCTTTCGGAGTACAATATTTCTTAGGATGGTAGAGCAAACTGATACATTAGTTCATGGAGAATAAGGTTGTGTTGCATTTAGCTATGGGAACTAGGTAATAGTACGGATTTGGGTCATGGATCTTCAGGAATCAATATGTCATTGGAAGATTAGGGTATCCTTTTCTTTGGTACCCATTCTTCTCATAGCATCCCAACACCTTGATCCTGTCAGCGGGGATTATGCGGGTCACTTCCTCGTACACATATGCGTTCAGCTCGACCCTTCGACCTTCGACATGTAAAGTTGTGTTTATGTGAGCCTCAACAAAAATGAACAGCTTCACAATCTTCACGTCCTCCAACCACTTGATCCTCTTTAGGTTGGTTCGAAGATACGCAAAGTGGTGGGCAGCTATATAATAGATTCTTGAGTCACCCGTCCATCTCCTTTCCCCATAGAGAGGTGATGGATTGTACATGTAGTCTAGGATTTTCATCATATCAATCCTTCGTCGATAATCTGAGGCATGCATAGCGGTCATAAACATGACCTGGAACATCATGAACCTGTTCCTCGCTTCATAATTCTGCAAGACAATAGCGAAAGTAAGGAAATGTTGTTAACAACAACATTTGCTTTTACTTCTTCTTATTAAGTTTTCTTATAAAGACAAATCCTTCGTTGGTTCGCTCTGATACCAACTGTAACGTGTCCACTTGTTCCCTTTCAAGACACGTCTTAGCAGTCCATCGCGAAGAGAGTCTAGAAGGCTCCGCCCGGCACTCCCATGGAATGTTACGGGGTTTGCGATCTAGGACTTCCCGCATCTACCACGTAGCGGAAGTATTCCGACCGTTCCCACTTTAAGTTTGGGCTCCCAAAGGTCACTTGCCCATTTGGCCAAACTTTGGTCCACCTTTTCAAAGGAATCTGCAAAGCATGGAATGATTCTAGAGTTGCATGAAGTAGGATAACTCTAGTTTTAAATTGGCATAAATATCATTTAATTGTGGTGTACTTAGGAAAGGCTACATGGTTCGTTGTAACCTAAAACCCTAAAAGCTTAGTGGCATGAATTGTGAAGGCATGTCTTAGTAGGATCAATAGAAGTTATGTGAATTTAAACATGTGCTTGGTCTTAACAAGAAAAGTTAGGGATTGCAAATTTAGAGGAAATGAATCACATGCTTACATGAATTATGACGTAATGCAACTAGTTTTTCCCTTCTTTGATCAAGACAAAATCTTTAGGAATAGTTCGTCCTTGTCGTAAGACAAGTAATTTGGATTACCCAAAATACCTAAACTACAAAGGATTCACTTAGGATGGTTAAGTCAATGCAACAAACCCCAAGTGCTAACTAGGGTTTAGCACGTTGAGGACATGACCTAGTCGCACTTATTGCCAAATTGAAACTCTTATGCCCTAAAGTCCTGCCCACATTCACGAAATGTAGGGACAATAGGACGTACTTGCAGGAAACAATTTAGGGTTTCTACCCTAAGAATCGCTCGTTTAAAAGATGAAACTTGGATTGAGTTGGAACCCTAGGACCGACGATATTGGCCTAGTGCAATCGAAAATGGATTGGATATGAAAACATAGTAAACCTTGTGATTAGAAGATGCTGTTCGATGGGTAAAATAGTCCCATGGATTAGATTCGACACTTGTGCAACAAGTTGTAGAGTCGCATGATCCTGTTGATCACAAGAGAATGGCCAATTCCTTGGAATGAGATTGGCAGATGAGTAGTCGTCGTGATATAGCACCTTTCTTGGGAAAAGTGACCAAGATAAGGGGATAAGATTTTTGCTTGGAAGAAAAAAACCAACCAATAAATTGGAGCAACATATTAATAGAACTTAAGGTATTGGTTAAGTTGGGTTAATAAGGTAACGGTCCTAACCCAAGGACATAAGGGTTAACAAACAAACCCTTGGGAATATTGCCGAGTCGCAATTGATCCCAGATCGAATGTTGGATGCATTTGGAGAGAAGGATTCACTCCTTAGTAGTTAGCCACATAAACGACCACTGGAAATGATTGTGCTTCTAACAGTTTAAAGAGCATTGTTTGCTTTATTTGCTCAATGAACTAAAGGATGAAAATATATCTAATGCTTTAGGTTCAAGGCCTGAAAGGAGAGGCAGCCTCAGTTACCCCCGACTGTATGCCTAACCCTAACCAACGGGGTTGTTAGCCGCGCTAGGAAGGTGGACCGAACCCGTCGCGAGAGGTCTCTCCGTTGAGCGCTACTTGGAGTAGGAGGACGCTTGGGTGCCACGGGGGGGCTCTGACCGTAAATCCCTCGCCTTTCGGGCCCTGCACAAGAGGCCAACGTGACTCGGGATTGGATCTCGAGGCCCGCATACTAGTCTACGGGCAAAATCTTGGATTAGTAATCCCTGTGGATTGCTGGATAGCCTTCTGGCAGATTATGGATAAGCCTGTGGACTAGACTTTATAAATGTATTCCAAAGATAAATATGACAACCTGTTGAAAAGGAACTTGTTTGGCACTACTTTTCTATGTCAAGTGCTAAGACTATGTGAAGGAATCGGTGCCTAACGGGCCAATTAAGGAAGTTGCTTGATGCATATCCAACTAAATGTGATAGGTAATTAGACAACTAAAACAACCAAAGGAAAGTGCGGTGGATGTGGCCATGGGTCCGTTCTACGGATGGGTGGTCCCGGTTGGCCGGGAACTTTTCTCAATCATAATGGATAGCAAGAAGATCGTTTCAAAGGAAATGAATAGCAAGGGCGCTAACCTAGAGTCTAGGTTATAATAATCCCGGTTTACGCTATTTTAGGGGAACGAAATGGGACTATGCCTTATGGTAGAGAGGTCAAACTTTGTATCCCTCTCGTTTCCCATTCTCCTTGAACCAAGTGCAGTGGGAATCTGCTTCGGCCCTGGCGTTTCTGCGTAAAGTAGTTTGCTTGGGGTTCGACACTACTTGCCGTTTAGGAAATGACCATTCGAGGAAACCTTGATTCAGGTCGATCCTAAGTGGAAACAGCCAGAATACTTCCGCTATGTGGCAAACGTGGAAAGTCGTAAGCCCCGTAACATTCCATGGGAGTATCGGGTGGAGCTTTCTAGACCTCCTTTGAGAGCGGAGTTTTGAGCTTGGGATGTGCCATAAATTTGCCAAAAAATCGAGAATTTAGGGGAAAAATATTTAACATCGAAGGCGACGGCTCCAGCTGGGACAATTTTAAGCACCAAGTGAAAGACAGCTTTTAAAAGGCACCTAAGTGACACTTGTGGATTTTTTATCATTTTTTTGACTGTCGTACGGGATGTCAGGAGCTGTCAGTCAGTGCGGGATGTCAAGCCAGATGCGCAGGATGTTTTAGAGCTCGAATCGGAGTCCGGACGGGAAAGAGGCCACAAATTGGTCAAGATATGAAAGGGTGGACATTTGAGAGGACCAAAGGGGGGTGCCCTTTGGAATTTTAACCCCCCCACTCCCCCTATTTTTGAAGCAAAAACGTGGAGCGAGAGAGTGTGAAGATGGCGTGGTCTGTAGGCGCCAAAAATTGCGCCCTCCTCCTCTCTCATCATGATGTGGGGCTGCAAAGAACCCCTGCAATTGACATTGGGGGGCAACTTCTCCCTCTTGGCTGATGCTATTGCCGGTCTTTGCATGAGGAATGGCTGTCTGGATGAAGAGAATAGGTTCTAGTCTTTCTATCTCCTCCCTCTCTCTCTTCCCTATGGGCTGTTCATGTGTATCATCTTGAAGAAGGAATCGGGAAGGAGAATGAAGGAAATGGTGATGGAAATTGATGGAGATGCTGAAGATTACATCACAGCATTGGATTGAGAGCAATGGAGGCTCCCTTTGCTAGTTATGCATTCATGCAAGGCATCTCAGGTAACGTAAAAACACGGTATGACCATTTTTATGAAGAAAATGAAGGATTTTTTATAGTTTATGATGATAATTAGATTCTTATTGGATGAAAATTTATTTGTGGGCTGTTTGCATTATGAGTAATTGCTTTTTATCAAAAAATCTTGATTTTGCAATGATTTACATGCTTTATTTAATTCCCGTAAACCCGAAATGCGGTCTTTAAGTGGCAAAATGATAGTTTTTCCGTTCTGGGTGGGTAAAACTTGTTCCCATGGGGGGAATGTGGAAGATAAAATGAATGTTAGTATGCTGAAGTGATTGGAACAAGAAAAATGAGAAAATAGCATATTTTATTGCCAAATAAATGAAGAAAATAGAGAAAATAATGAAAAAAATAGAAATACGTCTTGGAAAAATATAATGATTGTTTGTGGATGTGGTAGTGGTAAAGCATGAGGTTTAGCCTCAGTTTGCCCTATCTCCTTGTCAAAGTATTTGATTTGTTGCTTTTTCTACATCAAAACATGACAAAATGAACCTCTACACCTATGCAACGAAAGCAATACCTAAATGTAGGGGGTTGGAAGGTTTGAATGGTGTGATTTGCGTGCTGATTGTTACTGATTTTATGATGCATACCATGACATATAGAGTTTGTGTACTTTAATTAAGAGGATAGTAGCACGAGTGTTATCTCGGTGCTATCCTTTCATCGCCGCAATGAATTAGAGAATAAGCATTAAAAGCTTGATTGTGCACAAGCACGTTGCTGATTTGAAAATGATGTTTGAGCACTTTAGAATCATTCACCTTTGCATGTGCATGAAACCATGGTGTCAGAAAGAAAAAAACCTGGATGCATAGCACCTGTTCTCAATGACAATGACCCACATTAAGTGTGGAAAGGCATCCTAAGCCGTAGGATAGACGTTCGTTTCTTCGGGGATGATTCAATGAGGAAACATGGTATCTCCTGGAAAATTTTCGAAATGAAGAGTGGTGTTTGTTCGTTTGTTTTATATGTTGAGCAGTGCATCAAGGGGCCAATCCCTGCGATGTAGGCGAGGATGTAGGAGAGCTACAGTGGGGCCGCGGTGTTTCTACCGAGAGGCTACCTCCCATGTATGTGACTATCGTGGTATTTGTTGCCAATGTGTATGGGTTCTCCCTCCGAGGAGTTTATAGAAAGGAAAACGTTGGACTACAAAACTATAAAACTATAAATGCATAGATTAGGCTTTAGGACAGTTCGTCTTTTAGCAGTAGATAGACGCTCCTGGTCCCCGAGACTGTGAGTGTGTGTTTGTCTTTTATGAGCATAAGGTCCCCGGCTATTGCCATAGCTAGTGCCGGCCCATTTTAGGTCCCATCAGTGGTGCGTCTATCGGGAGCTTCCAAGAAGTAGTGGTTCTCAAATCTAGGGTTTTTAGGGATGAGAAAGTTGGTTTATGTCCTCTGACAAGGACCGTCAAGCCAAAATACAAAAACCAGAACGTGCTGAGAGGGCTAGACGGCGGTTGGAGATTGGAAGTCGCTATTCTCCTCAAAGGAGTAGCCCCATTCGTATAAGAGGAAGTGGTCTTAGTAACCCAAATGCTACACATAGTTCTTTAGGTGCAGAAGGAAGCACAAGTTCTTTCTCTCTTCTACCAACTCAACCCACTTTAAGTGGGGGTGTGATTCCATCATCTCAAACTCCTATTGTTAATCCGATTTTCGTCATGGCACAACCCATTGCAATTCCTGCAGGGACACCGGATCTACCAGCGTTAGGAGTTCCTTTGCCCATTTTTAATGAGTTAGCCAAAGAAGATGCGGAGTTTCACATTTGCCAATTCCAAAGATTAATGTTTAATTACTGTATTCAAGATGAGGGACATCTTATGATGTTCTTTAACATGACATTAAAAGGAAGGACTGTAGTATGGTATCATAGCATAGAGACTTGAACCATAAACACAATCGATCAATTTTATGCAACTTTCTGAAGAGAATATGCCCCTAAAAGAGGTGGCCAATATTGGTTGTGTGTTTTGAATGTAACATGCCAAGAATCCCATGAGAATGTGAAAGCCTATGCCAAGAAGCTCAAGAAAGTGTTTCGTAAGTTACAAGCTTACATTCCTATTCCGCCGGCTGCCCAATTGCAATACTTCTTGCATGGATTGGATTTCAATATTCATGTACAATTGAGCAGTGTAGATTTGGCTGATATAGACATTGCCATCACGCGAGCAGAAGGAGTAGAGTCACGATTACAAACAGCCTACTCCTCTCGAATAAATCTTAATGCAGGCCTAGTACCTAGAGGCAATTTACCATTGATAAATGGAAGTCAAGGGATGCCTATGAATAACCCCAATGGGAGAGGAAGCATGATCCAAAATGTACCTTTGCGGCCAGCTCCTCCCAATGTGACTATGCCTATGGCCAGTGAGTTGGCTCCACCAAATGTTGGAGGCTAAGTTTCACACCCTAGTGTTGTTCCTGTGAGTCAACAACCAATGCCCAATCAAATTGTTAGGCCAATGGAACGACAGATAGACGATCAAGGCTATAAGTCGAGTGCCTTGAATGTCCTTGGCAAAGTTAAGGATATGATGAAGCACTACACTGACATGATTTCTAAACAATATCAGCAAATAGCTGTTGACGTCAATTTCGTGAAGAAGCAGCAGAATTTGATAGGGAGTCGACGCCCTGAAGAGGGTGGACCCTCAAGATTCAGGTGTAAGTGGTGTGGCAGACAACATTTCCCTAGAAACTGTCCAAATGTTAAATGTGATATTTGTGGGAGGTCAGGCCACTTAGCTGCTACCTATTGGAGTAAGATTAGTTTCCTTCAACAAGGGAGTAAATAGCTAAGTCCAGTTAATCATAGAGCGCAAGGTAATAACCTCTAGCAAAATGATGGACCAAGACAAATATTGCAAAAGGGAAAGACCACTATAGAGGAGTTGCCACAAGGCAATGGAGTCAGCCTTATTGAGGCTGTATGCGTCAATGGCGCTGAAACCTCTAACCTACAAGCTGTGACAAGAGGCCAAAATGCTAAAGGGGGTGATAAAGATAATGCAAAACTAGTTGAGGGAAACCCTAAGTAAGGGGATAAGGGGATGCAAGTCCTGAATCTTGGCATGGAAGGTGGACCTCCAAGTCCTGTTGACAAAAAAGTCGATGCTAAGAAGGATGAAGAAGTGCCAAGAAAGAAGGCAAGAGCTAAAAAAGAAGCACCAAAGCCGGTCTCGAGACCAAAAGAGATAATGGTTTGGCGAGAAAAGCGAGCTTTGGCTACCTATCATGATTTTGATTTAGCAAGTTCTCTTTGCGAAGTCAAACTAGATGTAAACCTCTTACAGTTTATTAAATTATCTCCAGGGGTACGCAAGGAATTCAAGAAGATCCTGCATATTGGGTATACTGTAGAACCTTTAGGCATAGCCTGAGTAGGGGAAGATTGATTTGATCATGTTGAAAAGAATTGCCCTAGGGTTCCAGCATACGTGGATGGAATATTAGTAGTGCAGGCCATCATAGACACTGGGTCCTCCGTCAATATCATGAGTTTAGAGTTGATGGAGAGGTTGGGTCTAGGCATCCAAAAAGATGGTTCCACCCTTCTTAGAATGGCTGATGATAGCCTAAGGCAACCAAAAGGTTGTGTTACTAATGTCCATGTTACAGTTGCAAGTGTAGAATGCTTCTTGGACTTTAGGGTAATAAGATTTGTAGAATGTCCTAGCTATCGAGTCTTGCTAGGTAGGCCGTGGATTTTACGAACAGACTGCCAAGTTGATATACCCGCTGGTTGCGTGGTTCTAGGTAGAGGTGCTTATTGAGTAATAGTCAATGCTCACCCTGAGTCGCCTCAGAGTGAGAGAGCTCCTTTGTCCTCTACTGAATTAGAAACAGCAGATGATCCATCTGGTAGTGGGACATCATCTAGTGATGAATCTAGAGAGGGGTCCACTATAGAGGATATTTATCAGATAACTCTAAAGGAGTCGATAGAGCCGCAAGATAGGATAAGAGATGAGGATGTGATTGAGTTAGACCTTGGCACGCCGAATAAGCAGACGATTAAGGATTACTACCCGTTGCCGTTTATTGACCAGACTTTGGATCAATTAGCAGGTAGGAAAATACATTCATTCATGGATTGCTTTGCAGGATATAAGCAGATGGCAATTGCAAAAGAGGACAAGTTGAAAACAACTTTTACAACAGTCTTTGGTACTTTTTTGTACCATGTGATGGCCTTTGGTTTGTGCAATGTACCTGAATCATGGCAACAAACAGCAGATAAGACCTTTGGTGACATCTCCCCAGATGAGTTGAAAGTATTTATCGATAACCTGGGGGAAGGCCATTGTAAGGGAAAGGATGTTGATTATTTTAAGAAAGTGCTTTAAGCGCTGCTGACAATTTTGTATCGCTCTTAACCCATGGAAGTGTGTCTTTGGAGTGCCTTATGGGCTATTGCTAGGCCATGTGGTCAGTTCAGTAGGAATCGTAACTGACCCTGAAAAAATCAAGGTTATAGTCTCTATGAGTCCACTGCGTGCTCCGAAAGAGGTTCATAGCTTTCTGTCATCCATAGGGTACTATCGAAGGTTTATAAATGCTTTGGCAGAAAGGACATTGCCACTAATGAACTTATTATCCTTTAGCTCTCTATTTGGAGTGACCCTTGTAAGGTAGCTTTCGAGGATGTGAAACAGGAGCTAGTAAAAGCACCGATTTTAAAAGCACCTAAAAGAGGTGAGGTGTTTTACATATTTTTAGCAGCCACCATGCATAGTATTATCTGCTGTTTAGCCCAAATATGGGAAGAAAAGTGGTATCATCTAATAGCTTTTACTAGTAAAAAATTAGGCATTTCAGAAATTAACTACACCTACATGGAGAAATTGTGCCTTGCGATGGTCTTTGCGACTAGAAAATTTAGGCACTACATCCTCTATGAGAAGGTAGTTTTCTATACCAAGGTGGAAGGGCTTAGATTGCTTATGAACAAGCTATAGCCACCTGATCATTTAGCAAAGTTGTTAATCACTTTGCAGGAGTTCGGTTATGAGATTAAGAGTAAGCCACCGAGGTTGCAGGGGATTGTGGAATGCCTTGTTGATTTTGGGGAGCCGAAAGAGACTTTGGTTGAAGGAAGTGATATTGAAGAAATGTTAAAAGTGATACAACTTCTATTCCATCTTGGTATGCTGCTATCACGCATTATCTATCAACGGGAGAGACTGGAGCTGGTTTATCAAAATCTGAAAAGAGAAAAATTAGACAATAGGCTTTGAAGTTTTCTTTGATCGCAGGAACACTATATTGACAGGTGTTGATGATATCTATCACTGATGTGTGATGCCTGATGAGGTTCCTTTCATCTTGGAAGAGTGCCATGACTCTGCATGTGGAGGGCACTTTGTTGGACGGTTGACGTCATAGAAAGCTTTAAGAGCTAGATATTGGTGGCTGCCCATCTTCCAAGATTCCTTTGAGTACGTTAAGAGATGTGATACATGTCAAAGACATGACAGCAGAGAGAATAGGAAACGTCCACTTACGCCTATCATGGCTATCCTTCCATTTGAGAAGTGGAGCATTGACTTTGTGGGTCCTATCACCCCGTCATCTACTACCCAGAAGAGGTATATTATAGTAGCAACTGATTATTTTACCAAATGGTTGGAAGTGCGAGCGACGAGGCAGGACAATGCAAAAGAGACTACAAGTTTTCTTTTAGAGCAGATTATCTGCCGTTTCGGTCCATCGAAAGAACTAGTGTTGGACCGTGGAACCCATTTTTTAAATAAAGTGATCAAAATCTTGACTGAATCTTGGAAAATCAAACATAATAAAACAACCCCCTATAATCGACAAGCAAACAGACAAGTCGAAAGTACTAATAAGCAACTTGTGGGTATCTTGTCTAAAATAGTCTCTGAGAAGAAACAAGACTGGGATAGGAAGTTATATGTGGCAGTATGGGTGTACAATACAACATTCAAGCGAGCTACTCACCATACTCCATTTAAATTAGTTTATGGGGAAGAGTGTGTATTACCCCTTGAAATTAGGTTGCCAACCATACGGTTTGCCATTAACCATTCTTTGGGAGATGAGAATTCTCTCTTTGAACGCTTTACGACTATATCCCACCTGAATGAACTAAAATTGCAGAGCTTATTACACTAGGAGGTAGCTAAACGTCAGATGAAGCAGTTGCACGACCTTAAAGCAAAGAAGTATACCTTTAAAAAAGGGCAATTAGTTATGTACTATGATCCGCGCAGGGAGCTGTTTCTAGGGAATTTGGAACCTAGATGGGATGGCCCCTACAAGGTTGTTAGGATAGGGAAAAATAGGTCTACGGCACTACTAGCTAATCTGCAGGGAGTAGAATTTAGAAATAAGATTAATCTTAATAAGATTAAACCTTATTATTTCTAAGTATGCTAACACAAGAAAATGCATTGCAGGTCCATGCTGGGGCTGATTTGAGACCTGAAAAATAGCTTAAAGCTTGTTGATGGGGCAGTTAATTCCTTATTTGGAGCACCCATATCTAGAGCAGAGATACCATCAGGGGAAACTTATCTAGTTAAGCAAAGGATACAAAGTGATTGAGCAACAAGACAGAACCTTTATGTGGGTGTTCAAAGTCTTCTGCCATCACTGCTTACGAATGTTGACAAGTATCCCTATTGAGTTTAATGAAGAAGGTGGGATGGAGTCGTCAGTTCATCCTCTAAAAGATGCTAAATTTTGACTATCATACTTACGAATAGAGAAGTTCGTGATGGCAGGATGTGTAAACCCATTATGGACGTACACATTATATTTTGAGGGAGCGTCCAAGGACCCTAGTAAAAAAGGGAGTGTTACGATGAAGTTAGCTGCTTATCTCGGGGTAGGATTCACTAACAATATGGCAGAGTATAAAGCCTTGATGATGGGACTGCATATTGCCAAGCAAGGTGGTATTCAGTGGTTGTTAGTGAAAGGGGATTCCCAGTTGATTTTGAATAAGCTAGATGGGACACATACGGTGAGGAACCCCGTCCTTTGTATGTATCATCGAACTGCGATGACCCTACTTATGGAGTTTGAGAGAGTATCTTTTCAGCTGATTCCATGTTACTGGAATCAATTTGCGGATTCACTGGCAAATATTTCTTATGAAGAAGACATTTTCTTCAACTGTGGTCCAAGTTTGGATATTGCTATCAATAATGAGATAGGACCCAGTCGGTTGTGGGGAATGTTATCAGAGCATGCAATATATGGTAGGCGATGGTTGATATGGGTGATGCAAAGAGTAGCTAAGACTAATCTACCGTTGTTATCCTAGACCCATAGGTTGATTAGACAACATGTTATGCGTACGCCTCTTGCTATATATGCAGGAGGGATGGGTCATAATATTATGCATTTAGTTTAGGGCTGCGAGCCCTATTTTTTCTCCTTGGAAATGAGCATTTTATTGTATATCTGCACTATTTCGGGGAGCAATGTGTAGGTGCTATTCTGTTTGATTTCATTACGCCAAGAGGGCCGGTTTTGGGAGGTTTTAACTGTTTTATTTCGTTAGGCCAAGAGGGTCGATTAATTTTTTGTAGTGAAGTGCTTTATTTTGTTAGGCCAAGAGGACCAACCGTCTGTTTAGTATAGGTGCAGTTAATGGTTTCTTGTTTTAGTTCTGTACTACAAAGGTTCAAAGAAGAGCTTGGAAGGAGCCTTTGTCACGCGGAAGCTTCTCGTGGCCCTATCCAAGTGATATTTCTCCTTTTCGAGTATCATGCTTTTATGTTATATGTGTCTGTGTGCTTGTAGGGGATTTTTCTTTTTTTGTTAGGGACCGGCGTCCAAGGCAAGAAGTCCGAGGTTTAGGCTAAGTATGTCTAAGGGAGGTTTGAGTAGTCGTTGCCTCCTGTAAAGACATTGCCATGCATTGAAAGACCTATTTTAGAAGGCAATCCTAGGGACCCTGTTCTGCTAGCTTGCTAGGCAGCCATTCTAGGAGTTCTTGGTTAGTTGTGAGGCAGTTAGAGAAGCCTGCTAGAAGAAAATGATGATGATAGAGAGGAAAAAACCCTGAATGTCCCAAAGAAAATAAATATATAGAAAGATGTGTAAAAAGGGGTTCTACCCCTCTAAAAATAGAAATAAAAGAAAGGTAAATTTATAAGTAGTTAATCTTCGCCTAGCAAAGGCTTGGTAGGTTCCTGGGGACGAGTCAGACCTGGGGCCAATGCCTTGTCTTCCTAGAGGTGGCATCTCACTAGAAAAGAAGAAAGTAAGGAAGGTTGGAGCGAAAATAAAAGTGAGCGTCAAAAAAGGATTAAGTGTTGCCTCACGAGGGCTTGGTAGATTCTTGGAAACTGAGACAGGACCTGAGGCTGATGCCTGTTCTCCTTGGGTCACTACGCTCAGCTCCCTCCTTTTTACATGCCTGAGTATGGAAAAAAAAACCTAAAAGAAGAAATGTGCTAAAAGAAAATACTTCTTGATCAGGCTATAGGAGTCCTCGCCTAGTAGGAGCTCCTGGCTGTGTTGTTCTTAGTTAGGTAGGTAGTTCAGACCACCACTTAGGGCGACCTCTTTGATAGTTCGTTTTAGTTTGGCCATGTTGGAGCAGTTGGTTAGTGACTAGCTTCGGCCCTTCTATCAGATTATGCTAGGCCTACTCCTTGTGGATTTCATGCCTTGGTTTTGTCAGGGGGTAGGGTGAGCATTGTGTTGTGTTTTAATATGTATCTATTTTGTATCAGCTTGATGCTTCCTTTGGTTGTTTTGTGCAGATCTATTGTGAGATTCGACAGGTTGAGTAGCCCTATCCTGTGGTCGCCAATGAGAGCGGAGTTTTGAGCCTGGGATGTGCCTAAAATTTGCCAAAAAATTGGAAATTTGGGGGAAAAATATTTAACATCGAAGGCGGCGGCTCTAGCTAGGACGATTTTAAGCACCAAGTGAAAGATGGCTTTTAAAAGGCGCCCGAGAGACACTTGTGGATTTTTGATAATTTTTTCGACTTCCTATGGGATGTCAAGAGCTTCCAGCTAGTGCAAGATGTCAAGCCCGGACGTGCAGGATTTTTCAGAGCTCGAATCGGAGTCCAGACGAGGAAGAGGCCACAAATTAGTCAAGATACGAAAGGGTGGACATTTGAGAGGACCAAAGGGGGGTGTCCTTTGGAATTTTAAAGCCCCCCCCCCCCTTATTTTTTAAGCAAAAACGTGGAGATAGAGAGCATGAAGATGGCGTGGTCTATAGGCGCCGAAAATTGCGCCCTCCTCTCTCATCATGATGTGGGGCTGCAAAGAACCCCTGCAATCGACATTGGGGGGCAACTTCTCCCTCTTGGCTGATGCTATTGCCGATCTTCATGCGAGGAATGGCTATCCGGATGAAGAGAACAGATTCTAGACTTTCTCTCTCCTCCCTCTCTCTCTTCCCTATATGGGCTGTTCATGTGTACCATCTTGAAGAAGGAATCGCGAAGGAGAATAAAGAAAATGGTGATGGAAATTGATGGAGATGCTGAAGATTGAAGTACAGCATTGGATTGAGAGAAATGGAGGCTCCATTTGCTGGTTATGCATTCATTCAAGGTGTCTCGGGTTATGTAAAAACACGATATGACCATTTTTATGAAGAAAGTGAAGGATTTTTGATAGTTTATGATGATAATTATGTTCTTATTGGATGAAAATTTATTTGTGGGCTATTTGCATTATGAGTAATTGTTGTTTATCAAAAAATCTTGATTTTGCAATGATTTACATGCTTTATTTAATTGTCGTGAACCCAAAATGCGGTCTTTAAGTGGCAAAATGGTAGTTTTTCCATTTTGGGTGGGTGAAACTTATTTCCATGGGGGAATATGGAAGATAAATTGAATGTTAGCATGATGAAGTGATTGGAACAAGAAAAACCAAAAAATAACATATTTTATTACTAAATAAATCGAGAAAATAAGGGAAAAAATAGAAATACGTCTTGGAAAAATAAGGAAAAATATAATGATTGTTTGTGGATGTGTGGTAGTGGTTAAGCATGAGATTTAGCCTTAGTTTTCCCTATCTCTTTGTTAAAGTATGTAATTTATTGCTTTTTCTACGTCAAAACATGACAAAATGAACCTCTACACCTATGCAACGAAAGCAATACCTAAACGTAGGGGGTTGGGAGGTTTGAATGGTGTGATTTGCATGCTAATTGTTATTGATTTTATGATGCATACCATGACATATAGAGTTCATGTACTTTAATTAAGATGATAGTAGCACAAGTGTTATCTCGATGCTATCCTTTCATCGCCGCAACGAATTAGAGAATAAGCATTAAAAGCCTGATTGTGCACAAGCAAGTTGCTGATTTGAAAATGATGTTTGAGCACTTTAGAATCATTCACCACTGCATGTGCATGAAACAAAAAACTGGATGCATAGCACCTGTTCTCAATGACAATGACCCATGTTGAGTGTGGAAAGGCATCCTAAGCCGTAGGATAGACATTCGTTTCTTGGTGGATGATTTAGTGTAAGGAAACATGGTATCTCGTGGAAAAATTTTGAAATGAAGAGTGAAGTTTATTCGTTTATTTTACATGTTGAGTAGTGCATCAAGGGGTCAATCGCTGCGATGTACGAGAGCTGCAGTGGGGCCACGGTGTTTTTACCGAGAGGCTGCCTCCCATGTATGTGATTATCGTGGTATTTTTTGCCAATGTGTATGGGTTCTCTCTTGGAGGAGTTTATAGAAAGGGAAACGTTGGACTACAAAACTATAAAACTACAAACGCATAGATTAAGCTTTAGGACAGTTCATCCTTTAGCAATGGATAGACGCTCCTGGTCCGTGAGGCCGTGAGGGTGTGTTTGTTTGTTATGAACATGAGGTCTGGCTAGTGCCATAGCCAGTGTCGGCCCATTTCAGGTCCCATCATCCTTTCCCATGGATTGCTACGACGTGTCCTAAAGGGAATAGGTGGACACGTTACAATTGGTATCAGAGCAAACCAACAAAGGATTTGTTGTTTTTTCTTAATAAGAAGAAGTAAAGCAAATGTTGCTGTTAAGAACATTTCCTCACTTGCGATGCTGACTTGCAGAATTATGAAGCATGGAACAGGTTCTTTGTGTTCTGAGTCATGTTTATGACCGCAATGCATTCCCCGGATTATCGACAAAGGATTGATATGATGAACATCCTAGATCATATTTATAATCCGTCACCTTTGTACATGGAACGGAGATGGACGGGTGACTCAGGAATCTACTATATAGCTGCCCACCGATTTGCATATGTTCGAACCAACCTAAAGAGGATCAAGTGGTTGGAAGACTTGAAGATCGTGAAGCTGTTCATTTTTGTGGAGACTCACGTAAACTCAACTTTACATATTCAAGGTCGGAGGGTTGAGCTGAACTCATATGTATACGAGGAAGTGACCCACCTAATCCCCGTCGACAAGATCAAGGTGTTGGGACACTATGAGAAGAATGGGTTCCAAAGGAAAGGATACCCTAATCTTCTGAGGACTTACTGATTCCTAAAGATCCATGACCCGAAACCATAGTATTATCCAGATTTGTAGATAAATGTAATACAACATTATTCTCCCCAAACTAAATGTAATAGTTGCTCTATCATCTCAGGAAATATTGTACTCCGAAAGGGCTATGCCCATATAAATGCAATAAAACTTCTTTTTATCAATGTCTGTCTTGTCCATGAGAATTGATAAAAAGCTTAGTGGCTAGGATTCTTGGTTGATAGCTAAATTGGTTATGAAATATAAATCATAACGGTTAGCGAGTTATAACATTAAGAATCCTTTATTCAGGCACAACCCCAGGTACAGATCCCCAGTTTGCCTCCTACATCAAGTACTGCTGTGATTCAGGAGAAGAAGTTTCTTCTCAAGTAGATTAAGCTGCCTCAATTTGATGGGAAAGGTAGGACTATCCAAGTGGATGCTGAAATCTGGATAGAGTCCATGGAGGATTACTTTGAAGTAGTCGATACTGCACCCACCAACCAGGCTATGCTCACCAAGCTAAAGCTCATCGGTGAAGCTAGGCTTTGGTGGAAGCAATGGTGCAGAGATCAAGGGTTCGCAAAAGGATCCGTTACCTAGAAAAAACTGAAGAAAGCTGTGCAAGGAAGATAGTTACCACCTGCATATAGCATGTAGAAAATGAATGAGTTCTACAAGCTAAAACAATTGGGACTCACTCTTGACGCATACTACTCAAAATTCGTCTCACTTCTTAAGTATGCACCACAGATGGACATGACACAACATGTGTCAAAATTTTGTGCTGGTCTAAACCCACTAATTAATACCCGTCTCGAATCAATACATCCCACAGATCTATAGGAGGCACTCATTCGAGCTGCACCTATAATTCAGGAGGTGCAGGCTAGGCCAAGAGGTAACAAAACTTGGTCTTATAATGACCCGAACAAAGGAGCATATAGGCCTCAAATGAATAGAGTTCAAGGTCAGAATCAGGGACAAAGAAAGAAAGCAAGGACTAATAATGCCAACAGCTTTGTCCCTACCCAAAGCAATGGCCAAAATCTCTGTTGTTTCCACTGCAATGAGCCCGGTCATTTCAAGAGGCAATGTCCCAAGCTTGGAAAAGGACATCGCCAAGTACCTTTCCAAGGAACTGGCCGTGGTCACGGAGCCATTACCTGAGGCGAAGGAAGAACCACCTGCATTGCCAACAGGGAAATGTGTGAAGAAGAAGATCCGACCATGGAAGGAGAGTTTGAAAGGGTGACAGTCCATGCTGCTCTTCACAAGAAAGGCCCGAAGCACCAGTTTTTGGTGATTCAAACACCATTGCATTATCAAGGTAAAGGTTTCAAGACCTTGATTGATTGTTGTAGTACACATTCCTTTATCTCACCAACTTGTGCAAGAAGATTAGGAATAGCCACAGTAAAAGCACTTGCCTTGCTTATGGAATTAGCAAATGGTCGTGAGGTTACTTGTACCAGGCAAACTGCTAAGGTGGAATTCTTTATGGGAGGAAAGACGACTTCGATCAAATTTAGAGTCATGAACCTAGGTATCCATGAGTGTCTACTTGGAATGGATTGGCTTAAACCTAATGACACCCACATTCATTGTGGAAAGGGCCAAGTTTCCTTTCGAAACTCTGAAGGGGAATTGGTCACAACTCAAGGTGAGGCTAGAAAGCCAAAAATTCAATTGGCCAAAGAATCTCGGATTATAAAGGGAGTCAGAAAGGGACTACCTGTCTACTTGATTAAGCTCAATAAGTAAGATCAGAAGTAGGAGTCTAGTGAAGGACCTTCATGGCTAAAGGAATACGAGGACGTTTTTCCTAAAGAGTTGTCAGAACTCCCACCTCAAAGAGAAGTGGATCATAAGATCAAGCTAGTACCATGAGCTGCACCAATTGCAAAGAGACCTTATAGAATGTCCATCCCGGAAGAAATTGAGCTGAAGGAACAACTCAAGTAACTGCTATATCAGGGCTACATCCGTCCTAGTAGTTCACTATGGGGAACTCCAGTACTATTCCAGAAAAAGAAAGATGGAATGCTTCGATTGTGTGTTGATTACATAGGGTTGAATCAAGCAACTGTTAAGGACAAGTACCCTATTCCTAGAATAGATGAGCTTCTTAATCGTCTTAAAGGTGCGAAGATATTCTCCAAGATTGATCTCAGGTCTGATTACTGTCAAATAAGAATCAAGGAAGAAGATATCCCAAAGACAACCTTCAACACAAGATATGGACACTTTGAGTTCCTAGTTATGTCATTCGGACTCACGAATGCACCTACTAACTTCAACAGGTTAATACATGATATCTTTAGGCTATATCTTGATGATTTCATACTCGTCTTCTTCCACAACACCTGAGTCTATTCCAAACAGGAAGAATATCATGAACCCCAACTTCGGATTTTCCTTAAGACAATGAGAGTACATAAGGTCTATGCTAAGATGAAGAAGTCTGCATTCTTCAAACGCCAGATTAAATATCTCGGATTTATCGTATCAACGGAAGGAATCTCAGTGGATCGAGATGTTCTAGAATGGCCAATACCAACAACTATCAAAGAATTAATACACAGTTTTTTTGGATTTATAGGATGGTATAGGGTCTTCATAAAAAACTATGCTATGATTGCACCACCTCTGAGGATCTACTGAGAAGAAGCAAACATCCATTGCATGGTCAACTACTGAACAAACTAGCTTTGATAGATTGAAGCAAAGTTTGGTATCAACACCTATCCTAAAACTTCTAGACCTCAGTAAGGAGTTCGAGATAGTAACTGATGCTAGTACGCTTGCCTTAGGATGTGTGCTCATGCAAGAAGGTCATCCTGTAGCATACTCTTCAAGGACACTGAAGAGCCATTAGAGGAATTATGCTACCCATGATCTAGAACTGTTAGCTGTCATCCATGCTCTAAAGCTTTGGAGTCACTACTTGTTGGGTAACAAGTTTACTCTAGTGATGAATCGTAAAAGTCTCAAGTGGATCTTTACCCAGAACGAGCTCAACATGAGGCAACGTCGATGGATTGAAGTGCTAGAGGAGTATGATTTTGAGATCAAGTACCGACCGGAAAAGGCGAATGTAGTTGCCGATGCACTCAGTTGCAAGGCATTCCTTAATTCTCTAATCTTGCAAAATCCATCAACAGCTGGATCTCTAGCCACAAAGGTATCCATGCCAAACAACCCAATACTTGAGCTAGCTAGAGAGGAAGCATGCCATGATCCATCCTATCAAAAGATGCTAAGGGAGATCCCTATCAAGGACTAGGAGAAAAAGCTACAGGCTAAGTATCATGAATTCTCTATCAATAGTGGACTTATCTATTATAGAATGAGACTATGTATATCGGCAAGCTAGTCACTTAATAAGCACAAGATATTGTGGGAAGCTCATGATTCCCCTTTCTGAGGACATCCTGGCTATGCCACTCTCAATGCAGTTAGGAAGAGCTACTATTTGGAGAGGCTTAAAGGTGACGTTCTCAAATATATCACAGAGTGTTTGTCTTGTCAATGTATCAAAATCGAACATGTCAAAATGCTAGGAAAGTTACAACCACTTGACATTCCCCAAATGAAATGGGAATTCATCAGTATGGACTTTGTTGTTGGCCTACCCCAAGTTTAGGGAGGATACAACTCCATCCTGGTTGGTGGGTGACATGCTTACTAATTCTGCACATCTTATTCCAGTAAAGACAAACTATAAAGCTTCAAACATTGCAAGGTTGTTTATCAAGGAGATATTCAAGCTATATGGGTTACCGAGAATAATCATTAGTGATCATGATTCTCTCTTCACATCACACTTTTGGAGAGCTATCTTTGAAGCCATTGGGACTCAACTGTGTTTTAGTACAGCTAACCATCCCCAAATTGATGGCCGAACGGAGCGAGTCAATCAAGTTATCAAGGATATGCTTAGGGCACACTGCTGCCGTTAACCAAAAAGGTGGATTCAATACTTGCCCTTGGTTGAGTTTGCCTACAATGCTTCTTACCAAAAAAGCATTCAGATGACCCCTTTTCAAGCATTGTATGGTCATGACAGTCGAAGTCCCCTAAACTTCTTAGATCCAACCTTGAGGGTTGACGCTTCAAGGCAGATGCTGGAAGAGATGGATGACCAAGTAAATTCAATAAGACAAGACATCCAAGCCGCCAAGGATAGACAAAAGGCATACGCGGATTTGAAGTGTCAAGATAGAATCTTTGAGGAAGGAGACATGGTCTTCATTTGCGTATGGCCAAAGAAAAGTTCTCTATCCTTAGGAGATTGCAAGAAGCTAAGTCCAAGGTATTGTGGACAATACAAGATCCTCAAGTGCCTAGGACCTAATGCTTATAGACTGCAACTCCCTGAGAACCTAAAGGTTCATAATGTATTCCATATCAGCCTACTGAAGAAGTATGTACCTAATCCTAGCCATGTACTTGATGACCAACAAGTTGTAATGCCTAGCTAAGGAGTCCCTGAGCTACGGCCTGAAAGGATCATAGATGTTAGGAAGAGACAACTGAGATCCAGAACCTTAAGAGAATACCTCGTCCAGTTTAAAGATTATCTCGAGGAGGATGCAACTTGGATGGATGAAAGCACTCTCAACCATCAATATCCCCAGTTTATCTTGAGATGAGGACATCTCGATTCCTACAAGGGGAGAGAATGTAATGTTTTTGTTGAAAAATATTACTAGCCCGCGTGAGACTCATGCAATGACAATTCCGGCATTGAGGTTACGGACAGTTTGATCTTTAAATTGTACACAACGTATCATGACTCTCCACGGCCAAATGGGACCAAGGTTTAAAAACCCGCATAACCGTATGTAAACATCTTCTTAGGAGGAGGTCAAAAGGATAATAATAGGTTTATTGCAAATTTTTTAAATTATTTACCTTCCCCGAGCTAATGCATGCCTGAGGGAAGGGAATGGGCTATTTTGGGCAATGGGGGAGGTGAAAGGAAGGAATCCATGCAGGGGAGCCATGTAGGGGGAGAGGTCCTCTCTCCCCCCTCGTCCTATATAAACCCCTTCCAAGGGGTGGAGGAAGAGAGAGTGGAGGATTCTGAGTCATGAGGAAGGAGAGGCTGTGGAGTGAGAGAGGAAGAATGATGCCAACTGTGGAGGTGTTGATGCTATCGTGGTGCTGGCTAGCTGCCTCCGTACTGGAGGAGCCACTGACTGAAGCGTAAGGCCGCCGCTGCCATCGTCAAAAGCCATCTACACGCCGCCAACTGCCAAATCGACTGGCCTTCCTCTTTGTCCACGTGGTCTTACATCACGCCCCCAGAAGCTTCCTAGAAGCTTCTTAGAATCTTCTAAGGGGACTCTCCAAGCACCCCTTCCTGTGGAATTCCCCATACAAGTCCCTTTTAAGCCATTTTAACCCTGGGTTTTTAAAGGCCCTTCCGGAGGATTCACATAAAGCCATATTAGCCGGGTTTTAACCCCCCTTCTTCCCATTGAATCTCCTTTAAGTCCACTCTACCCTCCGAATTTAAAGTCCTCCTTTCCATTGCAACTCCCACAAGCCTTCTTATCTCGGTTTTCATTTAAAGCCCTACCCGTGGAGACCCTATTAAGTCCATTGTAACCGGGATTTTAAAGGCCCTTCCCTTTTGAACCCTTCGAGAGACCAAATCTTTTTTTTCCCTCTTAATCTTCGTAGTGGAAGCCTATAAGGCCTTCCCATTAGTTCCCTAATACACCTTTCCAGGGCTTTGAAGGAGAGGGAGCTACAAAGCCCTTCCCACTCGATTTCTCCCATAAATTCCTTAAACTCCCAGGATTTTTTAAGAAAGAAGGCCCAAGCTTCGAACCCTAAGGCCTTCAAAAGCCCAATTCCGCAAGACGGTGCTTCACTCAAGGAAGCCGTACCTCAAAGGGAATTGCACGTGCGAGGGAGACGGGCCAAGATCATAAGACTGCGACCAATGCAAGATGGTCAAATTCACGATGGCCCCTAAAAAGGCACAAGGCGCAACCGCAGGAGGATCATCTCCTAACATTCATGTGGATATTTCACCAAACCCACAAGTCTAGGTTTTCTTCCTATTTTTGGTTTACATCGAAATATTGCAATTATGCATGGATAATTTATGGAATTAGGATGCACTTTTGCGATTGAAATACATTGGCTATTTTAAAGGAAATAACTCACGAATGAAGATTGATCAATTGTATTTTTTTAATGGAATGAATGAAGGATGTTTATGCATTTTTAGCAAGTTGCTTCTGCGGATTGCAAAGTAACGAATCTAGAACAGCTAATGATTATCATTACAAAGTTGGAATTATTGTAGTACACCTTCGACTCTGCATGGAAATATTAAATCACATGTCGCATTATTAGAAGAATCTTTCTTAGTAATGATTCATTAAAAAGTCATTATCAACCATAGGAATCTACAAATCATGGAATGATTCTAGAGTTGCATGAATTAGGATAACTCTAGTTTTAAATTGTCACAAATATCATTTAATTGCGGTGTAGTTAGGAAAGGTTGCATGGTTAGTTGTAACCTAAAACCCTAAAAGCTTAGTGGCAAGAATTGTGAAGGCATGTCTTAGCAGGATCAATAGAAGTTATGCAAATTTTAACATGTGCTTGGTTTTAACAAGAAAAGTTAGGGATTGCGAATCTAGAGGAAATGAATTGCATGCTTACATGAATTATGACGTAATGCAACTAGTTTTTCCCTTCTTCAATCAAGACAAAATCTTTAGGAATAGTTCGTCCTTGTCGTAAGACAAGTAATCTGGATTACCCAAAATACCTAAACTACAAAGGATTCTCTTAGGATGGTTAAGTCAATGCAACATACCCCAAGTTCTAACTAGGGTTTAGCACGTTGAGGACGTGACCTAGTCGCACTTATTGCCAAATTGAAACTCTCATACCCTAAAGTCTTGCCCACATTCAGAGAATGTAGGGACAATAGGACGTACTTGCAGGAAACGATTTAGGGTTTCTACCCTAAGGATCACTCGTTAAAAAGATGAAACTTGGATTGAGTTGGAACCCTAGGACCGATGATATCGGCCTAGTGTAATCGCAAATGGATTGGATATGAAAACACACTAAACCTTGTGATTAGAAGTCACCGTTCGATGGGTAATATAGTCCCATGGATTAGATTCGACACTTGGGCAACAAGTTGCAGATTCACATGATCCTGTGGTGGTTGATCACAAGAGAATGGCCAATTCCTTGGAATGAGATTGGCAGATTCTTGTGCAAGTTTATCTTGCAAGAGGATGAGTAGTCATCCTAATATAGCACCTTTCTTGGGAAAAGTGACCAAGATAAGGGGATTAGATATTTGCTTGGAAGCAAAAGACCAACCAATAAATTGGAGTAACATATTAATATAAATTAAGGTATTGGTTAAGTTGGGTTAATAAGATAATGCCCTAACTCAAGGACATAAGGGTTAACAAATAAACCCTTGCGAATCTTGTCGAGTCGCAATTGATTCCGGATGGAATGCTGGATACATTCGGAGAGAAGGATTCACTCCTTAGTAGTTGGCTAAATAAACGACCACTGGAAATGATTGTGCTTGTAACAGTTTAAAGAGAACTGTTTGCTTTGTTTGCTCAATGAACTAAAGGATGAAAGGATATCTAATGCTTTAGGTTGAAGGCCTGAAGAAAGAGGTAGCCTCAGTTACCCCCGACTATCTGCCTGACCCTAAACAAGGGGGTTGTTAGCCGCACCGGGAAGGTGGACCGAACCTGCCGCGAGAGGTCTCTTTGTTGAGCGCTACTTGGAGCAGGAGAACGCTTGGGTGCTACGGGGGCTGTGGCTGTAAATCCCTTGCCTTTCGGGCCCTGCACAAGAGCCCAACGTGACTCAAGATTGGATCTTGAGGTCCGCATACTAGTCTACGGGCAGAATCTTGGATTAGTAATCCCTATGGATTGGTGGATAGCCTTCGGGCAGATTACAGATAAGCCTGTGGGCTAGACTTTATAAATGTATTCCAAAGATAAATATGATAACCTGTTGAAAAGAAACTTGTTTGCCACTGCTTTTCTATGTCAAGTGCTAAGATTACGTGAAGGAATCGGTGCCTAATGGGCTAACTAACTTTGTATCCCTCTCGTTTCCCATTCTTCTTGAACCAAGTGCAGCGTGAATCCACTTCGGCCCTGGCGTTTCTACATGAAGTAGTTCGCTTGGGGTTTGACGCTAGTTTCCGTTTAGGAAATGACCATTAGGGAAAACACTGATTCAGGTCGATCCTAAGTGGGAACGGCCAGAATAATTGCCTATGTGGAGAATGCAGAAAGTCCTAGATCGCAAATCCTGTAACATTCCATGGAAGTGCCAGGCGGAGCTTTCTAGACCTCCTTTTTGATGGACTTCTAAGACGTGTCCTGAAGGGAACAGGTGGAAACATTACACCTAATCTTTCTTGTTAAAATCAAAATGCATGATAATTTGCAGAATAACTTTCATAGAATCTATTAGGACTTACATTCAAGAATCATGCCTATAACTCTTTTTCTAAGCTTTATAATTTCATGCTTTAATAAACCATGCAACCTTCCCCTAAATGCAACTCTTGATGAATGAATTTTATGCACGATGAATGTGCAACATGCAACCTTTTCCTAACTACAATGTAGGTAAATGAAGTTCATGCTAATTAAAGCTAGAGTTAACCTATTCCATTTTACAAGCACATGCCACATGCAAGTTCATAGAATCATTTCTGTGCTCTGCTATTTCCTATGGGTGTTAAGACTTTCCCTAATGAATCATTACAATGAAGATATTGCCTAAAAATGCAACATACGCTTAATCTTTCTATGTCTGGTCAAAGGTGCACTTAATAATTTCAACCTTATAATGATAGGAAATAGGTGTTCTAGGCTCGTCACTTTGAAATGCACGACAAGGCAACATACTATTAAGGTCGTAAGATGGATAGACAATTTGCGTTCATCACATTGAAAATACCAATGACCCAATTGCATGTCATGAATTAATTCTAGTAATTGTTCAAATAGTCACAAATTTTCCAATTGCATTCAACTAGGCTAGGTGAATTTTAACATGCATAGGTGCTTCCTAATCCATGAAGTTATCGTGCTTAATGCATTACTTTTGTGTGGAATCAAAATAGTAAAAACCTGGGTTTGTGGGCTCGGGGAGATGTCCACGTGAATGTTAGGAGAAGAACCTCCCGCAGCCGCGCCTTGCGACTTCTTGGGGGCCATCGTAGGCTTGATTACGAACTTTCGGTTTGCCTTTACCCTTACGCTATTGGAGGGGTTTTTGTCGAAAGGTCGAATCCACCGGGGATCAGAAGTAGAAGGAAGTAGAGATAGGAGATTGAAGAGAAGATAGAGAATACCCAAGTGGTAAACATGACAAAAACAAATCACAATGAATTGAAACAATATGTATTGAAAGAACCTGGAATCTTTGCTCTACTCAAAAGCAATCTACAGGCATTAGTTCTCCTAGAGCTCCTTCGTAGACTAAAAACGTGGATAAGAAAAATCAGTTCTTTCTCTGTTGCCCGGAACCCAAATCTGATGGCTCCATTGGCTCCAAAAGGGGGGTAAAACTTCATGACACCTGCTCACGGATCTCCCAGATCACTCCTTCTTTCCATTCAATCTACAGTTTTCAGCTTGTTTACAGCGATTGTGATGTGCACGATTTCGTCAATCTGTCCTTGTGAAAATCCCCTAACTGGTTGAAAAGGCAACTAGCTTTTTGTATGCCATCCTAATCTAGAAGTTTTTTCTAACTTTTTTGGATTTTTACAATAAATAATATAAAAAATAGACTAAAATTATCCAAAAATCTAGTATTTTTGAATAATTCATGCAACTCGCACTAGTGCTAATGGCTCAGATCACATTGAATCTCTAGATGAATAGAGAAGTCGGATGATGATGCATTCCATACATTTCACACTATGTCCTCATAACATCACAACATCCACCCCCTCTAAACCTGCACATCCTTTGGTATGTGCCAAAATCCTAGCTGTCACCAGATTCTGAGTCCTCCTCATCCTCTGCAACCATATGCTTTACTTCTTCATCTTCCATATCTTCTTGGCTAGCCCCTATATCATGGCCACTATTTTCTTTCAATTCTGGCAACTCATAAGCAGTAGATTCCCGCCTTTTTTTGAATAATTTCATTCTTTTCCCTGCTACCAGAAGTTTTATGGCTGTCCCATCTAGCTCATTTAATGCATAAGTAGCATTATCAAACACATGTCTTACAACATAGGGTCCAAACCATCTCTTGGAAACTTTACGCATGGCACTATGCTGGTTATCTAAACTGCTATCATAAACCAATACCCAATACCCATCTTGTATGGTTCTTGGTCTGAGTCTATGTCACTTGTATGGTTCTTGGTCTCAGTCTATGTCTTGTATGGTTCTTGGTCTCAATCCATGTCAAACCGTTTCTTGTTCTGTATCCTTGCTGTCCTTAACTATGTAGTTGCTGCCTCTATGTCTTCTAACTTTCTTTCCAACTGTCTAATGCGTAAGGCCAACAACTCCTCTCGATTCAACTCCTCCTCCCAAGGTAACACACTCCATGTGACAGTCATCTCTTCTATTGACATGATAGGTTTTTGACCATACATCAATATTCTACAGGTATATATCCTGTAATAGCAGAATGAGTTGTTTTGTCAGCCCACAAAGCATAAGGGAGCAATCGTGGCCACTCTTTTATCTTCTCTCCACATGCTTTTGCCAATGCCTTCACAATAGGTGGATGACCTCTTTCACTTTTTCCATTTCCTTTAGGGTTATAGGTTGAATTTAACAAGCTTTATCCCCAACCGTACAAAGAAATCATGAGCTTCATCTGCATCCAACTCACCCCTATCTGCTGTAATTTTTTCCACACAGCCATATCGACAAAAGATCTCTTCTAAGAGAAAAGTACATACGGCATTTGTCATCTTAGTACGTAGACCTCTCCCTTCCACTTGATTAGTCAATTCTTCATGAGCAAGCACAAGATACCTCATTTGCCAAAGACCTGTAGGCATTGTGACCAAATCCACCACCCACTTAAAATGAAGAGACAATGGATATGTGGGTTACAATCCATCCCGATGTCTCACATTTGAATGCATTTGACATGTCGTACATGTTTCCACAAAGTGAGCAACATCCTTATACATACCCTGCCACCAATATCTTTCTTTGATTTTTGTAAAAGTACCCCAAACACTTCTATGACCAACCCACAAACTTTCATGAAATTCCTGCATTACTTTTACTTGTGAAGCTCTGTCACCCAAAACTCGCAATGGCATACCTTGTTTCTTTTTAGCATGTTTCCATAAGTATCCATCTTTTAAGAAAAATCCATAGGCTTTCCTCTGGATCTTCTTAAACTCCTCATTTGACCATTCATCTCTCTTTGTTAATGTACTGAGATATTGACCAATTCTCAGCCATTTTCTTGCATATTTGTCCTTCAGAAACACTTCTACACAAGATGCAAAACATCTAAAGTGTCTTCTCTTTGTTGTCCAAGCTTTTCTTAATGCTGTAGCAACACTTTGCATTACTAAATTCACTCTTGCAACATCATTTTCAGCCATAAGAAAGTCATTTTCTTCCTCCTCATCCATCATTCCATCTTCATTCTCATAGCATGTTTGAGATAACATGTCAGCCACTGGGTTATCTCTTCCTACAATATGCTGAAATTCAAGATTCAAAGATTTTATGTATGCAATCCACCAGAGCATAGCAATAGCTGGGGTAGCACAACTAGTAATCATACCCAATACTGGCAAAAAATCAGTCTCAATGATTACATGAGCACCCATAAAATACTCCTTATCACATTTAAGGGATGTCACAATTTCCCATAATTCTCTTTTAACCTGTGGATATCTTCTCTGTCCTTCAGTCAATACTTTTGCACCAAAGCGTATTGCATATCTTTGCCCTTCCTCATCATCTTGCCCAATTGCCCATCCAATCCCGATTGGGCTTGTATCAATAGTAATAATGATAGGCTTTCCATGTGAATAGTCAGCCTTTCTCAACGTTGGAGCAGATTTTAAGAGTTGCTTCAAACTCTTCATTGCTTTCTGATGCTTCCTTTCCCAATGAAATTTTTAACGTTTCCTTAGAAGCTGATAAAGAGTATCAGCTACATGTGCAAAGTGAGGAATCCATATCAAATAGAACATACATGCACCCAAGAATCTATACACCTCTGATACATTTGTGTATACATCTCACATTCTATCAATCCCATCTATTTTTATTGGTGATGGCCTTCGCCCATAAGGCCCACACATATGCCCAACAATCAAAACCTCCTCAACTCCAAAGACAGACTTTTGTCCAGAAAGAGTTAAATGCACCTCTTCTAGATGTGTCAAAATCCTCTCACAATCCACAATATGATCTGCAACAAACTGTCTACATCCATGAGCATCCATCTCTTCATTCTTTTCATCCATTGCACACCCTTTTATTGGAACATCATCCAAGAAGGGCATAGTCAATTGTGGTATAAAATCCTTGAGTACCCTATTCATAGCATTTGTCATGTGTGCCTCTGTATTCGTAAAAGGAACTACGGTTTGTCCCTGAGAATCTTACAAAGATGAAGCTTGGAAACCCTAGGTCTAACGACGTGAGCTTAAAGAACCTGAAACAGATTGTTTCGTGACTCCATAGTCTCATAGCTCAATGCAGCACTTGTGCAACAAATGTAGATATGATCTTGTGATTGGATCACAAGGGAATGGCCAAGTTCTTGCAATGAAGTTGGCATGTCCTTACGCAAGTTATCTTGCGAGAGGATGAATAATCATCCTAATTTAATATCCTTCTTGAGTAAGGAAGATTGTTTGGAAACTAATGACCAACCGATAAACTTAAAGTTTGACCAAGTCGGGTTAATAGGGTACGCCCTAATCTAGGATATAGAGGATTTTTCCAAGTTGCAAGTTATCTTGGATCGAGTGTGGGATGCATTCGAAAGGAAGGATTCATTCCTTAGAAGTTTGCCAACAACAAAAACAATCAATGGAAATGTTTGTGCTTGCTATAGATTTTAGAGCACTGTTTGGCTTTGTTTGATCAATGAATTAAAAGATAAATGGATATCTATACTTCAGGTTGAAGTCCTGAAGGGAGAGGCAGCTTCAGTTACCCCCGACTGCCTGCCTGACCCTAACCAAGGGGGTTGTTGACCGTGCCAGGAAAGTGGAGCGAACCCGCCGCGAGAGGTCTCTCCGTTGAGCACTACTTGGAGCAGGAGGACGCTTGGGTGCCAGTGGGGGCTCTAGCTATAAATCCCTCGCCTTCCAGGTCTTGCACAAGAGGCTAACGTGACTCGAGATTGGATCTCGAGGCCCACATACTAGTCTATGGGCGGAAACTTGGAATAGTGATCCCTGTGGATTACTGGATAGCCTTCGGGCGGCTAGTAGACACGTTACATTCATGGCATTCATCATATGAGCCACTAAATTTGTGACTCCTTATAGGAGAGTACACATCTAAAAAAAGGACCAATGGTGTCTTCATAGTGGTCAAGTCTCTGCTCTCCAAAGCAAGCTCAAATTAATCATATCAAAAATCTAAATCTCCAAGAGAATAAATAGCTCATGTAGCAAAAGCCTTTACAACGTCCCACAACTATACTAGCACCAAAATTCCTTATCATTAGTTTATTTACTGGCTACAAATTCTTTATGAATCTCAAAGCATCATTCTTTTTAGGAACAGTAAACCATCAATTCAGATAGGGCACTGAAGTAGGTTCTAGAACGCCCCTCCAAATCTTCTCATTCAACAACTCTATCAACTTTGATAGATGCACTTTGGCACTTAAATGGGCCAAAGATGATAGGGAATATGGAAAATACTAAAAATAATCTTCAGAGCTATTAGCTCTAGATCAACACACCCCATCTACTTAGGCAAAAAGGCAAATTCTCTACCATGATTTTCCAACATATCCATTAATCGTTGCTTCTCTACAAGAAGCAAAAACTCATCATTTCTAATTTTGAAATCTGGTAAAGTATTTATTGAGAACTTTTGACCAATGTGTCCAAGATATCACAAACTTGGATGTCCTATGGCCTTCCTCAGATCCTCACTATCTAAGGGTAGTGAACTTGCAAGAGGTTTAACTTTCTTATCCACAATCTTACACTTAGTGGATACCCTAACCTTTATCTGTTCTTGTCCTCTCATATAATGTGGAATTCCATAAAAATCTATGTTTTGAAAATTGATATCCCAATTCTCATTTGGTTGAGCTATCTTAGCCTCTACCTATATTAATGTAATAATCTCATAGTACATCTCCAAAGAGTGCACAATGACATTACACCAAGTCACTAGTTTTTAGCATGGCCTCAAGTTCTACAATTGTATTTGCATAAGATAAAACATCGAACAAGCCATCTATATCCTCATCATCTTGTAAAGTACCTATCTCCCTGAATACCTTTCTCCTTTTGCACATGTACTACACGGTAGTTTTTGACATATGAGAAACCTTTTGATAAGAGACTGAAATATCTACATAAAAGTGTCATGAAGGGACTTGAGAGGAGAGAGAATATTGCAAGAATGAGAGAAGGAGAGTGTAGAGTAGAGAGAAATTCTAGATCAGGAGAGAGAAACATAGGAAAGAAGAAGAGAGATGGCTAGAATCCATAAAAGGACACAAAGAGAGAGAAGAAGGACAAAGTTGTACTATTGTGTAAAAATTGGCCCGTTTATATGCTCCTGATTCCATCATTACAGTTCATCTCTACTCAAATGTTTTTGTTCTCAAAAACAAAAATGGGACTTATTATAAATTACCAAGTGGTGGAAAGGGGCAGAGCATACTCTGCATGGACTAAAAATTAATTGGTCTAATCTTCAAGGATTCACAAAAATACAATTAGAGGGCTAAGAATCAAGTACAAAGTATTGATATGAGTAGATGTGTCACATCAAGAGGATATGTAGATTCATAGGGGGTGAATGTTGTGTTGTTGCTAGTCCACCATGTGAAACATCTTCACTTGCTTTTGAGCTGAAGGAAGTGCTCTAGTCACTTATGCTTTAGAGATAATGCAATTATGAAATATATGCTAGTGCACTTCAATCATTTGATGAACATAGAAAATATGGATGCAAAGAAGATCATGTGCCTAGCCTAATCTTGTGCTTGTGCGCTATGCATCAATGTATACATGTAGGTTCTTTGATTAGGTTATAGTCCTTTAATACTTTGAAGCACTTACCCCTCATAGGATCAAAAGATGGCACTTTTCCCCCACTCTTTCAAACACTCGAGATGATAATTTGAGTAAATAGAATCATTCTCTCGGTTGATGGAGTCCTCCATGGTTCTCGATTCTCCCTTTCCCCTCTGAATATTTCCCAAGGTTCTTATTGAATAAAGTATATCCTTATGTAGGATGCCAAAGCAGAGTGTAATATGATAGTGCTTTGTCATGTACACGTGCATCCAAGCCTTTACTCGATATAGCCTAAGTGGGCCTTGTGCTATGCTAATGCATAAAATACTAGGTGTAATCAATTGCATAGTGTAATCATAGTGGGTGCTAGGTTCGTAGATAGAAAGAACATACCTCAAGTATCAATCTTATGCTTGAGTTATCGTCAAGTTCATCTTCTCTATTCCTACAAAAGACTAGTTAAACACAAGCACTAGTTGCAAAGAACCTTCCTTCTATATCATTGTGTCTCTTAGGTGTTTTCTATCCAGTCATTAGATGGTAGTTGTGATGGCATATCCACCCTATACTCCGTTTTGAGGGACTAAATTGATTGAAGCCAAAAAAGGGTACAATGTCAAACTTCAATGGTTTGGTACAAGTAGTGAACTAAATGTCCACTCATTGATGCATTGTTAGAGATCACGAGCAATGAGAAGATCAATGATTAGCTTTGTGCTCGTGCCATGCATCACACGATGAAGAAACACCATCTAATGCATAAGTACCCAAAATACAAGTTCTATAGATACTTTTTTTGCATACCTATATTTGCTACTTTCATGTCATGTAAGGACCCATTCTGGAATTATTTAGGATAGATATAGTCTTACTAAAAAAAGCATATCATATCGAGCCCTCTTGAAACATACAAACCCATGATAAAAGGTCATGACTATAGGTAGTCCTCTAGGTAATTAGTCCCAGAGTCATCCTTACTCTATTTGCAATAATGCACATTTAGATTTAGACAACTAGGGATCCTAGGCTAGGTCTACCTCACAAGCAAAGTGTTCTAGCTTCATTCCTTGAGAATTAACCTATGGGTTTCTAAGACTCGACTAAGGTCTCTAAGGGAAATCTAGCATCAAGCTACGATGGATCACTATTGCACACTCAACCATAGTCTTGAGATAGGCAAGCACCACACTTGGTTTAATGAGAGAGAGGGGTGATTTTGTGTTTTTTTGTAATTCCAAGCTTGGTAGATACCTTGGTAAATTAAAGCTTCACTATTCTAGTCCCTATATTGTCACTAAGATGTGAGCTAGGGTACCTTTGTCTTATATGATTTTTTAGATAAACTTCCGTAGACTGAAGTTAACAGATGTAGGATAAAGAAGGTGGTTTTGTTAGACGCTCTAGCTAAATATGTGGTATCTTGCAATTAGAGAGGCAGTACCCGACAATCACGGGTGACATTTTATGAAATCCCTTTACATTATGATCCAAGTGTGCCATCTCTTCAAATAAATTATCAATTCGTATCTTTCCTAAAAAATGATACTTTTTCTCCACTTTCTCACATTAATCACTTATGTGACCTAGTTGTGGCCATGGAGATGGGGGATGTGAAGCACAAAACAGAAGAATCAATCATTGTGGGGGAAACAAGGCGTGGTTATCTATCGCTAGTCCAAGAGATCACGATTGATGAAGAGGTGGGAATAACCTTTGTTCACTCGACTATTAAGGATGACAAAGATTCCTTGGGTCAAGGATTGCCTATGATTCCTTCATTGTCAAGTTGTACTAGCTTTCAAGATTTACAAGTGTGAACTGATGGTGTGAGAAGTAAATATAGGTCAACATAGGTAAATGCACCTTTTACCCCAACAACTACTGATCAAACTCATATGCCTTGATAATGATATATGTATATTGGTTTATATGTATAAATGCTTTTATGCCTATGTGAGTGCCCATTTGTGTATATGCATATGTTTGAGCATGGGTGTGAATAAGGCCTAAAGTACATATTATCCACAATAAAAGAGGGTTCCATGCAATAATGTGGAAAAAAGGAAGGAAGGTCATGGACGAAGATGGAGTTGGTTTGCTTCAAGGAAGCCTCAATTTCTTGGAAAAGGGAATCACATTGACATTTGGAAGAGGAGGTGGATTTTTAGCTAGAGTGCTACAAGTATAATAGGGCTTCAAACCATGCTACAAGCACTCTTTTTTTTTTTTCTCTCATTGCAAGTCATAGTAATCATAAAGGGAGGTCTAACAAAGAAGACACATAAAAAAGGGTGGATACCTATGCTACATGGATGATCAAGACTTTTGAGAGTTATTCTATTTTACTTATCCATGCAAAATTGTAATATCTCCCCCCTCCCCGTGACCCCTATTCTTTCCCTCGTGCCTCCCCCATGAGAACCCCCCCTCAAAAAAAAAAAAAAAGAAATTTTTTTAACTCTCCCTCTCTCTCCCCCTGCCGTGTGCATGGCGGGGAGAGAGAGTGTGTGTGTGTGTGAGTGAGTGAGTAAGAGATAGAGAAGGGGGGGCATGTAGCCCCCCCGGATGGCAAGATGCGCCATCTCCCCCATAAGCCACCTCTCCCCCCCACTTTATAGGAGTCTCCCCCCTCCCTCCGTTGAGAACAACACCCGCTCCTCCCTAGTGAGCATGCTGCCTCCCCACCTCTTGGCCTTCAGCAAGCTCTTCCCCCCCCCCCCCCCCCCGGTCGACAACCAGGATGCCCTCGTGATCAACAGCAGCAGCATAGAGCCCTCCCCCCCTCCGTGCCAGGCCGCAGCCCTCCTCCCTAGCCTGCGTCATCAAGTTTCTCCCCCCTTGTAATTTCAGCGCCCCTTGACCGTGAAGAGAAGTACAGCGAGAGAGAGGAGAAGAAGAAAAAGAAGAAGAGGAAGGGAGAGAAAGAGGGAGAAGAAGAGGGAGAGAGAGGAGAAGAGAAGAAAAGAAGAAGAAGAGGGAGAGAGAGAGAAGGAGAAGAAGAAGAGGAAGAAGTAGAGGCAAAGAGAGAAGGAGAAGAAGAGGAAGAAGAGGAGGAGAGAGAGAAGGAGAAGAAGAGAGAAGAGAGAGAATAGGGAGAGAGAGGAGAAGAAGAAGCAGAAGAGAGAAGAGAGAGAGAGAGAAGGAGAAGAAGAAGAGAAGAAGAGGGAGAGAGAGAGAAAAGAGAAGAGGAGAAGAGAAGAAAAGAAGAAGAAGAGGGAGAGAGAGAGAAGGAGAAGAAGAAGAAGAAGAAGTAGAGGGAGAGAGAGAAGAAAGAAGGAGAAGAAGAGGGAGAGAAGGAGAAGAGTTATGTATGTTTGAAATCACTTTGATTGGCCTTAGATTCCTTGTGAACCCTCGTACCACTTCCTTCTGCCAAGGCAAGAGCAGTCGATTTACCTCAAGGGTTGCGAGACCAAGAACGCACAAGGATGGCACCCAAGAGACGAGTTACAAGGAGCACAGTTGCGGAAGTTGCAAACAGAGCTAGGAACATATCCAATGCAAGCAAAGACATGAATACCGCCAACGCTCCGGCAAATTTAGCTCATATCCAGGTTGTACCAAGACTTAGATTCTTCTCACGCATCTTAAATTCTTAAATAGAGGTAGAATTGCATGCATAAAATAGGTAAAAGTCATTAGTGTTACATTAGATGAGAATAGGAAAGGAGACCGAAAAGCAAGTAACAATACATGATGCATTGAAGGAAAACTGCATAAAGTATAACAAGAAGCATGTCAAGGTTGCATAGAAAGATTGCATCAATTTTAACGTACAGTGAAGTGCCTAAATTCAAGTTTTGTATGATAGGCTTGAAATTGTAGGATAAAGTTATAAGTTGTCTTAGAGAGAAGATGGGCAAGTTAGACCCTAATTTGACATATCATGAAAAACATAACTGCATGTATTCGCTATTAAAGGGCTTAAGATGGGTTGATCTTTTACCCTAAATAGGTAGCCTTGATTAACAAAGGCCAATGTGAAATCATATAGATCATTAAAAAGATCTAGAAGATAACCGTTAAACTTGTCCCTTGAGCAACCCTAGATCCCAAGGGGGAGAGTAAACACTAGGGAGGCGGCATATCAAGGCTAGAAATTATTTAATTAGGGATAAGCTAAGTTCCAATGCAACGGTGGCTTAAGGGAACTGTTGAAATGGTTTAAACGAAGGTTGATCTTGCTAAAGATGGAAAAAGTGATTGCTAGGTAGAGTGGTTACTTGCTGGATTAGGAAAGGATGATTTCCTAGTCAAAGGATGTTAGGCTGGTTGTTTCACCTTGATTGTTTCCGAAAGGATACTTAAGGATTGGTTGTGGTTTTGGATGAATATCCAAGTGATTATATTTTCATGGCAGGAACTGTAAGGATAAATTGCCATGGGAACAAAATGGATGTTTCCTTGGAAAATGTTATTGGGCTAGTTGCTTCAGCTGTGGATGATTTCCTAAAGGGATAATTAAGGAAGGATGGCGCTAGCTATCCCCCGTGAACCGCCAAACCCTAACCAAGGGGGTTATGAATCTACACAGGGAATGTGGACCGAACCTGCTGCGAGAGGTCTTTCCCTGGAAATTACTTGGCATAGGAGGACGATTGGGTGCCAAGGGGGGCTCTGGTCGTAAATCCCAATTCCTCCGAACCCTACACAAGTGTTCTACGTAACTCGAGATGGGATCTCGAGGCCTTAATACTAGTTACAAGGTAGAATCTTGGTAGGATAAACTGTCTGGTTTTTATTATCGGGAGACGAAAAGATTTTTCTGCGGAGGCAGAAAGGGACGCTTAATTCTCCTGTATGGGCAGGAGACAAACATTAATCTGAAGATAAGTTAAGGAAGTGTTTGATCTTGTTATCTTATCTTCGTGTCTGTGCCCTAAATTACGTAAAGAAACTTGTGATTAACAAGTTAATTAAGGAAGCTGCTTTTATGTGTCAAACATAATGTGGTAGGTAATTAGATAACTAAAACAACCCTCGAGGGATCGTGATGGATGTGACCAATGGGTCTATCCTACAAAAGGGTGGTCTCAGTTAGCCGAGAGCTTTCCTCAAAGGAAATATTAACAAGAAATGTTGGTTAGAACCCTGATTCATACCGTTTTAGGGGACCGGGATGGGACTATGCCCTACGGGCAAAGAGGTCGAGTGACGTGTTTCCCATTCTCTTTGAACCAAGTGCGGTATGAGTCTGCTTTGGTCTAGTTGTATCCACGCAAAGTGGAGCGGCTGTTGACCAATGCTAGAAGGCTGTTAGGTGAGCCCGACTGCTAGGAACCCGGACTTCAAGTCAATCCTAGTGGGAATGGACGAACACTTCTACTCAAGGCAGACTTGAGAAGACCTAGATTGCAAACCCTATGACATTCCTTGTGAGTGCCAGGTGGAGCTTTCTAGACCCTCTTCTGGATGGGCTACTAAGACGTGTCCCTCCATTTGAGGGGCAGGCGCATTACAAAAATGCACTACACACGCAATTGTTTGTGTACACATTTGTTGTAAGGAGAAAAAGTTGTGGTCTTGTAAAGGATAGAGGGATATTGGGGTGTGCTCAAGGATCCATGATCTGAGATGATTGGAAAGTGAAATCTCCAATCAACATGCTAATCGAATAAATGTTGATGCAAGCCATGTGCTAGTTTTAAGAAAATTCAACTATATAGGATGAAAACTACTACAAGCAAGAGGAAGAAAGTGGCAAGACAATTTAATAAGATTTGGAGGGGGGTAGGATTGGTACACCAGGATAGAGAATATATGGAACAATTGATAGCTCTAGAAAACTAAAGCATTCAAATCACCAACCGAGTTGGATCAAAAACCTTCAAAGACATTGAAGTGTAGCCTACACATCTAAGGGCAAGTTGCTTCCTATTAGGGTAAAGAGAATAGTGTTGAAAGATGCAATCTTGTGCTACAAACAATCTCAAATGAACTAGCTATCCACCAATGGAAAAAGACAAGGCTATCCTATTCTTCTCGTTATTTGGAGACAAATGTGATGAGAGATGAAGGCTTGTTGCTTATGCATGTGACTATATACTCTAGGAGCATAGTTGGATGGGTATTTTCTTCTTTACAACCAATGTGTGAACCATTCCATTGAGCTATAGTTTTTTGACTTCCCAATTGAAATGAGAAGAGTTATTTTGCTATAATTTTTTTTCACTCATGTTATTTTATTCATTATGTATTTATTAGTTTTAGATATGGAGAATGGTTTTCTTGTGTTCCTTGATAGTTAATACAAGGTCATAACTCCAATTATGTATATTTCATGTTCATGATGACTAATTTTGAGGATTTCTAGGTTTATTTCTAAGAATATATGTTGCCTTTGAGTAAGTACATTAGTAATGACTAGAGGAGACAAAGATAGTTCAATAAATGCTCAAAATACATGGGATTTAGTTGAAGAATCAATGTGATTATGAATAGAAAATAGAGAAGCTATGCTATACATTTCTGAATTGAGAGTTATAGAATAAGACACACAAAAGTCAACCTAATGTGCTATGAAATGATAGATTCCGAAATCATGTGGAGTATCAAAAACTAATGAGCATTTTGGAGTCCTAACAAAGGGACATATAAAAAGGAAAAACTTTGTGTAATATGCTTGAGGAAGAAGTTAATGGAACAAAAAATAATGATTTTTGTGGAATGGTAAAATCATATTCATTTCTTAAGAAAGAAGTGTATGAAACATTTGGCATAATGCAAGATCTACATTAAGAGTAGAGAGAGATGGATTTAAATTTTGAGAGCTGAGTTACACTTACAGAATAGGCTAAAGGGTTCTTGTTGGGGGTAAAGGCACTTGTGCCTAACAACCCATGTTTTCATTACATTGACAATACTCGCACGCATACACACTACAAGTAGTGGGAGCCCATCACTATCACTTCATTATTTATTCTTTAGGTGACATTTTAAATAAGAGAAGGCCAGTCACACATTATGATTGTTGGAGTTCCCACATACGATGTCTCTCTCTCTTTCTCTCTTCCTTCGTCCACCATAACTTTTTCTTTACTCTTTCTTTTGCTTATGTGCTTCCACTTGGGCTCTAACTTTTTCTATTCTCTATTTTACACAAAATACAATAATTGTGATTTCAACAACAAATAATGAATTTCATAATATATGTTTGATGCTTCAAGGATACTATTTTGGTGCCCAAATGGTATGGTTATGATTTTGAGACTAATTTGAGATTGAAATAGCTTAGTTTTCATTAACATTTCAATGCTATAATAATAGGGAAGGAAACATTTATCAACAAAAATATTATGTCAAATATTCATTGATGCTTTATAAGATGACTCAGTGGATATACCATTACTTCAACTATTATGTATACTTTCTGATATTCCATGATATGATTTTGAATTTTGGGGTACATCTATAAAAAATCATCCATATAACATGCATTCAAAGGATATTAGAAAATATCATTTTTTTACATGCTACAAGTCCATAAAATGACTTCTTTGATTTTACTAGACTTATAGGTCTTTTCAAATTATAATTTAGAAATACATTTCATAAATATACTCATGTAACTTCACCTAAATAAAATACCCTTTCCTTTAAATTAAGTGATATCCTACATATTCTTTAAGGTGGACTCCTCATGGATTTTGAGCTGAAATTTGGGCTCCATTACATTGATCTTGGCTAGGGTTACATGCCTTGTTACTTTAGTGGCTTATGTAGTTACAAGCTTGAAAATTCTATTAGCTTTTATGCTCTCAAATTATGATTCATGTATCTTGGATGTTCGGATATCATGTGCTTGATGTTTTGAGCTTGCATTGGTCATTTGGCAGAGCTGATTTTGTTCTAGTGGTAGTTACCTACACTATTTTGGATGTTACATAGAGCTTTAGATTTATGTAGTTGTAACAACTCCAAAATAAAAATACCCATTGCGCATATGAATTCCCTCTTGGGAAGGGGTCATAGGGATAATATTCTTTGAATTGGAGAAAGGACAAATTTTTTTGTTGTTATTCCCCTTATTTCCCCCAGCCGACTGTCAAGCTGGAGGGGGAGGGGAATAGAAGGAGCGATTAAGCTCCTTGATGGAGCTTGTAGGAGCAAGGAGATCCATGCACATCGAGGCATGGGGGAGGGAGGATCTTACCCCCCCCCCCCCCTATTTAAATCGGGGCTGTCAAAAAACTCCATGACAGAGGAAGAGGGTTGGAAATGGTGAGAGATTGGGAGGATAGGAGAGCCGTCATTCTCTCAACAACTGACAAAGAGGAGGAAGCAAAGAAAATTAGTGGAGGTTGCGAGGACGGCTGAGGATGCTGCCATAAAAGCTCTCGAGGTGCTGCCAATTGGACACCATGACCCATTGAGAAATCACCCTGCTTGCCACGAGATCACCACGAAGTCGCCCTCATTCTTCTTCCACGTGGGCTCTTTCCAGAAGCTCTTGGAAGCTCCTTGGAAACTTCCAAGGGTGGGCTTCCTAAGCTCCCCTCCTGTGGCCTTACACCCCCCCCCCCGGTTTTAAACCCTCAACCCCTTCCCGTGGAGCCCTTAAGCCTTCCCATGGGGCCCCCATAAAATCCCTTCCCATGGATGGAATCCCCGAAAATAACCAAGGCTTGAAAAGTCTTATCCACCCCCGTGTTTAACCTATAAACCCCTTCTTGTGCTTTTTGAAACCCCCTTTCACCCTTCAACTTTCCCCTTTCACCCTGGGTTTAAATCCCTAAGCCTTTACTACTCCATGTCCTAAAACATCTCCAAGAATCCCCCTTCCTATACCTTTTACTCTCGAGCCCAAAGATCTCCCAAGGCCCTTCATATGTTTTTTGAAACCACACTCACACACACCCTTTTCACTACGTATAAATCCCTATAGGGCCTTTTCTTTAGGCTTTGTAAACCTTGCCCTCCGGAAGAAATTAAGACCTTAAAGGTCTTATTACCCCCTTCTCGTGGTCAATCCCTTAACAATTCCTTGACTCGAAATAGAGAAGAAGAATATTGAAGTGACGGTGAATTCCGAAAAGGAGTGTAAAGCTGCTTTCACGTTCAAAGGATTACAACTGCGATGCCGCCTAAGAAAGTCCAAGGAGTAGCTGCGGGAGGGTCATCTCCCGGTATCCATGTGGATATCTCACCTAAAAACCAGGTTTTTCCTTCTTAATTTTATATCAGTTTTAATTCAATCATGCAAGATGAATTGTTAGGGATAAGATATATTTTGTCCTAGTTATTTACGATGAAGGAATTTAGTTTAATTGAACATGCAAAATGGATAAAGTATAAACATAGTTTTCCTTCAAATAGCATTATGCATTGAAACGAATTATGAGCAAGATCACTTACCCACTAAAAAAGTATACTTTGTTTAAATCTAGAAGGTATAAATCTACATCTTGCACTATTAACCCCTACTCTTTTTACAACGAATCATCATAGAAGGTGCAATTCATGAAAGGTTTGTTACGATGCTTAAACTCTAGGATGTTATCATTGCTAGTTACATAACTTAGCAAGGGAAAGATTGCTTATTTGGCATGAGTTTTATTCGCAAGGAAAAAAGGAAGATTAATTGAATTTACCTAACCTCAAATTGATAAAGTTTAGGATTGAAAAATCAATTGACACATAGATAGCAAATCATGCAGAATTGATCTCAATATTACTTTCTAAAATTTAACCAAATTAATATGAACTTAGAAATACCTATGCTGCGAAATATTCATTGGGAATGAATTAAAATCCAAGAAACGTCTATACCTTAAATACTTGCCCACATTCTCGGATTGTAGAATCAGTAAATTGAAAATGTAAAAGAACTAGGGTTTGTGCATGAGTTTCTTAAAAGAAAATAATAAAGTTAGGAAACCCTAGGTCTCACAAACGTTAGCTTAAAGAAACTGAAATGGATTATTTCGTAACTCCGTTATCGCATAGTACGATGCAAGACTTGCGCAGCAAGTATGAAGTCATATGGTCTTGTGAGGAAAGGTTAATACCCTCAACAAGGATGGCAGATCCTTAAGCAAGTTATCTTGCAAAAGGATATATTCTTTGATATCCGTCTAAGTAAGGAAGGTTAAAAACTAGAAACTAAAGTATCCAATGAACTTTATGGTTGACCAAGTTGGGTTAACAGGGTGCACCCTAACCCAAAATATAAAGGATCTTGCCAAGTTGCAGAGCACCCCAGATCGAATGCTAGATATATTCAAAAGGAAAGATTCCTTCCCTAGCAGTTTGCCAAACAACAAGATCGATCAATGGAAATGTTTGTGCTTGCTAGATATTTTAGAGCACTATTTGATTTATTAATTACAAATTAAATGAATATCTATACTTCAGGTTGAAGGCCTGAAGGGAGTGGCAGCTTCAGTTACCCCCAATTGTCTGCCTAACCCTAACCAAGGGGGTTGTTGACTGCGCCGGGAACGTGGATCAAACCCGCCGCGAGTGGTCTCTCCGTTGAGTGCTACTTGGAGCAGGAGGACGCTTGGGTGCCAGGGGGCTCTGGTCGTAAATCCCTCGCCTTCCGGGTCGTGCACAAGAGGCTAACATGACTCGGGATTGGATCTCGAGGCCTGTATACTAGTCTACGGGCGAAAATTTGGAATAGTGATCCCTGTGGATTACTGGATAGGCTTGGGCGGTTTGTGGACAAGCCTACGGGCATAATTCCTTGTATTTCAGAGATAAATATGATGATATGTTAATAAATAACTTGTTTGATATTGCATTTCTATGTCACGTGATAAGATTACGTGAAGGAACCAGTGCTTAACGGTTTAATTAAAGAAGCTGATTGTTACATGTCCAATTAATGTGTTAGATAATTACATAACTAAAACAAACTGAGGAAAGTGCGGAGGATGGACTATGGGTCTGTCCTACGGCTGGGTGGTCCCGGTTGGCCGAGAACTTTTCTCAAATCTCGAAGAACAACGCGATGATTGTCAAAGGACATGAACAACAAAAGCATTGACCTAGAGCTATGTCTTAACCGATTTACGCTATTTTAGGGGAATGGAATGGGACTATGCCTTATGGCAGAGAGGCTGAGCTTTGCATCCCTCTCGTTTCCTATTCTCCTTCAACCAAGTGCAGCGTGAATCCACTTCGAACCTGGCGTTTCTATGTAAAGTAGTTCACTTGGGTCCGACGCTAGTTGCTATTATGAAATGACCAATCAGGAAAGCCCTAATTCTAGTTGATCCTAAGTGGGAACGGCCAGAATACGAATGCTTCTGCTACGTGGCAGACGTGGAAAGCCCTAGATCGCAAACCCCGTAACATTCCATGGGAGTGCCGGGCGGAGCTTTCTAGACATCCTTTCCGATAGACTGCTAAGACGTGTCCTGGATGATACTAGTGGACACATTACAGTAGTTGAGCTTGAGCTTACTTTTAGTAAGACTGTGGGTCACTTACTTCATGTACATTCTCTCTTGATACATATTGAATATGGTTATCTTACAGTGGGCAAAATTGATTACTTGGAACCTGGAACTTATAATTATCAATGTGTTATTAGTGATACTTATATGCTTATGGGTTATATATTAAGATTTGCTTAGTGAGTTATGCATGTGGAAATTCTCTTCTCTTTACCTTGAGATATTTTATGTACATGATGCCTACGCCTACTATATGTATGCTTATTGACACACTACAATTGTGATAGTTTTTAGTGCTAGTTATTCGTGGTCTTTCTTTCTTGGGTGCTCATTGTTGGTTGTTGGCATACTAATCTAGTTTATTATAGTAGCTTGTCATTTAAGTTTTATGCATTCTGTTTGAGGGTAGTCACTTGGATCTTATAGTTACTTAATTATAATTTCCAAACAGTGCATCATTTGATAGTTTCTCTTACTTATCCCTTGATTTGGCAGTGATTTTGGGACTAGTTTGCTATCATTTACAATACCTTGTTTATCTTAGATTACGCTTTCAAATCTTGCATTATGGTTGGTGGATTGAATGAAAATCTTGGGTAAGTTACTCATGAATATATGTGTACATCATTTGGATTCAAAATAAGGTATTTTAAAAATACCACTTTTATATAATTTTTACATACAAAAGAGTGTAATATTAAGGGGTTATTTATAGATTGAATAGAAAAATGTTATGTTTTATTTAGGAAAAATTCACAGAAAAGGATATTTATAAAAAGGCCTTGAATGCACATGATATAGAGGATATACATATACTAACTTCCCTGATATGAAAATCCTATCTTTAACATTGAGAAGTTGAGTGGTACAAATTACAGCTATTGGAAGGCACAAATCTGACAATTTCTAGTGTGAAAATTATAGATTAAGCCATTGAGACATGAGGGTGTAAATCATGAATGCTTTGATGCATAGGATTGGGTTGAACTAGATGAGTTATGCAAATATACAATCATTTTTTCACTCTCTAAACAAAACTACTATAATGTTGTCTCTGACGGGCAAAGTGCATGGGAGTTATGGGATAGGATTTAGAATGTTGTGGTACCTCTCAAGTGTATAAGCTGAAGCAAGTTATGGACCTTCATATGAAGGAGAGGACCTCAATGTCCCTCCACTTGAATGAGTTTCATTATATTTTTCACCACTTGTCTTTGTATTAGGGAATTGATTTTAAAGACAAATTTCATTTCATGTTCTTGTTGGTTACATATGTGATTCATCAGACACATTCCATACTACCATGTATTCAAAAATGCTTGTCCATGGATAGAAATTGTCAGTTGTAGAGGGTGCGCTCTTGAATGAAGAGGTTAACTCAAAGAATATAGAAGCTTCCCGCACCTTTCATGCTTTGATAGTCAAAGATAATAATGGTAGGAGTGCTAATGACCATCATGGGAGAGATTCTTGAAAGTCTTGTTCCCAATCATGTGAATAATTTCACAGTACGTCCCATGGCCATAAGTTTGCATTTTCTTGCTAGTATTGTGGAGTAGGGTCATGTTTTCCCACAATGCCATAAAATGCATGATGACAAGCACAAGGAAAAGGAAAATGGCAAAGTGTAGGATAACTCTGATGATGATAGTATCGTTCCTAGCAATTCCAATGTCAAGTTTGAAGAGATTAATATCATGTAGATTGATTTTGATGACGACTACATGCTTGCAGTTTCTTCTCTTGATATTTCATAATTTAGTGATGCCTTGTCCACCTACACTCTATTTCTAGGGAGCACTTACACAAGGGGATGAGTGCCTTAAATGGTTCTCTCTTATGTGCACATTGAAGTAATGAGAACCTTAAATGGTTATCCTTCAGTGCAAGGTGTGTTCTTAAGAGAGTGGATGCATTTCCTCTTAAGTGGAAGGTTGATTGGGATGCCTATGCTTTCTAGGTGTGAGACTTGAAGGTGTGAACACAGGTGGATATGTCTAGGTGATTCCACAATATCAACATCGCAAGTGTTAACATCTACATGTTTTGATAATTAATGGAATTCTCATTATTAGTGATTTATAATTAGTTGTTTTAATTTAGCTAATTATTTTACTAACAATAAAATTTTGAATTTGTGAGAGCTACTAATGTGGAGAGTAGATATGAAAACTAGATATGCATGGCACATGCAATTTCATCTAAAGGATACTTTCTTATTTAGTATTTGTTTGATAAGCCACATCATCAATTAGCATATGACATGTGCACAATCATTTGTAGTTATTTATTGATATGTTAGATTTATTAGAGATTGTATGAATATATTTTATAAATAATGGAGAGCTCTCAATGCTAAAGAGATATGCAACTAGTAGCAACCTCTGATTTAGTAAACTTAGAATATTTTACCAAAAGGATGTTATAAAGGGCCTACTTTGTGGGCAAAGTCAGATTATATAAAAATATTATAAATATATACATGAAGAAGTAGCCCACTCCATGTAAAGAGGGAAAATTGTTCCCAGTACTATGTCATCTCATTCTACTTTACTTTTTTTTGTCTTCTTTTGTCTAATGTTGGCTTACATGACATCGTGCTATTTATTTTATTGGAAAAGATTGAGAGGGAGAGCTTTTTTCATTGGCTATGTGAGCATCTTGCATCTCATCTATGCAACATTGGTATTAGAGCTAGCTTATTTTTGGGGCTTCTAATCACCTACCCTCTTGCACAAAGATAAGCTCTCTATAGCAATCAGAATCTACAATCTAAAAACAAACTACACAAATGAATTCCTGGCATCTCGAAACCCCAAAACCCCCTATCCATGCTTGGAATTGCTCAATTTCCATTGACATTGAAATCTCCCCTTCCTACTTCGTGGCACCTTCATCTTGGAGCTTTAAGGACAAAGAGAGCTTACTTAAGCTTACCTAATTAAGCTTAAGCTTAAGCTTAAGAGAGCTTAAGCTCTCCATCAATTTTGTGGGGGGGGAGCTTTTTTTTTTACGATCAATAGCATGGCATACTTATTTACCAAAAGTCAAGTTTTTTTAAAATGCTTATTAGCCTTAGCTAATTATTGTCCTACTTTTCAAACTAACCCTCCTTCACACTATGTCCCACATGGATATTCTTGGTCTACATAAGTCAATATTGACTTGATGTCTGTATAAGAGGTGGTTCATATGTAATCTATGTAGGTCTTTTAAATTTTGCTAGAACTCCATTAAAAAGTCATGCAATTGTTCTCAATCAACATCCATATTTTTTCACAAAGTTTCTCTCTTACTTTGGGCTCATTCCATAGTCAAGGCAACTCTTTATCCTTTGGCTTAATGGTAACAAGTTTCTCTTGATTGGGTTTATCAACCTAGTTGTAGGCAACCAAGATGACTCAAGAAGGATTGTTGGCCAATACAAATTTTGACGCAATTGCATCGCTTCCCAAGCCAACTATAGAGTAGTATATGGATCTCCTAGCCATGCAACTAGATGAAGAATGTCAATACCAAGTGCAACTTGAGTAAGAAATCTCATCCCTAAAGCAACTTGCCTCATAAATTTCTTCTTTGGACAATGATTCCATGATCCAAACCATCAATGCCACACTCAAAGCTCAATCTCTTTGAAAGGAAGCAAACATAAGAAAGTGTACTTTCAAATTTAATACTTATGATGGCATTAGAGATAGTCACAATGTTTTGTCATGGGTCTAGTCAATTTGAGTCATATTTTGATAGTAAAAAATATTTTAAAAGTGATAAAATTAAGTGTGCTTCTTATTACCTCATCAACAAAGCTTTACTTTGGTGGGATGTTACTTGCAAGAGAGCCTATTGCCCTCTTTCATGAGAAGAATTATGTGAAGCCTATTGCCCTCTTTCATGGGAAGCATTATGTGAAGCCTATTGCCCTCTTTCATGGGAAGCATTATGTGAAGCCTATTGCCCTCTTTCATGGGAAGCATTATGTGAAGAGGTCCTTAACAACTTGTGGCCTACTTAATTTGAACTTCGTATTCAACAAGAATGACATGTATTCATGTAGTGTGAGTAAGAAATTATTCCACAATATGTAAAAGACCAAATTTTTGCAAAATTAAACGGTTGCGGATCAATGTGCTAGAGTTTTCCTGGATGGAGTTCAATGCCAGGAACCCGATGCAAGTCTCGGTTCATCGATATCGGAGTCCATTTGACTCCCCATTTAATCCTTGCAAGGTTTTATGTTATGGAGCATCTATGTGATATGGGAGTCAGAAAGTTCATGACGGTGGCAAGTTTATAGATTTCGGCGCCACAAAGCTAGTTGTCGGATGGATCTCAAATCTGAGCTCATTTGCCCCTTTGAAATTTAAAAAAAAACACTTGGCAAAGAGTGTGAACACAAAAATTTGAACAGGTTCTTTTAAAATTTGAATAGGTTCTTTTAAAATCAAAGCTTAAGCTAGTTTTAACTTAGGAATGAAAAGATGCACCATTTCATGAAACTTGGAAAGAGGGGGGGTGGTGTTTTTTTGAACGCCCCAAAATTTTTACTTTTTAATCATTTTCTGATTAGCAACATCAAGGGGAATCCTCTTGGCAGCAAGATGCATGAATTCTTCACCCTCCATCACTTTAGAAATGATCGAAAATGATGCATTCTACAAAAAGATCTGATTATAGTCTTTATCTCTCCTCTTGTGATTTTTTCTCATGGATCAATGTAAAAGAGAGGGGGATGGACTGAGATGGACCTTTTTGATTGCATGATGATACAGAAGTTCAAATAGACATGAATTGTGGTTGGAGGATTGTCAGTGGCAATGTAAGAGTGTCATTGGGCCTCCAAGTTTGAAAAATATGCGTCATAATGAGCAATTTTATGAGAAAAATATAGATTTTGATGTTTTATGATCAATTTTTGTTTGAAATGGTTAGCAATGATTGTATTGATTTCCCATACTTTGTTTGGTCAGTCATGTTGAAGGATTCATAAGAAATTAATCGTATAATAATTTTATATGCTAAATACGCAAAACCCGGGACTATGCAATTTCTTGGATAAGTTACTCATGAATATATGTGTGCATCATGTGGGTTCAAAATAAGGGAATTTTAAAATACCATTTTTTACATACATAAGGGTGTAATATAAAGGGGTTATTTACATATTCAATAGAAAATGGTTATGTTTTATTCAAGAAAAAATCATAGATAAGGATATTTATAAATAGGCCTTAAACACACATGATGTAGAGGATGTACCGATAGTAACTTCCTCGAGTGCGGTTTAAAGGAAAACATGCAATTTTTGGGTTTTTGGTGTGCATTTTCCGTTCCTATGGATTAAAAAATGCTTAGAAAATCATTATCCATAATTTCATTCAATCTAAACTAGTAAGTCAGTAATTATGAGTAATTTTTTATAAATCGATAGAAAAATAAGAAAAATAAGGTTTCTCACATCATAAAATAAGATTTATAATATATGATAGCAATGAAGCATGGGGTTTAGCCTCACTTTAGCCCTACCTCTTTGTTAGAGTGAGTTTTAATCGCTTTCAATAAAGAAAAATACATTAAAAACCACACCTTTTGCTTATCAACGCATGCAAAATTTTAAACGGTAGGGAGTAGGGGGTTGTTGAGTGGTTAAAGTACATTAAATTTTGATATTCCATGATGCATATCACATAAAGTTTGTGGTTCTTTAAAACTTAAAGGGACCAATAGCACAAGAAAGCTCAGTACTAGCCCTAAGCAACGAAGCACTATCATAGGAAAAAAATAATGAAAAGAATTGTCTTCGCACTTTCATGTTGCTAATTTTCAATGGATAAAGGTGTTTGAACATGATGGCCATATACAAGCTTGCATTGATACACCATATGGTATGAGTGATAGCACTATGGCTCATTGATAACACATGTTTGTATAAGTGATGACCTAGTTGAGAGTGTAAGGTATCCCAAGCCGTAGCTCTAGATATTTGGTTCCTTGGGGGATTATTCAGTGAGGTTTATCTATCATCTCTTGGATAATTTAATTGAAAGAGTGGAGTTTTTTAAATTGTGTTTTATGTTCATGGCGCATCTTGGGACCAATCCCCAAGCCGTAGGAGAGCTATAGTGGAGTTGTGCTGATCAACCAAGGGGTGCTCCCTTTGTGTGTGTGCTATGTGGTGTATAACACCAACATGTTTAGGGAATACCTCTGAGGAGTGCGGAACTACTCATTTGTTGGAATACAAAATCATAAAAATGCAAAGTTCTTAGATGCTTCTAGCCGTGAGGCCATGAGGGGTGGTTTAAATGAGTAGTAGATGCCAGCTAGTGCCTTAGAGCGAGTGACATGCCCATTTTAGGTCATGATACTAGATTTGTTTCAATTGATTTGAGTATCTAGAAGAGTATATTTTGGGTCCATATGGAGAAGTTAGAGTAGAATCAAGCTATAGAAAATTCAAGAGAGGATGATACTCCTTAGGGCTTTGACATAGGGTTGCTTGCTTTAAGCAATAGCATGTTTGTAATTCAAGAGAGTTTTTTATAGTGTTCAAAGTCTATATACATAGTTCTTTTTTTTTCTCTTGAATCTTTCTTTCATCTTGTCTATTGTTTTTGATTCCATGTGGACTCTGGCTTATCACAAAATCCCTTTCACATCATTGGTGAACTTGACGTTACAGCTATGTCTAAATTGTCAGCAAGATCGGAGAACTACCTCTTTCATTTTTTTTCTTTTCTTGTTTATTGTTGTTTAGTTTTTTTTTTTTGTAGTAGTAGTAGTAGTTTTTTTTTCTTTTATTTTTATTGTTATTAGTAGTAGTAGTAGTTGTTGTTATTGTTATTGTTTTTCTTATCTTATTTATTATAGTGGTAGTGGTAGTGGTAGTCATGGTTGTGGTTGTACACGTAGTCGTAGTCGTCGTAGTCGTGGTTGTAGTAGTAGTAGTGGTTTTCTTGTTTTTTGTTGTTGTTGTAGTAATAGTTTTTTTTGTTTTCTTGTTTATTGTTGTCTAGTTTTCTTATTTGTTGTTGTTGTTGTAGTAGTGGTAGTAGTAGTAGTTTTTTCTTCTTTACTTTTTTTTTTTGTAGTAGTAGTTGTTGTTGTTGTTGTTGTTGTAGAGAGAGAGATATGTTTTGTTAAAGGAAATAAGAGAGGGGGAGGAAGAGAAAAAGGAAGAAGGAACGAAAGAGAGGGAATAAACATACAACATAATAAAGAAAGAGAAAAAGAGAGAGAGATGGAAGGAGAGGAGATAAGCAATGGATAAAAAACAAAGAGAGAGTGGTGGCGACGTCCGGTGCAATACCACGAGACAGGAAACACTCATATGTTAGTTTGTGGGTGGATGGGTGGAGACTTTACATACATTAATTTTTGCTGAGTTACAAGAGAAGAAATCCCTTCTCAAACAATTTAAGAAAGAAAAAAAGAATGATCACAAAAACAAATTGTTTGTCGTAAGGTAGAAAAAATGGAAAATAATGAAGGTCTTGATGTTCAAGATCGCGAGGCGTATCTTAATTAGCGTGTCCCATGTCCTCAATGTAAGTTGGCAATTAGACAAAAATGTCGATTGTTTATAGAACAAGTACGATGCTTGGACGAGTTTCAATCTAAGATAATTGATGAGGCGATCTTGGATTTTGAACAAATGGTAAGAAAATTTAATATCAATCATTCATTGTTAACGCAAGCTAATTGAATACCATATATAAAAAGATTGGGTGTGGTTGGAAAATTTTCTATTTAGGGAGGTAATGTCTCGTCTCAAGGAGGAGTGCACCATTTGTGACCAATTAGAAGAGTTCGTGGGCATGCGATGGATGGAGTGCCTGAGCCAATCCACCACTTGGAAGGTACTACCCAATCTATACCATCAATACGAGAGAAGATGTCACCAGTATCTGTAACTCTATAGTACTGGCGTACTGGCTCCTCTACGTGATCTTCTGGTGAGGGTGATTGCTCACCACCTCCTAGGCAACCCCCACACAAGCCTCGTCCTCCCCCTCGACTCTCCCTCCTCCCTCTCTGTCGACTACCCTCTGCCTCACTGGATGCACGTGCTTCAACAAATGCACGTGCCTTGATTGACGCTTGTGCTTGAGCCGATGCATGTACAGGTGCTACACATTGAGTACCTGCAATTGGATTTTGGACATTTGGTGTTTGGGAAGTAGTGCCAGGCAAAGATGTCAGAGGCATTCCAGACATGACGCTGAACACCTCGTCTGCTATGGGAGAGTGGCTAAGGTGTCTAGTCATCTCTCCCATGAAGTATTCGTTACTAGGAAAACCTCCAAAAAAAGCATTGATCCCTCTGCTGAACGAGCCCAATGTATCATTCATGCGGTCCAAATCCGGGTCATTGCTAGATGAACCAGGATGCAACATCTGCAAACAAAACACATGAATAAGACAAATTTGCTAAACTGCAATATTGTATAAACTCTACTATTGTGTAACATATTCGTATAATTCGAGAAATAAAAAAAATATTTTTAAATCAGAGCTGGTACGTGTATAATTGCGTCTGAGATGCAGAATAGATGCGCTCTCAGACGCTTCCTTGAAGTCAAACCTTCTGGTTAGAGCGCGTGTATATTCATGTCGATGCAGAATAGACGCGCTCTCAGATGCTTCCCAGAAGTCAAAGCTTTTGGGTGAGCACGTGTATATTTGCATTTGAGATGTAGAATAGACGCACTCTCAGATGCGTCTCTGAAGTCAAAGCTTCTGGGCAGAGCGCGTGTATTCTCGCGTCTGAGATGCAAAATATATGCACTTGGAGAGACAACTGCAGACACGGTGACAATAAACATAGATGCACGTCTACGTCTGCGTCTACACTGGAATCTACACACGCTGTCAAACATGCTAAGTCGGCTGCTCTCGATTCGACAACCGCCATCCATGATTTATTTGTGATATAAGAACTTCAATCATAGATCCTAATATAAAAAGAGAGAGAGAGAGAGAGAGAGAGGACTCACCTTGGGTCTTTGGTGTGGACGGGTGGTGGCGGTGATTCCTTTTCCTTCTTCCTCTCCTTGGTGAGTTGTTCTCCCTTAATGCTTGCTGCTTGTTGCCTCTTCTCTTTGTCTCGTGTTCCTCTTGTTCTCCTATCTTTTGTTCTCTCTTTCTTCCTCTCCTTGGCTTTCTTCTTTCCCCTCTTGTCTCTTTGAATTGAAAGAAGAGGTGAGTCATGAGGAGGTGAGTCATGAAGAGACTAGTGGAGGTATACTACATGTCAGTTGAACTGGAGTTTTAGAACGTGCAAAAGACGCAGGAAATGCGTAGTTTGAAAAGAAATGATTCAAGTATCTTTTGAATTTTGACATTTGCATCTATTTTTGCATGTATATGGGCATCTAAATTTACGTAAACACACTAATAGATGCGGATTTAGACGATTTAAGATAAGTTTTGATAGTGAGTTCTTATAATAAGTTTTTATGTATTTATGATAAGTTTTGTGTATCTAAAATTGAGATCTTAGAATAATTAATACGCCTTGAAGTTTTTATGTAAACACATTAATAACAAATTTGATGTTGTCATGAATTAGGTTTAATCATGTCCTCGTCATCACCTAGTGCGGTGCATGCTGATGAGTCAACGAGCACATCCTCAAGTGAGGATGAAAAATTAAGTCTTCATAATCGAGATGCATGGCTATGACGAAAAATTAAATGCATGTGTGATCGTTGTTGAGGGTGTATTTTTCGAGCACGTCGAGTTGCAATGTCACACCTCAGCATGTATGGAGAATGGGACCTAGAAAAATCATCGGTATTCATTGTTTTTAACACTAAGATTGCTAGTCTATGTTACTCAATATATATCAACATACATGTAACTCCCTTTTGTGGTTGAGCAGGATGCGGTGGCACATCCTCAGATGCTCCCTCCCGGGCATCGAGAGGCTGCAAAACGTCAACGCGAGGAGGCAGAGCCCTCAAGAAGAGTGGATACTAACAACCATGATAGTAGCCCTCTCATGAAATGCCCCATCAAGCTATAGAGGATGAGATTTTGGACAACATGGTACACGATCTATTTTCGCAACCGGTTCGGGGAGAAGGTCACTCTACGAAGCCAGATGACCCACTATACGTAGCGTCATCTACTCCATTGTATGAAGGTTGCTACTCCGTTGTATGAAGGTTGTACGTACTCCGTTCTTCGTGCGTCCCTCGAGATACTTAACTTGCAAACAATTTATGGATGGAGAACAACTTATGGATGGAGTAATGTCAATTTGAATGCGTTATTGAAGTAGGTATCAATTCATTTTGGCTTATGAATCATAATATTAATTGTTCTATTTTGAAATCAGACACAAATATATGTTGGTGGTTTTTAAACTCACTTTTAAATATATATGTAGGTTATTATCACAAATGCTTCCAAAAGAAAACCAATTACCAACTAACAGAGAGCAAGCAAGACATTACTTGACATCTTTGGGAGGCCTCGATTATGTCAAGATCCTTGCATGTGTCAATGATTGTGTCTTATTTCGTGGGATTCATGAGTTTGCACAAGAGTGTCCTATTTGTGGTAAATCAAGATACGAAGTGGAGACGAAGTCAATGGATGTGCCTTGTAAGGTTTTGCAACATTTTTCGATTGTTCCACGTAGTCAACTTATGTTCAAGTGTAAGTCTATTGGAAAGCTCATGTCATGGCATGCTAGTCATCGTTCAAGTGATGGAAAACGAAGGATCCGTGCAGACACACCGGCACGGCAATATATAGACAATTTGTGGCTCATTTTCAAAGAAGAGCCAAGAAATTTGAGATGTGGTTTAGGTATGGATGAAATCAATCCATTTGGTATCAAAAGCACATCATACAGTGTATGGCCAGTGGTATTGGTGAACTATAATATTCCTCTATCTATGGCAATTAAAAAGGGACATGTAATGTTGTCCCTTCTGATTCCTGGAAAGCACAAGGTAAAAAATATGGACATTTACTTAGAGCCATTGATTGAAGAGTTAGAAATGTTATGGGAAGGTATTGAGGTGCAAGATACAAGCACATCTGCATCCTCTAGAGATTTCACATTGAAGGCCATGTTGTTGTGGACCATACATGACTTCTCAAGATATGGAGAGTGTTCAGGTACATGTATAAAACTCTATATTTGAAATTCAAGACTTGAATCAGTTGCATGTTATTAATTCACTTGTTTATTCAGGTTTAACCGCATCAGGATATCATGCATGTCATATTTGCGGTCCCACTCTAGTTTCCTCTAGGGGGGCACATTTAAAGAAGGTTATCTATGAAAATCATAATCAATTTCTTCCTATTGACCATCCCAATTATGTTCTCCCTACTAATGGAATGATTCCACAATATCTAACTCTTCGAGATTGGAAGGAGAGATGGATTAATGCCGACAGCCACCCTCCACTCAGCATGAGTTGGTAAGAAGTATATTTCTCTCGATTGACTTTAAAGTATTTAGCATGATGAATTGTTTACATAACATATTGTTTATTTGTTAGATTCTCTATATTTTTTCGTCTTTCGTATTGGACTGAACTCAAGATCAATCACCTATTGGACCCCATGCACATATTCAAAAATGTTGTATCTACATTATGGGATCACTTGATAGGGGCTCGTGATTCAGTCTCAATGTAAGGGAGGATTTACGTAACATTGGTCGCATGAGATGAGCCTGGCCACCCATTGGACCTAGAGGAAAGATTGAGCTACCCCATGCATCTTGGATATTGTCAAAGAATGAGGAAAAAATAGTGAAGGAACAAATATGTAGCTTTTGAATACCCACAGGATGTATGAGATGTTTCAAGGGAGCCTTCATAAAGAAAAAAAAGAGGTGTGGAGTAACTATCTAGTTTGAAGTCCCATGACTGGCACAAAAAGATTCAAGTAAGGGTATCTCTAACCATGAATATAGTAATTAGTGGAGTAACTATGTGTAAACTTTGGGGTATGATGACTTTTTCCTCAACTAATCATTTGATCTATGAATATTATTTACATTCAGTTCGTACTTCCTAGTAGCTTATCCCATTGTGTATCCAAATATGTACGTGATATCATTTATAAGATGGAAGAGCTTGTGAGGTGTGTATACATTGCACTTTTTCATTATATATTGCATACATCATGTAGTGAACCTCTTTGAATTTCTACACAAAAATAAGAAATTGTCAAATACATCCTGACAGATATGTGAGCTCGAAGGAAATTGATCCAAACACATTGCAAGATGCTCAAGTATTCTCTTTTGAGGTGGTTTATTTGGTGGAGGAAATTTTTCCTCGCTCCATTTTGACTACTCAATTACATTTACTCATACATTTGATTGATGAGATCCCACTTTGTGGGGCAGTTCATGCAAGGTGGATGTTTTTTCTTGAGCGCTTCATGAAAAACTTGAAAGATATTGTGAGACAAATTAAGCATGGCTTGAGGGAAGGATGGTTGAGGGTTGGTTAGTGCAATCATCCCTTATTTATATCTCTGAATATCTTACTGAAGTGGACCCCTCTCAACCACGACTATGGGAAGACGATGAAGACATGAGGATGACCTCTATAATACGTCAAGGAAAAGGAATGAGTAAAGTGCTAACAAAAGAAGAACTTCATAAGTTAAATAGTTTTTGTGTGCTCAATAGTTATGTAATGAGCAAATGGGTGACACTATATAATGAAACAAGGGCAAGAAGAAAAAGCGAAAGACAAGCATTTCGCACCAGATATGGACGTAATGTCTCATTTCCAGATCATCTAAATGCACTCCCATATCATATTGATATAGATTGGTTACATGAGGAAATGGAGAGAATGGAAAAAGAGGAGGAAATTAATATATCTCAAGAAGAGTGGGAATACGCACGAGGTTGCTTATAAAAGGTGAGACATACTATCAATTGATTTGTTTCTGGTTATATTTTATATAATAAATTGACATGTTTGATCTTAATCTTTTACTACTAGTGCACATTATTCAATGCCATTTGGTGTGAGGGTAAACATCTTCGAACTCAACGTATAGATGAAAAGAGAAATACCGAAGATTGTGGTGTCCTTGCTCACTTTGAGGATGCCAATGGTACCATGGAAGTTTATTGTGGCTTGATCCAAGATATTCTAAAGCTTGACTTAAGACGATTCTTTATATATGTACTGGATGTGAAGTGGTTTAAAGAAGTTGTAACAAATGGTGAGCATTGCACAATCAGACGTCATCCAAGTGGTTTTGTAATCATTGACTCTACAAAATTTCACCAAAACACGAATGAAACATTAGTACTACCTTAACAATGCGAGCATGTATATATGTAAAAGCTAATTTTTTTATATGTATACATGTGATACATATACACAATATAATAAGTATTTAAGTTTCTTGCTTTTTTTTTTCAAATACAGGTTGTGTATCATTCAATGGTAAACAAAAATCGATGGTGGTATGTCATCCCTATATCTAATCGTTCAAAACCAATATATGGTAATATTACCGGCATAGAGATAGCAGATGACAATCCAACAATTAATGATGATGTACATGATGACACCATAATAATGGATGATATACGTGATATAGTACAACATGAACCTTGCGAGGATGTTCAAGGAAACGCAGAAGAGGACAATAATGTGGTTGATGATGATGAAGTTATTGAGCAATATAGCAACACATCTGATAGTGGGATAGACTTATTTGTTTCATTACCTCTTGGTAACATAGATCTAGAAGTAGATAGTTTATCAAGGGCTGATCTCATTGAAGATGAGATGGATCATTCACTATAACATACTTAATTCGCTTAATGATTCAATGTGTAATCTTAATTCTATGAAAAATATCATATACACATGTGTATACTCAAGAATCAATAGTCAAGTTTAAAGCTAAATTGAATTTTTCATAATAAAAAGGAAGTACTTTTTATCATCTTCAAGTAGAGAAATTAGAGATACATGCAATGCTTGCTACTAATTGTATAATAAGGTTTGTGTCGCTTGCCGCTAATTACTTATATCAGGCTTGTCAACTGGAGGAACTGCCATTCATTATAGAGAAATGCAAAAATAATTATTAACTCCGGTTTTTTTATCATATTAACTTCAATTTCAAGTGGTTAAATAATTACGTATATGCAAACGCATCTATCTACGTGAAATATAGACACAAAATTCACGTCTATTTACACACTCTTTTACATGCGCATATAGATGCAATGATAGACACGCTTGACTGTGCACGTCTAACATGCGCGTCCATGCCTCGTTTCTGTTGTGGTATATATGTGAAAACTAAATGAGTGTTTCAATGTACAGTGTAAAATATATAGTGCGGCGTGGTTGCGCAGACAGCATTTCTTCGTGGAGCGTATTGACAAAATGTGCTTCACAACAACAGACTGTGGTATCATGGCAAGGTTCGAGCAAGAGAGCTGACGACGAGCAACGGATCCAAACATGGTTATAGATGAGATGGAGTATTTTGGGAACTTGCCAAGTATTGTTACAGTGGATTACCATAGCTTCTCCATGATACTATTCAATGTGCAGTGGCTCAAAGTGGTACTTAAAGGAGCTAGAGCAACATTTCAACGAGGTCCATCTGGATTTCTTCAAATAGAATCTAAAAAAAATGGATGGATTTGCGAGACACCTTTGTGTTGCTGGCCCATTGTGAACAGGTGCATGAACTCATTTGTTTTTTAATTGTATTACAACATGATACATGTCATAATAGTTAAATATCTCTTGTACGTGATTGTGAATAGGTAATATTCTATCCAAACTCCGACAACCTCCATGGTGGTATGTTATACCCTCAGCTCCACGAAGTGCAAAGTGATGTTTCGAGCATAGATGAGGACAATATGCAAATAGAGGGGTCGATATTGCAAGGGGTGGAGGCTACCAAAAGCTTGGAGCATGTAGAGGACCCAACATCGGGTAACAATGATGGAAATATAGGAGTCCAAGAATTGTTTGAGAGTGAGGTGGACTCATCCTTTTGTGGTGACATGTCTATCGACCTTCTAGTGTATGCCGAGTTGTGTTAGGAGATTGACATGGGACCATAGGATACTTCATACTTGGAGCATCCAAGTACTCAATTCGTTGACGAATCACTTATAAGGGTACATAAGATATGCATTTCAAGTAAAATTATTTTTTAAAGATTTATATTACCGTGCTTTGTATGATTTAAATTGATTATGCTAACATCATTTTTTGTCTGTGTAGGTGACCTTTGTGGATACTTAGATCATCAGGATGAGTTGAGGGATGAACGATGAGGAGTTGCAGGAGATCTTTACGCACATGTCTCTAGATCAGATGGAAAGATTCAGAGATATGGGGGACTGAGAGTTGTCTCCGACACCATCAAGCTGGTCTATTAAATCTACTTTGGCGCGATTAGATGCTTCAGTTTCGAGCAGGCAAGGTCGACGCTCCAGACTTAGGCCAGACGGAGGGAGTGGTTCAAGGGGATGTTACAGAGATCCTGATGTAGTGAACCCATGGTCGGCTTGGGATACAGGTGCTACTCCTCCCTCGCGTGGTAGTTTTAGAGAGTGTGGCTCAGGTGGTTGATGTGGAGGCATAGACATGGTGTCTCCGTCTCATCGTTCTACTAGAGTTGTGTCACCTCTAGGATTTGTCACACTTGTGGGGACATCTACTCCACTTACTCTAGCTTTTGCTTAGCCATCTACAGGAGATGGCACCCCTATGGGTGCTACTCCAATAGATACTACCCCGGTCGGTACACCAGATGTAAAGGGGTCTCTTGGATATGCCCAGGAGCGTGGTCGCATGTGGGACAGGACCTATCTTAGGCATACCCTAGAGGGGTATGCCTACCTTGTAGATGATACGTCAGGAGCCATCATCATGAATGATGAGGGGAGGAGGTTGATGGCTCCCATGAGAGAGTTATGCCAACATGTTTTTCGGCACAACGACTTGGATCATTGGAAGAACATATCGGAGGGGAGCAAGGACTACATAGTTACATCCTTGCATAAGGAGTTTCCGGTACCAGCCGTAGCAAATAGATTTTCTATAGATTGGATGATGGAGTGCATGCATACATATATGTCACAAAGATGATCAGACACACGCAAGGCACTCAAGAGTAGGGCTGCAAAGCCCGAGTGGCTAGATACAGACGATTGGCACCAATTCAGGGAGGAGGCTACAGATTCTCCAAGACGTTGGAGACAGCAATGCGAGGCGGTGAGGGCACGGCTAGAGGCCAGAGTGGTCCATCATCTTGGGAGTGGCAGCCACAAGACATATCTCGAGGACTTTGTAAGTTTTTCTTTTATTTTTCTTTCTTATTTTTTTACAATATTCTTTGTACTGATAATTGTGTTTCTAACAATTGTATTTTGTTTTCTTTGCAGCACTCCATTACAAATTGCAATCCGACCGGCCTTGAGACTTGATATGCAGAGAGGCACGGTCTCACTGCATTGATCGATCGATTGTATGGATGCACTGGACCTATAAGTTACTCATCTTTCTTATCCATAGTTACCAAGTTTAATTAGAATGCATTATTGTATAGTGGACTGATATGTAGTTGTTTCTTTTTTTACAAAGTCCATTCGATACTCCTTTGCAGCGGGACAAGGTTTTGGATGGCGATGATCTATAACTTGCCCTTGGATCCTTGGAGCTCACACACCCTTCTTTTTTGGTCATGTGATGTGTGTAGACATTTTTTATGTAGTAGTGAAATCTTGCCATGATTGTACCACTCGCTTTCATTATGCGATCATGTATTTATTTTTTTCTTGTTACCATCACTATTAGTGTTGCAAATTTACTGCATGTATCATGATTATTAGCGTCGCAAAGCATCGTTATTTGTGTGAGTATCAACGTCATTGATATCAACACAAATATCGACGCTGATAATGATACTAATACCGACAGTTCTATGGCGTCGTCAATAATAATGCTTTTTGTGACGACGAGAGCAAATATATTTATTTACATTTTCATTGCTTTAAACGTCGGTATACGGCCTATATCTTGTAGTGTAGTTTAACAAAACGCTCTACTCACTGAGGTGTAGTGACATTTGAAGGTAGGCTTCATCTATCCAGTACGGGACTCAGAGTGGGTTTCACTTGTAGTAGTGACACCCAAGAAGAATGAAAAATAGCGGATTTGTGTGGACTACAAGCCACTAAATGTTGCAACAAAGAGATATTACTTTCTCTCTTCCCTTTCGGGATGAAATACTAAATGAGGTGACTGAGCATGAGAGATACACTGTTTGTGATGGGTATTCAGGTTTTTTCCAGATCCGAATAGTTGAGGAAAATCAACATAAGACCTACTTCATCATGCCTTGGGGGTGTTTAGCTTACAAAGTTATTCCATTTTTGGATTAACAAATGCCCTATCTACCTTCTAGCAATTCATAAATTATATCTTCCAGACATATTTTGATAAGTTCATTAGGGTCTTTATTAATGGTTTTTGTATTTATAGTTCTAAGCCTCTACATCTAGGGAAGGTGGATGAAGGTTTCAACTGCCTCGCACAAATGGGGGGTAGCTAAACCATGAGAAGTGTCGTATTGGTGAAGATAGTGTAACTTTGTTAGGCATGTAGAAAGTGAGAGGGGCATTGAAGCGGATCCAAAAAACTTAAGGCCCTATTGGCAGTGCCATCAACATCTTCTGTGAAGCAGCTAATCCCTTTCATTCAAAAGGTGCAATATATGGGGCGGTTCATTCATCTCCTCTCCCAATTAGTATTTCCACTGCAACAGTTTACCCGCTCTGAGGAGCTCCTGTGGAGTGACGAAAGCAAAAGGTGCTTTCACGAGGTGAAGAAGGCTCTCAACACCCTTCCCATAATTTTACAGCTTTGCTGTGATCAAGAGTTTTTGTCAACCCGAGTTTCAAGGAAGATGATGTAGGGGCAGTACTAATACAAAAGGATGCTAAAACTAGCATAATGAGGCCGGTTTACTTTTCTAGCAGAGTAATGACAACAACATTAGAAGGAGGTTAAAAGATGGTGGAGGTGATGGTTTTGTCTCTAATGTTTGCTGTAAGTAAGTTTTGTCCTTATCTTCTCCCTAGGCCGTTCACAATGATCATGACAGAAGAGAATTTTCCCTATGCCTTACAGCTTATGGATGTTTCAGCTAGAATCGCTAAGTGGGTAATACAACTCCAAGAGTTTAACTAAACCTTCAAGGTGGAGGACTCTACTCGAGCCTAGCCTAACTAATTTGTTGACTCATGGATGCCATCAAAAGAAGGAAAAAGAGAAGGGAAATGTAAAAGAGGAGACACATCCTCTTAAGGACCCGCCACGGGTGGAGAATGCCCATGTCCTCTACTTTGATGGGGTTTACAAGCCTATTAAAGACAGTAGTAGTAGGAATAGTGGTGTTCAATCCTGAAGGTGAAAAACTTTATAGAGCATGTATTAGCCTAGAGGATGCCCATTCTAACAATGAGGAAAAATATCAAGCCTTGCTTTCAAGTTTGAGGTGGTGTCTCTCACATGGTATCACTCAAATTAATGTTTTTGGAAATTCTATACTAATTGTTGAGAAAATTAAAGGAATCTGGGCTTGTAAAAATGATAACTTAGCCGTGAAAATGAAAGAAGCTAAAACTCTCATGAGGAAGCTAGAGAAAGCCCAAATCTATTTTGTGCCAAGGTGCACAAACGACGACACAAATGCTCTAGCAGCTGAAAATTTAAAAGAGATAATGGTGGGCATCATTGCAGTAAAGCTCCCCTTGTTTTAATATAAGTTTCAACTACAAGATGTGCTTTATTTTCTTGAGCATGGCGAGGCACCTACACATATGAACAAGAGTGAGAAAAGGTGGTTATCTACTAAGGCCACTAAATACCACTTGATAAATGATGTGTTGTATTGCAAAGGAAAGGATGCAATGCTTAGAAGGGTGCCAACATCAAAGGAGATTATGGATGTGATTAAGAGCTTCCATGAGGGGGTTTATGGCAGATATTTTTCTCAAGAAATAACTAGAAGAATTATTCTTCAAGCCAATTTTGTGTGGCCTAGTCTGCATCGAGATGTGCAACATTGGTGCCGAACTTGTGATTCTTGCCGAACTAAGGAAGCTAGTGCATGAGGAACAAAATCCCATAACTATATATGGACTATTTGAGAAATGGGAAATTGATGCAATAGGACCACTCCCAGGAATTTATTTTGGCAAGAAATACATTATAATGGGTGTGGACTTCATGACGAGATGGGTTGAGGCTTCAACAACTAGTAGAATCACAACCCAAGAAGCGGAAAAAATTTTGTTTGAAAATATTTGTTGTAGGTTTGGCACACCTTTACAAATTATCTCTTATTGGGGTCCTGGTTTTAGCGCTAATCTAGCGAGGGAGCTAATGGAAAGGCTAAAAATCAAGCGCTGACATTCTACTCCCTACTACCAACTGTGTAATGGTTTTGTCGAAAAGGTGAATGGGCTGATTTGTAAGATAATTACCAAGCAAGTACAAATGCACCCCAAGCACTGGGATAAAAAATTGAGTGCAACTCTTTGGGCTTACAAGACTTTATTTAGAACCTGACTTGGCTATACTCCATTTCAGCTCATTTATGGCCAAGAGGCTTTGCTTCTTATAGAGGTAGAATTGGCTATCTTACGTGCTTTAGTAGCCAGTCGAGAGAAGAATCAAGAAAAGAAGTTAGAAAAAATGATCTTGGATCTAGAGAGGCTGGAGTTAGACAAAGAAGCAGTAGTCCAACAATATAATGTTACATAATATAAGGTGCCCATGGAGATGTAAGGACACACAATCACAAGCACATGAGAGCACTCTAGATCACCAAGCCCAAAGGGGAGCCACTAAGAGCACATTATGTAACATCCTCATGCTAGTTCATGTCTTTGAGGTAAGCTATGAGTGAGTCTCTTTTTTTATATAGCATTCCATGAATACATAATGGCAAGCTTCATCTACCTCTTCTCCTCTTGTCTCTCTCTCCTCATCTCTCTCCCTCTCTCTCATATTCTAATATGGCATCTAGATCATACGGTGTCCAAATTATATGTACTCTCTTCTAATTCTCTCTCTGCATTCATACTTAAACTTATTAACTAAGACTTGCCATATACTCTACTGGTGGAGAATCCTTATTTCCTCATGTTATATATATATATTCATGGGAGAAATTAGGATACATTGCCTCTCTTAACCTTCCATCATCTTCATTTTTCATAAGATAGGCTACAAATTTTTTCTTGTGAAGTTGTGTTTTGGTTCTTTCCATTCACTTAGGAAAGGGATGTCCTGGCCCATCCTCCCTTAGGCTAGGTGGTGCCCTTCTTTAGCTCTCTTAGTGAGGATTGGAGACTGGGTGGGTAAGAGGCAATCCACTCATCTTTTTAGCTCTCAGTGTCAATGATTGTGTGCTATTTCAAGGAGACTATGAGACTATGGAGACATGTCCAAAGTGTGGTGCTCACACGTATCAAGAAGACTTGTAAGGAAAAATCATCTCTCAAAAGGTTCTTAGATACTTTCCACTTATATCGTGTATATGTCACATGTTTCATACGTCAAGCATGGTGAGGTTAATAACATGGCATACATGGAATAGATACGCAGATGGAGTCCAAAAAATATTGGTAGATTTACATGCATGGAGTCACCTTAGTTGTACCTTTTGTGGCTTTACACGAGAGCTAATGAATCTTTATCTTAATCTTACTGTAGATGGTGTGAATCCATTGGGTCTCCACTCAACTTCTTACAATGTTTGGCCTATAGTTCTTGTAAACTACTACATCCTACCATGGATTTCTACAAAGAAAGGACACCTAATCTATTAAATGATGAGATCAAGATTTGTGGGAGGAGGGGGACCCTTTTGGAAGACATGAGTAAGCACAATGGTGAGTGGTCTGCTAATATAGAAGCCATTTTCATGTGCACCATGCATAACTTTTTGAGATTCAAGGAGTGCTTAGGTGGTAAGTGGAAAACTTGTTCTCATTGTTGATATCTAATATGGCTCATTGAAGTTTTTGTTGCCTAGGTAGGGGTATTGTGACTAGTCTAGTTACCTAAGGTTATCACGCATATCCATTGTGTGGAGTTAGACTTCCAAAGGTCATGGACCATGAAGAAGATGGTATATTAGTAACATGTTGCTTTCTTGCCAGAGAATTATAAATCGAGGAGAGGTTTTCTTGGAGGACCTTCTGCATGAATGAATGCCCAAAGCTCGTACGAGTTGAAAATTGTCCCCAAGGAGTCACATGCAAGCAAAATGCCACAGTCTTAGCTATGCAAAGAGCTTGATATGGAGCCATAGGTTGGGTCATATTTTTGTTCATTCGCTCAACTCATCGATAATTTTCTTTTAAGGATACTTTAGTATATGCATTTTAATTAGTATCCTTTTTTGTAGAGTTATGTTATCATCCTTTATCTAAATTCTTATATTAATTATGACTAACATCATTTTCTATCTATGGAGATTATCTTTGATGATACTGAGAGACCAATATGAGTTAATAAATGATTCATGAGAAGCTTTAGGAGATGTTCACATATATGTCTCTAGATCTGAATGGTCTGCTTTATAGATATGGTGGACTAGGAGTTGTCACAAATATTGTGAGGCTATTCTATGAGGTGTACTTCAGCATGCTCCAATGCTTCGATCTCTAGTAGGTGAGATCGATGCTGCAGACCAGCCTCCAATGGAGGAAGTGCTTTTGGGAGGTATAGTAGAGATGTAGATGTTATGAGCCTATGATTGATTTTAGAGAGGGTTAATACTCCTTGCTCTTATACTATTGGTTCCAGAGAGAGTGGCACATGTGGGTATTGTGGAGGCACCAATGTAGTGTCTTCATTTCATTGGTTTGGTGGACACTTGCCACCTCTAGGATATATCATACATGTAGGGATATCTACTCCAGTAACTCTAGGTTTCACTCAAGCGTTGGGGTGGGATCCTCCGGGAGGTCAGTCATAAATATATATATGTATCACATGGATTCAACATAAGGGATTTTTAAAATACAATTTTTACACATTTTTTATATACAGAAGGGTCCCATATAAAGGGATTACTTATAGATTCAATAGAAAAGAGTTATATTTTATTAAGAAAAATTTCATAGATATGGATAATTATAGGTAAACCTTAAATGCACATGATATAGAGGGTATATATATCGTGAACTACCTAAGGTGGCATCCCTATGGGTGCTACTCCGAGAGATGCTACCCCTTAGAAGGTTGGACAGATGTACATGGATCTCCTAGTTATGCCTAGAATTGTGATTCTAGGTGGGAGAGATTATACCTTAGACATATCCCAATAGGGTAGATATACCTCGTAGATGAGAAGACAAGTACTATAATCATGAATGATGATGGGAGGAGGGTAATGTCTCACATAAGAGAGTTGTGCCAATAAGTATTTAGTTATGATATTTTGGACCATTGGAAGAATATAACAGAGAGGAGTAAGGACTATGTAGCGGTATCTTTGTAAGAGAAGTTTTTGATAACTATAGTGGCAAAGAGGATTTCCACTTGGTGGATAATGGAGTGTATGTATGTATACATGTCACATGGATGATCAGATATATGTAAGGTAATCAAGAGTAGCACTGTGAAGCTCAAGTAACTAGATGTAAAGGATTAGTATAGAGACTCAGGGAGGAGGCCACAAACTCTTTAAGATGATGGTGGTAGTAGCGACAGGCAGAGAGGACATGATTAGAGGTAGGGGTTATGCATCATTTAGGGAGTGGAAACCATAAGACTTATTCGGAGAACTTTGTAAGTTTACTTTTGGTTTTTTTGATTTTTTTATTTGAAATATCACTAACATTAGCAACCTTGTTTCTAACAATGCTATTTTATTTTCTTTATAGCACTCCATCATACAAACCATGATCCCACTGGTTTGGAGACTCAATATGTAAAGAGACACGGTCTCATTACGCTTATTAATAGATTGTATGTATGCAGTGGTCCAATAAGTCAATCATCTCTGTTTTTTATAGTCATTAGTTTTTTTGTGATGCATTATGTATGGTGAACTAATATCTGGTTGTTTATTTTGTAGAGTTTGTTTGATGTTGCTTTGTGTTAGAACGAGCTTTCATATGGCAAGGATTTATAGCATAAGCTTGGATTCATGGAGCACACATCATCTTCTTTTTAGGTCCTATCGTCCATGTAGGCCTCTTCCATGTACCATTACTTAGATATATTTATCGTCCTTTGTATAAATTGACACTTTACAATATTTACAAATAGATTTTCGTGTTTGTTTTGGACTCTCCTCTCTATGGTTACATGTAATTTTATGAGTATCATCACCAATCTTATACTAATTTTATGAGTTACCAATGTTGTGGCTTTAAGTAGTTTTTGCACCTATCTTTATGATAATGACATATTTAATATGTAATTGCTTTGCAAAATATTATTCAGTACAAGCTATCCTACCACCATTTTTTTTCTCTATAACCATTGCTATTTGCTATTTGCTTCACTAATTTACTGCATGCATTTCTATCTTAGTCGATATGTGTGTCATAGAGCATTTCTATTTACATTGATATTTGTGTTGTTATTAGCATCACAAAGTTAATAGCGACCCAAATAGCAACAAATTTGTAGAGATGTCTATAGCAACGACTATAGTAATGACAAGGGAAATTTTTTGGATGAATATTTGCATTACTTTGAATGTCAATATGTGGCATGTATCTTGTAGAGTTTGTTCTAGGCATGCAAGCTAGTTAGGCCCTAATGAGAGAGAATGCAAAATGGTTTGATAGAGCTTAGTTGTAAGACCGAGTAACATGAAGGCAAGTGTCACTTGGTGAAAAATAAAATATGAATCTTGCCTTTGTATAAGTCCAATGCATATACTAGGAGGATTGATATTACAAGTCATTAAGGGAGCGAGAAATGAGGTTGTCTTGAGAGTAATCTTTAAGGTTATGGCTAAGCCTTGCTTGAAGTATGTTAGGGTAGTTAAATATGTTCTTAAGACATTAGCTAGGCATTGTCACAAAGATGGTAGAAAGGTTGTTTTTGTGAGACTTGAGACCTCAATGTGTTTGTTATCTTTTTCCAAAAATAGTTACTCACATATGTGTTGCATGGAATAATAATAATAAGGGGACCAATTCTACCTAGTTACATCCTTTACCCTAGGACTAGAAAAGCTTTGTTTTGTGAAGAGATGTGACTCCTAAATAAGATATTGCAAGAATATACAATGCAATATATCCCAAAAACAAAATCTTCATCCCAAAAGTCCTTACGACTGTTCAACAACTACAATATTTTGTTGCATATTGGTTATTTCACACCATATGCATTAATATATTATTACCTTTCCACCAACTTCACTTTTGATTTTGGCCCTTGGGAATTATCGCTCGGCCAATTCGTGCATATTCTGTTTTCTTATCATGGACAATGGTTGTTACAAGCATCCACTACAACACTCTTGCTTGTTAAATAACGGCAATGTTATTGCTTTGTATTGTATGAGAGGCCATTAGATGTAAAGGAAGGCACAATGCTCAAGTTCTTCAAATCTGAAATCACCTAGGTAGATCTAAAGTCAAAAACCTCAGATGTAAATTAAAAAATATTGTATTTACAATGAGGTAATAGAAGATTGTTTTGGAAACGTCAAATGTTTCGTGTGAGCTAAGGTGACGTTATTGTGAAGCCTAATAGGCTTGGCACAAACGGTGTTACATGCGGAGATGTGATTGTGTGTAGAACTATAGATACAATGCGTAAGTTTTATGATGTAATGACAGCTTATGTTGATGGTGATGGGGCTCATTCAGTGAGGAGTATACAACAGTGCTCATTGTTTCCCGTTTGAGAATTGGTTTAGGGTTCTTGCTAGGCCTCTGGATCGACGTAAGGCACGAGAGTGTCGGGGTTGAACGCAAAGTCAGCGTTGTGAGAGTTTCTGACCCAGCACTGCTTTCGGATGTGGCCTTGGGTGCCGGTGAGGACTCCGATCTTGCCCATCTTGCGGAGGGACCTGCCGAACTGCTTGAAGAAGGCCTTCTCATCGTAGGCGAACTTCACCACCCAGGGGCGAGTCCTGGGGTCGTGCACCAGCGTTACGTCCGAGGTGAAGACGCCGAACCCGTGCAGCAGGGCCTTGAAGTATGCGTTGTCGAAGACGAGGTTCGTGAGGGGGTCCATGAAGAACTGCACCTCCTCGTCGAACTGGCCGTTTCTTAGCGTCCCATTGAGGGTGCAGTTCATCAGTAATTCCTCACCATAGCTCTTGCGGTATGTGCGGTCGACTCTCGGGAAGATGCGATTGGTGATGCTCTTGCAGTGCCCTTGGCCGATGGTATGAGCTCCTTCGATTTTAGTACATGATCATTTACACGTTAGTCTAGCTTGGATTTGCAACTACTGGATCCCTGAACGCAACATAGTAAAGCTTGTATGAGCTCAATGGTTCATACCTGACAGGGCAACCAGGTCCACCAAATCCAGGCCAAAATATTCAAAATTCTCAAGCAATCCATCCACGGTTAGGTTGAAATTGGGAAGGAAAACTTGCGAGGCATGTGCAAAGGAGGTGAGGGCATCCCTTCGTCCTAGCTCGATCTTGTACAAAGGGCCTCCAGCCTGAGGTAAAGTGCGACCGAGACGAATATGAGAGAGAGAGAGAGTTTACATGTGTGCATAGAGCAACCATTAGTCAGAAGAGAGAGGGAGAGAGAATTTACGTGGAGGGATAGAGAAGCCATTAGTCCACGGAGAGAGAGAGAGAGAGAGAGAGAGAGAGAGAGAACCTGTTTGATCGAGTAGACGGCCACGAGGGCAATGATGTCGGCACAGGAGACGGTGTCCGGGCAGACCTTTTCGACGCGCTCCTTGATGTCATCCAGAACGAAGAAGTTACCAAGGCTGAAGTTGATATCGGCGTCCTTCTCAGCCTTGGCGGCAATGGAGGAGTTGAGGAGGAGGGAGGAATCGCAGCCATACACGAGGCAGTCATGGAAGAACAGGCGCAGGAGAGGGGCCGGCGTCGTCTCGTCGAGGGACGTCCAGAAGGCCACCCTCTCCTCCACGATGCTGGGCAGCTGCGGGCACGTCTTCTTGTAGAAATCCCTCTTCAGACTCGGCTTGAGGTACCGCGGCACGCTAGCAGTGGTGGCTTCGGCTCCTCCCGCCGACCCAAAGCTCCATAGCACCACTAGCACGTTAAAGTACAGCAGTGCGGCTATGGCGATATTGCCGCTCGGGCTACGGACGTATAATAGCTTCTTCTCCATTCACCTAATTTTCTTCTGTCTTTCTCTCTTGTTGTGCTCTAACCCTCGCTCCTGTCTTTATCTTTCTGTCCCGATAGGAGACCGGTTCTTGTCTTTGGGAGATTTAACAGAGCTTCGCGCTATTTGTATGGAGACTTTCCTCCTCATCCCCACGTTCCGTCCTTGCATTCGGCACACCTTTTCCAGAGTCCACCCCTCACGCCACATGCCTTCCATTATGCCACCTTTCGAAGGGTATTCATTATCAGTGCTATGCATGGGTCCTGTTCCTGTTCTAGACCCCGGGGCCGGCCGGACGTCCCATCATTTCTGTCGTCTTCCTTTTCCTCTTCTTTATTTTCGTTTTCTTTGGTGTATATATTGGGAAAGATACAGATGTGCATGCATACACACTTGTTTGCACAATTCAGTAAAAATATGTTGCCTTTATGAAAACAACATTACATATGCTTAGGTGCATAAATGTTGCGCATATGTATTCATGTGCATACATACATACATACAATATGCATACATATATATGTTGTATGTATGTATGTATGTATGCACATATGTTGCATGCATGCATCTAGCTCACTATTTTTCTTGCATTGAGAGCACCAGGATCAATATCTTTGATTTCACATGTAAAACAATGTTTGCCACTTTCTGTTCTCTTCTTCAAGTATGCAATGCATCATAGATCCATCAATATGAGGCCATTGCTAGCATTCTATTCCACATCATTTCTATGTCAAACAAGTTCAAGTGGTACCCCTTTCCTACCAAGGTAAGTGAGTCAAATATTGACGTGATATTAGCAAAGCTAAAAGCTTTGGTTTTCCCTTGTGTTTTCTTGTTTGCTTCTAGTAATATACGTTTGCATAGGGCCTCCACATGCATATTATTGTCATCACATTCGCAAGACATTCATCATACATCCATTCAATGAACTCATTCAAATCCTAAACTACATGAGAAACCCTATCAGCTCTTGGGTTTTGTGAGGTATTAGGAACACTCCCTAGAGTTTACTCTAGTTTGGAGGGTCTACTTGAAGATTTTGTAGTTTTGTAGCCTAGGGTTCTTCTAGGATAAATAGAGAAAGAGGGTGTTTTTAATCATGTTTGTAGATTATGTATGTGGCACGGATTTGACTAGGTTCATAGCACATCCATATTTCAACCATTAAATAACACTATTAGGCTCTAGAGCGTTGAAAATAGGACTTGGTTTGAGACTCCTATTTGGAGAGCTCGACTCACCTATGGTTCAACTATCTTTCACCTAGTTGACTAGTACTATTGCTCCAAAACATCTAAGGTTTCTCTCTCACTCCTCATGCAAGCAAGAAACAAAGAGATCCAATGGTATGGTAAAGTAATCTACTTATTTTCATATATTCTTGGTCATGTTCCCAAGAATGTGAGACCTCACATTCCCTAACCATGCATGTCCTACTATAGCATCATATATACATCCTTGGAGGATCACAATGCTAGAGGACATTGGGTTTCCACTTTATGGCTTGATCCTTGATCTTATCTAAAGGCTGAATGTGGGATCTATGGACTACTCTTCCAAAAATATGCAACTTACAAAGAAGGTACATTCTTTTAATAGGTCCAAATACTTGTTGCTAACACATAGCTTCTTATCTTTCACTTTACAATTATAGCGTGTTACTAGTGTGATTATAGATTCATCTCTTAAGTTTCCACATGTTGGTGCTCATTGGCAATGACATTTCTCAAATGGTGCAAATGATTTAATACACAACTTCACCATGCCTCCCAATTTTGGTATCAAAAGCATCGAGGTTTATCTTTTAGGATATTATTATTGCTCTTTATTGAAAATTCTAACAAGATTATTCCTATTGGCATTACTAGCATTGGATATGATGGATGAATTTAAGAACTAATTTATGCTATTTATTCCTATCGATTTGTTGGAATCAACCCTCATAATTTTGTGATTGAAAATGGCTTTACATTTTTATATTTGTATCAAGTTGGAAAAATGCATCTCCAATTAAAGGTTTTTTGTTTGAGGATTATGATCAACATATCATAGTCCAAAGTACCAAGACTACTTAGAATTATGGACTCCGAAATGAATAGATATTATATGGGTAAGATTTAGGGCTTAATAATCCGTTTTTCTTCTTCATTCTTCATTCTCTTCATTTTTCTATCTCATGTACCCACTCTTAAGATACAAAAGTGGATAGGAATATCATGTTGACTTTTCCTTAAAGTACCTTCATACTATCTCCTCCTCATTTGCTATTCCACAAAAATATATATGATAGTAAACTAGTAGAGTGATATGTATATATCATACTTCCCCACAAGCTCAATATGAGATTACACATGAACTTCCAAATTACTTCTAAACTAGTAGAACTTATGTTTACCAAGTGTATTGGTGAAGATGTTAGCCACTTGGTCATTCGTTTTGTTGTGGACCAACACTACAAGGATATAGGCTTATAGCGATGACGATTTCCAATGTAAATTAGCGGCGTTGCAAATAACGACGATACTCAGGTGAAAAAAAGCGGGTCGAAACCCGAGCGTGTCATTTTGCGCAAACGAATGAAAGAGAGAGTGAAAGGAGAGCGAACTGCATCTTATGTTTGAGAGGAAGAGGGAGAGAAAGAGAGAAAGAGGGAGAAGGAAAGCTTCTCACCGCCGCCGCCACCGTTTGCGAAAAATAGGAGGACGTGTATTGAGGGCTAAGAAGAGGAGGAAGTGTATTGAGGGCTAAGAACAGGCGTTGTCACGAAGAGGAGCCGCCGAATTCATCCTCGGTCCTTTGCAGTGAGTGCATTGTTCCCTCTTGCTTTGTTTTTGTTTTTTCTCCTTTTCTTTTGCTTGTTTTTGTTAAAAATCATGTGTATTGAGAGAGAAAGGTAGGAAATGAGAGAGGGAGAGGAAGAGAGAAAATGAAAGAAGGAACGAGAGAGAGAGAGGGAGGGAGAGAGGAGGATGAATGAATAAAGAAAAAAGAGAGGGTAAGATCATGTTCTTTTATATCTTCTTTTCTTGTTTGTAGTAGTAGTAGTAGTATCTGCCAATCTCATTCCAAGGAATTGGCTATTTCCTTGTGATCAAATCACAAGATCATGCAACTCTGCAACTTGTTGCACGAGTGTCGCACCTAATCCATGGGACTATTTTACCCATCGAACGGTGTCTTCTAATCATGGAATCATGATTAGATAGGAAACATGGTTAGGATGTCTTCATATCCAATCTGTTTTTGATTGCACTAGGCCAACATCATCGGTCCTAGGGTTCCAACCCAATCTGAGTTTCATCTCTTTAGCGAGCAATCCTTACGGGAGAAACCCTAGATCGTTTCTTGCAAATATGTCATATTGTCCCTACATTCCGTGAATGTGGGTAGGTCTTTAGGGATATGAGAGTTTCATATTGGCAACAAGTGCATTTAGGTCACATCCTCAACATGCTAAACCCTAGTTAGCACTTGGGGTATCTTGCATCAATTTAACCATTCCTAAGCGATTCCTTTGCGGTTTAGGTGTTTAGGGTAAACCAATTTACTTGTCTACTCATGAAGATAATTATGATGCCATTCTCCTAATCACATGATTCATTGCCTACATATGATTAGATTTACAAACCTTGAATTTTCTAGTTAAGATCAAAGCGTATATTAAGTTACGGCATAATTTCCATTGATCCTTCTAAAACATGCATTCAAGATTAAGCTTTTAGGGTTTTAAGTCTTAAACGAACCATGCAGCCTTTTCCTAATTTAATTTCTGAATGAATTCTTCGTACGCTGAATGAGAATTACACAACCTTTCGTAACTACTTACGTAGTTGATTGAGATTTATGCCAACTGACTAGGGTTTAATCTACTTCATGCAACTCTAGAATCATTCCCATGCCATGCAAATTCCTATGGTTATTAGCAATCTTCTTTAATGAATCCTTGCGAAGAAAGAGATGTCTAATAATGCAATATGTGATTTTATCTTTCCACGCATAATCAAAGTGTACAACAATAATTCCGACTTTGTAAAGATGATCAATAGTTTATCTAAATTCATTACTTTGCAATGCATATAAACAATTTGCTAAGAATGCATAGACGTCTTATATCCTTCTTTCATTCGTTCCTTTGAAAAATACAAATGATCGATTCCTCAATTGTGAGTTATTTTCCCTAAGATAGCCAATGTTTTTCAATCGTAAAAGTGCATCTTACTTTCGTGAATGAACCATGCATAATTACAATATTACGACGTAAATCAAAAATAGGAAGAAAACCTAGACTTATGGATTCGGTGAAATGTCCACATGGATGTTAGGAGATGATCCTCTTGCGGTTGTGCCTTGTGCCTTTTTAGGGGCCATTGCGAATTCGACCTTCTTGCCTTGGTCGTAGACTTATGATCTTGGCCCGTTTCCCTCGCACGTGCAATTCCTTTAGAGATTCGGCTTCCTTGACCAATGCTCCATCTTGTGGAATTGGGCTTTTGGAGGGTTCAAAAGGGAAGGGCCTTTTAATTGGATTAGAAAAATAGGCTTGTGGGAGTTGCAATAGGAAGGATGGTTTTGAATCCGGTGGTTAGAGTGAACTTAAGGAGCATCAACAGAAAAGAGGGTTTAAACCTACTAGTATGTCTTGTGTGGGAATACAATGGGAGGCTTGAAAGGAAACGGGGTTAAAAACTTTGTGTGAATGCTATGAAAAAGGGGCTTTAAAAAAAATTGGCTATTGTGAGCTTTATGGGGGATGCAAGGGGGAAAGAAAAGAGCTTAATTCTCGAGCATGCAAGGAAAAAGGGGTTTTGAAGAAATCCGGGATAAATGGCCCAAAAGGGACTTGTATCAGAAATTCCACGAGAAAGGTCTTTAAAACCCAGCCTAAGGTGGGTTTTTTTGGGGGCCCAAGGGGGAAAAGGGGGCTTAAATTCCAAGGGGAAAGGGGGGTGTAAATATCCCTTGGGAAGGGCCAATGGAAAAGGGTTTTTAAGGAACCCGGGAGTAATAGGAACTTGAGTGGGAATTTCCACGGGAAGGGGTGCTTAAATCCCGGGGAAGGTAAGGGGAAGGCTTAATTTCCCGGGGTAAAAACCCCTTGTGTAAGAATGCAAGGGGGGAAAGGGGGCTTAAAGAGCCCCCCCCTAGAAGCTTCTAAGAAGCTTCTAAGGCTTCCAATTATGGCATGTGGCAGGGAGGGAAAAGGATGGGAGCTTGCTAGCGGCCACGATCTACCAGCGACAACAAATGGGGACGGTGTCGGTGGCTTACTCGGCTTCAGGCGGTGGCTCATGATCCCAAGTGGCAGTTCGCACAACACTTCAATGCCCTTCAACTCATCTCCTCCACGGCCTGGCGCAGTCTACGCTCTCCTTTTCTTCACGCTCTCTCTCTCCTTTTCGTCAGCCTTTCCACACTCCTTAGCTTCTCAGAATCCTCTTCCTTCTCACCCCTTAGAGGGGGGAAGTGTTTACAAGAAGGGGGGGTAAGGGCTCCCTTATCCACGTGGTGCCCCGCATGCATTTCCTCCCCTTCACCTCTCTAATTCCTTTTTAGTCGATCACCTTCCCTCAGCCACGCTTTGGTTGGGGGAAGGAAATTTTTTTTTTTTTAATGCATTAATTATAACCTTATCCTTTTGACGTCCTCCCAAGAGGAGTTCACACGTAGATATGCGGTTACCTTAGTTCTTGGTCTCGTTTGGCCAGTGGAGACTCATGATATGTCATGTACCGTTAAAGTCTGCACCGACCCTAACTTCGATGCAGAAATGGTTCTTGCATGAGTCTCACGCGGGCTAGTAATATTTTTCAATGGAAATATTACATAATAGTGGTAGTAGTAGTAGTGGTGGTAGTAGTAGTAGCTCTTTAATTTTTTATTTTCTTGTTTGTAGTAGTAGTAGTGATTCTTTAATTTATTCTTTTCTTATTTTTGTAGTAGTAGTAGTAGTAGTAGTACTAGTAGTAGTTATTATTGTTATTGTTGTTGCTATTTTATTTCTTCTTTTTTTAATTTCTTGTTTGTCGTTAATGTGGTAGTGGTAGTGGTAGTTGTTTAATTTCTTATTTTCTTATTTGTTGTAGTTGTGGTAGTCATAGTAGTAGTAGTGGTAGTGGTAGTGGTAGTGGTAGTTGTTTTTTAATTTCTTCTTTTCTTGTTTGTCGTTGTTGTGGTAGTCGTAGTCGTCATAGTTGTGGTAGTAGTAGTAGTAGTAGTTTTCTTGTTTGTTGTTGTTGTTGTATTAGTAGTAGTTTTTTCTTTTCTTTTCTTGTTTATTGTTGTTTAGTTTTCTTGTTTGTTGCTGTTGTTATGGTTGTAGTAGTACTACTACTAGTTTTTTCTTCTTTTCTTGTTTGTTGTTGTTGTAGTAGTTGTTGTTGTTGTTTTTTCTTCTTTTCTTGTTTATTGTAGTGGTAGTGGTAGTGGTAGTAGTGGTAGTAGAGAGAGAGAGATGTTTTGTTAAAGGAAATTGGTAGTATAGAGAGAGATGTTTTGTGAAAGGAAATGAGAGAGAGAGAGGAAGAGAAAAATATAACATAATAAAGAAAGAGAGATGGAAGGAGAGAATAGAATGAATGGATAAAAAACAAAGAGAGGGTAAGATCTTGTTCTTTAACTTCTTCTTTTCTTATTTGTAGTAGTAGTAATAGTAGTAGTAGTAGTAGGGGTGGCGAGGTCCAGTGCAATTCCACGAGACGGAAAATACTCCGACATACGTTAATTTATAGGTGGGTGGAGACTTTACATATGTTAATTTTGTTGAGTTACAAGAGACAAAATCCCTTCTCAAACAATTTAATAAAGAAAAAAAGAATGGTAACAAAAACAAATTGTATATCGTACCGTAGACCAAGTGGAAAATGATGAAGGTTGTGACGTTCAAGATCGCAAGGCATATCTTAACCAACGTGACCCATGTCCTTGCTCTCAATGTAAGCTGGCAATTAGACGAAAACATCGATTGTCTATAGAACATATATGACGCTTCGACGAGTTTCAATCTAAGATCATTGATCAAGCAATCTCAGATTTTGAGAAAACAGTAAGAAAAGTTAATATCAATCATGCTTTATATTCGCAAGCTAATTGAATATCATATAAAAAACATTGGGTGTGGCTTGAGATCATTGATCAGGTGATCTCAAATTTTGAGAAAATGTAAGAAAAGTGTATATGATCAATCATGCATTGTATTCGCAAGCTAATTGAATATCATTAACAAAAACATTGGGTGTGACTCGCAAATTTTCTATCTAGGAAGGTGACATCTCGTCCCAAGGAGGATTGCACCCTTTCCGGCCAGTTAGAAGAGTTCGTGGATGTGCGATGTATGGAGTGCCTGAGCCAATCCACCACTTGGAAGATACTACCCAATCTATACCATCAATACCAGAGGAGACATGCAGCCTTCCAAACTTTTCTACAATCTTGGAGCTTGAGATGTAGGCAATGATCGATGCATTGATGCCCATGGATATCGAGACATCTGATCCGCTTAGAGAGAAAGCATCCATACCATTATATGATGGATGCCGAGTATCTCACCTGAGAGCAAGCAAAATATGGGTGGAGTGATCGAGTTTTTCAGATACCTTGTACGTATGCTTCATTGATATCTTTTCGACACTATCATTTAAAAGAAATATACTTTTAAAAGGTGTTTTATGATTTTTTAAAGGTTACTAAAGTATCATATATTACCACTTGCAAATACCATACCTAAGTCTCGTGATGATGTGCGACATGTTTTACGAAAGCTTTGCATGGACTACAATAGCATCCATGCATGTATCAATGATTGCATACTGTTTCAAGGAGAATATGAGACTATGAAGACATGTCCAAAGTGTGGTTCTCACAAGTATCGACAAGACTTACAAGGGCAAACCATCCCTCTAAAAGTTCTTAGACACTTTTTGCTTATCCCTCGCATAAACCACATGTTTCGTACGTCCGGCATGGCGAGCTAGATAATGTAGCACGCACAGAATAGATCCACAGATGGAGTTCAACAAATATCAGTGGATTCATTCGCATAGAGCCACATTGACTCTACCTTTCCAGGCTTTGCTTGAGAGCCAAGGAATCTTCGGCTCGGTCTTGCTATGGATGGTGTGAACCCGTTCAGTCTACGCTCAACTTCTTATAGTGTGTGGCCTATATTCCTTTTCAACTACAATATCCCTCCATGGCTTTCTACGAAGAAATGACATCTCATCGTTAGCTTGCTCATTCCTAGCTGCTACAAAGTCAAAAATATAGACATGTATCTTCATCCATTAGTTGACGAGCTTAAGATTTTATGGGAGGAAGGGGTCACCGCGAAAGATAGGAGCAAGCGGGACGGTCGATGGTCCGCCAGTATTCGAGCCATTCTCATGTGGACCATGCATAACTTTTCAGGATTCAGAGAGTGCTCAGGTAAGTAGGCTTCCATTCTCGTTGGTAATTTCTATCATATCTCTTTCATATTTGTATTTACTGGATAGAGATGTTGAGACATGTCTACTTACCTTAAGTTATCATGCATGTCAATTGTGTGGGCCACAGTTAGACTCTCGAAGGTGAAGAAACATGAAGAAGATGGTATATCAAGGACATGCCACTTTCTTGCCTGAGGGTCATGAACTCAGGGTATATTTTCTTGGATGACCTCCAATATGTATGAATGCCCAAAGCTGGTACGAAGTGAAAATGGTCCACATGGAGTCACATCCAAATGGAATGCAACGGCTCTCAGTTTTCTACAAGTTGCCATATTGGACCCACTTACAGATCAACCACTTCTTGGATCCCATGCATATTTTTAAGAATGTGGGCAGCTTACTATGGGACCACATCACAAGAAAGAGAGACACTGTAGGGACACAAATGGATTTGAAGGAGGTAGGCAAGCTGGAGGCCCTTTGACTGCAGTCGAGTGTTGATGGTCGCTCCTTGGGTTTTGTCCACTAAAGAAGAGCGCATTGTGAAGCAAATAGTCAAGTCTATCGGCACTCTGACGGGTATGATGCATTCTCTCACGTCCGTGTTTTCTAAAGACAACCAATTATCAGGGCTAAAATCCCATGATTGGCATAAGATATGTCAGGTTTGTACTATGAATGGATTGTAAGTGGCTTGCGTATTTTGCTATTTGGAGTATAGTTGTTGTTCATAATGCTTCTTAATTTGTGGCAATTTGTACTATCGATCACGATTAGAGGATGCCTTATTCCAGAAATACGCGGGGTGATTTACAGGTTGTCAACTTTAGTGAAATGGATCTCAGAGAAGGAGATTAAGATGTTCTCTATTGAGTCCGCAAGGTGGGGAATAGTGGAGATGGTCTATCTCTTTGAGAAATACCTACCTACCAATATGCTCACGATACAAATCCACCTTCTTGTGTATCTTATAGATGAAGTGGAGATTGTTGGATCTCTCCATACGTGATGGATGTTTTTCTTTGAGCGCTTCATGAAAACCTTGAAAGGCTTTGTGAGACAATGAGCTCGGCGAGAAGATAGCATGGCTGAAGGTTGGTTGTTGTTTGAGGTGTTAGTACATATTTCACAATGCTACTCCACATAACGTCTTGGATCATTGGAAGAACATATCAGAGGGGAGCAAGGACTACATAGTAGCTTCCTTGCATGAGGAGTTTTTGCATGCAAGGCACTTAAGAGTGGGGCCTTAAAGCCTGAGTATCTAGACACGAACGATTGGCGCTGACTCAGGGAGGAGGCTATAGATTCTCCAAGACATTGGAGATAGCAGCATGAGGCGGTGAGGGCACAACTAGAGGAAAGAGTGGTCCATCATCTTGGGAGCGGTGGCCATTGGATATATCTGGAGGACTTTGTAAGTTTTTCTTTTATTCTACTTGCTTATTTTTTAGCAATATCCCTTGTCATGACAATCCTGTTTCTAACAATTGTATTTTGTTTTCTTTGCAATACTCCATCACAAACCACGATCCCACCGGCTTAGACACTTGATATGCAAAGAGACATGGTCTCACTGCATTGATCAACCGATTGTATGGATATGACAGCCCTATAAGTCACTCATCTTTCTTGTCCATAGTTACTAAATTTAATTAAAATGTATTATTGTATAGTGGACTGATGTGTAGTCGTTTCGTTTTTTTCTTTGCAGAGTCTGTTCGATGCTCCTTTGCTGTCGGACGAGGTTTAGGATAGCGAGGATCTATAGTTGGCCCTTGGATCTGTGGAGCTCATATACTCTCTTTTTTTTGTCATGTGATTTGTGTAGGCATTTTCTATATAGTAGTAGTATCTTACCATGATTGTATAGTCGCTTTCATTACACGATCATGTAATTATTTCATATATCAGTGTTATGACTCAAGTACACTTTGTCTTTATTTACACGAGCATCGTACACATTGCTGAAATTGTTTTGTATGGCCCAAATAAAGCATATAGTGCTATTTGCGGCAAGGAGCTTGCTGCCACAAATTTTTTTTTTCCCTATTACTGTCGCTATTAGCATTGCAAATTTACTGCATGCATCACTATTAGCATCGTTATCAGTGTCGCTATTTCTCTCGGTATGAGAATGAGATACCGACGCAAATAGCGACGTTGATATCGATTGTTCAATGGCATCGCTAATACCGACATTTTTTGCGACGACGTGGGAAAATTTCTTTATGAAAATTTTTGTCGCTTTAAACGTCGGTATAAGGCCTGTATTTTGTAGTGCAAGTCTGTCTTTCCTTTCAACACCTCTCTTTGATGAAGTGATAGTGAACTTCAATGTGTTTTTTTTGTTGCATGATAGACTCAAATTTTGGGTAACAAGATGTTTGTTATGTTGTCACAAAATAGTATCATGCTCCCATATAATAATATCTAAGTCTTTATTTTGTAGTCTCAACTATGGTTAGTCACATCCAATTATCACAATCCAACTATATTCTACATTTGTACTTGAAAATGTTACATTAGGTTGTTTGTTGCTATTCCAACTTATCATGGTTGTGCCCAATGAGAAATCATAACTAGTTATACATCTCTTATCTATAATGATTCCATCCCAATTTGTAATATGGTAGTCAAATGAGGTTAGTGTAGACTCATTTCCATAAATTTTAAGCTCATATCCAATGGAAGCCTTCACACAATATATGGTTGTCCTAACCACATCCACGAGTTCTTTACGTTACTTCTACATAAATTGGCATATCATCCTAACTCCAAAACTTAAGTATGGTTTATTTATTGTTAAGTAGATTAAATATTCAACCATCTTTCAATACATACTAACATCCTCAATGTAATATGGATAAACCTTAAACTTTGTGTTTTTACCCAATGGATTATCATTAGTTTGCAACATATCATCCCACACTTCTCAAGCATCTCTAATACATATTATCAGTTTGCAACATATCATCCCACACTTCTCAAGCATCTCTAATAGATATTATCTTTGAAAAATAAGAATATCATCTACATTGTCAATTTATTTAGTAGCCAAGGAATACCTTGGCTATTTTGAATACTTGATATCAAACTCCTTGTTTAACCCATCCTTTATGACTATAATATCCTTAGTAATAGTTTTTTAAATGATGAGATTATTCACATAAATTACCACTAAAACCATCCCTTTCTTTGCATGCTTAATATAAAGTGAGTAATAAACCTTACTTTGCATAGATCCCATGCTTGTCAAATAATTGCTAATCATGTTGCACCAAGCTCTTAGTGCTTGTTGTAGCTTTTATAAATATTTCTTCAATCTAAACATGTAATCTAGGTATTTGAGCTACACATAATCCTCTAGTGGTCATGTAAGCTTCCTCATCCAAACTTCCAATTTAAAAATCATACTTTAACATCCATTTGTTATAATTTTCACTTGTATATCACTTTTCATTCAATCATAATTCTAATGGTAGAAATTTTAGCAATCAAACTAAATGTTTAATCAAAATCAAGACAAGAAGCCTATGCATATCTCTTAACAGGCAATCTTGCTTTGTAGCATTCAAATATACCATTAGCCTTAAAGTTGAGCTTTTATATTCATATGCATCCAATTGTTTTGTTTCAAGAAGGTGGTAACTTTACAATATGCTATTGATTCCTCATTTTGTGTTTTATTTGGAACCTTTGTTGCCCTACATCAAGAAGTATTTTTTATTTTGTCTACAAGTATATATTGCTTTATAGAGCATTTAGAATCAAGAAAATGGATGATTAGAGAATCCTATGATCTGAGTTAGGAGAGGGTCTTTCAACTTTCTCTCTCCCATGTCCTTTATCTTCTATGTATGAATTATTCTTTTCTCTCTATTTGGCACAAGTCATGTCTCTCCTCTCCAATGCTTTTCTTATTCTATCTATGGAAACAAGAGGGAGATTATGAGCATGAAGATAGTAATGTATCCTTTGTGTGCTCAAACTTGTGTGTGAGAAGAGTTTCATGATGCCATTCAGAAACCTTGCTCAATAATGTGCAAATTTGATGGAGTATGAGTACTCTCACATTGTAGTGGGAGCTCATGCTCATCTACCAAGACCCACAGACCGCCTATTGCTTCAAGTGTTTCAAGCGAGCACAAATGGCTATCTCTCACCTAACTGATGCACCTGCAATCCTACTGGGGTGTAGTGAGCTTACCATGATGCCCAAATGAGTAGCCTTCTCCCTCAAGCAAACCGGTAGCTCCACGATTCGAGATGTGAGCTCAAGCAACCTCAAGCCTCTGCCTGCATAGCCACATGATGCGAGACAAGAGAAGAGAAGAAGAATAGAGGATATGATGGAGAGCTTCTTCTACAAGATCCCTCTCACTGACACACTCACTCCCTCACCTCTCATACTCCCTCTCTCAAACACGCAGAAGCAAGCAAGAAGGATAGAAGGAGAGAAGAAGAAGACACCACTTTAGCCACACACCAAAGAATGAGCTTCTCATTCACTTTTTGAGTTTATATACAAGCCTTAAATCCCTTCGGCACCCATCCCCTTTTTTACATGATTGAGCAACTTGCCAAGGTCCTCTATCCCTATTCCCTTCTACTTGCCTTATCCCTTGATCTATGTCTGTTTAGACTTTACAACTTGCATAGGAGGAAGCCTAGTACTCTTATAAAATGGATTACATTTGCACCCTATACTTTCCTTGCCAGAGCCTTCGAAGCACCTTGCTAGAATATTTGGTGCTTTCCCACATTCTTTTTTAGCACCTTGCTAGAATATTCAATGCTCTCCTTTGTTCTTCTAGGGCACCTTGCTAGAATATTTGGTGCTCTCCTTTGTTCATTTTAACCACCTTGTTAGATTCTTCGCTGCTATTCCACATTTTTTTTGAGCTTGCCTCCTCCTCCAGTTTTCTCACCTAGGAAGAATGAGCTTCTCCATTCACTTTTTGACATGGGCTTCCTTCTTTCCCTACTTCTTCTTGACTAGATGGTCTATGTCTGTGATGTGTATGACATGTCTGTAATATTACCCCCCTCAACACCATATTAGTGAATTTGGGAATCTCCCAATTCCCATTTTTTAAAACTAAAAAAGACGGGGGTGGATAACATATCGGTAAATTTCTCAAAATCCTATCATGTGACCTATCATTGGAAAGTGCTTGAAAAATGGAATCTAAAAAGCCATAAAGGGCTCACTTTTGAGAAATGGTATTCAAGTTATGGGAAATCCAAAGTTTTGACCACGTGTCCTAAACTTGTGGGAAATTTCCATATTTATTATGTATGGTGTTCCTCCTAGAAAAGTGCCAATCCCATGATACTTGCTCATTTGAGTTAATCAAGATTCAATGATTTGAAAGGTGGTCATGTGAGTCAATGATGAGAGGGCCTCCAAAGTTGGTGGTTCGTAGCATTTGTGTTTACCTAAAAAGAAAAGAAGGTGTAGTACTTGGGGATGTGTCTACCTTATTGTGTGGTGCATTGTGCTCATGCTAGTGGAGCTAGGAGCTGGCTTAGTTCTTGTCCCACACTTGAGGACCTAGTTCATGCATAAGGGTGGTGAGGTGAGTGTGGCTTAGGGAGACACGTCTAACCATAGGCGAGGGTGGCCTCCCTAGGTATGTCCTGCCCTTGATGTGCCCTAAGCTTAATGTGGGGAGTGAAAATGGGCTAGGGGGTTAGGGATGAAGTCGGTGGACTGAAGCCATCAGACACTCCTCACTTGAGGATCTCTAGGTGCACTGATCATGGCCTACATGTAATGAGATGATTTTTTTGCTTCTAGTATGATTTTCCTCTCGTGGTCTCTTATTCTTTTCTTTTCTTTTCTATTTTCTTTGTCTTTTCACTTCTTTTCTTTCATTTTCTTGTTTGTTTGTTTCTTATCTTTTTTTTTCCAAAAAAATAAATAAATAAAAAAATATATAGTCATCATCATCAAAGATATGGGAGGGAGGAGTTAGGGGCTTAAGAAATTTGTTAAGGAATCTCTATCTTTGCATGTAACCTTTGAGGTTCATTCCTACTTAGAGAGGAGTAGTGGAAAGAAATGGATAATTATAGCAAAAACTGAAGTGGCTATCATTTATATCTTTTAAGCAAGCTAAGCAAAAAGAGGAAATGAGGGTAGCATGCATCATTAACCTAGTAATAGTATAGCTATCTATGCCATATGGATAAAAAAAGAGTGATGATAGGTAGTACTCTTGTGATGTACGCTATTGCTTTAATAGCAATCTAAGTAATCGAAGAAAATTACATGTAGTTAGGAAGGCTGGGGTCTGCTGAGATGTTTGCAATCACACCTACTTCAGTATCTTTGTAAGGAGCAGTTAGGGATGAGGACTAGAATCCCATATGCACAACTCGAGGGGTCCACTAGGGTTTACTGTATGGTACCACGTGGGTGTAAGGGAGGGGTTTGTTTAAGGGAAGGAAGGTACATTTTATAAGGTAAGGTCCCATAAATAGAGGGTAGATAAGGGATATTTTCATATATTTCTTGCACGTAGGTAACGTCTTCTTATTACTACTAGTGAATCCCCTGTGATGCACAGTAGGAGAAGTGCTACCATCGAGTTTCCTATAAAGCATTCTACTTGCTCTCTTTTCTAATGCAATATCATAGTACTTTTATCCTTCAATAAAGTCTTTGTGTCATTGTTAGTTGATACACAAGATTGTGTTTATGAGTCCAAGCTTCCATCTTGGAACCTAATGCATTTGTGTAACAGTTAGCCATGTCAGTGTCTTCATGAACTCACTCTTTCTCTTCCAACCTCCATAGCTTCTACATTTTCCATGGTCTAGATCACACACATTTCCACATGGTATCAGAGCCCATTTGGGCATGGCCTAGCTCAACTCAGTAACTTCACGATTGCCTTGCTCAATGCGCCTTCTTTGAGACCTCGGAATAGAAACAACATCAACACTGACCATCATCTCCTCCTCCACAAAAGGTATGTTCTTCTCACATGTTGTTGAAGCTGCCAAGAGTCCCAATGACTCTATAAGTTCAATGCCCTTGAGATCGACTATATCACCACAATCAATTTTTCCAACATGATTAAGCTTGGGTCCTGCATTGATGTCAAGCTCCCCATTCCCTTGGAGTTTTAAAACACAATTTTCTTGCACAAGGGATCTCTTTAGGCATTTCTCAATGGTCTTCACCATTGATGATCACACAATAATTGTAGGATGGGGGAGGGGGCATGTCCTAGTGTTATTTAAACTAGTACTTCTATGGTGAGAAGCTGCTCTCCAGCAATTAGTCACAAGCACCAATTGTTGTTGAGAATAATGGCCATTCCTTATTGTTCAACATTTTTTGCAAGGAAGTAGTACCCGCTTAAGTAACATGTTTGTTAAGGCTTGGATATATAGTCTAGAGAGCTATTGAAATGGCACGCTATAGCTCCATCCTCACCAAAAACATATCCAGCCGCACTCAGCATACAAGCTGCAATACCCCCACACTTTGCATATGTCTTGCAAGAGAGTGTAAAGTAAATGTCACGAAGGCATTGGGCGTAATTAGCTATGGCTGACATTGGTATGCCATTTGTTGCACTTTTTGGATAAAATAAAATCACATCAGAAGCAAAATTGAGGCTAAAAGCAAGCCTTCAAGATCATTGAGAAGGCAGAATGAGTTAAAAATGATCTCTCCTGTTTAAAGTCTACAAACATAGAGTATCAAATCAATGAGGGGAATACAATATTCAAAGATGATTTGAAGATCACTTGAAGACTCATTGAAGATTTGAAGATCTCTCAAGCATCTGGCTCCACAAGTATCTCTTGATACTGGTCACTTAGTCTTTTTTTTTGGGCAAGTGTGCTTGCTAGCACACTCAAGATTATTTCTTTTGCTGAGAAATTGGGAGATGATTTTGTTGTTGTCCATGTAAATCGAACATGGGAAAAGACTCTCCAACAGCTCGCTTCAATGGGGTCGGGTTTCACACCTGGCAGACCCGCATCAAGCTCATCTTAATGAAGAAGGGTCTTTGGGTCATTACCAGTGGCAAAGAGAAGAAGACTCGTGATGCAGATATTGTAGTCATTTGGCAAAAGAATAATGATAATGATCATGCTATTATCAAACTGGAGCTAGATGACAGCTATATCCACCATGTGGCTAACTGTGATACTTCACATGATACTTGAAAGAGACTTCACACTTTGTTTAGTGCATGGTCTAATTCATCAAAGTATGGTCTCTTGATTGAATTCTTCAGGCTTGACCAGTACATCACTTTCCACACATCTAAATTACATGGAAGTACTTCAAACCTAGCTTGTAGAAATCAACATTAAAATGAAAAAATATGTTTGCATTGGTATTCTACTTAAAAGTTTGCCTCCAACACAATATTAGTGAGTTTCGAAATCTCTCAATTCCCATTTTTTGAATACTAAAAAGGTGGCACCCGCATAACATGCCCATAAGTTTCTCAAAACCATATGATGTGACCTATCGTTGGAAAGCGCTTGAAAAATGGAATCTATATTGAGATATAGAGTGCTCAATTTGGAGTTATGGTGTTCAAGTTACGAAAAATCCAAAGATTTTATCACATATCCCAAACTTATGAAAAATTCCCATATTCCCCAATATGGTGTTCTCCTAAATATAATAATGTATCAACAACTCTAATCAATATGCCAAACCTTGAGCTTGTTGATATCCAGGTATTGTTGTTAGAGAAAAGAAGCTAAAAACTAAGGAAGAACCAAACACTTCTAGAGATGAACAAGCATTATATGTTAGCAACAGGTACAAAGGCAACAAGGATTAGCTTTTCTATGACTTCTACAAAAATAATGGACACACCGAGAAGTTGTGCTATGCCAGAAAGAGGTCTCAAAAGGCCTATCTAGTTGCTATTAAAGAAGAAAAAGAACACAGAGCAAAAGAAGAAGAAGAAGAAGAAGAAGAAGAAGAAGAAGAAGAAGAAGAAGAAGAAGAAGAAGACCTCTAGGAGAAGGGCAAACCTCATCAATCCTTCTATTCGGATAGACTCTTTTAGCCATATATTGCATAGCCCTAATGCTTTGGTTGTAAACTCCTTATGTAGCCTTTTCTACGATAGCCTTTGGTGTTTTGCCATGTTTATGGTGTGCCCACACTTTGCAGGTGTTGCTTTCACTAAAGCTTCTATATGCTTTGTACTTCTAGTTGTAATTGAGGAGGGGTGTTGAGATGTTTGCAATCACACCTACTTCAATCTCTTTGTAAGGAGCAGTGAGGGCTTAGGACTAGAATCCCATATGCAAAGTAGGAGAAGTACTACCATCCAGTTTCCTATAAAGCATTGTACTTGCTCTCTTTTCTAATGCAATATCATAGTACTTTTGTCCTTCAGTAAAGTCTTTGTGTCACTATCACTCAATACACAAGATTGTGTTTATGAGTTCAAGCTTCCATCTGGGAACCTAGTTCACTTGTGTAGTATTCAGTCATGTCGTGAACTCACTCTTTCTCTTCCAACCTCCATAGCTTCTACATGTGCCACACTCTAGATCTCGCACATTTCCATAGTGTCTAGGCATGAAGTGAGGTCATTAAGGAAGTGGGCTATAGAGGCATATAGATCTTGCAGCATGAAAGTGAGGGCTTCCTCATGCTTGGTTTCATTGACATTGTATCTTCTTGGGTTATAGTGATGAGTAGAAGACTTACAAATTATATGACCAAGAGGCAAAGAAGATCATCGTGAGCCGTGATGTGGTATTCAAGGAGCAGCTACATACAGTGGAGGAGGAGAAGGCAAGTTCTTCCACTTTATCATCAAGCAAAGAAGTAGTCCACTATGAACCTGTCTCAAGAACTATCCCTATCCTTAAGGAGGAGGAAGCATCATCTTCAGATGATGAGGAAAAAGCTCACTAACCTGACATCACCCCACCGGAAAAGCCATTGCCACATTGGGTGAAGCAGGTATATGACCACAATAATCCTATGTTCACATCTGTTGAGGACAAGGCAGACAGACCAAGGAGGTCTCAAAGAATAGAGGAGCAAAGGAGGGCTTCTGCTCACATAGTCAATATGACCTTGATGGCTAAGATTATGAGAGAAGTAAAGGAGCCAACTGATTTAGAGGAAGCACTTACAGATCCAGCATGGAAGGCACTATGCAAGCCGAGGATAATAAAATAGTGAAGAATGACACTTGGGAGCTAGTGGATTGGCCAGCAAAGCAGAAGGTTATTGGCACCAAGTCGATCTGGAAGGTAAAGTACAAGGCTGATGGTAATTTAGAAAAGTACAAAGCTAGATTGGTTGCACACAGCTTTTCACAGGTTGAAGGGTTTGATTTTCAAGAGTCATTTGCCCCAACTACCAGAATGAACACTATTTGCACAGTACTTGTAGTGGCCACCCACAAGCAGTGGGCGCTACTTTACCAAATGGATGTTAAGTCAGTGTTCTTAAATGGTGACCTCAAGGAGGAGGTTTACATGGCTCAACACTAGGGTTTGAGGCCCCCCATTCAGAGAACAAAGTGTGTAAGCTGAAGAAGGCATTGAATGGGCTGAAACAAGCCCCTAGAGCATGGTACTAGTGGATAGATAAGTTCCTTTTAAGTTTAAACTTCAAAAGATGTGCCTCAGATGCTTACTTGTATGTTTACAGGAATGGTGAAAAAACTGTAGTGATTGTCTTATATGTGGACGACCTTCTTATTATAGGTGACTATGAAGATATAATCAACCAAACTCGAAAGGCTTTGAGTTCGGAGTTTGAAATGACAGACTTGGGTTTCCTGTACTATTGTTTAGGAATTGAAGTCTGGCAAGAGCTAGGAAAGATCTTCATCTCTCAGAAGAAGTATGCATGGAAGATCTTGAAGGCATTTGGCATGACCGAGTGCGAGATAGATAAACCTATGGGGGTGAATGCAAAGCTATGCATTCAGGATACATCAGCAATGGCAGACATTGGGAGGTACAAGAGGATGGTGGGAGTCCGATCTACTTGTGTAATACCAGACCAGATATCAGCTTTGTTGTTGGTGTTTTGAGCAGGTTCTCAAACAGACCTCATGAGAGTCATTGGAAGGCTGGAATGCGGGTGCTCAGATACTTGAAGGAAACTCTTGACTATGGTATCACATACAGTTTCGAAAAATTTCTTGTGGAAAATGGTGACTCAGATTGGGCAAGAGACAGTGATTCTAGGAAGTCAATTTCTGGTTATTGTTTCTCTTTGGGTTCAGGAATTTCCTCTTGGATTAGTAAGAAGCAGCCAATAGTGGCATGGTATTCTACCGAAGCAGAGTACAAGGCAACTTGTTTTACTACATGCGAAGCAGTATGGTTGAGAAAGATCCTATGGCATATGGAAGTGCAAGATGAAGAACTAACTATGTTGAGATGTGACAATTTGAGTTGCAACAGCATTGCCAAAAATCTAGTGTTTCCATGCACGCACCAAACATATAGAGATCTAGTATCACTATGTGCTTGATTTGATGGAGGATGGGATAGTGGAACTAGTCTATTGTCTAACAAAGGAGAATGGAGCAGATATCTTCACCAAAGCACTTACAAAGGATCTACTTCAAGTTCATCTTCAGAGACTTGGCATTGGGCTGAGGAGATAGTTCACCTATGGGTGGACATTGAGGCGGGGTGTTAGATATGCTCAATGCCCCACCCTTATAAGGTGCCACCAATGATCCATGGTGCTCAAAGTTGAAAGGCCCCCATTATAAGGAGAAGCCAAATGTGAGCCCGGACATTGGCTGAGTCCTGACTTGTATATCATATGAGGTCTATGTAACGGGATGGCAAAAAGGTGACCATCGTGGGTCTAATCTTTGGGTTGGACTGAGTAGTTAAGCTGTTAGCAACTCGAGGCACATTGCATCTAGTTACGGGGTAAGCGAGTTAAAAGGGGCCCCTATTTTGGGGTCTGGGTCCGCGAAAGTAGCCTGTGGTTGAGGGGTCGCAAGGGGGCCGACGAGGGTTCTGGGGCAACACCCCCTAGCCGACGGTAAAGGAAATATTCCCTGGCTAACTAGTGGAGGCTCATATGGTAGGTCGCTCATGCCGACCTAACTGCCTTCACAGGCTATAAAAGCTTAACCCCTTCACAGCCATCGATCATCTATCTTTCACCCAAATAGACTTATTCTAGCTAGCCTTAAGCTCTTCACCTATCTTCTGTCTAGATCTCCATCTAAGCTTCACTGTGGAAGTGCACCAGTGGATAGAGCCATCTCTGTATTAGTTGTTTGGAGCTAAAGACATTTTCTAATTCTCATATTATCTATTGTGTACTCTCTATCTCTATCTCTTTCTCAGATTCTGTTTGTTGTACCGTGTAATTTTTACAGGTTATTCTATTATCAAGTTCCTTCTCGCATTCCACTATTAATCCATTCCCATTTTGCACCCCTCGGTCTGTCATTTCCATAAAATATATTTATGTACTCTACTTAGGCTTTCCATTTGTTGGATGTTGTAGTCTAGAGGAGCATTTCTTTGCTAGATCTAAATGTATGGTGCTTTCAAATATAGTACTTGTATCTCACTTTTTTGAATCACTATGGGTTTATTTCTAAGTATAGTAATTACTTTGCACATCCACTTAGTGATGACTCCCTTTGCATATAAGTGTCTCCATATGTCAAGCTTGATGTGATGGCATGTATAGGTCGTCTCATAGCGAGTAGGATTTCAATCCACAATGTTAAAATAAAAAATAAAAACACCATGAGTAATGATAAAACCAATTGCAAATTCAATCCCAAGAAAACTTAAGACCAAATATAAATACTTATAAACTCCACCTCCCATGTATCAACACCTCTTGAACCAAAATGTGATGATCCAAATCACCACATTTAGATTCATCATGCATCCTTCAATTATGAGCTGAAGACCCCATGCTCCACCTTACTTTTTGCTTCAATTGAGTCTTGACCATGTGCAAATTTTAGCATAGATATAGGACCTAAGCCTTGTTCTTTTCACCTCTTATTTTCTACTACTCTAGTTTTAACTAAGTCCCTCTTGTTAGCAATGTTTTTTTGAACCTTTTCTTGTGCCCACTAGTAAAATATCAAATGCATGGGATTAGAAGACTTCTCATTCACAAGAGAAATCACAACTTGGAGCTTAGCGGGGTCTTGATCCAAAGAATAGCCTACTTGATTTCTTCCCTATTATGGAAAGGAGCAAGATGTTGGGTGTCAGCTATAGGTTGAGAAGAAATGTATAGATTCTAAAGGGGAGCCTTTGGGCATAAGTGGTCCTCTAATGAACAATTAGCCAATGTATTTTCTTTATTTTTTTCTATTCAAGTTGTATTCCACAATTTTGATAAAAAGAAGATTGACAAGTTAGTATGAGTCTATCTAGCTAGGGACTATGAAGCTTTTTGTGGGGTTGAGAAGGTCAACTAGTCATATACTCAAAGCTTGGATAAAAAAGGGGTTCACTTTAAAAATGCATTAACAAATGTCATGAATTTCTCACGAGCTACATTCTGTCTGTTATTGTTAGGGCCAGGATTTTGAGATGAAAATCCCATCCATATCAATATTTGCATCAACAAATGTCATGAATATCTCAGGAGCTGCATTCTCTTTGTTAATGTTAGGGCCAGGATTTTGAGATGAAAATACCATCCATATCAATATTTTCAATAGAGTTAGTAGCATAACATTATGTATGCATATATGTATATGTTACAAACATAATGTACAAGGATATAGCCCAAATACACATATCTTACACACATGCAATACATTCACTATAGCCCATACATAGCCCATCTGCAGCCTTGGGCCATGCATAAGCTATGCATAGGCCATACACAGGCTAGGCTATGTACTCTACATGCATGGATAATGCATAGGCGAAGCATATATTGAAGATATTACCAATGCATGTATCAACATGTGTAGGAAAACTTACTGATGCATATACCAAGGAATACAAAGAAAGAAAAATAGGGATTCATCCCCTCGTACACTACAATAGAATTGAATCAGAGACATGGAAGCATAGCACAGATTTATTGGCATGTGAAAGTTTGTGTGTAAAAGCCCATTAATCTGTGTACATGCATTAAAATCTGCATGGAAAATTTCATTAAACTTTGTGGAATGGAATGAAAAAATCATTATTTTGTAAACATGAGCATATCCATGGTTGAAAATGGCTTTTCTTTTGAAAAAATAAATGCATATATATCTATGACCAATTTTAAAACTCGAGAGATACCATGGAATTTTAACATAAAAGATAAATAAACAAAGAAAAGTGAAAACACACACACACACACACACACACACATAGAGAGAGAGAGAGAGAGAGAGCATTTGGTGAGCAAGAAGTAGCCATTCACTTCCACCTTAGAGGTATGGAGTCTTCTTACTTTGGTTCTATGTGTAATATTCCCGCTCAAAAATATTACTAAAATCGACTTCCTGCACGCCGCGTAAAACTCGTGCAAAGGTTATCTTCCGTATAGGAATTGCCGGCAGTTTAATCCGTAACCCGCACACGTGAATCGAGACGTCCGCATTGGCAAAGAGAGCCCGGAGGTTCAGATCCGCATAATCACGTGGAAACACCCTCTTGGGAGGGGCAAATGGATAATATTAAATACAATTTTTTTTATGATTATCCCTTTCCCCAGCCGATGCATGGCTGGAGGAGAGGGAGTGTGGGGAGGGATGGGCTCGATGGAGATGTGGGCTGCATGAGGGGGGGAAAGCCATGCAGATGCCATTTGGGGAGCTTCTCTTCCCACCCCTTAAGGCCTATATAAACCTCCCTTAGCTTAAGGGGGAAAGGGAGAGATTAGAGGACAACGCTGTGCTGAGGGTGTGGAGAGAGAGAGGGAAGATGCTATTGACATCTTGCTGCACAAGGGGAGGAAGGAGCTGCTGTGTCACGAATAGCGATAGAAGGTACAACATCACATCTGTGAACCAGTGGTATCAGAGCAAAGCTGAGATCGAGAGCTTCCAATCGCTACCCATCTTATGCGAAGGCGGAGCTCTTAGAATGATCGAACTCTTTGGTCTGTCTCATCGCGAACGGTCGATACGGGTGGATTCCTGGCAGTCAAGAACCTCTGTTTACAGCCTCTGAATGCGAAGGACGGGCCTATAACAGCGGAGGACCACATCAATATCTCCTTCTCCAAGTCCTTTGAAAATAGAGACAGTAAGCCTCATCTCCATATCCACAAGTTCAATAAGATTTAAAATAAATCTTAGGGAGTTAATAGTAAGCTTTATAAAAGCTTACTTAAATAAATTTGATCGACCAATATCGCGGCATGCTCAGGCCGTGATCAGCGGCGGAAAAATTGGTCCCCCCCTCAGATTTCGATGATTCATTAGTTGGCTTAAGTTTTTCTTAAGTCTAAGCCAATTAAGTTTCACAAAACTTCAATCATACAAGTTCTGCAAGTCTACAACTTCTGCAAGTTCACCAAGTCAGTAGAGATCAAAACTGACTTATATAGGTGGATTCCTGGCAGTCAAGAACCTCTGTTTATAGCCTCTGATCACGAAGGACCAGCATGTAACGGCGGAGGACCACGTCAATATCTCCTTCTCCAAGTCGTTTGAAAACAGAGACAGTAAGCCTCATCTCCATATCCACAAGTTCAATAAGCTTTAAAATAAAGCTTAGGGAGTTAATAGTAAGCTTTATAAAAGCTTACTTAAAGAAATTTGATCAACCAATATCGCGGCATGCTGACGCCATGATTAGCGGCGGAAAAATCGCCCCCCCCTCAGATTTTGACGATTCATTAGTTGGCTTAAGTTTTTCTTAAGTCTAACTCAATTATGTTTCACAAAACTTCAATCATACAAGTTCTGCAAGTCTATAACTTCTGCAAGTTCACCAAGTCAGTAGAGATCAAAATTGACTTATTTGAAAAACTCCCATAAGGACTGTTCCTGCGCAGAAGCACAGAACTGCAAAGTTGATCCCTAGAAGACTCTATTCGCATATACAGACTTGCTGAACCAGTTTCAGCACACGCAGAACGACATACACAAATTTGACAAAGATTTCAAATCTCGCAACCGCAAAAGTCAAAGACCATGAAAGCCAAACAAAAATCTATAAGTCTTGTATACCCGATTTTGAGCTATGCTCATCCCACTAATTGGATTTTGAGAGTGTGAGGTCTTTTCAATTTTTACAGGATGACAGAACAAAATATGGATGATTTAATGGCTGAAGGCGATCTTCCTGAACCTACGATGGACCAAAAGTTGGATTTAATTATGATGCAGTTGGACGAAGAACGAAGAGCTCGACAAGCCTTGCAAGTTCAATTGGCCAATTTACAAAGATCAACTACCGACAAAGATGGACCACAACCTGAAGATCTTATTCGACGAACCATTGATGCAACTCTCGAAGCTCAATCCATCCACAAAGAAACAAAGATAAGTAAAAGAAATTTCAAATTCCGTACTTTCAATGGCACTCGAGATGGAAAGACTGTTCTTGCATTCATCAGTCAGTTTGACGATTACTTTCATGAGGAAACATATGATGAAAAAGATAAAATCAAGTGTGTCACTACTCATTTAGTGGATAGAGCATCTCTTTGGTGGACCGTGGTTCATAAGAGCATAGATTATCCTACTACCTGGGAGAGTTTCAAGAAGAAGTTTATGCAGAATTTCCTTCCTCCACAATTCCATGAAAAAGCCATAAAGCAATGGGACCTTCTTCAGCAAAGAGATCGTGAGCCTATTTCTCAGTACAGCGAACACTTTTGCAATGCCTTACTCCAACCACGCATTATAAAGATGTACCTGAAGTGACTCACAAGCGCAAGTATATGTCTGGATTACTTGGGCATTACTACGCTGAAGTCAATATGTTCAAGCCTACAACTCTTCAAGATGCAATTTCTTTAGCTCATGACATTGAAGACAAGTTTCGAGGAAGAGATAAGCGTCCACAACAATTTCAAGCAAATGGTAACTATGGTTCTAAGCAATTCAATTCAAATTTTATAAGATTCAATCAAAGTCGATTTCCTTCATCATCTTTTCGTAACTCTTGGACAAAACCACCTGCTTTGCCATCAAATACCAATCAAAACCCTAAGCCATCCTCACAGCCAAATCCTAATACTCCTAGACTTCCTGCCATTGCAAACAATGTATCTAAAGCCAAACCTATAGTGTGTTACAAATGCCATCAACCTAGACATCTAGCAGCCAATTGCTAATCGAAGAAGCCACCTTTCCATATCAACTATCTTGGAGCAATGGAAGATGAAGAACATGAGGAAATGCCTGACTTTACGGAAGATGAGGACGACATTACTACTCCTTCGGATACTTTACCAGGTATGCCAACTCCACATTCTTTGTTGACAATGAAATGTTTAGTGCATGGAAAAGAAAAGATTATTTTGCACGATGATGGTAGTACACATGATTTTATTTCTACAAAATTAGTGAAAGAATTGAAATTGCAAACTGTTCCTACGCATTATCACATTAAAGCGGCATTCTTAGGCACAAGGTATAATGGAACACAAGAGGTGCATGATTTAGAAATTCAAATTGGTGAATATACTGAAAGAAGAAATTTTCTAGTCGTACCATTACAGTCCAGTGATATTATCTTAGGTATGCCTTGGCATCATCAGCATAATCTTGGCATAGATTATTCCATACATTCAATTAACATTCATTTTCAAGGAAAAAACATTACATTATATGGTATGCACACATCTAATGCTTTTCCACTGCTTACTCATAATCAAGCTAAATGTGCATTACACAAAAGTAGTAAATCTTATCTAATTTGGGTGAATGAACTGCAAGCTAAAGAAAAACATATGTACCCTAGGCATAAAGGATCCCTTGCACAATTTAAAGATTGTTTTGCTTACCACCTAGACTACCTCCTTCACATCCTGAAGACCACAAAATAGATTTAATTCCTGGTACACAACAACCTTGTAAAGCACCATATAGGCATAACCAGATAGAGCAGAAAGAAATTCAAAATCAAGTTGAGGAATTATTAAACAGAGGATTGATTAGACCTAGTAGTTCTCCATTTGGTGCATCTGTTTTGTTGGTAAAGAAGAAGAAGAATACTTATCATATGTGCATTGATTATCATGCCCTAAATAAGATTACTGCAAAGAATAGATATCCAATTCCTAGGGTCAATGATCTTATGGATAAACTATAAGGTTCTGCCATATTTAGTAAAATAGATCTTACATCTAGTTATCATCAGGTGAGATTAGATAAATCTGATATATTTAAGATTGCATTTAGAACACAATTTGGTCATTATGAATTTCTAGTGATGCCTTTTGGATTGACTAATGCACCTGCTATATTTACTAGAATGATGAATCACATATTTTTGAAATATCAGCATTGTGTTATAGTATTCTTTGATGATATCTTGGTATTTAGTAAAAATGAGAAATAACATTATGAACATCTGTCTTTGGTTTTCAAGTTGTTGAAAGATGATCAATTGTATGCTAATCTAGAAAAGAGCGAGTTCTTTCAAACAAAAATTGAATATTTAGGTCATATTGTATCATCAGAAGGTATCAAGGTTGACCCCAAGAAGATAGAAGCAATATTGAATTGGCCTATACCAAAAAATGTGCATGAGTTATGTTCTTTTCAAGGTCTTGCTAGTTTTTACAGGAAATTTGTGCGAAATTTTTCATTACTTGCTTTGCCTTTGACTAACTTTTAAAGAAAGGTATTGCTTATCATTGGTCCGATAATCAACAGAAATCTTTTGATTTATTGAAACATGCATTAACCCATGCTCTTGTATTACAACTACTTGATTTCAATAGACCATTCTTTTTAGTAGTTACTGATGCTAGCGGATCTGGAATAGGAGCCGTGCTTATGCAAGATAATCATCCCATAGCCTATTCTAGCTGTAAATTGAAACCCTCCGAACTTAAATATTCCACATATGATAAAGAATTGTTAGCTATTGTACAAGCTTCAAGACAATGGAAACATTACTTGATGGGTTCTGAGTTTATGATTAAGACTGATCAACAAAGTATTAGACATTTACTTAGTCAACCTCAAATATCTGACCGACATATCAAATGGGCATCTTTTATTCAGAGTTTTCATCCTCTTATGCAATATCAACCAGGAAAAGAAAATGTAGTAGCCGATGCATTAAGTAGAAGACCAACCATTCATAATATCTCTGTTATATCATTTGATTCTCTAACTCCTATGAAAGATACTTATCATCAGGACATTACTTTTCATGCTGATTGGAATAAGTTAGTTGGAAATAACTGGATTCCTATTGATTCACTATCTTATAATAATGGATTCATGTTTTATGAAAAGAGATTATGTGTTACAGTTCCATTTAGATCTTTTGTTTTGAGTGAGATTCATTGTCCTCGATATCAAGGTCATAGAGGTATCATATCTACTTTATGTATATTGACTGAAGATTTTTATTCGCCACATATGGACACTAATGTATCTAACTTTGTTTCTGAATGTTTGGTTTGTCAAAGAGTTAAGAGAAATCATGGTAAACAGTATGGATTACTTATGCCTTTATCTATTCCATCAAGACCATGGGAACAGATTTCTATGGATTTTATTACTCGTTTACCTAATACTAACACTAACCATGACATGATTTGGACTGTTGTAGACAGGTTTAGTAGACAAGCATATTTCATCCCATGCAAGAAAACTTTAACAGCATCTCAGGAAGCACAATTGTTTTTGAAAACTGTTTTCACTAATCATGGATTACCAAAAGTTATTATTTTTTACCGTGATTCTAGATTTTGTAATAACTTTTGGATTACTTTGTTTGCTAATCTAGGAACAAATATTGATTTTTTATCTGCAATTCATCCTGAAACTAATGGACAAATAGAAGCTACTAACAGTACTATTTTAGGTCTTTTACGTGCTTACACTATTTCTAAACCACAAACATAGGACACACATTTGCATTTACTGCAGTTTGCATATAACAATACACCACACACAGCTACAAAGAAAGCACGGTTTGAAGTGATTTATGGTTATAGATTGTCTACACATGTTGCATCTTTATCAAATAGAATTCAGAGTGCTGATGATATTGCTAACATGCACGTTACTATTTTTTATGAGGTTAAAGACACGATTGCCAAAGCCCAGCAATTATATACGAAACAAGCCAATAAGAAAAGGCAAGCCACGAATTTCAAAGTTGACGACTATGTTTGGTTAAGAATAGAGAAACGTAGATTACAAAGTGTAGATAAACACCTAGTTGTGAAATTAGCACCTAGATTCTATGGACCATTTAAAATCATTCACAAAATCAATGACAATGCATTCAAATTAGAACTACCACCTCATTCAAAAATTCACAACACATTTCACATTAGTTTATTACGAACCTTTAGAGGCCAATTACCTATACACCCTGTTTATGAAAACCCACCTTTGCTAGATGAAGAGACTGAGATACTTGAAAGGCTAAAGCTATCATATATACTGCCTTTATGACCACTAGAACTGGCTGTAGATATTCTAGATATTTGGTCAAGTTTAAAAACCATCCTATTGAAGAGGACCAATGGATGTACGCTAGAGACTTAAATGATTTCCCCACTCTATTAGCTCCACATTGAGCTAATAGCAATTGAGGACAATTGCTATCCCACCCTGGGGGTATGATGCCAGGAGGCATATTTCACGGTGGATTCCGTGACGTTTTACGGTGGATTCCGTAAACTTTGTTGATCGGGGCTCATACACAAAGTGGATTCTTTGTGCCAGAAGTTGATGGGGATGCCTATCCTTTTCGGGCGTTTCATTAATTTAGTGTGTACATGGGTGATTCCATAGCGGGTGATTGTGCAAAATACATATTAAATTAATAAATGTTTATGAGTTTAGAGTGTGCACTCGTGATAAATTAACGTTAGGATTTATTTCTAACCAGTTGATTTATTTATGTAGTTGAAGACTGCTAGATATTCACTTTTGTCGATTTAATTGTATTATTTTACTAAAGATAGTGAATGCTTCAGTTGATGTGTAGAGATAGCAGCAGTGGGTGGAGGTAAGCATTGGAGAATAGCGTGTATTCGAGTTATCACTTATATTTTGATGGACGCATACCTTAGGCATGGCGCCTATATTTTGTCGTGCCTATTTATTAAGGCGTTGGATATTTATTTATTATTTTGTATGCGCATGGGCGCACAATTGTAATATTTGTATTTGGACATTGTATTGGGTATGCCTGACTATTTGGGCACCCGCCCATTAGCTTTATTTCTATTTTGTGCTAAAGCAAACTCAAAAGCCAAAAGCGTGCTATTTTGTAATTTGAGCTATTATTTGAGCTTGAAGATGATTAATACATAAAATACATGCTTTGTAGAGCGCTCACACAAGGCATGGGGGGAGATTGTACCCAATTAGTCTCTTGTTCATGTCGTGTATGCTTTCTACCTTGAGTTTTGTGCAAAAAGTAGAGTTCTTTTGTTCTTGGGGACCTTCCGCTATTCACTATGCGAGCATACAGCATCCGATCTGTGCACCAGAAGGGGAGGATGGTGAACTGCCGCCTAGCCATGGAGATCACCGCCCAGTCCAATCCGCCATCACTGCTGCCTTGGGCCGCCATAGGCTGTCAGGCCGCCGCCATTTCCGTGACAAAGTCAATTCCCCCCAAATTGACGTCATCTTCCACCTCATTATTACTCCCTCCCTCTTCCACATGGGTACTGACCATTGTTAAGATTGTGGGAGAGAAGGAAGGAGTCTCGCTTGAAGCTTTCTTGCTTGCACAATGGGGGAAGACACACAAGGGTGGAGGCTGAAAACAGTTTTCCTCTTCTTAGTTGTGTAAGCCAAAAAAGAACTCTAGTACAAAGAAATAGAAGAACCCTATGTATAGGTCTCAAAACCAAACTCAACTAACTAAGGTGGCATACTAACTGAGCCACGAACTAGAGTAGATAAGGATAGCTATCATGTAGCTATTATTCATCGGCGGTGTACCAACCGCGTCTGCAACTGACAAGTCGGTGACATAAGTACTCAACGGTCACCCTAGCGTATCACGAGTGGAGCTCGATATCTCAACACTCCCCCTCGAGCTCAATCCCAATTCCTGCACACCAAGCAGGTCTCTGAACTTGCGCAGCTTCTCTGCGCCCAATGCCTTCGTGAATATGTCAACTACCTGATCCTCTGTGCTGACATAAACTAGATCAATAAGACCTAGTAAAACCCTCTCTCGCACATAGTGATAATGCACCTCAATGTGCTTTGTTCTAGCATGATAGACTGGGTTATTTGCCAAGTGTATACTACTCATGTTGTCACAATAAATGACAACTGGCCCATCTGTAGACTGATGCATATCATAAAGTAGCTTATGCAACCAAGCTACCTCACATGCAGCCATTGCTGCACCCTTGTACTCCGCCTCTGTGCTCGACAAGGCAACTGTAGGCTGTTTCTTGCTGCTCCAAGTGACTGCAGCACTCCCGAAAGAGAACACATATCCACTGGTAGATCGTCTATCAGAAATGCTACCAGCCCAATCAGCATCAGTGTATCCATGCAACTGTATCTGAACCCCAGTCTCATAAAATAGTCCATACTGCAATGTGGACTTCACATACCTGAGTATGCGTCTAGCCGCATCCAAATGCGGTTTCCTTGGAGCCTGCATAAACTGACTTACCAATCCAACAACATAGCTCAAATCTGGCCTGGTAATAGTCATATAAATCAAACTTCCTACTATGCGTCTGTACATAGTAGGGTCTTCTAGAAGCTCACCTGCATCTGTGCTCAGCTTCACATTCTGCTCCAAAGGAACTGAAATAGGCTTACAGCTTGTCATCCCATATTTGGACAGCATGTCCAATCCATACTGCCTCTGCAAGAGCTGTATCCCACTTGGTGATCTAATCACCTCAATGCCCAAGAAATAACGCAGCTCTCCCAAATCCTTCATCTCAAACTTCTGCTTCAATAGCATTTTCACATGAAGGATATCTTCATCACTGTCACCTGTCATAATCAAATCATCAACATAAATGACAAGTAGCATAATACCTTTCTCTGTTTTTCTCACATAAAGTGAGAAATCTGCCTTGGAAATCTGAAAGCCAATAGTGACAAGATACTGTCCTATCTTGTCAGACCATGCTCTAGGTGCTTGCTTCAAGCCATACAGGGCTTTCTTCAACCTGCAAACAAACTCAGGATGAACAGCATGCACATAACCTGGTGGCTGCTCCATATAGACCTCTTCTTGCAAATCACCATGCAAGAAGGCATTCTTTACATCCATCTGATGTAAAGACCATCCCTTTGATGTAGCCATAGCAATGACTGCTCTTACTGTTGCCATCCTTGCAGCTGGACTGAATGTTTCTTCATAGTCAATGCCATATGTTTGTGCATATCCCTTGACTACTAATCTTGCCTTGTATCTGTTCACAGAACCATTTGCATTGTGCTTCACCTTATAAACCCACTTACAGCCAATTGCATTCTTACCTTTAGGCAAAGGTACTAACTCCCATGTAGCATTTGCTTCCAAGGCATCCATTTCTTCATCCATGGCTTTCTCCCATTTTTCTTTTCCCATGGCTTGCTCAAAAGATGTGGGTTCTGGTTCCTGTATCACTTTGACCATATATGCATAGTGAATGGCTGTAAATCCATCATATTTCAGCCTATCCATAGGATACCTAGCTCTCGTAGACCTGCGCAAAGTAGGTTCACTCCCAGGTGCTCTCAAAACATCCCTGGTCTTCCTTACTCCAGGTGTAACAATAGAAGGGATACCCAACTCATCATCAATGCTCTGTTCTGAGCCACTGGATTCACCATCCACATAAGAGTGACCTGCATTCACATCAAACATGGGCTGATCAACCTTCTCTTTTCCTTTTTGTGATACCTGCATACCACTATCTGCATTGCTTTGAGAACATTCTCCTGATCTCAATCTGCCTGTCCATGGCGAAGAATGTGAACCATTGCTAGAGGACGCTCCAGGTCCACTAATATTTTGTGACTGCTGCTGTGAATTCTGTGCAGCATTACCATTTTGTGCATCTACATCATCAATCACATTTACTGGTTTATACCAGCTACTCATCTCATCAAAAACAACATCTCTGCTCACTGTAAACTTATGAGTAGAAGGGTTATAGCATCTATACCCTTTTTGCTGCAGAGAGTAACCAATAAAGATGCACTTCTCAGCTTTTGGATCCAACTTGGATCTCAGCTCATCTGGCACATGTACATAGGCAATGCAACCAAAAATTTTCAAATGAGAAATATCTGGTTTCCTACCAGTATACCTCTTCTCTGGAGTCATTCCATGTATTGCTGCAGTGGGAGTCCTGCTCATTATGTAGACTGCTGTAGCAACTGCTTCAGCCCAATAAAAATCTGGCAAGTCTTTTTCATTGAGCATGGCACGAGATACCTCTCCAATATGCCTGTTTTTCCTTTCTGCAATTCCATTTTGTTGTGGGGTATAATTGCATGAATATTGCTGCTTTATGCCATGCTCCTGCAAGAACTTTGCAAACTCATTTGAGAGGTACTCTCCCCCTCCATCTGACCTTAGGCATTTTATTTGCAGACCTGTTTCTTTTTCAGCCATAGCTTTAAGGGTTTTGAAATGCCCAAAAACTTCACTTTTCTTTTTCATAAAATACACCCAAACTTTTCTGCCATAGTCATCAATAAAAGTGACAAAATAATGACAGCCTCCAAGAGATGCAGCTTTAGTAGTCCACACATCAGAGTGGATTAATTCCAATGGCTTCTCACTCTCTTGAACATGTCTAGGAAATGGTTTCCTTGCCTGTTTTCCAAACTGACAGGCTTCACATACCTTATGCATTTCTGCAACCTTGAATTTTGGCAATCCTGCAACAATATTTTGGGCCTGCATTGATTTAAGTCGCTGTACATTAACATGACCAATGCGTTTATGCCAGATATCAATATCTGCAACTACACCGGTCCCATGTGCAAACATTGCTGCACTCAATTCAGACATGTCTGCATCCAATGTAAACATTCAGCCCTTCTTCTTTCCTTTTGCTATCAAGCGACCTTTATTTTTCATATCCTCAACAAAGCATCCATGAGGATTAAATCTGACCTGCAAGCCCTGCTCAACCATTTGACCAACAGAAACCAGATTCTTGGTGATATTCGGAACATGAAATACATCGGAGAGGTATTTCTTTTTCCCATCCTGCATAGACAAATGTATTTTTCCAATCTGCACAATAGGATGTGCAGTATCATCACCAGTCTCCACAAATCCTGGTTTTTCCATTTTCCTTGCATCCTCCATCCATTCTGCATGACCTGTCATGTGGTTTGACGCACCTGAGTCAACATACCATACATCGTTGCTTTCTTCTGCACTTGTCACAGAATTGTTCATGTGCTGCACCATAAACAGATGCTCATTTCTGTCATCACCCTGTCTACTAGAAGATGCATAATTTCCTTGTTGCAGTTTTCCATTCATGATGTCATTCTGCTTTTTGTAGCAGTCTTTAGCCATATGACCCATTTTACCACAATAGTAGCATTCAACATTACTGTTTGCATTTTGGCCTCTTTGCCATCCACCACGACCTCTTTGGCTCCCCCTGCCTCTAGAGTTACCACGTCCTCCTCCATATGACTGATTTTCTTGAGTTTGCTGCATATTCTGATTTCTACCACGGCCTCCAAATCGGCCTCCTCTACCTCTACCTCTACCTCTTCCAGCATTTGAGTAGAAGACAGCTTCTTTTGAAGTTCCTCCTGAAGAAGATGCACCACCATTTCTCTACTCCTCAGAAATTAGAAGAGCAATCAACTCCTCAAAGTCAGGAAATCTTTCACGAACGGAAATGGATGTTCAAAACTGTGCATAATCCTTTCCTAGACCATTCAAGGTCACGGAAACTAAATCATCATCTTCCACTGGCGACCCAATGGAAGCAAGTGCATCTGCAATCTTCTTCACCTTCATGTGGTAGTCATTGATGCTCATATTTTCTCTTTGCACATTATGCAACTCTTGTTTGAGCTGCATTTTCCTGGCTTGTGTATTTGTGCTATACATTTTTGACAGAGTATCCCATGCCTCCTTTGGCGTACTTGCATCCTGAATATGCACAATCATAGAGTCTGAAATGCTGATAGACAGCCAGTACATAACTTTCCTGGCTCTCTCATGCCATGCTTTGAATGCCTACATTTGCTGTTGATTGGGAACATCAGGAAGAACTGGTTCTTCTTCATTTCCTGCAACAAATTCCCAATATCCTTTTCCCATAAGGAAATTCGTCATTCTAAAATTCCATGCTTGGAAGTTGTTCTTGTCAAGCTTTTCAGTGACAATCTGTGAAAGAGAATTAGACGCCATTACAGAATACTGCAAGAAATTCTGTTACTGCAAAAAACACAGCTTCACCCTCACAAGGGAAAATCTGCAAAACTGGCGAAAGTGGTATTTGACCACACAGTCACTTCCTAGTGACGATTTTGCATAAACAGGAACCAAGGATGATTCTGAAACTCCCAATGTCTCTGCACACAAGCATACGATGCAATTTCTACAGTAACTTTTCACCGACCTGTAGAACAGTGGCTGCACAGCATAAAACTGAGCCTTTTCCTGAGTGCGTGCAGAAAACTTCCGTCTGCAAAACAGGCCCCGAAATGGCCTCAAATCAAAAAAACAAGGTCGCCGCGAAGGGCGTCTCAACCTGAAACAATGCACTCCTGCAATTTCCGGCTGTGCTACCTGCAGAGATCTGCTCCCAAAACAGAGAATGAAAGCAACACTGCTCCTCTTACAAGACCACCGCGAGCTTGGCTTGCTTTCTTGAGCTCCTTACCACGAACAAGGCTCTGATACCATGTTAAGATTGTGGGAGAGAAGGAAGGAGTCTCGCTTGAAGCTTTCTTGCTTGCACAATGGGGGAAGACACACAAGGGTGGAGGCTGAAAACAGTTTTCCTCTTCTTAGTTGTGTAAGCCAAAAAAGAACTCTAGTACAAAGAAATAGAAGAACCCTATGTATGGGTCTCAAAACCAAACTCAACTAACTAAGGTGGCATACTAACTGAGCCACGAACTAGAGTAGATAAGGATAGCTATCATGTAGCTATTATTCATCGGCGGTGTACCAACCGCGTCTGCAACTAACAAGTCGGTGACATAAGTACTCAACGGTCACCCTGGCATATCACGAGTGGAGCTCGATATCTCAACAACCATGGCCAGAAGCTTCTTAGAAGCTTCTTTTAAGAAGCTTCTAAGGGTGATTTCTTAAACCCCATTCCGACAAGGCCTCCATAAGTCCATTACTAGCCATGCCGGGTTTTAAAAGAAGAAGAAGAAGCTCATAAAGCCTCCATTCCTGCAGCTCTCTCGTAAAAGGCCCATCTCCACAATCCAAGCTCCAACCCCACAAGGCCTCCCATAAGCCCAAATCCCGCAAGACCGGTATTCTCAAGGATCCGCGCTTCGGAAGGGATCCCCGGCGTACGAGGGAGAAGGGCATGATCTTGAGGCTGTTTGCGAAGGCTGAGGAGTTTCACCGATCATGTAAGGGTAAAGGCCAAACGGGAAGTCTGTAATTATGCCTACAATGGCCCCTAAGAAGTCACAAGGCGCGCCTACAAGAGGATCTTCTCCTAACATTCACGTGGACATTTCCCCGAGCCCACAAGTCCAAGTTTTTACTATTTTGATTTCACGCAAAAAGTAATGCATTAAGCACGAGAAATTCATGGACTAGGAAACACCTATGCATGTCAAACGCAATTGGAAATAAATCGACTATTTGAACAATTACTAGAATTAATTCATGACATGAAATTGGGTCATTGGTATTTTCAATATGATGAACAAAAAAATGTAAATTGTCCATGCATCTCACGACCTTTTTAGTAGTTGCCTTTTGTGCATTTCAAAGTGACGAGCCTAGAACACTTATTTCCTATCATTATAATGTTGAATTATTAAGTGCACCTTTGACTAGTCATGGAAAGATTAATCATAGGTCGCATTTTTAGACAAATCTTCATTGTAATGATTCATTAGGGAAAATCGTTAACCCTCATAGGAAATAGCAGAGCGTGGACATGATTCTATGAACTTGCGTGTGGCATGTGCTTGTAAATTGGAATAGGTTAACTCCAGCTTTGTTTGGCATGAATTTCACAATGTTGTAGTTAGGAAAGGATTGCATGTCGCACATTCGTCATACGCAAAAAAAGAAAAATTTCATTCATCAAGAGTGGTATTTAGGGAAAGGCTGCATGGTTTATTAAAGCATGAAATCTTAAAAGCTTAGAAAAAGAATTGTGGGCATGATTCTTGAATGTAAGGCCTAGTAGGTTCAATGGAGGTTATTCTGAAATTTATCATGCGATTTGATTTTAACAAGAAAAGTTAGGGTTATTGCAAATTTAGCGGTATGTAGAAGCAATGAATTGCGTGTTTATGTGAATTGTGACATGTTGCAACTAGCTTTCTCATTTTAGATCAAGTTAACATCTCTAGGAATGGTTCATTCTTGTCACAAGACAAGTAGATCGAATTATCTAAATCACCTAACCAACAAGGGATTTGTATAAGCATGGTTCAATGGATACAATAAATACCCCAAGCGCTAGCTAGGGTTTAGCTCGGCCTAGTTTCACACTAGTTGCCAAGTCAAAACCCTCAAACCCAAAAAGTCCTACCCACATTCGCGGAATGTTGGGTTAATTTGACATTCATGCAAGTAACGATCTAGGGTTTCTACCTTAAGGATCATCCATTCAAATGTTAGAACTCGGCTTGAGTTTGGAATCCCTAGGACCGATCGTTATCAGCCTAGTGCAATTAGGATTAGGTTGGGTAAGAAGACACCCTAAACCCTTCTTCTTGTCTAATCATAATTCCTTGACCAAAAAACACCGTTCAATGGGTGAAATGATCCCTTGGAATAGACGCGACACTTGTGCAACAAGTTGCAACGTCCCATGGTCTTGTGGTTTGATCACAAGGGAGTTTTGCCATTCCTTGGAATGAGATTGGCAGGTTTTTGCACAAGTTTAACTTGCAAGAGGATGAATAATCATCATGTTACCTCACCTTTCTTGGAGAAAGTTGCCAAGTTAAGGAAAGTTAGATATTTTCTTGGAAGCAAAGGATCAATCAATTAGAGTGACATGGTTGCCAGAATTTCCTATGAATTTATGAACCTAAGGTATTAGTTAAGTTGGGTTAATGTGGTATGGCCCTAACCCAAGGACAAAAGGGTGAACAAACAAACCCTTGAGGGATCTTGCCAAGTCGCAATTGATCCTGGATCGAATGCTCGATACACTCGGAGAGAAGGATTCACTCATTAGTAGTTAGCCAAATAAACGACCACTGGAATTGATTGTGCTTGTAACAATTTAGGAGCACTGTTTGCATTGTTTGCTCAAGGAACTAAAGGATGGAAATATATTTAATGCTTCAGGTTGAAGGCCTGAAGGGAGAGGCAGCTTAAGTTACCCCCGACTGTCTGCCTAACCCTAACCAAGGGGATTGTTAGCCACGCCAGGAATGTAAACTAAACTTGCCACATGAGGTCTCTTCATTGAGCGCTACATGGAGCAGGAGGACGCTTGGGTGCCAGGGGGGCTCTTGCGGTAAATCCCTCACCTTCTGTGCCTTGCACAAGAGACCAACGTGACTCGGGATTGGATATCGATGCCCGCATACTAGTCTATGGGCGGAATCTTGGATTAGTAATCCCTATGGATTGCTAGATAGCCTTCGGGCGCATTATGGATTAGCCTACGGTTTGGAATTTATGGATGTATTCCAAAGATAAATAAGATAACCTGTTGTGAATGAACTTGTCTGACACTGCTTTTCTATGTCAAGTGCTAAGATTACATGAAGGAACCAGTGTCTAACTAGCTAATTAATGAAGCTGCTTGATGCATGTCCAACTAAATGTGGTAGGTAATTAGACAACTAAAGAAACCTTAACAAAAATGCTATGGATGTGGCCATGGGTCTGTCCCACGGATGGGTGGTCCCAATTGGCCGGGAAATTTTCGCAATCAAAATGCACAGAAATGAGCTCTTCTGAAAGGAAATGAACAGCAAGGGTACCGACCTAGAGTTTAGGTTACTATAATCTCGATTTATGCTGTTTTAGGGGAACAGAATGGGACTATGCCCGATGGGCAGAGAGGTCGAGTTTTGCATCTCTCTCGTTTTCCATTCTCCTTGAACCAAGTGCAGCATAAATCTGGTGACATTTCTGCGTAAAGTAGTTTGCCTGGGATTCGATGCTAGCTGCCATTTAGGAAAGTGACCATTAGGGGGAAACCCTAATTCAGGTCGGTCCAAAGTGGGAACGGTCGGAATACTTCTGCTACATGGCAGACTCGGGAAGTCCTAGATTGCAAACCCCGTAACATTCCATGGGGGTGCTGGGCGGAGCCTTCTAGATTCTCTTCCCGATGGACTGCTGAGACGTGTCCTGAAAGGGAACAAGTAGACACGTTACAGTCGGTATCAGAGCGAACCAACGAAGGATTTGTCTTTATAAGAAAACTTAATAAAAAGAAGTAAAGCAAATGTTGCTGTTAAGAGCATTTCCTTACTTTCAATGCTGTCTTGCAAAATTATGAACCATGGAACAGGTTCTTAGTGTTCCAAGTCATGTTTATGACCACCATGCATGCCTCAGATTATTGACGAAGGATTGATATGATGAACATTCTAGACTGTATTTATAATCCATCACCTTTGTACGTGGAATGGAGGTGGATGGGTGACTCAAGAATCTACTACATAGCTACCCACTGATTTGCGTACCTTTGAACCAACCTAAAGAGAATCAAGTGGTTGGAGGTCCTAAAGATCGTGAAGCTGTTCGTTTTTGTTGAGACTCACGTAAACACAACTTTACATGTCGAAGGTCGGAGGGTCAAGCTGAACTCATATGTATACAAGAAAGCGATCCGCATAATCCCCGCCGACAAGATCAAGGTATTGGGTTGCTACGAGAAGAATGGGTACCAAAGGAAAGGATACCCTAATCTTCTGATGACTTATCGATTCCTGAAGATCCATGACCCAAAACCATACTATTATCCAGTTCCCCTGGCTAAATATAACACAACATTATTCTCCCTGATCTAATGTACCAATTGCTCTACCATCCCAAGAAATATTGTACTCCGAAAGGGCTATGCCCATATGGATAAAATAAGACTTCTTTTTATCAATGTTTGTATTGTCTATGAGAATTGATAAAAAGTTAAGTGATGAGGTTTCTTGGATGAAAGCTGAATTGGGTATGAAATATAATCATCACGATTAGCGATTTTTTAATGTTAAGAATCCTCTACCCAGGCACAACACCAAGTACAGATTCCCAATCCATCTCCTACATCAAGTACGAGGTGATTCAGGAGAAGAAGTTTCTTTTCAAACAGATCACGCCGCCAGAATTTGATGGAAAAAGAAGGACGGGCCAAGCTGATGCTGAGATTTGGATAGAGTCCATGGAAGATTACTTTGAAGCGGCCGGTACTGCACCCGCCAATCAGGCAATGCTCACCAAGTTGAAGCTCACCGGCAAAGCCAGGATTTGGTGGAAGCAATGGTGCAAAGATCAAGGGATCTCGAAAGGATCCGTTACCTAGGAAAAGATGAAGAAAGCTGTGTAAGGAAGATACTTACCACCTACGTATCACACACAGAAAATGAATGTGTTCTATGAGCTAAAACAACAGGGTCTAACTCTTGACGCATACTACTCAAAATTCGTCTCACTTCTGAAGTATGCGCCACAAATGGATATGACACAACAAGTGTCGAAGTTTTGTGCTGGTTTAAATCCACCAGTGAATACCCACCTCGAATCTATGCACCCAACAGATCTATATGACGCACTCATTAGAGCTACGCCCATAATTTAGAAGGTGCACGCTAGACCAAGAAGATATAAAACTTGGTCTTACAATGATCAGAACAGAGGAGTATTTAGGCCCCAAGCAAAGAGAGTTCAAGGTCAAAACTGGGGACAAAGAAAGAAAGCAAGGACCAACAATGTCAATAACTTTGTCCCTACCCAAAGTAATGGGCACAATCTCCGTTTTTTCCACTGCAATGAGCCTGGTCATTTCAAAAGGCAATGTCCCAAACTTGGCGGAGGACAACGTCAAGGACCTTTCCAAGGAACCACCCGTGGCCAAGGAGCCGCCACCGGAGGCAGATGAAGAACCGCCTGTGTTGCCAACAGGATAATGTGCGAAGAAGAGGACCTGACCATGGAAATAGAGTTTGAAAGGGCAACAATCCACGCCACCCTTCACAAGAAAGGCCCGAATCGCCAGGTTTTGGTGATTCAGACACCATCATACTATCAAGGTAAAGGTTTCAAAGCCTTGATTGATTGTGGCAGTATGCATTCCTTTATCTCACCAACTTGTGCAAGAAGATTAGGAATAGCCACAATAGAAGCATCTACCTTGCTTGTGGAATTAGCAAATGGTTGTGAGGTCACTTGTACTAGGCAAACTGCTAAGGTGGAATTCTTTTTGGGAGGAAAGTCGACTTCAGTCAAATTCAGGGTCATGAACCTGGGTATCCATGAGTGTTTGCTCGGAATGGATTGGCTTAAACCTAATGATGCCCACATTCATTGTGGAAAGGGCCAAGTTACCTTTCGAAACTCTGAAGGGGAATTGGTCACAACTCAAGGAGAGGCTAGAATTTAAGGTAGTTCACTTGGGTTCAACGTTAGTTGCCGTTAGAAAATGACCAATAGGAAAACCCTAATTCAGGTCGGTCCTAAGTGGGAATGGCTGGAATACTTATTCTACATGGCAGACGCAAAGAGCCCTAGATCGCAAATCCTTAACATTCCATGGGAGTGCCAGGCAGATCCTTCTAGATATACTTTCCGATGGACTGCTAAGACGTGTCCTGAAGATAAGAGGTGGACACATTACATGTGTGTTCATGTATTAGACACAAGTAAGAGATACTTTTACCCTGAACTAGTTGGTTATGTTTAGAGTATGACATGTTGGTTTTGTTTTTATGTTTTTCAGATATCTTTGATCTAAATCCAAAATGTAAGCTAGAATCTTTTCCTATTTTGGTTGATCGTGATATGAATGTATGCATGAAATTCATGCATGACCTAGGATATTTCCATGTGGGGGTATGCTATGTAGAGATATTTATATATAGAATGGGTACATTGGATGAAAAATCTTGAAAAAAAATAATTTATTGAAAAAAAATAAAATGAAAGCTCACAAAAATAAAATCCCCATTATACATATTTGTCTTATCCATGTCTAGTCTCAACATGTATAGAAGTCTATAGGATGAGAGGTCTTGCATGAAACCAAATAACCTAGCTTTTAGGTTTTCTATTTTTGAACTCCTCAATGAAGCAACCATAATGGTTGAACCTTAGTTTTTGCCCTTATTCAACCATTTGACTAAGTAAATCAAAGTTTCTAGTGACAGTAGGTACATACAAGATATCCCCAAGCTTATTCTCCGTCCTATCTTTAGTCATCAAAGGAACACTACCAATACAAGTTGTCTTATGCAATATCTCATCTCATGTAGCCACATACTCTTTAGTTTGCATTTTTTGCTTTCTATTAAATCATTTTTTATGATGTATTGTATTGTTTGTGCGTCTTGATTCCAAAAACCAATCATCCTCTCTAATAGGATGCATCATACTCCTAAGTACATGTTCCATGGCAAAAAGATGACCTCTAGAAGATGAACCACCTCTAGAATCATAGCCATCACCACTATATCCACCTAGATAGAGCTCAAACTAGGTTCTTTCTCAACTCCTAAACATAACATTCTACTTTTGAAAGGACACTCTCTTAGAATGACCAAATTTCCCATAGTAATGACATGCACCACCTCTATGTGGACTAGAATGTCCTCTACCTCAAGTAGGATCTCGTCTTATGTGTCAGCATTAAATCACCACGTCCAAAGGTTCTCTAACCATGTGCAAAGATATTTTCACAACCATATAATGATACCTTAAGTTTATAGGAGTTGTCATGACCTCTCTGATGATAAAATACATTATCTTAACTAATGTTCTTTCCATTGCTCGATGCATTGGGGCCCAACTTAATTACTTATGTAAGCAACAAAGCAATAAACTCTTCAAAGTCAAGCATAAATCCTCCTCTAGTAGAAATGGAGGTGTTAAGAGACTTGTATGTAGGTCCAAGTCCATTTTAAGTAAGAGATACAGAATCATCATCTGGTGCAACTATTGAAGTAAGATCCTCTCAACCTATCTTATTTTTGTCACATTGTCACTGATGCTTCTATCTTCACACCATGCACCATGCAACCTCTACTTTAGTTATATGTTTTTGGCCTCTATGAAAGTTTCACACACTTTCTCAATCATCTTCCAAGCATATTTAATGCATGTACTACTACCTTTTTTACTATGCAGAATCAATGTCTTTGAGATACATATAGATATCCAATGTAAGACCTTTCTATTTTCACATGTGCAATCCTTGTATGCTTTCTTTTTTCCTTAGTAGGCTCATCACTATGCTCATGGCATGTATATTCACCTCTAATGAGATCCTATAGATCTCTCCCCATAAATAACTCTCCATGTGGTAAGAGCATCATATACTATAACTCTCCCTAGTCAATTTGTCACCTCTAATGAGATCCTATAGATCTCTCCCCATAAATAACTCTCCATGTGGTAAGAAATAGTGAAAGCGTGGCTCAAGCGGTGCTTGTAGAATCCAAAAAGCATCAAAATATGGGTCTTCAATTGATCATTTTTCCTACTATTTTTCTATAGTTTTTTATACAAGAAATGAAGTCCCACGGAAGCTCAATCTAGAGTGATTTTCTTGGAAATTTTTTAATAAAAATTTGCCTTCAAATTGGCACCCAAAAATGGCACAGAAACTAGCATTTTACCTTTGAAACTAGTTTAATTTGATTACAGTGTGAACACAAAGATTTTGAACTACTTCACGAAATAAAATTTTCAAGCTTTTCTTAGTGTGAAACCAGAGTTGAAAATAACCGAATCTTCTCTTCTCAGTTTGAACACTCAAAAATGAAAACTAGTTCAACATTGACCCATGTGAAAAGGGTTAATTGTGTTGAGGATTAGCATAAGACTTAATAAGCCTTAGTAATGAATATATTTGGGGCTAGAAGGGACGTATCTTTTCTCCTCAAGCTAAGTTTTATGAGGCCTTGAGGTCATATTTGATGCCCTTGACTAGATTGAGAGCCTATTCTTGTCCCATTCAATGAGATTCAAAGCTTTAAACTCATTCTTATCCCATTGACTTGAGGTCATTTTTTATGCCATTGATTAGATAGAGAACCTATTCTTGTCCCCTTTGAGAAGATTTGAAGCTTGAAGCTCATTCTTATGGCCAAATCACAAATCAATCTTCTTATCTATCTTTGTTGAGTAAACCCCCCTCCCTTTCTTTGAAAGAGGCCATGTACTTATTCCACAAGTAGTCCTTATGCTTTAATTTGGGCTCAAGCAAGCCTAGAGCTAAAGCCATCCCCTCGCTTTTGACAATCAATACATGAGTCAACCCAAAAGTAAAACCAATCAAGACCTTGCTATCATACCTCCATTTGCAACGTTTGATGGCTTCCAAAATGCATTCAAAGTGAGCTCAGTAGCTCCCAAATCCAAGCTACAATAGCTCTTGAATCTATGTAGTTACTTTTGGATGGGATTAGATGAGGATTTATACTTGATTTAATGGAAAATAGAGTGCTTTCAATTTGATATAGACCTTAATTTATCACTCTCCTTGATCTAATATTTTGTTCCTACACTTACACTTTGATACCAACTCAAAAGAATCAAAATGAATAGGCAATGGATGGGAAAATGGCATAAGATATGGAGCCTCAAGTAGTATTTTTATTTTTCATTCTACTTATTCTCTTTCTTCCATTGTTAATAGTTTACATACAAAGTATATTCTTTTGACCTTTAAGTTTCTTCACACATAGCCTCAACTTTATTTATGCATACATAACATTTGGACTTGACCTATGCCTTATTTCTCAACAAACCACACACCCCTCTCTAAGTCTCTCATATCCCCCCCTTAATCTCCCACTCAAGTTCATTGTGTCTCACTCTCATTGAATCTTTCTTTTATATGCTCAATTTCATACCACCTTCCTCTATTTCTCTCTCTAATCTTATCTGCCTTCTTCAATGATATCTCTCACCTCTCTTGTATACATTCTACACTATAACATAGCTAGAAATGTTAAAGAAAGCAAAGGTTAAAAACATAGGAAGCATTAAATCTCTCCTCTTATTTCTCTCTTTCCTCTCATCTTCTTTCTCTCTAAGATACAATCTACATCAATGTCAAAGAAAAAATGGTGTAGAATAGCTTATACTGATATTTGTCCTTCTTCGCTCAATCTCATATACTCACACATACTTCCTAACTCAAACTATAGCTCTCATGAGCATGCAAGCTAGTATCTATAGATAAGGGAACTCTACATGGAAGCCATGCTTTCTTTACAACAAAGTTTGGAGGAAAGAGAATAAGTTGGAGATAAGCAACAAGACAAAGTGAGAATCAATACAAAATGGAGAATGACAAGATGCTCTTATCTCAATGTTTTTACTGTGCACACCTGCCTCTTAACTTACGGTATAATTTTGTCCATAGACCGTTCAAAGAAATGAGAAATTTTAGCCATAGTGTTCTTATTGCATTGGTATATGTATTGGAACACATGTCACTATTTACATTCGTATAGGCACTAGTATGTATCTTTTAGAGTACATTGGTATTTGCATTTGCTATATATATCAAGGTTATAGCAATACACCTATTGGTGCATTTACCCACATCTATCCTAAAACGATTATATTGAGGAGTATACCAATGCTTGCTTCTTTTTGGAAGTAGGATTGAAACCTAATGCCTGAATACCCCTCATCCCTTGTAGTGATTTCATGTGTCACAATGAATATTCTATCTACATTCTACACTATCTTTGGTTATAAATTGCATCATGTGATGATGGTGATATCATATTGCATGTGATAAGATATTTTAATACTTTCAATTGTTTTCAAGATCACACTATGTTTTTAATTCCACTTGAAATTCATGATATGATAATCCATGATGGTATGGATACATCATATGCTATTGAGCAAGCATTTTTTTGTTGTGGGATCATTATTAGTACAATGTAAAGTATGGACATTTGAAAATTCTATTTATATAATAACAACACTTGAATATAGATAAATGATACATCGGAAAGTGGTTCTTTTGTCTTTATGTAGATAGGCATAATCTATATGTTTTCTTTATTCATTAAAAATGATGGGTGCAACATGGTCTTTGAAAATGTTGTATTTAGTATTAAGTTAATCTATTCTAATTTTCTAGCTCTATGGATGTCATCTATTAATTGTAGCATTTCATAAGTTAAATCATCTTGGAAGGGCTTCTATGATAATATATGATGGAAATATTGACAAGATTTAAGATGTGATTTGTGAAAACTTATTTGACAATGTCAAGCCATGCCATTAGAATATGCATTGACAAAAGTTGTAAATGTGTCCATGTGATGCATTGTTTGACATCATTAGGATATTTTGGGGATCAGTGTGATGATGTGTTGAGTGTATTCATGTGACGTGTGTTTAGATGGGTATGGGCGGGTATGTATTTCTTAAGACTACAAGTGAAATGTATTCTAGAGGCCATGGTAGTTTAGCTCGCAAGGGGAGCTTAGTGTTATGGTATGGTGACATAGTCACCCATATGTTTAAGAATCTAATATCTTGGCTTTGAGATTTGTAAATATTGGGTTAGTAGTTAATACGTTATACTTCTACATATATGTATGTTTATGTGTGAATACATATACTTATGCCGTGGCTATACATATAGATGCATAGACATGCCATATAGATGTATCCACATAAGTAATGCATAACTTATGTGTGTGTGTATGTGCATACCTATACATATGCATATGCGACATATAATTCAATATGTATATCATCATAAACATTGATGTAAATACCACTCAATATGAGTTCTAAATCATTTAAAACCATGTGAAAAACCACATTCACTATCTAGAAAAACCCCATTCTGTACATGAACTCGATGACCAAAATCTTATTTCTCAAATCATTAATAAAGGAACAAAGATTCATAGTGTAACGTGTCTACATGTTCCCTTTCAGGACATGTCTTAGCAGTCCATCGGGAGGAGAGTCTAGAAGGCTCCACCTGGCACTCCCATGGAATGTTATGAGGTTTCCAATCTAGTACTTCCCGAGTCTGCCACATAGTGGAAGTATTCCGGCCGTTTCCACTTAGGGACTGACCTGAATGAGGGTTTCCCCCTAATGATCACTTTCCTAAACGACAACTAGCGTTGAACCCTAGGTGAACTACTTTATGTAGAAACGTCACCGGATTTATGTTACACTTGGTTCAAGGAGAATAGGAAATGAGAGGGATGCAAAAATCGACCTCTCTGCCCATCGGGCATAGTCCCATTCCGTTCCCCTAAAATAGCATAAACCGGAATTATGTAAACCTAAACTCTAGGTCGGCACCCTTGCTGTTCATTTCCTTTGAGAAGAGCTCCTTTATAATCATTTTGATTGAGAAAAATTCCTGGCCAACCGGGACCACCCATCCATGGGACGGACCCATGGCCGCATCCATTGCACTTTCCTCAAGGTTGCTTTAGTTGTTTAATTGCCTACCACATTTAGTTGGACATGCATCAAGCAGCTTCATTAATTAGCTAGTTAGACACTGGTTCCTTCACGTAATCTTAGCACTTGGCATAGAAAAGTAGTGTCAAACAAGTTCCTTTACAACAGATTATCTTATTTATCTTTGGAATACATCCATAAAGTCCAACCCGCAGGCTAATCCATAATCTACCCTAAGGCAATCCATAATCCGCCCGAAGGCTATCCATAATCACTACAACAGAAATAAGGCATAGATGTGCACGTTAGACTCACAAAATCGGGCGCGTCTATCAGAGCGTCTATAAATGTGTGTAAACGTGCGTGTAAATAGACGCAAATTTTGTGTCTATATATCCGCGCAAATAGACGCTAATATAGATGCGCCAACAGATGCACAATTATTTAACCACCTAAAATTAGCAGTTCACATAATTGAAAAACCAAAGTTAATAATTATTTAACCACCTGAAGTTGATTCTTGAGCATGCACATGTGCGCATGATAAAAACCATAGAATTAAGAATACACATTGAATCATTGAATTTAAAAAATAGAGTTAATAATTACTTTTTCATTGCTCTCTAATGAATGGCAGTTCCTCCAGTTGACAATCCTGATATAAGTAATAAACGACAAGCAACAGAAACCTTACAATTAGTAGCAAGCATTGCAATATGTATCTCGTAATTTCTCTATATACTCGAAGATGATAAAAGATACTTCCTTTTTATTATGGAAAATTCAATGCTTGCTTTAAAATTGACTATTGATTCTTGAGTATGCATGTGTGCGCATGATAAAAAGCATAGAATTAGGAATACACATTGAATCAATAAGCAAATTAAGTATATTACAGTGAATGATCCATCACATCTTCAATGAGATCAGCCCTTGCTAAACTATCTACTTCTAGGTCTATGTTACGAAGAGGTAACGAAACAAATAAGTCTATCCCACTATCAAATGTGTTGCTATATTGCTCAATAACTTCATCAATATCATCGACAATCACATTATTGTCTTCTTGTGCGTTTCCTTGTTCATCTTGTACTATATCACGCATATCATCCATTATGGTGTCATCATGCACATCATCATTAATTGTTGGATTGTCATCTACTATCTCCATATCGATAATATTACCATATATTGGTTTTGAATGATTAGATATAGGGATGACATACCACCATTGGTTATTGTTTACCATTGGATGATACACAACCTGTATTTGAAAAACAAAAGCAAAAAACTTAAGTACTTATTATATTGTGTATATGTATTACATGTATACATATAAAAAAATTAGCCTTTGCATATATACTTGCTTGCATTGTTGAGGTAGTACTAATGTGTCATTCTTGTTTTGGTGAAATTTTGTAGAGTCAATGATTACAAACCACTTAGATGACGTCTGATTGTGCAATGCTCACCATTTGATACCACTTCTTTAAACCACTTCACATCCAGTACATATATAAAGAATCGTCGTCTGAAGTCAAGCTTCAGAATATCTTGGATCAAGCCACAATAACCTTCCATGGTACCATTGGCATCCTCGAAGTGAGCAAGGACACCACAATCTTGGGTATTTCTCTTTTCATCTATACATTGAGTTTGAAGATATTTACCCTCACACCAAAGTGCATTGAATAATGTGCACTAGTAGTAAAAGATAAAAGATCAAACATGTCAATTATTTATATAAAATAAGACTTATAGAAACAAATTAATTGATAGTATGTCTCACCTTTGATAAGCAACCTCATGCGTATTCCCACTCTTCTTGAGATATATTAATTTCCTCCTCTTTTTCCATTCTCTCCATTTCCTCATGTAACCAATCTATATCAATATGACGTGGGAGCGCATTTAGATGATCTGAAAATGAGACATTACGTCCATATCTAGTGCAAAATTCTTGTCTTTCGCTTTTTCTTCTTGCCCTTGCTTCATTATATAGTGTCACCCATTTGCTCATAATATCACTATTGAGCACACAAAAACTATTTAACTTATGAAGTTCTTCTTTTGTTAGCACCTTACTTATTCCTTTTCCTTGAGGTACTATAGAGGTCATCCTCAAGTCTTCATCATCTTTCCATAGTCATGGTTGAGAGGGATCCACTTCATCGAGATATTCAGAGATATAAACAAGGGACGATTGCACTAATCAACCCTCAGCCGTGCTTCCCTCAGGCCGTGTTTTTTGCCTCACAAAATCTTTCAAGGTTTTCATGAAGCGCTCAAGAAAAAACGTCCACCTTACATGAACTTCCCCACAAAGTGCGATCTCATCAATCAAATGTACGAGTAAATGCAATTGAGTAGTCAAAATGGTTCGAGGAAAAATTTCCTCCACCAAACAAACCACCTCAATAGATAATACTCGAGCATCTTGCAATGTGTTTGGATCAATTTCCTTTGAGCTTATGTATCTGTCAAGATGTATTTGAGAATTGTTTATTTTTATGTAGAAATTCAAAGATATATAATGAAAAAATACAATGTATACACACCTCACAAGCTCTCCCATCTTGTAAATTATATCACATACATCTTTGGAGGCACAATGGGATATGCTAATAGAAAGTACGAACTGAATGTAAACAATATTCATAGATCAAATGATTAGTTGAGGAAAAAGTCACCATACCCCAAATTTTACACATATTTACTCCACTAATTACTATATTCATGGTTAGAGATACCCTTACTTGAATCATTTTGTGCCAATTGTGGGACTTCAAACCAGATAGTTGCTTCATACCTCTTTTCTTTTTCTTTATGAAGGCTCCCTTGAGACATCTCATACATCCTGTGGGTGTTCGAAAGCTATATATTTATTCCTTTACTATTTTTTCCTCGTTCTTTGACAACATCCAAGGTGCATGGGGTAGCTCAATCTTTCCTTTGGGTCCAATGCGTGGCCAAGCTCCTCTCATGCGACCAATGTTACGTAAATCCTCCCTTACATTAACTGAATCATGAGCCCTTATCAAGTGATCCCATAATGTAGATACAAAATTTTTGAATATGTGCATGGGATCAAACAGGTGATTATCTTGAGTTCAGTCCAGTACGGAAGACGAAAGAATATAGAGAACCTAACAAACAAACAATATATTATGTAAACATTTCATCATGCTAAATACTTTAAAGTCAATCAAGAGAAATGCACTTCTTACCGACTCATGCGAGTGGAGGGTGGCTATCGGCATTAATCCATCTCTCCTTCCAATATCGAATGGTTAGAGATTGTGGAGTCATTCCATTAGTAGGGAGAATATATTTGGGATGGTCAATAGGAAGAAATCGATGATGATTGTCGTAGATAACCTTCTTTAAATGTGCCGGCCTAGAGGAAACTAGAGAGGGACCGCAAATAGGACATGCATGATATCCTGACGTGGTTAAACCTAAAAAAACAAGTGAATTAATAAAATGCAATTGATTCAAGTCTTGAATTTCAAATATAGAGCTATATACATATACTTGAATACTCTCCATATCCTGGAAAGTCATGCATGGTCCACAACAACATGGCCTTCAATGTGAAATCTCTAGAGGATGCATATGCACTTGTATCTTACACCTCAATACATTTCCATAACATTTCTAACTCTTCAATCAAAGGCTCTAAGTAAATGTCCATGTTTTTGACCTTGTGCTTTCCAGGAATCAGAAGGGACAACATCACATGTCCCTTTTTAATTGCCATGGATAGAGGAATATTATAATTCACCAATACCACTGGCCATACACTGTATGATGTGCTTTTGATGCCAAATGGATTGATTCCATCCATACCTAAACCAAATCTCAAATTTATTGGCTCTTCTTTGAAAACGGGCCACAAATTATCTATATGTTGCCATGCGGGTGTGTCTACAGGGATCCTCCATTTTCCATCACTTGAACGATGACTAGCATGCCATGACATGAGCTTTCTAATAGACTTACACTTGAACATAAGTTTTATACATGGAATAATCGAAAAATGTCACAAAACCTTATGAGGCACATCCATTGACTTCATCTCCACTTCGTATCTTGATTCGCCACAAATAGGACACTCTCGTGCGAACTCATGAATCCCACGAAATAAGACACAATCATTGACACATGCATGGATCTTGACATAATCGAGGCCTCCCAGAGATGTCAAGTAATGTCTTGCTTGCTCTCTCTTAGTTGGCAATTTGTTTCCTTTTGGAAGCATTTGTGATAATAACCTACATATATTTTTAAAAGTGAGTTAAAAAACCACCAACATATATTTATGTTTGATTTCAAAATAGAAATAACAATTAATATTATGATTAATATATAAGCCAAACTGAATTGATACCTACTTCAATAACGCATCCAAACTGACATTACCCTATCCATAAATTGTTTGCAAGTTAAGTATCTCGAGGGACGCACGAAGAACTAAGTACGTAAAACCTTCATACAATGGAGTAGATGATGCTACATATAGTGGATCATCTGACTTCGTAGAGTGATCGACCTTCTCCCTGAACCGGTTGCGAAAATAGATGGTGTACCATGTTGTCCAAAATCTCATCCTCTACAACTTGATGGGGCATTTCATGAGGGCTACTATCATGGTCATCAGTCTCTACTCTTCTTGAAGACTCTGCCTCCTCGCATTGATATTTTGCAGTCTCTCGACGCCTGGGCTCAACTAGAAAAGGGAGTTTCATGTACATTGATATATAATTCCCGTAACATAGACATGCAATCTTAGTGGTAAAAAAAACTATGAATACCGGTGATTTTTCTCAGTCCCATTCTCCATACAAGCTGAGGTGTGACATTGCAATTCAACGCGCTCAAAAAATACACCCTCGACAATGATCACACATGCATTTAATTTTTCGTCATAGCCATGCATCTCGATTATGAAGACGCAATGTTTCATCCTCACTTGAGGATGTGCTCATTGACTCACCAACTTACACCGCACTAGGTGATGACGACGTCAACATGATTAAACCTAATTCATGACAACATCAAAATATTTGTCATTCATATGTTTACATAAGATCTTAATATTAAATACACAAAAATCCCAAATGCGCGTCTATATCCGCGTTTAACTATGCATCTATACTCGCATCTATCTGAACAATAGACTCACATATACACGCGAAAATAGACGCACACGTCAAAATTCAAACCATACTTAAATCATTTCTTTTCAAACTGCGCCTTTCCTTTCCTACGCTTTTTGCGGTTCTGAAGCTTGAGTTTAGCGCACATGCAGTCTCTTCATGCCTCACCTAGTCTCTTCATGCCTCACCTCCTCATGACTCACCTCTTATTTCATTTCAAACACACAAGAAGGGAAAAAGGAAAGCCAAGGAGAGGAAGAAAGAGAAAACAAGAAAGAGGAGAATAAGAAGAAGCAGCAAGCAAGCATCAAGGGAGGGTAACTTACAAAGGAGAGGAAGAAGGAGAAGGAGAAGCGCCACCACCTGTCACACCAAACACCCAAGGTGAGTCTCTCTCTCTCTCTCTCTCTCTCTCTCTCTCTCTCTCTCTCTCTCTCTTTGTTTCTCTCTTCCTCTCTCTACTCTGTCTGTGTATTTAGGATTTGTGATTCCATTATGTATTGCATTTTCTAAATCATCAATGGCGGTCGTCGACCTAAAATCGGCCGACCGAGCGCGTCTGATAGCACGTCTACATCTCAGTGTAGACACAGACATAGACGCGAAAAAATGTCTCCTCTCAGAGTGTCTAAGGGTGCGTCTTAGAGCGCCTGTGCTCTGCAGTGTACACACGATCATACACGCGCTGCATAGGAGGTTGACTTGCAGTCTACACGTGATTATATACGCGCATTGACCTGGGATTCGCATCTGAGAGCGCTTCTGTGCTGCATATTAGATGCGTAGATAGACGTGTTGGATAGAAGGTTCACTCTGGAGCGCCTCTCTGGGCGCGTCTAACCTGTAATGTAGACGTGGGGATACACGCGCCAGGTCTCCCAGTTCTGATAGTAAACAATATATTTTTGCAATGATGAATGTGACCAATCCCATTTTTATGTTTATCAGTTTTCTTGTTTAAGAGAAGCATTAGCACTTAACTATTATGCTCAATGTCTAAAGAAATATCTTTGAAAATGTATGTAATATATGATTTTTTGTATGCAAATAAATTTGTCTTTTTCCTGTGTTTTTTTGCAGATATCGTATCTTGGTTCATCTTGCAATAACCCAGATGTGGATCGCATGAATGATAAATTGGCCTCCTTTGGCAAGGGGATCAATGCATTTTTTGGAGGTTTTCCTAGTAGGGAAGACTTCATGGGAGAGATGGCCAGACACCTTGGGCGCTCTCCCACAGCGGACGAGGTGTTCAGTGTCATGTCTGGGACGCCTCTGGTGTCTTTGCCTGGCACTACTTCCCAAACTCCACATGCAGGTACTCCACATACAGGTACTCCATATGCAGGTACTCCATTTGCAGGTACTCCATGTGCTCCACATGCATCGCCTGAAGCACGTGCATGTGCAGAAGCTCATGCGTCCAGCGAGACAGAGGGCAGTCAACAGAGAGGGTTAAGGGAGAGTCCATGGGGAGGACGAGGCTTGTGTGGGGGTTGCCTAGGAGGTGGCGAGCGATCACCCTCACCAGTAGATCACGTAGAGGAGGTTATATGCCAGTACTATAAAGTTACAGATGCTGGTGGTATCTTTCATGATGATGAGGGAAGGGATGTAATGGCGTACATGAGGAGCGTCGTGCATGCGATGTATAAAGATTGTTTCATTGCCTTCAAAAATCAGAAAAGCGGCTTGTGGCAGGAGGTGTTGAGGGAAGTCCATAGGAGCTACCCAAATCTTGAGGGTTAGCGATTCTCGGATGATTGGGGACATACAAAAGTGAGGGATATGCTTCACAACAAAAGATCCCACCTCATGACACGGGCTAGGGACTCACTGCAAAGGTTGGAGGGGCGTGGAGCCTATAGCCAACCACCTATGTGCCACCGCATAGAGTGGAAGAAAGCCAAGAAGAAAGCAATTGAGAAAGTGAAGAGTCGCCAACAGGCAGAGGCGCGACGGATCCAAATGGAAACAATGGGATCGTCGCATTACGGATCGGGCGGCAAAGAGTCGTGGGAGGCAGAGTTTGTAAGTATATTTTGATTTCTAGTTTTTTTTAATTTATATTTCTTTCAATTATTTATATATTTTAGTCTAATATATTGTGACGTCTAATTGTTTGTATATCTCTAAATGTTTTGCAGACTACCATCGTTGGTAGGACACCGACCCCTAGAGAGGTAGGTTACCATCGGGCCATAACCGCGCAACGACATGGCTTCACTTTTATGAGGAGGGTCTCATCACTGAGGACCAATATAACCAGGCCATGAGGATTCGACAGCCAGAGGAGGTATGTTTTTCTTACTTTCCTATTAAAAGTATAACTAATTATAACTTTTTCTCCACCTTGTCTATGTAAGCAACCATGATCTTTTGTGTGTGTAGGTGAACCCGGATGTGGACCATAGCGAGGAGGGGGATAGCGACGCTAGTAGCCATGGTGGTACTAGCGAGGATGTTTCCTCTTCAGATTCATAGAGGAGCACCATACCTCCTCATGAGGCCTTCTTTTCTTTTATATGTATGATATCTCTTTGAGACTATTGCTTGTGGCCACGCTTTAGGTCGCACGCAAGCACTTAAACTTCCCTTGTAAATGCTTTGATATATAATGAATACATGGACTTTTATTTTCAATTCTCGTGCCCGTAAGATACATTGTATTTTTCCCAAATACACAATCTGATGTATGGGAGGGGAAAAAAAAAACCAGAGAGCATGTTTCCAGTTCTGTTTTGCATGTCTATCAACGAATCTAAATTGCAGATAATTTGCATTTATTCGCAGTGTATAATGCAGACTACACACGTTTATGCACGCGCTCCATAATTGAAATTAAAAAAATAAATTAAATATCTTTAAAGAAATGACATTTTTTGTTTTCCGTTTGTGTCTATCAGTGCTTGTAAAAGCGTGTCTAGCAGCGTGTCTATATGCGCGTATATATGTGTGTCTATTGTGTGTCTATTTGTGCGTGTAAATTTGTTGATACATGCGATTATAGACACGCAATGGTAGACGGGCGGATAGACGCACCCGTAAGAATTTCTCTATATTCAAAAATCGCGTCTAAATGTGCATTTATGAGGCCTTTTTGTTGTAGTGAATCCGCCCGAAGGCTATCCAACAATCCACAGGGATTACCAATTCAAGATTCCCCCCGTAGACTAGTATGCGGGCCTCAAGATCCAATCTCGAGTCATGTTAGCCTCTTGTGGAGGGCCTGGAAGGTGAGGGATTTACAGACAGAGCCCCTCTGGCACCCAAGCATCTTTCTGCTCCAAGTAGTGCTCAACGGAGAAACCTCACGCGGCGGGTTCGGTCCACGTTCGCGGCGCGGCTAACAACCCCCTTGGTTAGTGTCAAGCAGACAGTCGGGGGTAACTGAAGCTGCCTCTCCCTTCAAGCCTTCAATTTGAAGCATTAAATATCTTTCCATCCTTTAGTTCCTTGAGCAAACAATGCAAACAGTATTCCTGAACTGTTACAAGCACAATCAATTCCAGTGGTCGTTTATTTGGCCAACTGCTAATGAGTGAATCCTTCTCCCCGAATGTATCTAGCATTCGATTCGGGATCAATTGCGACTTGGCAAGATCCCTTAAGGGTTTGTTTGTTCACTCTTTTTTCCTTGGGTTAGGGCCATACCACGTTAACCCAACTTAACCAATACCTTAAGTTCATAAATTAACAGGAAATTTTGGTGACCACGTCGCTCTAATTGATTGATCCTTTGCTTCCAAGAAAATACCTAACTTTCTTTAACTTGGCAACTTTCTCAAAGAAAGGTGAGGTAAGAGGATGATTACTCATCCTCTTGCAAGTTAAACTTGTGCAAGAACCTGCCAATCTCATTCCAAGGAATGGCAAAACTCCCTTGTGATCAAACCACAAGACCATGCGACATTGAAACTTGTTGCACAAGTGTCACGTCTATTCCAAGAAATCATTTCTCCAATTGAACGGTGTTTTTTGGTCAAGGAATTATGATTAGACAAGAAGCATGGTTTAGGGTGTCTTCTTACCCAAACTAATCCTAATTGCACTAGGCCTACAACGAGTAGTCCTAGGGATTCCAAACTCAAGCCGAGTTTTAACATTTGAACGGATGATCCTTAGGGTAGAAACCCTAGATCGTTACTTGCATGAGCGTCCAATTAACCCAACATTCCGCGAATGGGGGTAGGAATTTTTGGGTTTGAGGGTTTCGAATTGGCAACCAATGCAAGACTAGGCCAAATCCTTAACGAGCTAAACCCTAGCAAGCGCTTGGGGTATTTATTGTATCGATTGAACCATGCCCACAATTCTTTTTCTAAGCTTTTAAGATTTCATGGTTTAATAAACCATGCAACCTTTCCCTAAATACCACTCTTGATGAATGAAATTTTTCTTTTTTTGTGTATGACGAATGTGCAACATGCAATCCTTTCCTAACTACAACATAGTGAAATTCATGCCAAACAAAGCTGGAGTTAACCTATTTCAATTTACAAGCACATGCCACACTCAAGTTCATAGAATCATTTCCGTGCTCTGCTATTTCCTACGGGGGTTAACGACTTTCCCTAATGAATAATTACAACGAAGATTTGTCTAAAAATGCGACCTACGCTTAATCTTTCCATGTCTAGTCAAAGCTGCACTTAATAATTCAACATTATAATGATAGGCAATAAGTGTTCTAGGCTCGTCACTTTGAAATGCACGAAAGAAAAATTACTGATAAGGTCGTGAGATGCATATACAATTTACGTTTTTTCGTTCATCATATTGAAAATAACAATGACCCAATTTCATGTCATGAATTAATTCTAGTAATTGTTCAAATAGTCGATTTATTTCCAATTGCATTTGACATGCATAAGTGTTTCCTAGTCCATGAAGTTCTCGTGCTTAATGCATTACTTTTTGCGTGAAATCAAAATAGTAAAAACCTGGACTTGTGGGCTCGGGGAAATGTCCATGTGAATATTAGGAGAAGATCCTCCTGCAGGTGCGCCTTATGACTTCTTAGGGGCCATCGTAGGCGTAATTACGGACTTTCAGTTTGGCCTTACACGATCGGTGAAACTCCTCAGCCTTCGCAAGCAGCCTCAAGATCTTGCCCTTCTCCCTCGTACGCCGGGGATCCCTTCCGAAGTGGGGATCCTTGAGAATACCAGTCTTGTGGGATTTGGGCTTATAGGAGGCCTTGTGGGGTTGGAGCTTGGATTGTGGAGATGGGCCTTTTACGAGAGAGCTGTGGGAATGGAGGCTTTATGAGCTTCTTCTTCTTCTTTTAAAACCCAAGATGGCTTGGAATGGACTTATGGAGGCCTTGTGAGAATGGGGTTTAAGAAATCCCCCTTAGAAGCTTCTTAAAATAAGCTTCTAAGAAGCTTCTAGCTATGGTTAGAACCCATGTGGAAGAGGGAGGGGGTAATAATGAGGTGGAAGATGACATCTATTTGGGGGGAATTGACTTTGTCAAGGAAATGGCAGCGGCTTGACAACCTATGGCGGCCCAAGGTGGCGGTGCTGGCAGACTCGACTAGGCGGTGACCTCCACGGCTGGGCGGCACTTCACTGACCTCCCCTTCTCTCCCTATTCATGATATAACAGCTCCTTCCTCCCCTTGTGCAGCACGACGTTAACAGCAGCTTCCCTCTCTCTCTCCACACCCTCATCACGGCGTTGTCCCCTGATCTCTCCCTTTCCTGCCTAAGCTAAGGGGGGTTTATATAGGCCTTAATGGATGGGAAGAGAAGCTCCCCACGTGGCATCTTTATGTCTTCCCCCCCTCCTCATGCAGCCTACATCTCCACCTAGCCCATCCCTCCCTAGACTCCCTCTCCTCCAACCATGCATCGGCTGGGGAAAAGGGATAACCATAAAATATTTTGTATTTAATATTATCCATTTTGCCCCTCCAAGAGGGTGTTTCCCCACGGTTATACGGATTTGAACCCCCGGGCTCGCTTTGCCAATGCGGAGGTCTCGATTTCATGCATACGAGCTACGGATTAAACTGCTGGCAATTCCAATACGGAAGATAACCTTTGCACGAGTTTTACGCGGCGTGTGGGGAGTCAGTTTAGTAATATTTTTGAGCGGGAATATTACATTCTCTCCCCCTTGGAGGAATCAAGATGCCCTCATCTTGAGAAGAACTGGGGGTATTGTCGGTTGAGAGTGCTTTCTTCCATCCAAGTGGCATTCTCCTTGGGATAATCTTTCCACTGGACGAGGCATTGTCTCAAGGTTGTGGATCTCTGTTGTCTCTTCCTAACATCTAAGATCCTATCAGGCTATAGCTCAAGGACTCCTTGGCTAGGCATTAGAACTTGTTGGTCATCAAGTACATGGATAGGATTAGGTATATACTTCTTCAGTAGGCTGATATGGAATACATTGTGAACCCTTAGGTTCTCAGGGAGTTGCAATCGATAAGCATTGGGTCCTAGGCACTTGAGGATCTTGTATGGTTCACAATACCTTGGACTTAGCTTCTTGCAATCTCCTAAGGATAGGGAAATCTTCTTTGGACATATGCGAATGAAGACCATGTCTCCTTCCTTGAAGGTTCTATCTTGACATTTCAAATCTGCGTATGCCTTCTATCTATCCTTGGTGGCTTGGATGTCCTATCTTATTGACTTCATTTGATCATCCATCTCTTCCAGCATCTGCCTTGAAGGTTCAACCCTCAAGGTTGGATCTGAGAAGTTTAAAGGACTTAGACAGTCATGCCCATACAATGCTTGGAAAGGGGTCATTTGAATACTTTGTTGGTAAGAAGCATTGTAGGCAAACTCAACCAGTGGCAAGTATTGAATCCACCTTTTTGGTTCACGGCAGCAGTGTGCCCTTAGCATATCCTCGATGACTTGATTGACTCGCTCTGTTTGACCATCAGTTTGGGGATGGTAGATTGTACTAAAACAGAGTTGAGTCCCAATGGCTTCAAAGATAGCTCTCCAGAAGTGTGATGTTAAGAGAGAATCATGATCACTAATGATTCTTCTGGGCAACCCATGTGGCTTGAATATCTCCTTGATAAACAACCTTTCAATTTTTAAGGCTTTATAGTTTGTCTTAACAGCAATAAGGTGTGCAACCTTAGTAAGCATATCAACCACAACCATGATGGAGTTGTATCCTCCCTGAACTTGGGATAGGCCAACAACAAATTCCATACTGATGAATTCCCATTTCATTTGGGGAATGTCAAGTGGTTGCAACTTTCCTGGCATTTTGACATGTTCCGCTTTGACACGTTGACAAGACAAACACTCTGTGATATATTTGAGAATGTCACCCTTAAGCCTCTCCCAATAGTAGCTCTTCCTAACTGCATTGAGGGTCTTGGCAGAGTCGCGATGTCCTGAGAAAGGGGAATCATGAGCTTCCCAAAGTATCTTCTGCTTGAGTGACTGGCTTGCCGGTATGCATAATCTCGTTCTATAGTAGACAAGTCCACTACTGATAGAGAATTCATGATACTTAGCCTATAGCTTTTGGTCCTGATCCTTGATAGGGATCTCCCTTAGTATCTTTTGATAGGTTGGATCATGGCATGCTTCTTCTCTAGCTAGCTCAAGTATTGGGTTGTTTGGCATGGATACCTTTGGGGCTAGAGATCTAGCTATTGATGGATTTTGCAAAATTAGATAATTAAGGAATGCCTTGCGAGTGAGTGCATTGGCAACTACATTCTCCTTTCTAGGTTGGTATTGATTTCAAAATCATACTCCTCCAGCACTTCAATCCACCGACCTTGCCTCATGTTAAGCTCGTTCTAGGTAAAGATCCACTTGAGGCTTTTATGATCCATTACTAGGGTAAACTTGTTACCCAACATGTAGCGTCTCCAAAGCTTTAGAGCATGGATGATAGCTAATAGTTCTAGATCATGGGTAGCGTAATTCTTCTCATGGCTCTTCAGTTTTCTTGAAGAGTATGCTACATCCCTCTCGTTTTCCATTCTCCTTGAACTAAGTGTAGTGTGAATCCACTTTGGACCTGGCGTTTCTGCGAAGCGCAACCTCTCTGCCTTAAGGCATAGTCCCATTCCGTTCCCTTAAAACAACGTAAATCGGGATCAACTATAACTCTAGGTCAATGCTTTTATTGTTCATGTTCTTTGATGATCTTCCTACTGTCCATTGTGATTTGAGAAAAGTTCTCGGCCAACCGGGACCACCCATCCGTAGAACGGACCTATGGCCACATCCACCGCACTTTCCTCAGGTTGTTTTAGTTATCTAATTACCTAACACATTTAGTTGGACATGTAACAATCAGCCTCTTTAATTAGCCCATTAGGCACTAGTTCTTTTACGTAATCATATCACTTGACATGGAAAAAAATATCAAACAAGTTCCTTATTAACAGGTTATCATATTTATCTTTGAAATACAAAAAAATTCTAGCTCGTAGGCTTATCCACAATCCGCCCGAAGGCTATCCAGCAATCCACTGGGATCACCAATCCAAGATTCCATCCGTAGACTAGTATGCAAGCCTCGAGATCCAATCCCGAGTCACGTTAGCCTCTTGTGAAGGGCTCGGAAGGCAAGGGATTTATGGCCAAAGCCCCCCTTGGCACCCAAGCGTCCTCCTACTCCAAGTAGCGCTCAACGGAGAGACCTCTTACGCTGGGTTCGGTCCACCTTTCCGCCACGGTTAACAACCCCCTTGGTTAGGGTCAGACAGGCAGTCAGGGGTAACTGAAGCTGCCTCTCCCTTCACGCCTTCAACCTAAAGCATTAGATATCCATTTATCCTTTAATTCATTGGTCAAACAAAGCAAAATAGTGCTCTTAAATCTGTAACAAGCACAAACATTTCCATTGGTCATTTATTGTTGGCCAAATGCTAAGAAATGAATCCTTCCTTTCGAATGCGTCTAGCACTCGATCCGAGATGACTTGCGACTTGGCAAGATTCCCTTTATCCTAGGTTAGGGTGTACCCTATTAACTCAACTTGGTCAAACCTTAAGTTCATAGAATATTCCAATTTATCGGTGGGTCTTTTGCTTCCAAGCAATTATCTTTACTCAAGAAAGATATTATATTAGTATGATTATTCATCCTCTTGCAAGATAACTTGCGTAAGGACCTACCAACCTCATTGAGAGAATTGGCCATTCCCTTGTGATCCAATCACAAGATCATACGACTCCGCACTTGTTGCACAAGTGTCCATCAAACTATGAGACTATTCTACTCATCAAATGGAGTCACAAAACAATCTGTTCCCGATTACACTAGGTTGACGTTGTCAGTTCTAGGGTTCCAAGTTCCATCTTCTTAGCGACAGATTCTTAGGAACAAACCCTAGATCACTTCTCAAATATATTCCACTGTCCCTACATTCGGTGAATGGCGGCAAGTATTTAGGGTATACGAGTTTTGATTTTAGCAATACGTGCGACTAGGGCACGTATTAAATCCTAGTGAGTTCTTTGGAATTGAATTAAATCTTTCCAAAACAAGTACACCACGGGTTTAGGTGTTTAGGATTATGCGAATTTGTTTAATCCTCAAAGATAATTATGCTATCATTTCCATAAACACATGACTCATTGTGTACGCGTACATTCATTTTCAACCCTAACTTATCGATTTAAGATCAAGCATAGGTTAGGTTATAACCTAATTCCAATTAATCATCCTATAACTTACGAAAAAGATTCATGCTAAACAACCAACCTTTTACTAATAATTATGCAGTTGAAAAACAATAATTTGATCAATTTACGCAACTTAGGAATCATTTCATGCCTTGCACTTTCCTATGGATTCTTAGCACTTCCCATGATGACTCATTATGAAGAAGATATGACCTAATAATGCGACATGATTTTATACTTCCATGCTTAAATGGAGTGCATTATCTTAATTCTTTTTTGTAAATATGGACAATAATCTAAGTTCAGTTCATTGAATGCACAAAAACTATTTGCTAGGAATGCATATCAATCTTCTGCTCACTTTATTTTGTTCATATTATTAGAAATAATAATGACTAAATTCCTCCATCGCGAGTTTTTTTTAAAAAAGCATTAAGACGAAGAATGCATCCTATTTCCAAAAATCATCTATGCCCAATTGAATTATAACGACGTAAATAAAATTTGGAAGAAAAACCTGGATTTGTGGTGAGATGTCCACGTAGATACTAGGAGATGATCCTCCTGCAGCTGTGCCTTGGGCTTTCTTAGGAGGCATCGTGAATGCAGCCTTTCTGTCCTGGATGCAGTTTTGCAAATTCCCTTTTTGAAATACCACCGTCTTTTATGAGTCTTTTGTTCTTTCCTTTCGTAGGAGCTCTTTGAAGGGATACTTGTGGAGGAGGGAAGAAACCACGGAAAGGGTTCAAAACTAGGAAGGGGGTGTTCAAAATCCTCCGCAAATAAGGCCCATTAAAGCCATGGGAAAGGCCTAATGGCCTCTTAAAAACTCACAAGAATGGGAAATAAAAGGTGTAGAACCCTTATGAGGGCTTTTGTATGGGGAAAGAAGGTGTCAAAAGACCCTTAACACTCTCTTTTCTTTTAGGTGTGGAGGGAAAATAACAAGGTATGAGAGAGCTAGAAGGGTTATTTTTGCATGGCCTAAGGGGGCCCTTAAGGGGATTTAAGATCTGGGAAGAAAAAGGATTTAAGGTAACATCTTTTGGGGGGAAAAGGGGCTTATAGAGCTTCAAGGGGGAAATTTGAGGGGGGGGAGGGAAAAAAAAGGACCTTAAAGACCACTTAAGGCCTTTCAAGGAAACTTTGGGGGGAAAGGGAGCTTATAGAGCCCCCCTTAGAAGCTTTAGAAGCTTCTAGAGATCACATGTGGGGGGGGGAGATAGACAATAGATGGCGTCTCGGGATGGTGTGTGAGTCAGATGGTAGCGATCTTCCTCAGTGGCGACCAGTGTCCGCCGCTGCTATTGCAGCTCACAACCTCTCCCAATAGTGATGTCCAACTCTCTCTCTCTCTCGCCTAGCATCATAGCTCTATCTTCAGCAGAGCGGCACAGGGCGGAAACCTCTTTAACCTCTCCCTCCCTCACGATTTCTACCCTTAGAGCCTCCTCTCTCCCTATTTATGCCGTTCGGTAGCCTCCCCTTATAGCATTCATGGCAGCGCTAAGCCGTAAACCCTAAACCCTAAACCCTAAACCCTAAACCCTAAGCCTCCCCTTATAGCATTCATGGCAGCGCCTCCCTCTCCTTCCGCTTGCCCCCCCCCCCCCCCCCCCCGCCATTTATATAGGTAAGGGGAGGGGGATCCTCCCTCCCCTACGTGGCTGTGGGCATGAACTTCCTCCCTCCAGAGCATCCAACAAGGATGCTTAGTCATGCACCATTCCCTCCCTCTCCCCCAGCACAACAGTCGGCTCAGGGAAGGAGGGATTTTTTTTTTTTTCCTTAATTTAAAAAAAAAACCCTATGAGGGCTTTCGTATGAGAATTTTGGATTTCGGAGTTGTTACATTCTCTCCCCCTTGGAGGAATCGAGATGTCCTCATCTCGAGATAAATTGGGGATATTGATGGTTGAGAGTGCCTTCATGTATCCAATTGGCATCCTCTTCGGGATAGTCTTTCCACTGGACGAGGCATTCTCTCAAGGTTCTGGATCTCAATTGTCTCTCCCTAACATCTAAGATCGTGTCAGGCCTTAGTTCAAGGACTCCTTGACTAGGCATTACAACTTGTTGGTCATCAAGTACATGGTCAGGATTAGGTACATACTTCCTCAATAGGCTGATATGGAATACATTTTGAACCTTTAGGTTCTCAAGGAGTTGCAGTTTATAAGCATTAGGTCCTAGGCACTTGAGGATCTTGTACAGTCCACAATACATTGGACTTAGCTTCTTGCAATCTTCTAAGGATAGGGAGCTCTTCTTTGGGCGTACATGAATGAAGACCATGTGTCCTTCTTTGAAGACTCTATCTTGACACTTCAAATCCGCATAGGCCTTCTGTCTATCCTTGGTAGCTTGGATGTCCTGTCTTATTGAATTTATTTGGTCATCCATCTCTTCCAATATCTGCCTTGAAGCTTCAACCCTCAAGGTTGAATTTGAGAAGTTTAGGGGACTTCGACAGTCATGACCATACAATGCTTGGAAAGGGGTCATCTGAATGCTTTGTTGATAAGAAGCATTGTAGGAAAATTCAACCAAAGGCAAGTATTGAATCCACCTTTTTGGTTCATGACAGCAGTATGCCCTAAGCATATCCTCGATGACTTGATTTACTCGTTCTGTTTGGCCATCTGTTTGGGGATGGTAAGCTGTGCTAAAACAGAGTTAAGTCCCAATGGCTTCAAAGATGGCTCTCCAGAAGTGTGATGTGAAGACAGAATCACAATCACTAACGATTCTTCTGGGTAACCCATGTAGCTTGAATATGTCCCTGATGAACAATCTTGCAATGTCCGAGGCTTTATAGTTTGTCTTCACAGGAAAAAGGTGTGCAACCTTAATAAGCATGTCAACCACAATCATGATGGAGTTTTATCCTCCCTGAACTTGGGGTAGGCCAACAACAAAATCCATATTGATGAATTCCCATTTCATTTGGGGAATATCAAGCGGTTACAGCTTCCCTGGCATCTTGACATATTCGACTTTCATGCGTCGACAAGATAAACACTCGGTGACATATTTGAGAACATCACCTTTAAGCCTCTCCCAATGGTAGCTCTTCCTAACTGTATTGAGAGTCTTGGCATAACCAGGATGTCCTAAAAAAGGGGAATCATGAGCTTCCCACAATATTATATGCTTAAGTGACTGGCTTGCTGGTATACACAGCCTCGTTCTATAGTAGACAAGTCCACTATGGACAGAGAATTCATGATACTTGGCCTGGAGCTTTTGGTCCTGATCCTTGATAGAGATTTCCCTTAGCATCGTTTGGTAGGATGGATCATGGCATGCATTCTCTCTAGCTAGCTCAAGTATTGGATTGTTTGGCATAGATACTTTTATAGCTAGGGACTTAGCTATTCATGGACTTTGCAAGATTAGGGAATTAAGGAATGCCTTGCAACTAAGTGCATCGGGAACTACATTCTCTTTTCTAGGTCGGTACTTGATTTCAAAGTCATACTCCTCCAATACTTCAATCCACCGACGTTGCCTCATGTTGAGCTCATTCTGGGTAAAGATCCACTTGAGACTCTTATAATCATTCATTAGAGTAAACTTATTACCCAACAGGTAGTGTCTCCAAAGCTTTAGAGCATGGATGATAGCTAGAAATTCCAGATCATGCGTGGCATAATTCTTCTCATGACTCTTCAATTTCCTTGAAGAGTAAGCTATAGGGTGACCTTCCTGCATGAGCACACAATCTAGGGCAAGTGTGCTAGCATCAGTTACTACCTCGAACTCCTTATTAAGGTCTGGAAGTTTCAAGATAGGTGTTGATACCAAACTCTACTTCAACCTATCGAAGCTAGTTTGTTCGGGAGTTGACCATGCAACGGAAGTTTGCTTCTTCAGTAAGTCCGTCAGAGGTGCTGCAATCAAAGCATAGTTTTTTATGAAGACCCTATACCATCCTGTCAATCCAAGAAAACTGTGCATTTCTTTGATAGATGTTGGTATTGACCATTCTAGCACATCTCTATAAACAGAGATTCCTTTCGCTAATACTATGAATCCCAAATATTCAATCCGACGCTTAAAGAATGCACACTTCTTCATTTTAACATACAACTTATGTGACCTCATTGTCTCAAGGACAATCCGAAGTTGGGGTTCATGATCTTCTTCCTATTTAGAATAGACTAAAGTGTCATCGAAGAAGACGAGCACGAAGTCATCAATATATGGCCTAAAGATATCCTGCATTAACCTGTTGAAAGTGGCAGGTGCATTCGTAAGCCCGAATGACATAACTAGGAACTCAAAGTACCCATATCTTGTATTGAAGGCCGTCTTGGGGATATCTTCTTCCTTGATCATTATCTGATAGTAACCTGACCTGAGATCAATCTTCGAGAAGATCTTTGCCCCCTAAAGACAATCAAGAAGCTCATCTATTCTAGGAATAGGGTACTTGTTTTTGACAGTTGATTGATTCAACCCTTGGTAATTAATACATAGTCGAAATATTCCATCTTTCTTTTTCTGAAACAATACTGGACCTCCCCATGGTGAACTGCTAGGACGGATGTAGCCATGATCTAGCAGTTGCTTGAGTTGTTCCTTCTGCTCAATTTCTTCCGGTATAGACATCTATAAGGTCTCTTTGCAATTCGTGCAGCTCCTGGTACTAACTTGATCTCATGATCCACTTCTCTTTGAGGCGGGAGTTCTATCAACTCTTGAAGAAATACATCGGTGTATTCCTTTAGCCAAGAAGGTCCTTCACTAGACTCCTGCTTCTGATCTAACTTGTTGAGCTTAATCAAGTAGACAGGTAGTCATTTTCTGACTCCTTTTATGATCCGAGATACTTTGGCCAATTGGATTTTTGGCACTCCAGCCTCTCCTTGATTTGTGACTAATTCCCTTTCAGAGTTCCAAAAGGAAAATAGGCCCTTTCCACAATGAATGTGGGTGTCATTAGGCTTAAGCCAATCCATTCCGAGTAGGCACTCATGGATACCTAAATTCATGACTCTGAATTTAACCGAATTCGTCTTTCCTCCCAGAAAGAATTCCACCTTAGCAATTTGCCTAGTACAAGTAACCTCAAGACCATTTGCCAATTCCACAAGCAAGGTAGGTGCTTATATTGCGGCTATTCCTAATCTTTTTGCACAAGCTGGTGAGATAAAGGAATGTGTACCACCACAATCAATCAAGGTCTTGAAACTTTTACCTTGATAGTCCGATGGTGTCTGAATCACTAAGAACTAGTGATTTGGGCCTTTCTTGTTTAGAGCAACATGGACTGTCACCCTTTCAAACTCTGCTTTCATGGTCGGATCTTTTTCTTCTTCTTCTTTGCACATTCGCCTATTAGCAATGTAGGCGGTTCTTTCTCTGCCTCGGGTAGCGGCTCCTTGACCACGACCCGTTCCTTGGAAAGGCGCTTGGCGATGTCCTCCACCAAGTTTGGGACATTGCCTCTTGAAATGACCGAGCTCGTTGCAATGGAAACAACTGAGGTTTTGGCCATTGTTTTGAGTAGGAACGAAATAGTTGACATTGTTAGTTCTTGCTTTCTTTCTTTGTCCTTGATTCTGACCTTGAACTCTCTTCATTTGAGGCCTAAATGCTCCTCTGTTTGGGTCATTATAAGACCAAGTTTTGTTACCTCTTGGTCTAGCCTGCACCTCCTGAATTATAGGCGCAGCTCGAATGAGAGCGTCCTGAAGATCTGATGGGTGCATAGATTCGAGACGGATATTCATTGGTGGGTTTAAACCAGCACAAAATTTGGACACCTGCTGTGTCATGTCCATCTGCGGCGCATACTTTAAAAGTGAGACGAATTTGGAGAAGTATGCGTCAAGAGTGAGTCCCAGCTATTTTAGCTCGTAGAACTCATTCATTTTTTGCGTGCGATATGCAAGTGGTAAATATCTTCCCTACATGGCTTTCTTCAGCTTCTAAGAGCGGAAATTTGGTGTCGAGAAGTGCTTAAAAATAGCTAAAAATTACGAATATCAAGGGAAAAATATTTAATGTCGAAGGCGGCGGCTCGATCTAGGACGATTTTAAGCGCCAAAGTGCTTTAAAGGCGCCCGAGCGACACTTGTTGATTTTTAATAAATTTTCAGACTGCCGTGCAGGTTGACAAGAGGTACTGGCCAATGCGGGATGCCGAGCCTGACGCTCAGGATTTTTCAGGGCTCAATTCCGAGTCCGTAAGGGGAAATGGCCAAGAATTGGTCAAGATATGGAAAGGTGGACATGAGTTGGTGGGCCAAATGGTAAGTGACCCTTGGGGTCTTGGGAGGCATTTTATGCCACAAAAAATCGTGGCATGAAAGAGGAGGAAAAAAACGTGATGAAGGGAGAGACAGACTGCGCCCGAAAAATGCGCCATGGGAGGATGAGAGGCAACTTGCCTGCTACACACAACCCACCCAACTAATCATTGGCCTTGTCTTCCTTCTCCCTGCTGGTCATATCGCCTCCTCTCGGCCATCAAATGGTGGCCTGAATGCTGAGATAGAAATCTAGTCTTTCTCTCTCCTCCCTCTCTCTCCCCTAAAGGCAGATTCATGTGGTGAAGAGGAAGAAGAAGAATGGATGATGGATGCTTGTCCAATGAAGACCGGATTGCTCCATGGTGTAAGAAGATTGAAGATTGATGATTACGGACTGTCATGAGCATTAATGGTGGCTAGAAATCAGTCCCAAAATATGGCAAATAAAAACCCACAACCCGCAAAGAACGGTAATCTCATTTTTACAAAGGAAAATTGTGTTTTTATGCAATTTGCTTCATGAATTCTTGTTCCCATGAGATGATTAAGCATTATAATGTTGTTTTCAATGTCTTTCAACTGTTTATGCTCAGAAAATCAGAAAATCATAAGTTTTGTGGATGAAATTAGTAGTGAAAAACCCGTAAATATGTAAAAAATGGAAAATTTGGGTGTTTTTGAGATATCAATGGAAAATATCATAAGACACACCAACTAAACTTGTCTTTTTGCTGCAAATGAACCTAAAGGCCATAGCCCACAACTCATTTCGTATTTTCAATCATTAGTTATTGCAAAAAAATACAAATAAAATAGGGGAAATAAGGGAGAAATAGGGAAAAAATAGATTTTGAGTGCCGAAAATTAAGGAAAAATAAGAACCATGTTTGTGGATGTATGGGGGGTTTGAAGTATGAGGTTTAGCCTCAGTTCAGCCCTACCTCTATGTTTTAGTGGGTTTTTATGGCTTTTATGCAATAAAAATGTGGAAAATCAACCCTAAACCTATGCAATATGCACAACCTAAACGGGTGAGGGGTTGGAGTGTATAAAACGTGTGTAAATGTTGAATGAAATGATGAAAATCTTGCTGGTTTTTTATGCATACCATATAGATTGGACGATATTTAAAGATTAAGAACCTAATAGCACGAGGGTTTCTCGATGCTAGGTTCATGCAACGCTGCATACGAGTGATAGAGAAATCCATTGAAAGAAATGTTTTCCACATGTGCATCAATGATGATTTTATTAATTGTTTGAGAATGTGGACATTCACAATTTGCATGAAGTATGAAATTTAAAAAATATGAGATAGTACCTCTTGGATGCATAGCATTTGCTTTTTAGAGGAATATGACCAACGTTGAGTGAGTAAGGTTGTCCAAGCTATAGGCTAGGAGTTGGGTCTAAGGGAAAGTAAAGTTAGGAAACATGGTATATCTCCTAGAAATACGCGAATCATAAAAGAGAGAAGTTTGTGTGCATATGTTATATATGTTTAGCGACGCATCGAAGGGCCAATCCCCAAGGTGCAGGAGAGTCATAGTGAGGTAGCGGCATTCAGCCATTGGAGGACCTCCTATGTTTGTGCTTCGTGCTATTTGGCAATGTGCTGGGACTCCCTCTAAGGAGTGTTAATTGGGTTAGAGTTGGACTATAAAACGTAGTACAAATGCAATATGTTTAGGAAGATGATGTCTGTGTCATCCACGCTCTTGACTGCGAGGCCATGGGGTTGTTGAGCGCATAATAGAGGTCCGGCTAGTGCATGAGCCAGTGCTGACCTATTTTAGGTCCCATTAGTGGTGCGTCTATCGGGAGCTGCTTAGAAGTGGCGGTCCTTGAATCCTGGTTGTCTAGGGACTAGTTAGCAGTTTATGCCAAAGGATACTGAGATTGACCCGTTATTCATCGATTAGCATTGTCTAGCCGAAATCCCAAAGCAAGAGAGAGACGAAAGAGCTAGGCGACGTGCTGAAATCTTTAGGAGATATTCCCCTAAGCGTAGCGGTGCTGAACCCTTATGAGGGAGTGGATCTAGTGGTCTTGGTGCCACAAGCAGTAAGTTAGGAGAAGATGGAAGCTTTAGTGCTCCCCTTCCTTCCATAAGTTAGCCTACATCAAGTGCGGGAGGTGTAACCCCACCGTCCCCTATTCCTAGTGCAAATCCAATTTCCGTCATGGCACAGCCTATTGCAATTCCTGCAGGAACGATGAATTTGCCGGCTCTAGGTTACCCACTACCCATTTTTAATGGGCTAGTTGAGGAGGATGCGGAACTCCATATCAGGGAGTTCCAAAAGCTGATATTTAACTGTCGCATCTAAGAAGAAGGACATTTAATGATGTTCTTCAACATGACTCTCAAAGGAAGAGCTACCATATGGTATCATGGTTTAGAAGCCGAAACCATATTGAATATTGATTCATTTTATGGAGCTTTTCGAAGAGAGTTTGCCCCTGAACGGGGTGGGCAATATTGGTTGCGTGTACTCAACGTAACCCGCCAAGAACCACATGAGGATATTCATGCTTATGCAAAGAAAATAAAAGAGGTTTTCCGTAAGTTGGACACCTCTATTCCTATCCCCACAGCTGCCCAATTGCAATATTTCCTACATGGTTTGGAATTTAATATCCAATTGCAGTTGAGTAGTGTCCCCTTGGGGGATATAGATACTGCCATTACACGAGCACAAGAGGTGGAATCCTGACTACAAGCAGCCTATGCTTCTTGAGGCAATTCGAATATGGGTCTAGCATTGGGAAACAATAAGGCGACGACCAATGGCAGTGGTAGCCAAGGGATAGCGATGGCTAATCCTAGTGGGAGAGGGAACATGATGCAGAATGTGCCTTTATTACCAGCTCCCCCTAGCATGTCAATACCTACAAGCAGTCAAATGGCTCCAAATGGTGGAGGCGAGGCAGTTAATTCTAATACCATGCCTGTAGTTCAACAACTAGTGCCTAATCGAATTGTTAGGCCGATTGAACGACAGGGTAATGATTAAGGCTACGAGTCAAGCACCTCCAATGTTCTTGGTGAGGTTAAAGACATGATGAAGCATTATATCGACATGATTACGGAGCAGTATCGACAAATAGCCGTTGAAGTCAACTTTCTTAAAAAACAACAAAATTTGATAGGAAGTAGATACCCAGATGAGGGTGCACCTTTGAGGTTTAGCTGCAAATGGTGTGGTGGGCAACATTATCCAAGAAATTGCCCAAATGTCAAGTGCGACATCTGTGGAAAATCCGGCCATTTAGCAACCACTTGGTGGAGTAAGATTAGTTCCCTCCAGCAAGGTAGTCGACAACCAGGGCCTGTTAATCATCGTGCGCAAGGAAATGATTCCTAGCAAGAAGATGGGCCTAAATAAATACTCCAACGACCAAAAACTACAGTGGAGGAGCTACCTAGTGGTAGTGGGGTTAGTTTGATCTAGGCTGTGCATGTTAATGACGCTGAAACCTCTAATCTGCGAGCTGTCCTTACAAGAGGTCAAAAGGGTAGAGAGGCCGACAAGGATAAGCCTGTCGATGGAAACCCTAAACAGGGCGACAAAGGAACACAAGTTCTAGATCCTACCATGGAAGGGGGACCTCTGAAGCTCTTGGTGAGTAAAGCCGATGTTAAGAAGGATAAGGAACCACCGAGGAAGAAGGTGAAAGTTAAAAAAGAGGCAATAAAGCCAATTCAACGACCTAAAGAGCGGATGGTTTGGTGTGAAAAGCGAACTCTATCGAACTATCATGAATTCAATTTGGCAAGCTCTCTTTGCGAAGTCAAGCCAGATGTGAATCTTTTGCAGCTTATTAAGCTTTCCCCAGGAGTACGCAAGGAATTTAGAAAGATCTTGCGTACCGAGTATATCGTAGAACCTTTGGGTATTGCACGAGTTGGTGATGACTGGTTCGAGCATGCTGAGAAGCATTGTCCAAGGGTTGCAGCCTATGTCGATGGGATATTAGTAGATTATGCCATTGTCGACACGGGATCGTCTGTTAACATTATGAGTTCTGAGCTGATGGAAAGGTTGGGCCTTGTGATCCAAAAAGATACCTCCACAATTCTCAAAATGGCAGATGATAGTTTGAGGCAGCCAAAAGGCTACATTACTAAGGTCCATGTCACTGTTGCAAATGTAGAATGCCTGTTGGACTTTAGGGTGATTCGTTTTGTAGGGCATCCAAGTTACCAAGTATTACTTGGACGACCTTGGATCTTGCAAGTGGACTACCAAGTGGATATACCCGCCGATCGGCTGATATTCGGTAGAGGTGCTCAGTGCATGGTGGTTGATGCTTATCCTGAGTCCCTGCAGGGTGAGAGAGCTCCTCTATCTTCTACAGAATTGGAGACATTAGAAGATTTATCTGCCAGTGAGACATCATCGAGTGATGAGTCCAAAGAGGGATCCACCACGGAAGATGAAGGATGGATTTTAGACCCCGGAACGTGCCTAAAAATAGGAGAAAAATGTGGAAATGCGGGGAAAAATGCTCAACCACGAAGGCGGCGGCTCGACCTAGGACGATTTTAAGCGTCAAGTGCTTGAGGGGCGCCCGTACGACACTCCGAGAAGTTTCATGATTTTTCCATGCACCTGTGCCAGTCAGTGGAGCTGCCAGTCAGTGCGGGATGTCGAGACGAGCTCACAGAAATTTTCAGACTGACGATCGGAGTCCGTATGCGGAAGATGGTCCGAAACCGGCCGGGGTGCCCACAAAGGGGGCCAAATTTGAAATTTGAAGGGGTGTGATTAGTGGGGGGTGCCCTTTGGCCCCTCCACCCCCCTATTTTTTTCGTGGGGGGGAAGGTAGTGCCGTGCAGGCAACGGCGCGAAAAAAACGCGCCCCCCCCCCCCAATCATGATGTTGGCTGACAAGTAAGGCATGAATCCAAAGGCAGAGGGCTTCAACAATCGATCTACGCTCCGCATCGCTTCAATCCGCACAGAGAATGGTGGCCTGTAGAGGGAGAGAGAAAATCAGTCTTTCTCTCTCCTCCCTCTCTCTCTTCTAAGGGGGAATTCATGTGAGAAGAAGAAGGAAGAAGGAAGAATGGTGGAGGCTTGTCCGGCACGGATCGGATTGCCCCACGGGCTCGAAATGGTGATTGGTGATTGTGTTGGACATGAAGTGCTGCTGATTTCCAAATCTACAGCCATGAACATGAAACCCGAAACACGCAAATGAGCGGTAATTTAAGATTTTCAAAGGAAATTTGAGCTTTTATGGCTTTTGATGGATGAAAAGTTGTTCACGTGGGATAAAAACTGTTCATATTATTGTTTTCTATGAGTTCTTGCTGGTCATAATCAAAAAATCAGAAAAATATGCATTTTATGGTTCAAAGTAATATGCTAAAACACATAAAACATGAAAAAACAAGGGAAAATGAGGGTTTTTGGCATAAAAATGGGGAAGTAAATAGGAACATCAACTAAACTTTCATTTTTTCTGCAAGAAGGAACTAAGGGCCACAGCCCATAACCTGTTTTGAATTTTCAGTAATTAAATAATGCAGGAAAATAAGGGAAAATACAAGAAAATGGTGGAAAAACCCTAAAAAATAGGGAAAAAATACATTTTGGGTTCCGAAAAATAAGGATAAATAAGAGCAATATTTGTGAATGTTTGTGGGGACTGAAGCATGAGGATTTGCGTCAGTTCAACCCCACCTTCTTGTTCTAGTGCGTCTTTTTCCGCTTTTTATACATAAAATAGTGTCAAAATACCCTATAAATCCATCCAACGATGCACTATTTAAACGGGGAAGGGTAGAGGAGTTGAAATATATCTAAATGTCGTGTGAAGATGATGGGGAAGTTGCTGATTTCTATGCATAGCATTTAGGATGGATGATAATTAAAATTAAGAGCTTAGTAGCACGAGGATCGCCTTGGTGCTAGGCCCATGCAACGAAGCACGATTGGTAGTTGGAAACCATTAAAAAGATGTTTTTGCACTTGTGCACAATACTGTTTTGATAAATGTTTGAGCACTAGGCACCCACCAAATGCGTAGAGCATGAAAAAGATTTAAAAGTATCAGTGATCAACTCCTGGACATGCATTGCAATTGGTTTATGAGGACATGACCTACGATGAGAGGCAGTGAGGTACCCATGCTGCATGCTAGTCATGGGGTCTAGGGGAAAGAGAAGTAAGGACAATGGTACATTCCTGGACACGCTTATTTGGTACCTTGAGCGACTTTTGTGCGAAATGTCTAAATGTTGAGCGACGCATCGAGGGGCCAATCCCCAAGGTGTAGGAGAGTTGCAGAGGGTTGACGGCATTCAGCCGTAGGAGGAACCCCATGTATATGTGATTAAAGCCTTTTGGCTATGTGAGAGGAACTCCCTCTGAGGAGTAATATTGGGTTAGGATCAGTTGGACTACAACGTATTACAAACGCAATGTTTAGGAAGGCAGAGATTTTGATAGACACTCATGGCTGCGAGGCCGAGGGGTTGTCTTGTGCGTAGTGACGAGGCCCGGCTAGTGCATGAGCCATTGCCGGCTTGTTTTTAGGTCCATTAGTGGTGCGTCTACCAGGAGCCGCTTAAAAGTGGCGGTTCTCGAATCCTGGTTGTTTAGGGACCAACTAACAGTTTATGCCAAAGGATACTGAGGTTGATCCGTTATTTATTGATAAGCATCGTCTAGGAGAAATCCAAAAGCAAGAAAGAGACGAAAGAGCTAGGTGACGTGCTGAAATTTTTAGGAGATATTCCCCTAAGCGTAGCGGTGCTGAACCCTTACGAGGGAGTGGATCTAGTGGTCTTGGGGCCACAAGCAGCAAGTTAGGAGAAGGTGAAAGCTCTAGTGCTCCCCTTCCTGCCATAAGCCAGTCCACATCAATTGCAGGAGGTGTAACCCCACCGTCCCCTATTCTTAGTACAAATCCAATCCGCGTTATGGCGCAGCCTATTGCAATTCCAGCAGGAACGACGGATTTGCCAGCTCTAGGTTACCCGCTACCCATTTTTAATGGGCTAGTTGAGGAAGATGCGGAACTCCACATTAGGGAGTTTCAAAAGCTGATGTTTAACTGTCGCATCCAAGAAGAAGGACATTTAATAATGTTCTTCAACATGACTCTCAAAGGAAGAGCCGCTATATGGTATCATGGTTTAGAAGCCGGAACCATATTGAACGTTGATGCATTTTATGGAGCTTTTCGAAGGGAGTTTGCCCCTAAAAGGGGTGGGCAATATTGGTTGCGTGTACTCAACGTGACCCGCCAAGAACCACACGAGGATATTCGTGCTTATGCGAAGAAGATAAAAGAGGTTTTCCGTAAGTTGGACACCTCTATTCCTATCCCCGCAGCTGTCCGATTGCAATATTTCCTACATGGTTTGGACTTTAATATCCAATTGCAGTTGAGTAGTGTCCCCTTGGGGGATATAGATACTACCATTACACGAGCACAAGAGGTGGAATCCCGACTACAAGCAGCCTATGCTTCTCGAGGCAATTCGAATATGGGTTTAGTATTGGGGAATAATGTGGCAATGGCCAATGGCAGTAGTGGTCAAGGGATGGCAATGGCTAACCCTAATGGGAGAGGGAACATGATGCAGAATGTGCCTTTATTACCAGCTCCCCCTAGCATATCGATGCCTACGAGCAGTCAAATGGTTCCAAATGGTGGAGGCCAGGCGGTCAATTCTAACACCATGCCTCTGGTCCAACAACCAGTGCCTAATCAAATTGTTAGGCCGATGGAATGGCATGGTAATGACCAAGGCTATGAGTCGAGTTCTTCAAATGTTCTTGGCGAGGTTAAGGACATGATGAAGCATTATACCGACATGATTACGAAGAAGTATCGGCAAATAGCCGTTGATGTCAACTTCCTTAAAAAACAACAAAATTTAATAGGAAGTAGATACCCAGAGGAGGGTGCACCTTCGAGGTTTAGTTGCAAATGGTGTGGAGGGCAGCACTATCCAAGAAATTGCCCAAATGTTAAGTGCGACATCTATGGAAAATCCGGCCATTTAGCAGCTACTTGCTGGAGTAAGATCAGTTCCCTCCAGCGAGGAAGTCGGCAACCAGGGCCTGTTAATCATCGTGCCCAAGGAAATGACTCCCTGCGAGAGGACGGGCCTAAACAAATACTTCAACGACCAAAAACTACAGTAGAGGAGCTACCAAGTGGTAGTGGGGTTAGTTTGATTGAGGCTGTACGCGTTAATGATGTTGAAACCTCTAATCTGCGAGCTGTCCTTACAAGAGGTCAAAAGGGTAGAGAGACCGACAAGGATAAGCCTGTCGACGGAAACCCTAAACAAGGCGACAAAGGAACGCAAGTTTTGGATCCTGCCATGGAAGGGGGACCTTTGAAGCCCGTGGAAAGTAAAGCCGATAAGGAACCACCAAAGAAGAAGGTGAAAGTTAAGAAAGAGGCAATGAAGCCGGTTCAGCGACGTAAAGAGCGGATGGTTTGGCGTGAAAAGCGAGCTCTATCAAACTATCATGAATTCACTTTAGCGAGCTCTCTTTGTGAAGTCAAACCGGATGTGAACCTCTTATAGCTTATTAAGATTTCCCCAGGGGTACGTAAGGAATTTAGAAAGATTCTACATACCGGTTATATTGTGGAACCTTTGGGAATTGCGCGAGTTGGTGATGAATGGTTTGAGCATGCTGAGAAGCATTGCCCAAGGGTTGCAGCCTATGTCGATGGGATATTAGTAGATTATGCCATTGTCGACACGGGATCATCTGTTATCGAGCTAGACCTTGGTACGCCTGATGATTCGCGGCCAAGTAAATTAGGTTCTATGCTCAACTCAGCAGAAAGGGAGGACTATGTGGCCTTGATCCAGGAATTCCGTGATATCTTTGCCTAGAGTTATGATGAGTTGAGAGGCATTCCTCCTAGTCTTGTTGTTCATACAATTCCGTTGAAAGAGGGCAGTCGTCCTGTACGGCAGAAAGTAAGGCGTATGCCTTTTGAACTGAGGGACGGGTTGTTTGAAGAGTTACAGAAGCTTCGAAAAGCGGGTTTGATTTTTCCTGTGCAACACACGGAATGGTGTTTGCCGGTTGTGATTAGAAAGAAGAAGAATAATCAAATCCGATTATGTGTAGACTTTAGGGAGCTGAATAAGCAGGCAGTTAAGGACTACTACCCGTTGCTATTTATTGACCAGATTTTGGATCAATTAGCGGGTAGGGAGATATATTCGTTTATGGATTGCTTTGCAGGATATAACCAAATGGCAATTGCAGAAGAGGATAAGTTGAAAACAACTTTCATCACTGTATTTGGTACTTTTGCGTACCATGTGATGGCCTTTGGTTTATGCAATGCGCGTGGTTCGTGGCAACGAACAGCAGATAAGACATTTGGTGACATATCCCCTGAAGAGTTGAAGGTGTTTATTGATGACTTAGGGGCTACCACTGTGAGAGGAAGATAGTTGATCATTTTAAGAAAATTCTTTGAGCGCTGCAGACAATTTTGCATCGCCCTAAACCCACGGAAGTGGGTTTTTGGAGTACTTTATGGGCTATTGCTGGGTCATGTGGTTAGTCCGGTAGGAATTGCGACAGACCCCGAGAAGGTCAAAGTTATAGTTGCCATGGGTCCACCACGCACTCCGAAAGAAGTTCATAGCTTTCTGTCTTCAGTTGGTTACTACCGTAGATTCATCAATGCCTTAGCAGAAAGAACGTTGCCACTTACAAATTTATTGTCCTTTAGCTGTTCGTTTGTATGGGGTGACCCTTGTAAGGTAGCATTCGAGGATGTGAAACAAGAGCTAGCAAGAGCACCCGTTTTAAAAGCACCTAAAAGAGATGAGGTGTTCTATATATTCTCAGCAGCCACCATGTATAGTATCAGCTACTGTTTAGCCCAAATTTGGGAAGAGAAGTGGTACCACCCGATCGCTTTTGCTAGTCAGAAGCTGGGGGTATCCGAAACCAACTATACTTACATGGAGAAATTGTGTCTAGCGATGGTCTTTGGGACTAAGAAATTCAGGCATTACATTCTCTATGAGAAAGTCGTGCTTTATACGAAGGCGGAGGGGCTTCGATTATTGATGAATAAGCTACAGCCGCCTGATCGTTTAGCGAAGTGGTTGATCACTTTGCAGGAATTTGATTATGAAATCAAGAGTAAGCCACCAAGGTTGCAAGGCATCATGGAATGTCTTGTGGACTTTGGGGAGCCGAAAGAATCTGTGGCTGAAGGTAGTGACATGGAGTTGTTATTTAAAATAGATACGGCATCTATTCCCTCCTGGTATGCTGCAATAACGCATTATTTATCAATAGGAGAGGCGGGATCCGAATTATCTAAAGCTGAGAGAAGGAAAATTAAGCAGTAAGCGTTAAAGTTTGCTTTGATCGCATGTACATTATACCGGCAAGGGGTTGATGATATTTATCGCCGATGTGTGATGCCTGACGAGGTACCATTCATTTTGGAAGAGTGCCATGATTCTGCTTGCGGCGGCCATTTTGCTGGACGGCTTACAGCACAAAAGGCTTTGAGAGCAGGTTATTGGTGGCCTGCCATCTTCCAGGATGCGTTTGTGTATGTTAAGAGATGCGATATTTGCCAACGACATGACAGTCGAGAGAATAGGAAACGACCACTCACCCCTATTATGGTGATACTTCCATTTGAGAAGTGGGGAATAGACTTTGTGGGTCCTATTACTCCGTCGTCGACTATGCAAAAGAGGTACATCATTGTCGCAACTAACTACTTCACAAAGTGGTCAGAAGCACGTGCAACAAGAAAAGATGATGCTAAAGAAACTACTAGTTTCCTTTTAGAGCAGATAATATGCCGGTTTGATCTGCCGAAAGAATTAGTGTAGGACCGCAGAACCCATTTTTAGAATAAGGTGATCAAAGGTTTGACAGAGATGTGGCAAATCAAGCATAACAAGACAACCCCCTATAACCCGCAAGCCAATGGGCAAGTTGAAAGCACCAACAAGCAGCTTGTGGGCATCCTGTCCAAAATTGTGTCGAAAAAGAAACGGGATTGGGATAAAAAGTTATACGTGGCAGTGTGGGCCTATAATACGACCTTCAAACGGGTCACTGGCCATACCCCGTTCAAGCTAGTATATGGGGAGGAGTGTGTCTTGCCTTTAGAAATTAAGATGCCGACTATTCGGTTTACCATCAATCATTCTTTGAGCGATGAAGATGCACTTTTTGAGCATTTGACGACACTGGCATATTTAGATGAGCTTAAGTTGCAGAGCTTATTGCATCAAGAAGTAGCGAAGCGCCGAATGAAGCAGCTACACGACCTCAAAGCCAAGAAATACACCTTCAAGAAAGGACAGCTTATTCTGTATTATGATGCACGACGTGAATTATTTCCAGGCAAGCTAGAGCCTAAATGGGATGGGCCCTATAGGATCGTTAGAATAGGAAAGAATAAATCCACAGTCTTGTTAGCTGACCTGGAGGGGATAGAATTTAAAAATAAGGTCAATCTTAATAAGATTAAACCTTATTATTTCTGATTGCACTAATGCTATGACTGCCTTGCAGGTCTAGGAGAGATCGATCAAGCATCTGCAAGGAAATCGTGATAGAGGTTGATGGGTCGTCTGATCCCTTATTTAGAACACCCATATTTAGAACAGAGGTATCATCAGGGAAAGCTAATTTGGTGGAGCAAAGGATACAAGGTGATTGAGCAAGAAGGCGGGACATTTATTTGGGAGATCAACATTAGGGCCAAAAACGCTTCAAAAATGGCACTTGTAAGAAAGTGATTAAGTTGCTAATTAGTTGAGGTTTAGGAAGAATAAAACCTCTAAATTTAGTTGTCCAGATGTGATTAATGAGAGAATATTTGGTTCATTGAAGAGGTCGGCCATTAATTGCCCTCATCTTTTAATCCAGGTCAGGGCTCACCTTTTCGGCCGTTTATTGTCTTGGAACTCGAGAGATTTTGTATTTTCGAGATTTTCATACGAACTTCGCATTTGTTTGCTCCCGCGTTTTCTTTCTATACACTATTCTCTTTTACCATTCCTTTTGCTGCACTTGCTTTCTATCACTGTGAGATTCTTGCTCGGTTCATTTGCTAGAATGTCTAGCAATACTACTTCAAATAACACAGGCGCAAGCACACGTAAATACAAGCTATCTATTCAGCTAGATCCAACTTACACATCTTGGAGAAGTATACATCATCGAGTATTAATAGATGAGATTGAAGCCAACAGGTTGCGAACACAAGGAATGAAGCATATAGATTTGTGGGTGGATGGAAATATCTATCCCAGGGATCCTTCTACAGGTAAACCACCTCCTTTTTTGAATGTCCATGACTATATAAGATATGCTGGAGAAGGTTACAATGGAATGCTTGGCTACTGTATGAGGTTATACTCTGCATCTTACACATATATAGCTCAAGTGCACGAAATGAAAAAAGCACTAGAAACTACACAAACAAAAATTTTAGAGTTGACAAGTCAGATTGATATTTTGAAAAATGTTAACAATTCATTGCAGAATAAGCTAATACGCTTGAGAGAAACTCCAGTAGGATTTAGAGAGAGGAAGAGACCATTAAAAAATATAACCAGCTTGTGTGAGAGAGCAAAGAAAAGGAGACTAAATCTTACAAAGAAATATGTCTCTAACATATTAGGCATAAATATCCGAGAGAATGAGGAAAGAATCAAACTTTTGAAGGAAACCATGAATAAGAAAGACATTTTGAGGATTCTTAAGTCACCAGAAAATGTGGATTTGAGAGGTCCAACTCTGAGAGAGTTAGTGAAGGATTTAAAAGGCACAATGAAAGCAAATGAAATCGTAGAGACATGCGATACTGTGGGTATAAGTCGAAAAGGTTACCGTGCTATCTCTGGATTATGGTTTAAAAATCTTAAATGCAATAGGGTAACTATATTTGGATTGCCCCGAGCCCTTGCAGTTTCCATTGCAAGAATTTCCATGAATCGCAAGATTCCACATGTTTTTGGAGATTACTTTCACATCAAAAGGTCTATGTCCTATGAAAAACAAAAAAAACAGGCAATTTTTTATTACAATGAGTTTAACAATATATGGGTTGATCTAAAAAAGGTGCAAATTGCAATGCTTCACATGTATAAAATCACAGTAGAAGAAAGTTATGGTGTTCTAAAGTTTGCCTTGAAGTTGGATGAAGCACAGATTCAAAAGGGACAGAAGATGGAAAGAATTAGCATTTGCCTCATGAACATGGCATTGGACCATGGCAATGGCGAGGGCAAAGCTCCATTGCATAAGATCCAATCCGAGATGGAGATTTGGTGGATTGGTGCAGCCCAGGTACCAATTGAAAATCATCAAACGTTGAAATGGTTGTTCAACCATACAGGTATTCCAAATATCATTAAGTCTCAAAGTGAAGGCGAAATGTTGGTAGTTGATGGGGTTGGTAAATTTAATGTGGAATGGCATATGAGTGCTGATTTGAAAACTATCAAATGTATGCTTGGAATATGTAATTGTGCAAATGCAAAATATCCTTGCATTTATTGCATCGAAAGTATTGGATCCAAAGATTGGAGTAGTTTGCGACCAGTAAGAAGATCCCCAAATAGAGACTCTATAGATTTGAGTAAATTTGAAAACATAGAAGACATCTGGCATCCCATTCTTTCCATCTCTCTTAAGAATGTTCATATTTGTACTTTGCATGCAGAGATTAGAATAATCGATAAGCTTCTCAGGTTGCATCTTGACTACGCATATTCCATTAAGCCATTATCTTTATCAGATGAGTGTATTGATAAATGCGAGGCATTGCTATCGAAAATGGGATTTCATGGGGGCCAAGTTCACTTGAGAAAGGATCCAATACTTTTAGGAAAAACAAGAGATATCTTGGCCGATGTCTCTATGGGAGGCTCAAAAGCTAGACGATTCTTAGGAAATCATTCAGGAAAGCAGGCGACTGCTGCTTGGGAGTGTTGGAGAGAGCTATGTGAGATCACAACAAATGTTGCAAGCACGCCGAGGCTTGCGTTTCTTAGAATGGAGGTCTGGATACACCTTGATGTTTTTCTGAAACTCCTCAGGCAACATAAGACAACATATACATATGCGGAAGAGTTCAAAAGATCAATCACAAAGCTTGTTCAGGCGATAAAAGAGGCATGGGGAGAAAAAGATATCACTTTTTATCTGGTAAAGTAATAATTATTTAATATGGGCTTATTTTGATAGGTTTTTCAATTGGTATAAAATTTGTGTTACTTTGTATTGCAGCATATTCTTCATATTCATGGACCTTTCTTTGTGGAGGAGCATGGCCCCTTAGCAACTTATAGCAACCAAGGCATGGAAAAATCCCACTACCAAGCACGCACAAGTTATTTTCGAAGCACAAGGCATGGGGGAGGAGTTACAAAAAGCAATGCTTTGGAGGAGCTATTCAACTGGTTTTTTCGACGACAACTTCAAAGAATGCAAATAAAAGACGGCAATGACACATGATCAATCGCACTTTTATATATAAGAAAGAATATATACAAAGCTAGTTTTCCAAAACTCTCACATTCTCTTCCTCCTCAGGAATCTTTCCTCTATAACGTAGAAATTTTTTTCTCTTGTAGCCAGCTATAGATTTTACATCAGTTCTGTCTGCAGCTAAGGCGTAGGATGAAAACGCCAAAAAGTATCTTGCTCTAGAAGCAGAGTAACCTGGACCATAGCCAAAAATCCTAATTGCTACAGTATTTTCCAAAAACATTATTTTATGGGCATTATATTGTAATCCTGAGAAACCTAGAAGCCTTGTAAGAGCTTTAATACAAAGTATCGGCCATGCTGCGTCCTCTGAGAAACTACTATGAAGTACAAAAAAGGATTCAGGGTCAATCCTAGCCAAGTAGTGGCTGAGTGCAATGTCTTTGGTGGTATTACTAGCAGCTCTCGATCCTTTGCCACGCCCCAAGAAGTTATCTGTATCGGCAATCTCCAACTGCAAATAAAACCCATACTGAATGAGCATGAAATGTAAACCTACCAATGTGTAAAAGCAAATTCAAAATTATCTTACCACTTGATTTTCATCTTACTCCAATTTAAACAGATTCCATAAATTAATTGATGATGCTGTCTCATTGGTGTTAGTCAATTCTTTAACATATTCAGACTCCTCTCTTCCAAAATTGGAAATGCCGAGCTCGCTTTGAATGCGATCGAAGTCCTCATTAGTGATCCTCAACTCTTTCTCAGCTTCTTTGGCCTTTTCAAAACAAAGAGAGAATGCCTCACCAGCATCAATAAACTTATCATCTAGAGTTTCTTTATCAAGTTTCAGAATCTCTTCCTTTGATTCATTTTCTGTGTCAATTATCCCATTTGCAGCATCAGAAGCCTCTGCAATAATTGCAAGACAATAATCTTTCCTGAGATTAAAAAGTTTTTGAATATCTGATAGTAAAATGTACTCCTTGTCCTTGAAAGGTATACATGGCAGGGAAGGAACAATATGGTGAGAACTCTCATCAGGTTGAGGGTTTGTATCTCCTTGGCTCTCCTCAATGATAGTCTCAGCTTTGAAGTGAGCAACATCCAAATTCTCAGCAATGGAAGCCTCAAAATCTGTATCTACAACCTCCTCTGTTTCCCTTTCATCTGCTAGATCATCCAACATGCAAAAGCTGCCAGTCTTTGCTCCTTCCAACTGTTGCTCCTCAGCTTTCACAGGGTATTTGACAAGGCTGAAAATAATAAAAGCAGCAGATTTTCTCATCATCTTGCAGTTTTTGGAATGAGTGCAGCAAAATATGTCTGTTGAATGAAACCTCTCCAGAGAGTGGGCCCTGCACTTTCTAGTAAATACTGCCTTTTCATTTCCTGTTGACCCAATGGGAATATGGACATATTCAATTGTGCCAACTTCAACAGAAGGACCTGCAAGAGTTTCAAACTCCAAAAAGTCCTCCATTATGTATTTTTCACAAGATTTCAGAACTTTGTCAAGTTCCCAATCAGGATTAAAAATATTTTTCACAACTCCATAGAATGAGAGATCCATTCCATTCTGAAGCATAAAATCAAGTAGCCTCTCTGATGGAGTGATATCAATGAGCTCTGATACTCCTTGACCTCTCACTACTGACGTTCGCTTCCCTGGAGATGTACTTGGCTTTCTCACACTGGTGGCAGAGGATGGAGAGGAAAAAGAATACACAGGCTGATCAGATATTGATGCACTTGAGCCTTTTGAAAGCCTTCTTCTTTTACCAGTTCCTGAAGAAACCTTGGATTCTATGGGTTCAGACATGTTTCGAACTTTTGACGATACGGCGCGATAAGAGAGAAACGATTCATACGGAAAGGCCCCCTCGCGCCGTATCGGTGATCCCAGTAAGAAGCGCTAGAGCCACAAAAAGGTGGTCACACGAGCTTGAGGAACGCTGAAAGAAGACTAGATCTAGAGAACCTCCAAAACGAAGCGAAGAGAGGAGAGCGAAGAAAACCAACAGTCGCTCTCGCACCGTATCAGCAATAGAAACAGAGGTCGGAAACCGAAAAAAGCCGTACAGATAAGAAACACACCCTTATGTAGGCGCAGATTATGCCACCTGGCAGTATCCGTTAGTCTCATACACGTGGCAGTAGCCGTTGGGCAACACGTGGCCGATAACCACGTGGCGAACAAGTGGACCGGTCATTACTTGACACGTAGCATACGGACCATAAATGCAGATATGTGGCACAATCAGTATCCGACACGTGTCTGACATGTGTCATGATTTACCTGGGTATATAAGTGGTCATTTTTCCGACGTGTACACTTTTCATTTCTCGAGATCTTCCCACATTGCTTGCCGATACGGTGCGATACAAGTCCTTCTTTCGCTAGCAAAAAGAGGTGTGCCGATACGGAGCGAGGGCGTCCAAACGGTGTGCTCGTTTCCTCCGTATCGTGCCGTATCGGCATCTAATCTCCAATACGGAGCGAGGGCGTCCAAACGGTGTGCTCATTTCCTCCCTATCGCGCCGTATCGGCATCTGATCTCCAATACAGAGCAAAGGCGCTGTTCCATTCTGCTCGTTTCCTCCCTATCGCGCCGTATCGGCATCTGATCTCTAATACGGAGCGAAGGCGTTGTTCCATTCTACTCGCTTTGTTCATATTGCGCCGTATCGGGATTGCTCATTTCGTCTTTTTCCTCGCCAATTTGTCTTTCAGTTATTGTCCTTCTAGTTGTTATTTTTGCTTTTCTGGATGGCAAGGACAAAGCAAACTGCAAGAAGAGTGTATCTAGATGGGAAGGACAGTGGGGGTAGAAGAAAGTTAAAATTTGATGAATCTAAGGGGGTAGAAGAAGCTGGTCCATCACAAGCTCCAGAGCATTTTACAACAGAAATCCCCCCTACACCAGGTGTTGTCCTTACATCTGCTATAAATGTTTCTTCACCTGAAGTTGAGGAAGCAAAGGATGAGGCTTACCCTGTGAAAGATTCATTCCCTACAATGGTACCTGAGCCCACATCTGCTGAAGCCACTAAACACCCCAAGCCACAAAAGAGAAAGAGGAAGTCCAGGTTCTTCTATATGCAAAGATGTTTCAGTGAGATCAGGAAAGCCCAGAGAGCTACACAACATGTCATTCCAAAAGCTGCTTTTATAAGGGTGGTTAAAGAGATCTCTGATAGATTGTCTCAAGTGGCAACTGTGTCTGGTCTAAATAAGAAGTGGCAACTCTCAGCCATTCTTGCCCTGCAAGAGGCCGCAGAAGATTTTGTTATTGATTTCATGAACGACGCTTACATTGCTGCCGCCCATGCTCATAGGATCACCCTTATGAATAAAGATTTTAGTATCATCAGCAGAGTGAGGTATAGGTTTGACAAAGTCCTGAGGCCCTTGCCTTCCAATGATCAAAAAGCCTTTGAAATCCTTAACGTTCCCCCAAAATTGTCCAGGAAAGAGAAAAAGCTAAATGTTGAGGATGTTAGTCACCTTTACCCTACAAGGGGTGCCACCCAGCAGGAGGCTTTCTTGAGTGAAGAAAATCAGGAGGTGTTTGAAACTGAAGACGATGTTTACAAGAGGAAAGCCGCATCACTTGCTCCCGTCAACAGCGAGAGGATGGGCAAAGTGTATGGGCAGATTCTTGTGAATGTTGCTGGGGAACCTGAGGAGGAATATCTTAGTATATCTCCCGAGGACAAGCCCATGTTGGAAAAAAGGGATCTCCAACTATCTGACTCCGTGGTATTTTGTTGCATAAGGTAAGGTTTTTTGTTGCATAAGTTAAGTCTTATAGGTTCAATTATATTTTGGATGAAATTGGTATTGAATAGCTTTTGCTATTATCTGCAGGGCATTGGTCTCCTCTCTCACTCTCGATATCCGAAGAACAATATACATTGTTGATCCACTTCTCTCTGTGGGACTTTTTGCAAAATCTGGTTCTAATATTTCACCATTTTTTCGTAGCTTCGATAGTGTGAGAAATTACCACATCTTTTTCCCTTATGTAGAAAGGTATTTTTCTTTTTCTGTAGAGGAAAATTTATGTTCATTTGCTTTCACCCTTCTACTCACCTCTTTTATGAATTTAAAGAGGGCATTGGAGTCTCATCTACATTAATTGTCTTTCAAGGGAAATTACCTTTACGAATTCTCTCGGCGGTGTTCATGGTCAAGCACGAATGTATGTTGGAAGAAAATTACTTACTTTGATTTCTTTTATAAATAATATTTTGAACTTACAAAGCTTCCTTTTGCAGTGCTGCTAGACTCGTTTCTACATTTTTGGATACAACATATGAGGATCTTGCTGATCCTCAAAGGCCGTATACTTTTCTTCTACAAGAAGTTCCATTGCAAAGCGATGCGCATTCTTGTGGATGGAGAGTTATCTCAAACATTTGCAGAACAGTGGATTCAAAGCTGTTACAAATAGAAGGAGTGAATGTAAGTTTATTTCATTTGATGTTTGTGTAACCCTTATCATGATGTCTTTTCACTAACTTATAATATTTATTCTTAGAGACTATCCTGAATCATATGTTTGGTGGATAAGGGAGAGATGCATCGAGCTGATTCTAGACAAAGCAATCACACCGTATGATCCTGACTCCCCTCTTCCTCCCAAAACTTCAATGGCCAAGGGCACAAGCAAGGGAAAGGTCAAGGGAAAGGGTAAGGACAATGGCAATGGTAAAGACAAGGGCAAGGGAAAAGGCAATGGGACCACTGCTGCAGAGTCTAAGAAAAAAGGAATGCCAGTGCTCTCTCCTCTTAAATTTGATCCATCCCCTCTTAAGCCCCAAGAAAAGAGACTACCTGTAAAGGTCAAATTTTTTCAACAATTAAAGAAAGGCCCTGTGAGAAAAAATATCTTTGAAGAAATCGATAAAGAATGAAAATAGCAAGCATAAGCATACACGAGCCTTTTTATTTTGGCTTTGTACATTTTTATGCAATTTTTGTACCTCATTGTGTAATGAGAATTTTCACTTGTAAATCGAATGTAATGTACATTTTATACACGAGCCTTATTATTTTGGCTTTGTACATTTTTAGGCAATTTTTGTACCTCATTGTGTAATGAAAATTTTCACTTATAAATCGGATGCAATGTACATTTTATTTATACACATTCGAAAGGCGACTTGCTTCACGATAGCTTATGAAGTTCCCATTAAAAAATATCTTAAGGACAGTCTATTAAGATAAATAATGAAAATTTTCACTTATAAATCGAATGCAATGTACATTTTATTTATACACATTCGAAAGGCGACTTGCTTCACGATAGCTTATGAAGTTCTCATTAAAGAATATCTTAAGGACAGTCTATTAAGATAAATTCCTGCCAAGTTTTCATTCTCAAGGCCCCAAACTCACAATTGTGGGAGACAAACAACTCGTATAAAAGAAAGAGCGCTCGGCTCTTTTACCAATTGTTACACCATTCACTTTGAACTTATATCTAGGGGATGTATTGTCTAGCAATTCCAAGGTATCCCTCACATCTTTCAGACTCCAATTGGAAGTAACATTCACCTTCTTTACTTCATGCGGAAAAACGTGCACCACAAGTTTATATGGTGTGTTATCTGTATCAGAATCCAAGGGAACCCAAATACCCAATCTTAGTTTGTATCGCCTGTAATCAAAGCCCAAAGCAAGATTTTGGCGAGGGATACTGTAAGCCAAAGCCAAGGATTGAGGGCATGCACTGCACCTCAAGATATCACCTTTGTGATCCCACTCTCTAGATTTCCAATGCGTCCCTATAGTGTTGCCCAAATCCTCTTCTGAAAAGTTTCTACTTAACCAGGATACCTTCGTTCTTTGTAAATTTGCTGTTTTGAAGCAAGCCACGAAGATATGGAGGGGTACAAACCATGATAAACGTATTCTTCTTGAGATCCTTCCAGCTGTCATGGACTTTTTAATATCCTGAGATATTTTGAATTTGAAACTCTGTACTGTTACCTTGTCAGGAATCTCCCAATTTAGAGATGAAAGACTTGGCAATGGCAAATCTTCGATATTCCCATACCTATCCGCTTTAGAGGGAACCACATACTGTGCATAATATATAAAAACCTTGCATTCACTATAAAAAGACACAGTTTGATCGGCATAAATAATGTCTGCCAATACCTTATGAATGGCATGGAAAGTCCCACTTAGGCTTTCCACAGGTTGCCATTCAATACTTGTTGACGGAAAGATATCTACAATGACGAACCATTTGTTAGAACTTGCATAAATGGAAAAGAATTATATACGTTATTCAACTTATAACTTACAATGTGTTTGTTGGGGAACACGTTCGTTTGGAGGCAAGTGCATATCCTTGGCCATGTAAACATGTTGCACCTTGACAAACCAGCCTTCGGGCATAATTTTGAAGGCAATGATACGCCCCTTCCAGTGATGTTTTATATCTTCTCGTTTTCTTCTTTTCACCTTATGGGAGCCCTTGCAAGATGGCAGCATGGTAACCCAATCATTTACAGCAAAGGTTTTGGGCTCAAAATTTCCATCTACTCCCTGGCTATAGACTGTGCAAGAGTGTATTAAACGAGAAGGGCGCCTGGAGGAAGCCATGAAAAGAATGAAAGCGCAGAGAAAGAAGCTCAAAGAGGGGTGAATGAACTAAAAAGTAGCGCCAAGAACCCAAATGAGTATGTATTGGGCGCCAAAAACAATATTGAAAGATCTCCCGACTTTCAAAAAACTCATTATTAATTTCATCACATCTTTGTCATGTATTTTGTCAGATTTGTAAGTAAATAACGTCTTTGGGACTCCAAAACATGTCAGACTTTAGGGGTTTTGGCTAAAAAAAGAAGAGAGAATCACGAAATGGACTCCACTATCTCTAAAAAAGAGGAGACAAGAATACCATATTCTTGCACACGTGGCGAACTCTCTTTGGCCCTTTCCTTAATCCCGTGATTAACAAAAGTGCATTTTTTGAAGCGTTTTTGGCCCTAATGGGTCTTCTGCCATCACTGCCTACAAATTTTGACGAGCATTCCTGTTGAATTCAATGATGATGGAGGGATGGAGCCTACAGTCCACCCGTTGAATATGCTGAATTTCGATTACCATAATTACGAGTAGCGTTCAGGATGGCAAGGTATGTAAACCCTTTATGGACGTACACCTTGTACTTTGATGGGGCGTCCAGGGGTCCATGCAAAAAAGGAAGTGTAGGAGTTGTCATCCAAGACCCCCGACGATGCATTGTTATGAAGTTAGCTGCTTATCTCGGGGCGAATTTTACAAATAATATGGCAGAATACAAAGCCCTGATTATGGGTTTGAATATTGCGAAGAAGGGTGGTATCCGCCAGTTGTTGGTGAAAGGGGACTCTCAGTTGGTTTTAAATCAACTCAATGGGACATACATGGTACGGAATCCCATCCTCTGTATGTACCATCATACTGCCATAGCCTTGCTAGACGAATTCGATAGAGTGTCTTTTCAACTGATTCCACAGAATTGGAATCAGTTTGCCGATTCTTTGGCTAATCTTGCATATGAAGAGGACCTCTTCTTTAATTGTGGCCCTTGTCCTGATATATCTATTGATGGTGAGACAGGACCTGGTCGTTTGTGGGGTATGCTTTCTGAACATGCCCTCTTTGGCAGAGGATGGTTGATTTGGGTGATGCAGAGGGTAAGCGAGACTCATCTGCCTTTATTATCTGGGACGCATAGACTGATTAGACGACATGTGATGCGAACACCTCTTGCGATATACGCAGGAGGGATAGGTCATAATTTAATGCACCTAGTTTAGGGCTATGTGCCTTTGTTCCCATGGGAATAGTATGCTTTGATGTCTATCATGGTTGTTTCCAGGTGGATGTTCTGCATAGTATTGTTTTATTTCATTAGGCCAAGAGGGCCGATGCAGTTTTGTAGTAGAGTGTTTGATTTCATTAGGCCAAGAGGGCCATTTCCCTGTCTAGTGCGGGTGCGTTTAATTGGGTTTTGTTTAAGTGTTGTGCTAGACAGGTTTTGTGTTTTGTGGAATTTGGTGGAGCCTGGAGGAGCCTTTGCTGCGATGGAAGCTTCTTGTGGTCAATCCAGGTGATATTTCTCCTTTACGAGTACCTTTCTCTTCTGTTATATGTGTATTTGTACTTGTCGAAGGGATCCATTTTTGTTGAGGACCGGCAACCAAGGCATGAAGTCCCAGGTTTAGGTTGGGTATATCTGAAGGAGGTCTGACTAGTTGTTGCCTCCTGTGAAGGCATTGCCAGACATTGAAAGATCTGTCCTAGAAGGCAATTCTAGTGACCCTATTCTGCTGACTTGCTAAGCAGCCATTCTAGGAGTCCCTATTAGTTGTGAGGCCGATAGAGAAGCCTGCCATAGGAAAAAAAAAATGATGATGATAAAAAGGGGAAAAACCCTGAACACCTAAAGAGAACAATATAAATACGGAGGTGTGTAAAAAGGGGTTCTAACCCCTAAAAGAAGAAAAGAAAAGAAAAATCTTAAAAGCAACTGATCATCGCCTTGCGAAGGCCTGGTAGGTTCCTGGGGATGAATCAGACCCGGGGCCGATGCCTTGCCTTTCCTTGGGGTGACATCTTGCCAGAAAAAAGAAAATCAGGAAGGTTGGAGCGAAAACAAAAGTGAGCGTCAGAAAAGGATTAAGTGTCGCCTCGCGAGGGCTTGGTAGGTTCTTGGGTACCGAGACAGGACCCGAGGCCGATGCCCTGTCCTCCTTGGGTCACTACGCTCAGCTCCCTCCTTTTTACACGCCCGAGTATGGAAAATGAGACCCTAAAAAGAAAATATGATGAAATAAAATTCAAGCTATAGGAGTCCTCGCCTAGGAGGAGCTCCTGGTTCAGTTGTCCTTAGTTAGGTAGGCAATTCAGACCACCACTTAGGGCAACCTCTTTGACAATTCTTTTAGTCTGGCCGTGTTGAAGTAGTCGGTTAGTAACTAGCTTCAGGCTTTCTGGCAGATTATGCTGGGCCTACTCCTCGTGGATTTCATGCCTTGGTTTTGTCAGGGGTAGGGTGAGCATTGTGCTGTGTTTTATTGCATATTTGTTTTATAGCAGTTTTATGCTCCTTTGGTTGTTTATGTGCAGATATGTTCGTGGGTTTGACGGACTGAGTCGTCCTATCCCGTGGTCACCAATGAAGGATGGATTTTAGGCCCCGAAACGTGCCTAAAAATAGGAGAAAAATGTGGAAATGCGGGGAAAAATGCTAAACCACGAACACGGCGGCTCGACCTAGGACGATTTTAAGCGTCAAGTGCTTGACGGGCGCCCGTACGACACTCCGAGAATTTTCATAATTTTTCCGTGTGCCTGTCCCAGTCAGTGGAGCTGCCAGTCAGTGCGGGATGTCGAGACGAGCTCACAGAAATTTTCAGACTGACGATCGGAGTCCGTATGCGGAAGATGGCCCGAAACCGGCCGGGGTGCCCACAAAGGGGGCCAAATTTGAAATTTGAAGGGGTGTGATTAGTGGGGGGTGCCCTTTGGCCCCTCCACCCCCCTAATTTTTTCGTGGGGGGAAGGTAGTCCCGTGCAGGCAACGGCACGAAAAAAACGCACCCCTCCCCCCAATCATGATGTTGGCTGACAAGTAAGGCATGAATCCAAAGGCAGAGGGCTTCAACAATCGATCTACGCTCCGCATCGCTTCAATCCGCGCAGAGAATGGTGGCGTGTAGAGGGAGAGAGAAAATCAGTCTTTCTCTCTCCTCCCTCTCTCTCTTCTAAGGGGGAATTCATGTGGGAAGAATAAGGAAGAAGGAAGAATGGTGGAGGCTTGTCCGGCACGGATCGGATTGCCCCACGGGCTGGAAATGGTGATTGGTGATTGTGCTGGACATGAAGTGCTACTGATTTCCAAATCTACAGCCATGGACATGAAACCTGAAACACGCAAATGAGCGGTAATTTAAGATTTTCAAAGGAAATTTGAGCTTTTATGGCTTTTGATGGATGAAAAGTTGTTCACGTGGGATAAAAACTGTTCATATTATTGTTTTCTATGAGTTCTTGCTGGTCATAATCAAAAAATCAGAAAAATATGCATTTTATAGTTCAAAGTAATATGCTAAAACACGTAAAACATGAAAAAACAAGGGAAAATGAGGGTTTTTGGCATAAAAATGGGGAAGTAAATAGGAACATCAACTAAACTTTCATTTTTCTGCAAGAAGGAACTAAGGGCCACAGGCCATAACCTGTTTTGAATTTTTAGTAATTAAATAATGCAAGAAAATAAGGGAAAATACAAGAAAATGGTGGAAAAACCCTAAAAAATAGGGAAATAATACATTTTGGGTTCCGAAAAATAAGGATAAATAAGAGCAATGTTTGTGAATGTTTGTGGGGACTGAAGCATGAGGATTTGCCTCAGTTCAACCCCACCTTCTTGTTCTAGTGCGTCTTTTTCCGCTTTTTATACATAAAATGGTGTCAAAATACCCTATAAATCCATCCAACGATGCACTATTTAAACGGGGAAGGGTAGAGGAGTTGAAATATGTCTAAATGCCATGTGAAGATGATGGGGAAGTTGCTGATTTCTATGCATAGCATTTAGGACGGATGATAATTAAAATTAAGAGCTTAGTAGCACGAGGATCACCTCGGTGCTAGGCCCATGCAACGAAGCATGATCGGTAGTTGGAAACCATAAAAAGGATGTTTTTGCACTTGTGCACAATACTGTTTTGATAAATGTTTGAGCATTAGGCACCCACCAAATGCATAGAGCATGAAAAAGATTTAAAAGTATCAGTGATCAACTCCTAGACATGCATTGCAATTGGTTTATGAGGACATGACCTACGATGAGAGGCAGTGAGGTACCCATGCTGCATGCTAGTCGTGGGGTCTATGGGAAAGAGAAGTAAGGACAATGGTATATTCCTGGACACGCTTATTTGGTACCTTGAGCGACTTTTGTGCGAAATGTCTAAATGTTGAGCGACGCATCGAGGGGCAAATCCCCAAGGTGTAGGAGAGTCGCAGAGGGTTGACGGCATTCAGCCATAGGAGGAACCCCATGTGTATGTGATTTGAGCCTTTTGGCTATGTGAGAGGAACTCCCTCTGAGGAGTAATATTGGGTTAGGATCAGTTGGACTACAACGTATTACAAACGCAATGTTTAGGAAGGCAGAGATTTTGATAGACGCTCCTGGCCGCGAGGCCGAGGGGTTGTCTTGTGCGTAGTGACGAGGCCCGGCTAGTGCATGAGCCAGTGCCGGCCCGTTTTTAGGTCCATCAGAAGACATCTATCAGATCACTTTGAACGAGTTGATAGAGGCCCAAGATCTTATAAGAGATGCAGATGTTATCAAGCTAGACCTTGGTACGCCTGATGAGTCGCGACCAATCAAATTAGGTTCTATGCTCAGCACAGCAGAAAGGGAGGACAATGTGTCCTTGATTCAGGAATTCTGCGATATCTTTGCCTAGAGTTATGATGAGCTGAGAGGCATTCCTCCTAGTCTTGCTGTTCATACAATTCCGTTGAAAGAGGGCAGTCGTCCTATACGACAGAAAGTAAGGCGTATGCCTTTCGAATTGAGGGACGGGATGTTTGAAGAGTTACAGAAGCTTCAAAAAGCGGATTTGATTTTTCCTGTGCAACACATGGAATGGTGTTTGCCAGTTGTGATCAGAAAGAAGAATAATAATCAAATCCTATTATGTGTAGACTTTAGGGAGCTGAATAAACAGATAGTTAAGGACTACTACCCGTTGCCATTTATTGACTAGATTTTGGATCAATTAGCGGGTAGGGAGATATATTCATTTCTGGATTGCTTTGCAGGATATAACTAGATGGCAATTGCAGAAGAGGACAAATTGAAAACAACTTTTATTACTGTCTTTGGTACTTTTGCATACCATGTGATGGCCTTTGGTTTATGCAATGTGCCTGATTCGTGGCAACGAACAGCAGATAAGACATTTGGTGACATATCCCCTGAAGAGTTGAAGGTGTTTATTGATGACTTAGGGGCCGCCACCGTGAGAAAAAGGCAGTTGATCATTTTAAGAAAATGCTTTGAGCGTTGCAGACAATTTTGTATCGCTCTTAACCCACGGAAGTGCGCTTTGGTGTACCTTATGGGCTATTGCTGGGCCATGTGGTTAGTTCGGTAGGTATTGCAACAAATCTCGAGAAGGTCAAAGTCATAGTTTCCATGGGTCCACCACGCACTCCGAAAGAAGTTCATAGCTTTCTATCTTCGGTTGGTTATTACCGTAGATTCATAAATGCCTTGGCAGAAAGAACATTGCCGCTTACAAATTTATTGTCCTTTAGCTGTTTGTTTGTATGGGGTGACCCCTGTAAGGTAGCTTTCGAGGATGTGAAGCAGGAGCTAGTAAAAGCTCCTGTTCTAAAAGCACCTAAAAGGGGTGAGTTGTTCTATATATTTTCACCAGCCACCATGCATAGTATCAGCTTCTACTGTTTAGCCCAAATTTGGGAAGAAAAGTGGTACCACCTGATTGCTTTTGCTAGTCGCAAACTGGGGGTATTCGAAATCAATTATACCTACATGGAGAAGTTGTGTCTGGCAATGGTCTTTGGGACCAAGAAATTGAAGCATTATACTCTCTATGAGAAAGTCGTGCTTTATACGAAGGCGGAGGGGCTTCGATTATTGATGAATAAGCTGCAGCTGCCTGATCGTCTAGCGAAGTGGTAAATCACTTTGCAGGAGTTTGATTATGAAATCAGGAGTAAGCCACCAAGGTTACAGGGCATTGTGGAATGTCTTGTGGACTTTGGGGAGCCGAAAGAATCTATGGCTGAAGGTAGTGACATGGAGTTGTTATTTAAAATAGATACGGCGTCTATTCCCTCCTGGTATGCTGCAATAACACATTATTTATTGACGGGAGAGGCTGGATCCGAATTATCTAAAGCTGAGAGAAGGAAAATTAAGAAGCAAGCATTAAAGTTTGATTTGATCGTAGGTACATTATATCGGCAAGGGTTTGATGACATCTATCGCCGATGTGTGATGCTTGACGAGGTGCCATTCATTTTGGAAGAGTGCCATGATTCTACTTGCGGAGGCCATTTTTCTGGACAGCTTACAGCAAAAAAGGCTTTAAGAGCAGGTTATTGGTGGCCTGCCATCTTCCAGGATGCATTTGCGTATGTTAAGAGATGCGATATTTGTCAACGACATGATAGTCAAGAGAATAGGAAAAGACCACTCACCCTTATTATGGCGATACTTCCATTTGAGAAGTGGGGAATAAACTTTGTGGGTCCTATTACTCCGTTGTCGACTGAGCAAAAGAGGTATATTATTGTAGCAACTGACTACTTCACAAAGTGGTCAGAAGCATGTACAATAAGGAAAGATGATGCTAAATAAACTGCTAATTTCTTTTTAGAGTAGATAATATCCCGTTTTGGTCCGCCGAAAGAATTAGTGTCGGACTGCGAAACCCATTTCCTAAATAAGGTGATCAAAAGCTTGAGAAAGGCTTGGTAGATTAAGCACAACAAAACGACTCCTTATAATCTGCAGGCGAATGGGCAGGTTAAAAGTACCAACAAGTAGCTTGTGGGTATCCTATCGAAAGTCGTGTCTGAAAAGAAACGCGACTGGGATAAGAAGCTGTATGTGGCAGTATGGGCATATAATACCACGTTCAAGCGAGCCACTGGGCCACACGCCGTTCAAACTAGTTTATGGTGAAGAGTGCGTTTTACCCTTGAAAATTGAGTTGCCGACCATTAGATTTGCAATAAACCATTCTTTGGGTAATGAGGATGCCCTATTAGAGCGATTTACGACCTTAGCACACCTAGATGAACTTAAGTTGCAAAGCCTATTACACCAAGAGGTGGTTAAATGTCGCATGAAACAGTTGCATGATCTAAAAGCGAAGAAGTACACCTTTAAGAAGGGACAACTGGTTTTATATTATGATGCGCATAGGGAGATTTTCCCAGGAAAATTGGAGCCTAAATGGGATGGACCCTACAAAATCGTTAGGTTAGGGAAGAATAAGTCTATAGCCCTATTAGCTGATTTACAAGGAGTGGAGTTTAAGAATAAGGTTAATCTTAATAAGATTAAACCTTACTATTTCTAAGTCTGCTAATACAAAGGAAATGCATTGTAGGTCCATGCTAAAAGTGATTTGAGACCTACGGAAGAGCTTAAAAGTTGGTTGATGGGTCGGTTAATCCCTTATTTGGAGCACCCATATCTGGAGCAAAGATACCATCAGGGAAAACTCATTTGGTGGAGCAAAGGATATAAGGTGAGTGAGCAAGAGGACGGAACTTTTGTGTGGGAGATTAAAGTTTTATGCCATCACTATCTACGATTGTCGACAAGTATCCCTGTTGAGTTCAATGAAGAAGGTGGGATGGAGCCGTCAGTTCATTCTCTCAACATCTAAACTTTGATTATCATAACTACGAATAGAGGAGTTTGAATAGAGGAGTTTGTGATGGCCGGCTGTGTAAACCCATTGTGGGCGTATACACTATATTTTGAGGGAGCGTTCAGGGGCCCTAATAGAAAAGGAAGTGTGGGAGTAGTAATCCGAGATCCCTGACGTAGAGTGACGATGAAGTTAGCTGCTTATCTCGAGGTAGGATTCACTAACAATATGGCGGAGTATAAAGCCTTGAATATGGGACTGTATATTGCCAAGCAAGGTGGTATTCGTCGATTGATAGTAAAAGGGGATTCCCAATTGATCCTAAATTAGCTGGATGGGACATACACAGTGCGGAATCCCATTCTTTGTATGTATCATCGGACTGCTATGACCCTACTTGAGGAGTTTGAGAGAGTGTCTTTTCAGCTAATTCCATGTTACTGGAATCAGTTTGCAGATTCATTAGCAAATCTTGCTTATGAAGAAGACCTCTTCTTTAAGTGTGGTCCTAGTTTGGATATTGTGATCAATGATGAAACATGACCCGGCTGCTTGTGGGGGATGTTATTAGAACATGCAATATATGGCAGATGATGGTTGATATGGGTGATGCAAAGAGTAGCCGAGACCAATCTACTGTTTTTATCTGGGACCCATAGGTTGATTAGACATCATATTATGCGTACGCCTCTTGCTAATCTATGCAGGAGGGATGGGTCATAACCTCATGCATTTAGTTTAGGGCTACAAGCCTGTTTTTCCTCCTTGGAAAGGAGCTCATGATTGTAAATCTGTGCTATTCCAAGGAAGGATGTGTAGGTGCTACTTTGTTTTATTTCATTAGGCCAAGAGGGCCGGTGTTGCGAGGTTTTGAATGCTTTATTTCGTTGGGCCAAGAGGGCCAATTCAGTTTGGTAGTGAAGTGTTTTATTTCGTTAGGCCAAGAGGGCCAGTTTTCTGTTTAGTGTAGGTGCGTTTAATGGTTTCTTGTTTGAGTTATGTGCTAGACAGGTTTGAAGAAGAGCTTGGATGGGCCTTTTGTTGTGTGGAAGCTTCTTGTGGCCCTATCCAGGTGATATCTCTCCTTTATGAGTACTGTGGTTGTTGTGCTATAAGGGTTTGTGTACTTGTTAAAGGGGTTTTTCGTTTCTTGTTGGGGACCAACGTCCAAGGCATGAAGTCCCGAGGTTTCGGTTTAGTATGTTTGAGGGAGGTCTGAGTAGTCATTGCCTCCTGTGAAGACATTGTCAGGCATCGAAAGACCTGTTTTAGAAGGGAGTCCTAGTGACTCTGTTCTGCTAGCCTGCTAGGCAGCCATTCTAGGAGTTCTTGTTAGTTGTGAGGCAGTTAGAGAAGCCTACCAGAAGGAAAATAATGATGATAAAGGGAAAGAAACCCTGAATATCTTATAGCTAATAAATATAGATACAAAGGTGTGTAAAAAGGGGTTCTAACCCCTGCCAAAATAGAAAAGAAAATGAAGAAAATTTTATAAGCAGTTGATCATTGCCTTGCGAAGGCCTGGTAGGTTCTTGGGAACAAGTCAGACACGGGGCCGATACCTTGTCTTCTTAGGGGTGGCTTCTTGTTGGAAAAAAGAAATTAATTAAGGAAGGTTGGAGCAAAAATAAAAGTGAGTGTCAGAAAAGGATTAAGTGTCGCCTTGCGAGGGCTTGGTAGGTTCTTGGGTACCGAGACAGGTCCTGAGGCCGATGCCTTGTTCTCCTTTGGTCACTACGCTCAGCTCCCTTCTTTTTACATACCCGAGTATGTCACTCAAATAAAACCATAACGGAAAAGGTGCTGCAAGAAAATACTTCTTGATTAGGCTAAAGGAGTCCTCGCCTAGTAGGGACTCCTAGTTATGTTGTCCTTAGTTGGTAGGTAGTTCAGACCACCACCTAGGGCAACCTCTTTAACAGTTCTTTTTAGTTTGGCTGTGTTGGAGCAGTTGGTTAGTGACTCGCTTTAGATCTTATGTTAGATGATGCTAGGCCTACTCCTTGTGGATGTCATGCCTTGGTTTTGTCAGAGGGTAGGGGAAGCATTGTGATGAGTTTTATTGCATATTTGTTTTGTATCAGCTTGATGCTTCCTTGGTTGTTTATGTGTAGATATGTTCGTGGATTCGATGGACTGAGTCGCCCTATCCCGTGGTTGCCAATGAGAGTGGAATTTTGGTGCCGAGAAGTGCTTAAAAATAGCTAAAAATTGCGAATATCAAGGGAAAAATATTCAACGTCGAAGGCGGCGGCTCGATCTAGGATGATTTTAAGCGCCAAAGTGCTTTAAAGGCGCCCGAGTGACACTTGTTGATTTTTCATAAATTTTCAGACTGCCACGCGGGTTGACAAGAGGTACTGGCCAATGTGGGATGCCGAGTCGGACGCTCAGGATTTTTCAGAGCTCAATTCTGAGTTCGGACGGGGAAATGGCCAAGAATTGGTCAAGATATGGAAAGATGGACATGAGTTGGTGGGCCAAATGGTAAGTGACCCTTGGGGTCTTGGGAGGCATTTTATGCCACAAATAATCGTGGCATGAAAGACGAGGAAAAAAACGTGATGAAGGGAAAGACAGACTGTGCCAAAAAAATGCGCCATGGGAGGATGAGAGGCAACTTGCCTGCTACACACAACCCACCCAACTGATCATTGGCCTTGTCTTCCTTCTCCCTGTTGGTCATATTGCCGCCTCTCGCCCGTCAAATGGTGGCTTGAATGCTGAGATAGAAATCTAGTCTTTCTCTCTCCTCCCTCTCTCTCCCCTAAAGGCAGATACATGTGGTGAAGAGGAAGAAGAAGAATGGATGATGGATGCTTGTCCAATGAAGAACGGATTGCTCCATGGTGTAAGAAGATTGAAGATTGATGATTACGGACTGTCATGAGCATTAATGGTGGCTAGAAATCAGTCCCGAAATATTGCAAATAAAAACCCGCAACCCACAAAGAACGGTAATCTCATTTTTACAAAGGAAAATGGTGTTTTTATGCAATTTGCTTCATGAATTCTTGTTCCCATGAAATGATTAAGCATTATAATGTTGTTTTCAATGTCTTTCAACTGTTTATGCTCAGAAAATCAGAAAATCATAAGTGTTGTGGATGAAATTAGTAGTGAAAAACCCGTAAATATGCAAAATATGGGAAAATTGGGTGTTTTTGAGATATCAATGGAAAATATCATAAGACACACCAACTAAACTTGTCTTTTTGCTGCAAATGAACCTAAGGGCCACAGGCCACAACTCATTTCGTATTTTCAATCATTATTTATTGCAAAAAAATACAAATAAAATAGGGAAAATAAGGGAGAAATTAGGAAAAAATGGATTTATAGTGCCGAAAATTAAGGAAAAATAAGAACCATGTTTGTGGATGTATGGGGGGTCTGAAGTATGAGGTTTAGCCTCATTTCAGCCCTACCTCTATGTTTTAGTGGGTTTTTATGGCTTTTATGCAATAAAAATGTGGAAAATCAACCCTAAACCTATACAATATGCACAACCTAAATGGGTGAGGGGTTAGAGTGTATAAAAAGCATGTAAATGTTGAATGAAATGATGAAAAGCTTACTAGTTTTTTATGCATACCATATAGATTGGAGGATATTTAAAGATTAAGAACCTAATAGCACGAGGAATTCTCGGTGCTCGGTTCATGCAACGCTGCATACGAGTGATAGAGAAATCCATTGAAAGAAATGTTTTCCACATGTGCACCAATGCTGATTTTATTAATTGTTTGAGCACGTGGACATTCACAATTTGCATGAAGCATGAAATTTAAAAAATATCAGACATTACCTCCTGGATGCATAGCAATTGCTTTTTAGAGGAATATGACCAACGTTGAGGGAGTAAGGTTGTCCAAGTTGTAGGCTAGGTGTTGGGTCTAAGGGAAAGTAAAGTGAGGAAGCATGGTACATCTCCTGGAAATATGTGAATCATAAAAGAGAGAAGTTTATGTGCGTATGTTATATATGTTTAGCGACGCATCGAGGGGCCAATCCCCAAGGTGTAGGAGAGTCGCAGTGAGGTAGCGGCATTCAGCCCATTGGAGGACCTCCTATGTTTGTGCTTCGTGCTATTTGGCAATGTGCTCTGACTCCCTCTGAGGAGTGTTAATTATTTAGAGTTGGACTATAAAATGTAGTACAAACGCAATATGTTTAGGAAGATGATGTCTGTGTCATCCACGCTCCTAGCCGCGAGGCCGTAGGGTTGTTAAGCACATAATAGAGGTCCGGCTAGTGCATGAGCCAGTGCCGGCCCATTTTAGGTCCCATCAGCTTCTCCTAGGTAACGGATCCTTCTACGATCCCTTGATCCCTGCACCATTGATTCCACCAAAGCCTGGCTTCACCGATGAGGTTTAGCTTGGCGAGCATAGCCTGATTAGCGGGTGCAGTACCGGCTGCTTCAAAGTAATCCTCCATGGATTCAATCCAAATTTAAGCATCTGCTTGGACAAACCTGCCTCTCTCGTCAAATTTGGGCGGCTTAATCTGCTTGAGAAGAAACTTCTTCTCCTGGATTATAGCAGTACTTGATGTAGGAGACGAACTAGGAACCTGTACCTGGGGTTGTGCCTGGATATAGGTTTCTTAACGTTACTATACGTTAATCGTTATTGATTTATATTACATCTTCAATTCTGCTATCATCCACATTTATCTACAGGAACTGTATAATAGTATGGTTTCGGGTCATGGATCTTCATGAATTAGTAAGTCATTGGAAGTTCAGGGTATCCTTTCCTTTGGAACCCATTCTTCTCATGGCGCCCCAACACTTTAATCCTATCTCGATGGGGATTATATGGGTTACTTCCTCATATACATATGAGTTTAGTTCAACCCTTCGACCTTGAATATGTAAAGTTGAATTTACGTGAGCTTCCACAAAAATGAACAACTTCACGACTTTTAGGTCTTCCAACCACTTGATCCTCTTTAGGTTGGTCTGGAGGTATGCGAACAGGTGGGCAACTATATAGTAGATTTTTGAGGCACCTATCCATCTTCATTCCATGTACAAAGGTGATGGATTATAGTTTCGCTCTAGGATGTTCATCATCTCAACCCTTTGTCGATAATCAGGGGAATGCATCATAGTCATAAACATGACTCGAAGTACTAAGAACTTGTTCCATGCCTTGTAATTCTGCAAGACAACATTGAAAGTGAGGAAATGTTTGGAACAACAACATTAGCTTTACTTTATCTTATTAAGATTTCATAGAAACAATTCCTTGTTGGTTCACTCTGATACCAACTGTAACGTGTCCACTTGTTATCTTCAAGACATGTCTTAGTACTCCATCGGAAAGTATATCTAGAAGGCTCTGCCCGGCACTCCCATGGAATGTTACGGGGTTTGCGATCTAGGGCTCTCTGCATCTCCCATGTAGTGGAAGTATTCCAGCTATTCCCACTTAGGACCGACCTGAATTAGGGTTTTCCTATCGGTCATTTTCTAATGGCAACTAACGTCAAACACAAGCGAACTACTTTACTCAGAAACGCCAGGTCCGAAGTGGATTCATGCTGCACTTGGTTCAAGGAGAATGGGAAACGAGAGGGATGCGAAGCTCAACCTCTATGCCTTAAGGCATAGTCCCATTCCATTCCCCTAAAATAGCGTAAATTGGGATCAATCATAACTATAGGTCAACGCTTTTGTTGTTCATGTTCTTTGACGATCTTCCTGCTGTCCATCGTGATTTGAGAAAAGTTCCTGGCCAACCAGGACCACCCATCCGTAGGACGGCGGACTATGGCCACATCCACTGCACTTTCCTCAGGTTGTTTTAGTTATCTAATTACGTAACACATTTAGTTGGACATGTAACAATCAGCTTCTTTAATTAGCATATTAGGAACTAGTTCTTTCACGTAATCATATCACTTGACATGGAAAAACAATGTCAAACAAGTTTCTTATTCACATGTTATCATATTTATCTTTGAAATACAAAAAAAGTCCAGGCCGTAGGCTTGTCCACAAATTTTCCGAAGGCGATCCAGCAATCCACAGGGATCACGAATCCAAGACTCCTCCGTAGACTAGTATGCGGGCATTGAGATCCAATCCCGAGTCATGTTAGCTTCTTGTGAAGGGCCCGGAAGGCGAGGGATTTACGGCCAGAGCCCCCCCTGGCACCCAAGCGTCCTCTTGCTCCAAGTAGCACTCAACAGAGAGATCTCTCGTGGCGAGTTCGGTCGACCTTCCTGGCGCGGTTAACAACCCCTTAGGGTCAGGTAGGCAGTCGAGGGTAACTGAAGCTGCCTCTCCCTTCAGACCTTCAACCTGAAGCATTGGATATCCATTTATCCTTTAATTCATTGGTCAAATAAGGCAAAACAGTGCTCTTAAATCTATAACAAGCACAAATATTTCCATTGGTCGTTTATTATTGGCCAACTGCTAAGGAATGAATCCTTCCTTTCAAATGCGTCCAGCACTCGATCCGGAATGACTTGTGACTTGGCAAGATCCCCTATATCCTGGGTTAGGGCATACCCTATTAACCCAACTTGGTCAAACCTTAAGTTCATAGAATATTCCAATTTATCAACCGGTCTTTTGCTTCCAAGCAATTATATTTACTCAAGAAACATACTATATTAGTATGATTATTCATCCTCTTGCAAGATAACTTGCCTAAGGACCTGCCAACCTCATTGCGAGAATTGGCCATTCCCTTATGATCCAATCACAAGATCATACGACTCCGCACTTGTTGCACAAGTGTCGCATCGAACTATGAGACTATTCTACTCATCAAATGGAGTCACGAAACAATCTATTCCCGATTACATTAGGCTGACGTTGTCAATTCTAGGGTTCCAAGTTCTATCTTCTTAGCGAAAGATTCTTAGGGATAGACCCTAGATCACTTCTCAAATATATTCCACTATCCCTACATTCGCTGAATTGGGGCAAGTATTTAGGGTATACGAGTTTCAGTTTTAGCAATACGTGCGACTAGGGTACGTATTAAATCCTAGTGAGTTCTTTGGAATTGAATTAAATCTTTCTAAAACGAGTACTCCGCGGGTTTAGGTGTTTAGGTTTATGCAAATTTGTTTAATCCTCGAAGATAATTATGCTATCATTTCCATAAACACATGACTCATTGTCTACGCGTACATTGATTTTCAACCCTAACTTATCGATTTAAGATCAAGCATAGGTTAGGTTATAACCTAATTCCAATTAATCATCCTATAACCTGCGAACAAGATTCATGCTAAACAAGTAGCCTTTTACTAATAATTATGCAGTTGAAAAACAACAATTTGATCAATTTACGCAACTTAGGAATCATTTCATGCCTTGCACTTTCCTATGGATTCTTAGCACTTCCCATAATGACTCATTACGAAGAAGATATGACCTAATAATGCGACATGATTTTATACTTCCATGCTTAAACGGAGTGCATTATCTTAATTATGTTTTGTAAATATGGACAATAATCTAAGTTTAGTTTATTGAATGCACAAAAACTACTTGCTAGGAATGCATATCAATCTTCTACTCACTTTATTTTGTTCATTTTATTAGAAATACTAATGATTGAATTCCTCCGTCGCGAGTTTTTTTAGAAAAATCATTGAGACGAAAAATACATCCTATTTCCAAAAATCATCTATGCCCAATTGAATTATAACGACATAAAATAAAATTTGGAAGGAAAACCTAGACTTGTGGTGAGATGTCCACGTGGATGCTAGGAGACGATCCTCTTGCGGCTACACCTTGGGCTTTCTTAGGAGGCATCGTGAATGGAGCCTTTTCGTCGTGGATGCAGTTTTGCGAATTCCCTTTTTGAAATACCACCGTCCTTTATGAGTCTTTTGTTCTTTCCTTTCGTAGGATCTCTTTGAAGGGATACTTATGGAGGAGGGAAGAAACCACAGAAAGGGTTCAAAACCAGGAAGGGGGTGTTCAAAATCCTCCATGAATAAGGCCCATTAAAGCCATGGGAAAGGCTTAATGGCCTTTTAAAGACTCACAAGAACGGGAAATAAAAGGTGTAGAACCCTTACGAGGGCTTTTGTATGGGGAAAGAAGGTGTCAAAAGACCCTTAACACTATCTTTTCTTTTACGTGTGGGGGGAAAAAAAACAAGGTATGAGAGAGCTAGAAGGGTTATTTTTGCATGGCCTAAGGGGGTCCTTAAGGGGACTTAAGATCCGGGAAGAAAAAGGCTTTAAGGTAACATCTTTTGGGGGGAAAAGGGACTTATAGAGCTTCAAGGGGGAAATTTGAGGGGAGGAGGGAAAAAAAAAGGGCCTTAAAGACCACTTAAGGCCTTTCAAGGAAACTTTGGGGGGAAAGGGGGCTTATAGAGCCCCACCTTAGAAGCTTTAGAAGCTTTTAGAGATCGTGTGTGGGGGGGTAGGGGATAGACAACAGATGGCATGTCGGGATGGCATGTGACTCAGGCGATAGCGATCTTTCTCGGTGGCGACCAATGTCCGCTGCTACTGCAGCTTACGGCCTCTCCGAGCAGCGATGTCCACCTCTCTCTCTCTCACCCAGCGTCACACCTCTATCTTCAGCAATGGCACAGGGCAACGACCTCTTTAACCTCTCCATCCCTCATGATTCCTACCCATAGAGCCTCCTCTCTCCCTCTTTATGCCGTTCGGCAGCCTCCCGTTATAGCATTCATGGCAGCGCCTCCCTCTCCTTCCGCTTGCACCACCACCATTTATATAGGTAATGGGAGGGGGATCCTCCCTCCCTTGCGTGGTAGCAGGCATGAGCTTCCTCCCTCTAGAGCATCCAACAAGGATGCTTAGTCATCCACCATTCCCTCCCTCTCCCACAACATGACAGTTAGTTGGGGGAAGGAGGGAATAATAATAAGAAATTTGCTTGAATAAAAAAAAATTTATACCTATGAGGGCTTTCGTATGAGAATTTGGGATTTCAGAGTACAATATTCTCTCACTACAATAAAAAGGCTCCATAGATGCGCTTGTAGATGCAATATTCGAACTGTGTTTAAAAATGTCGGGCACATTACCGCGTCTATTGGCATGTCTAAAATTTCGCGTCTACAAGTGCACTTATATTGAGAACTACATGCGCATATAGACGTGCCTATTGACATGCTCCGTAAATATATAATCATATTTATAAAAAATTAGATATGTTTATATTCTATGTTTTTACACGCGTGTAACTGCGCGTCTAAAAAGCCATATATCCTTTAAATTTTTGATGATAATAGACGCGCATTTTTCCTTCAATTTAGACGCGCAGATATACGCGCAAAAAAAAGGTATGAAAAAAGAACCAGAGAGCATGTGGCTTTGCTCTCTGGTTTTTTTCCCCCCATCAACATCAAATTGTATGCTTAGTGAAAATAGAGAAATATTATTTTACAGAAAGCAAAAGAATGTGGAGAGCAAAAGTCCATATATTGATAATAACACATGATGAGAATACTGTGCTTAAATATTTGTACATATTTCAAAGATTTTTGTACAAAAAAAAACAATTTATGTAGAACACGAAATTTCATATATATAGATGAAATGTTTTTACATAATGAGTTCTAGTGCTTGTGACCTCAAGCATGGTCATGGTCACAAGCACTAGCTGAAAGTAATACATATAAAAAATTGGAGCCCTAAGAGGAACACCAAAGAAAAGGGAATTCTCTTGCAAGAAAATCTATCTTGTAACATCAACAAGCTTGTTTATTGTGTTTCATATGATCACAATGAAGAAAAGAACACCAGGCACAACAAATCTTCATGCAGCATCATGTAGATCTCCCACGGATTTGATAGAATCAACCATATTCTTCAATATCTTCACAAAATCCATCAATAGAACAAAAAAAACAAAAGAATACACCATCTTTGAATGGAAATATATCACATAGTATTCATCTTCAATATCTTCATAGTCTTCTCTCTCAATCTCTCATATACAATCACTCTGTTTCAGTAGAATTGGCTATCTCTGATTCTCTCTCTCTCTCTCTCCATTAATAATACATCATATCCTCACTACAATCTCTCAAAATCACTCTCAATAATCCTTCTTAGGTCGTGGATACCCCTCCCAAGAGGTATGTCTGATATGAAAAGTCACCAGAACCACTACAGTGTCCTTTCATAGCTCACTACTGTCACTTCACTCTAGTCTTCACTTGAGTCTTCAGCAGCTACTTCTTCCACTTCTTCGAGCTCTTTTTCACTTGTATTCACCTCTTTCCAAGGCTATAAAACTTTTCCAAGCTACACTCTCATCCATCACAACACATACAGAAGCATACAGAACAGTCACAGAATAGAACAGAACAGAACAGAACAGAAGACCTACAGAAGGTTACATAAGGTTATCAAAACCACATAACTCATTCTCAAATCATTCCAAACTCTCACAAACCATTCAATAAGCTTTCACAATATCTCAATCTTCATCAATCAATACTCCATCCCTCCTTACAGAAGATAATCAGAACAAAACAGACCAAAACAGAGCAAAACAGAAGGTATGCAGAACCTATCAGAACATCACAAAACCATCAACAAACATCATGAACTTCCAAAACACCATCATTATTATCCAAAACACTCTCAAACTACTTCCAAATCAATCAATCATCTCATAAAATCAACCATTCAGCTCTCAAAAACAACAAAAATCAGCCAAAAAACAAATCATTTCAACACTCAACATATCCCCACACTTAATAAGGAAGCGTCCTCGCGACCCAGGAAAAAAAAGGAATAAAAGTTCATTTAAAAGCTCAACTTTGATCGTCAATATCTCCTAAAAAAGAATCCATCCACCACGACCCCAACTTATAACCTGTTTCTAATATAAAAATACAAAGAAAGGAAAACCCTTTATACATTAACACTGCTTAGTAAACTAAAAATCACAACAAATTTGTAAAGGATATAAAAGTTTGCTTCTTCTTCATCAGCATCAGCTTCAATTCTCCAACCACGACCCAGCACCACAATTCTCCAAAACGTAGCTCGTACACGAAATCCAATAGGAAACCACCATGTTCGTTTGACATAAATGAACTCACAACACAAACACTAATACACAACACAACCATCTGAATGACTCCTTCAAAAAGAAAAATTTCCATTAAAAAGCATCCACCATATATTGGAAAGGTATCAATGAAGATGATCCCTCTTAAAAGATTGATGTTGTCGGAAACGATCCATAGATAAGGATTCATCTACAAAGTTTTTGGGAGGATTTTGAAAAAACTGGAGACAGCACATCCTTTCCAACAGGACCAGGTATCTGCTAGGCAAACAGAGGGCATGAAAATACAATATATCCGGCTGTTGGAAATCAATGCTTACATTGACATTCATGCACAACTTTGGAATAGGCTTGGAATCATTATGAGAGTGCCTGTGCATATACGCCAGGTACCAAGCAAAGTGAGTAGTTAATCTCACGGAGGGATCTGCAGACTGTGAATACTGTTGGGCAAAATGAACATAGTTCTGATAAGCTTGACTGGAAGCTGTCCATTCTCCTGGAATTACTGGCCAATTGATCTGCGGTCCTGTAAGGCAATCATCCGAACTCCATCCCCTTCTTCTGGAAATCTGATTATCAAACCCGTCACAGTCACTAACCAACTGAGGTGGTTGAGATATGGAAGTGTTAGGAGAGGGTAGTGGAATAAGGAAGAGTGGATGAAAGGAAGGATAGGAAAAATCATAAAAAGAAGAAAAAGTTAAAGAAGGAGTGGCAGAAATTTGTAGGGAATCACTAAGGAAGGGTGTTAACTGATAAATAGGAAATGTAGAGGGTACATTAATGGAGGGAGAAGGACAGGGCGAAGAAGGGGAAAATACCCTATCCTCAATAAAGGAACAATATGTAAAAATAGGAACTTGAGGGAAAGATGAAGGTTAGAAAAGAAGGGGTAAAATAGTTGTGGAATTAGATTGACAAAGGGAAAGATATATAGCATAGCGGTGAGCCATTTGTTGGTAATAGAGGAGGGTAAGAACAGAAGGTCCTAAGAGAGATCGTCTATGATAGGCATCAAAGAAGGTAGCATCAAATGGATTATGTTGTGAAAGATAGGCTAAGAGATCCATCCTCAGTTGATTAGTATTCTGGGAAAAGGTAAGAGTTGTGTTTTGTCTTTGATTTAGGATCACCAAATCAATCATGGGATGCCACGAATTATCATGACAATCAGCCACTTTGGAGGAATAACTTTGAAACATGTCAGCTATGCGCAACTCCAAATGATTGACATACAAAACAGCCTGTAATACCACATCTTCCACATACCATGCCATATCCACCTCATCTGGAATTAACAAGTCTCCTCGTAGATACATGTACGACATCAACATGGTGTTTGGCGTGACAGAATCTTCAAACACCATTCTGACTACCTCTGTCAACAACTCAGCAGACCAAGCCCCACTCCAGCCATCTGCTGGAAGAGGTAAATCCATCGTGGAAAGCTTCATGTAAAAGACCAACTTCTGTAAGTGGTAGTGGACAAAGAAAGAATGGTCTGGTAAAACATATTCCTGAAACTGCTCAAAGGTAGACCATAACAAGTCCATTCTGGACTGTAATCTTTCCACTTTATCTTGGAATAGAGGGCACAAAGTAGCCTGTCTTTGAAGAGCAGCCAAGTCCTGTTGTGAAAGAGAAGGAATCAATGGAACATTAGGGCTTGGAGGAACAGAGCGGGACTTTGCCAGTTGAGCTTGCAACTGCTTGATTTGGGAGGGTTGGGATGCCACTGTGTCATTAGCAATCTGTAAAGCTGAAAGTTTGTCATCTAAGATAGCTTGGAACTCCTTCGCTTCTCTGGACATCCTCTCCTTCTCTTCTGAAAGGCTAGTAACCTGGGATTGAGCCTCTAGTAACTGGATCTTCAAAGAAGAAATCTCATCGCTTTGGGTGGCAACCAGTTGGGTTTGTTGTTTCATTTGCTTAAATAAATCTGCTAGGGTATCCTTAGCAGAAGCTAACTCAGATGTTGCCTTATGCAAGTGGTCCTTAGACTGCATGAGCTCTTCATAAAAGGACGGGTACAGCTGTTGAACACAGGCTGTCACTGACAACTCAATGAAGCTCTGAATATCCTTACAGAGGAAAGGAATCGCATCTCCTGAGACTAGATTGTTCAGGGAGGGAACTGAGATGTCCAATGATCCTTCTTGATGTGCTCTGAATAGGTTAGTACAAGTGAGATACCCAGGGAGTTCACTGCCAGAGGTAGTAGGGATAGGTACTGAAGGAAGTACGCAAGGAGCTTTATCCGCTACCCACTTCAAGCGTTTGCGCTGAATGACCAAGGGAGGCGGAGAATCATCATCCTCTATGTCAATGGGTTGGGACTCTTCTGAAGGTGGAGGAGGAGGTACTGGATCTGATGGAGGAGGTGGAGGCACAGTCTTTTGTAAACCTGAATAGGTCAAGAAGACAGACAAATATGATCCATATGTGACATTGGTAACATTACCCTGGGTGACTTTAACAAAATGCTGATCCATTTTAGTGAGGAGGTAAGTGCTCCAATCAATAGCAACTCCTTTCAACACCATCCTGGAAGCTGTAAAAAGCTCTTTGGATAAGTACTGGGATGGCGTTTTGGCAGGCATAAACCTGTCCTGAAGAAACTGACAGATCGTCTTCCATACGGGATCAGTGATCATAGAAAAGGAAACTCCTGAAGAGTTTATCACCTTCTTAACATCCAGCATTTCCCTTGTCTGCTTTTGCAACAGCTTCAGAATCTCTTCATTAGAGAAAAGCTGACGAGTGGTCACAAAAGGTTCACCTTTGGAGGGAAGAGACAGAGCCTTCCCTAAGCCTCGAGATGTCAAAGTCATAGAAATGCCCTGGACTAGTCCTATCTTCTTACTGTAAGAGGCCAGAAACTCATCACATAACGACGGATCCTCTAGAAGCAATGGAAAAGAAGTAGCCACAAAAGCAGCAAGGCCCGCCTTCGTGAGAGGCTCAAAAGTAAGTAGGGAAGAGTAATCCCTACTAACTAGTGGGACGTACTGGATAGGGGGAGGAGCATGAGAAGGCGCCATTCAGATGGTTACACACACACCACAAACACAGACAATCAAGGAGAATGCCTGCAAAGCAACAGACAAAAAAAAACCAAGGATAAGAGAATAACCAAACAAGAAAACGTGACTCGACCAACTAACCCCAAGCAAACCACATCCTAGAAAAAATTCGACATGACCTTGAGACAAATGCGACCGAAAGCTTCATGCGATGCATCAGACAAACACCCAGAACCCCGTAACAGGCAATAAAAGAAAAAACTGCATACCGTACCCGTAACTGTAACAAAGACAGTAAACCAAAACAATACCATATCTGACACATATCAATACTACATCGGTGATAGAACTCTCAGGACTGCGCATACCCATCCCACAAAACAGTTCATTAAAAAGGGGAATTAAGTGCAGTGAGGGGGAATTAATTTAATGAAGGGTTCATTTTAATAAATTAGTAAGAATGGGTGAATTTTTATTAGGTGATAAACCTTAGCAAGAAAACGGCGGTTCCTTATTATAAATTAAAATACCAATTATTAGGTTAAAACAGTGCTTTTATTCGAATCCTGACTTCGATACCCGACTGGGTCTCTAAATGCAAGTTCATTGATTACAAATTAAGGTGATGTGGAGCGCTTTTTTGCCAGCGCGTGCTCATGTGACGACTGGTTTATTTTAATTAAAATTAAAGTGCCTCTGTAGCGCACGTAGCGCGTGCTAAGTGAACGGCTGGTTTAGTTTAATTTAAAAGTATGTGTGTGTTGAGCGCGAATGCGCGTGGAAACTATGGGTGAATAAAGAGTTCATTTTAACAATTAATATGTTATTAAGGAGAAAATGAAAATAAATAAAACACATAAAATAAATACCTGGAAGGGGTGTGTATATAATGTAGAAATACGCACGGAAGAGACCCCCAAAAGAAGTGAATCCAGTAAAGGAAATGTAAAGACCACTGACGAAACAAGAAAGACAACACCTTAGCGGATGTGTTGATTTGGTTTTTGTTGGTTTTCTAATTTTTTTAAATTGTGATTATTTATGGTTGGTTATTTTTTTTGGGTGGTTATTATGGGTTGTGGATGTGTTTTATTGGTTTTTATTTGTGTAGGTTTGGTTGTTTGTTTTTTTTTGTTTTTAAAAAAAAATAAGAATTAAAATATTAATAGGAAAATCAATATATGCAACACATGAATATGGAGGAAATATCCACAATGGAATCTAGGCAAATAAAATAGAGAATGTTAAGGGAAATTTCCGTTTGTTGGTTTATTAGTGTGTTGTTCTTTTTTTTTTAAAATTAACAATAGGGGTACCATGTATGATAATTTTTTAAAGTGAAAAATAAATAAAAAATGGTCAAGGGGATGAGTGGAATTTTTTAGAATTTTTTAGAATTTGTTTAGAAATTTTGTACTATTTTTAAATGAAATTTCTACATTTATTGGCAATTTGGGGGTAAAATTGGGAAATGTGTAATTTTCAGAAATTTTAGGGTGGGTAATTTCCAGCGGAAAAACTCCCAAAAATTGGCAAAAAATAAAGGGAATTTTTAGAAAATTTTCTGAATTATTTTGATGGGAAAATTAATTTAGAAATTAATTAAATCATATAAATCATGTTAATCAGATAAATCTGTTAGAAGTAAGTCAGTTAAGTCTGGTTAGTCTGGGTAAGTCATGGTAGTCTGCCCAAGTCAAGTCAAGTGAGGTTAGTCAGGTTGGATTAGGTTAGTGTGAGTTAGTCTGGTAAGCTAGGTCAATTAAGGTAGTCTAGGGTCAGTTAGTCAATTTAGTTAGTTAGGCAAGTCCTAACTAACCAGGGGGAGACTAACTAACCTAGGGTTAGTTAGTGGGGGTGGAACTAACCTGAGTTAGGTTAGTCAGACTAACTACAGGTAGGTTAGTGAAAATCTAACCCTAGTTAGGTTAGTGTGATCCTAACCCTAGTTAGGTTAGTGTGATCCTAACCCTAGTTAGGTTAGTTAGAACTTAACCCTAGCTAGGTTAGTGTGATCCTAACCCTAGTTAGGTTAGTGTGATCCTAACCCTAGTTAGGTTAGTTATTAACTAAAGTTAGATTAGTTTAACTAACTAAAGCTAGGTTAGTGGCTAACCTGGTAGGGAGGTGGTTAGAGGAGGAGGAGGTGGAGGTGGTGGGGGAGGTGGAGGTGGAGGTGGAGGAGGAGTAGGGAGAGGTGGTGGGGGAGGAGGAGAAGGGGGCGGCGCCGGCGGATGACGGGACGGCGGTGGCGGCGCAATGGCGGTGGCAGCGTCCACAGCGACGGGCGGCGACAGGCTCTGACGGCGGCACGTTTCCAGGCGGCGGTGAGACTGGGCGGCAGGAGATGCAGGCAAGGAGGACGGCAGCGCCACGAGGAGGAGGGGAGGAGAAAGGAAGGAGGAGGAGGAGGTGGAGGGAGGAGAGGAAGAAGAGGGAGGAAGAAAAGAGGGAGGGGAAGGGAAGGGCAAGAGGAGCAGAAGGTGGGGGAGGGTGGGAGGAGGGGAGAGGGAGGAAGAAGGGGAAGAAGAAGGGGAAGGAGGAGTAGGAGGAGGGGGGGAATGCAGGAGGAGGAGGGGAGAGGAGATGGAGATGGAGAGAGAAGGAAGGGAGAGGGAGAGAGAAGGGCACGCAGAGGGGGAGATAGGGAAGGAGGTGGTTGGGGGGAAGGGGTGGGCAGGGCCCAAGGGGGTAGGGGGTGGGCAGGGTCAAAAGGGTAGGGGGTGGGCAGGATCAAGGGGGATAGGGGGTGGGCAGGGTCAAGGGGGATAGGGGGTGGGCAGGGTCAAAAGGGTAGGGGGTGGGCAGGGTCAAGGGGGATAGGGGGTGCCCTAGGGAAGGGTAAGGGTGGGAAGGGATGGGCGTGGACCCCCGTCTCGCGCACGTGCGCGGGGCGGGGTAAAAAAAATTTTGCCGTGACGGGATTGAAATGGCATCGGGATGACGGTACAGGTCATCCGGACACGACCGGGGTGCGTGGAGATGTGTAAAATCGAAAAAGGGCGCGTTTACGCGCAAAACGAGCGCGCGAATACACGTAAAAATAAAGAAAATTTAATAACTCCCAATCCGGACGTCAAAACGAAATAGCGTAAAAACAAAAAGTGGGCAGGACGACAGGGGGAAAACAAGAAAAATATATGACAGAGGTTTCGGGAGGGGGAAAGGGCGGTCACATACAAAAAACCCAGAAAACGAACCAAAAACGCAATGAAAAATTAATATTGAAAAATCCGTGCATCGGAATGAGGTGCAGAAAAAAGGAAAACTATGCAGAAAGATGTGCCGGACAATCCTATCACATCAAAACATAATTCCGATAGAGATAAGGCATGTTCACATGGGAAAAACCCAAAAAACAAACCCGAAAATGGAATCGAAAATTAATATCGGACGAACCGTGCGCCGGAATGACACACAGTAAGAAGGAAAAATGTTTGTAGGAAGGAGTGGCACAGGGTTATCATGTTAAACCGCAGTTGCGGTGGAAATAAGAGGGGTGCACATGCGAAAAACTCCAAAAATACTCCCGAAAACGTATTTAAAAATTAAGAAGTAAAAATCCAAAAGTCGAAAGAGGGTGGAGGAAAAAGGAAAAAGGTGGGGGAAGGAACAGGGGACAGGGCTGTCAGATCAAATTGGAATTTCAATGCAAAGAGGGCAAGTTCACATGGAAAAATGTCAAAAATACGCACGAAAAATGTGTAAAAAACCGGAAAATTGATAATGGACAAACCGTGTATTGGAATGATGCGGAGGAAAAAGGAAAAATGTCAAGGAAAAAGTGGTTGGTAGGGCTATGACGTCAGAGCATGGTGTCGAAGCAAGAAAAGCGCGTTCACATGGAAAACCGGCTAAATTGCACAAAATGCTTCAAAAATTAATAACTCAAAAACCGTGCACTGGAATAGGGGTAGGCAAAAAGGAAAAATGGTCAGTTCAAAGGGAGGAATAGGGCTATAGGGTTGGATTTGGACTTCGGTGAACGTAGGGTGCATTCACATAGTAGGACCTCCAAATCAAGGAATAAAGGAAAACTGGAAGGGAACAGCCCCAAAGGTGGGTGGAACATAACCGGATGGGTGGGAAGGGATCCCATTAGGGTAAAAGAAAGTCATGGCATACATGCATGAGGAGGGTAAGGCATATGCAGAGGGGTATGCAATATAGACGCGTAGGGACGCGTAGGGACGCGTCCCCACACTTAAGACCTTAACGGATAGGGTTAACCGAGCAACAGGGACCTAGGACCACACCATAGATCATCCACTAACGTCCCCACACTTAAAACATGACCGTCATGAAGAAACCAAAGTGGAAGGGTTAGAAAAACTTGGCCCATTTTGTCAAGAAGCAAGTTTGAGTGTCGATGGCACGTCCAGTGTGGTTGTCGGCGCTGGAGGGACCAAGGCATCTTCTCGGTACACGTTCGTTATGGCAGGGACCACGCGGCAGCACCCAGGGAGGTAGCTAATTGAAGGAATCACAGGAAATTCGTCGATGATGAGGGATATTACACTCAACTCGCAGTCACACAAATGAAATGAAAGAACAGTCACTCGCCCCATGACTAATATCACTCGAGGAATAAGGATTGAAACCCATATCTCATACCTGGTTGAGAAATCAACAAGGGGGAAATGGTGCAGAAAGAGTATGCCAGGGTGCACAGTTGATGGAGCATTAGTGCGTCCAACCCGTCTGGCATAAGTGCAAGGAGGAAGGCAAGGGAGCCTTACAGTGCAGTGTATAGAATAGGGTGGCGTGTCTTGTGTTGACGGTGGAGACCCATCCCACGGGTGCATAGGGAAACTGGAACATACCTGACTCCAAGTGTCGTAACGTCCCTCAATCTCACCTCTCGGTAATTGATTGAAGAAACTCCAGTCACACTCATCCCACCCTCTGTCTCACTCTCTGTTGATAGATATAAGAGGGCAGCCTTTTCCTGAAACCCATTGATGTAATCCTCACGGTCACTTGTGCAAAGATTGTATACCTTGTGTGCATTTGATGGTGCAACAGTGCATCCCTCCTTGTGCCGGCATACAGTACAAGAAGGAAGGCCAGGGAGCCTTATGGTGCAGTGCACAGAACAAATTGTGCGTTGTGCATTGAGAGGCCCATCCCGTGCGTGCAACACTTCATCCACACTTCTCACCTCTCATTTAATTTGAAGGGAAAAGACTTGTCACTCGACCCACCCTCTGTCTCACTCTCTGTTGATAGTTATAGAGGTCAACCCATACTCACTTCCCCATCCGATTAGGATGAAAGCTTACATCACTTGATTGTTTGTCGATGAAGATCGCGTCATCAGTTGTTGAAGAGGCTTACCCAGGGAGGTAGCTATCAAATCGAACGTTTTATTGGACAGGAACATGTCGTCTGCTAGAGGACAGGTAGTTACTTTGCAGAGAGACCCAGGACAGAGCGTACCAAGAGAGGCAGCTTCGGAATTGGATCCTAGGGATATCAATTAATGAATCCACTTTCTGGACTGCTGGGTGTTACCACCTTTTCCACAACCAGCTTCCCGCCCAAGGGTGTTGACCACCTTTTCTTGGAACGAGGCCTGCTATGACAGGGAATTGCTTCCTTTTCTCTCATAACAGATTTGTTTTTTTTTTTCTTTTCTTTTTCTTGTTTTCCCCTATTCCCGAGGGTGTTTCCACCTTTTCTCGAAGAATAAGTCGGCATGACAGGGACCTAAGTCCTTTTCTCCCATGACCGATATGTTTTTTTTTAATTTTAAAATTGAGCAAGGGAATGGTAGAACTACCATTTGTCAGAACCAACCTCGCCACTGATGCTGGTGGAAAATAGAGGATAAGAGATCAAGGCTGGAAGGGGGGTTTGAGGGGACAGAGGGTTGCATCCACTTCATCAGGAGTGATTGAAGAACGGCTATCAAAAGTAGCATCATAAGAAGTACAGCGCCGTACCAATGAGGGAAAAGATCAAGTGACCATAATTGTCAAGATCCCCAAGGAGGGAAGTACTTCTTCAGGCGATATCCATTGATCAGAAAGGGATCATCAGAGGCATCAACGGTCTGCACTTGGACAAAACCATTAGGGTTGACGGCAAGTACCTTATAGGGGCCCATCCACCGCTGTTGGAGCTTGCCAGGAAGCTTGCCAAATCGTGAATCATAGGCTAGGACCAAATCACCTTCTTTGAACTCCTTGTGCTTGATGAATCTATCATGGTAAGCCTTGCGTCGAACTTGCGTGGCTTCCACACACTGTAGAGCCATCCTACGAATTTCGTCCAAACATTCCAGGTGTAGGAGACGGCGTTGCAGTGAATCATCGTCCCCCAAACGCTCTTTGATGGCCACTCTCAAAGAGGGTAGTTCCAATTCAACAAGAAAAACAGCTTCTGTACCATACATCAGCTGGAAAGGTGTCTGTCCTGTTGCTGCTTTATGGGAGGTTCTGTACACCCAGAGGGCCTCTGTAAGTCGATCGTCCCAATCACGACGATGTGTGGCAATTGTTCTTGTCAGAATCGAGCAGAGGATGCGATTGGTGACTTCGACTTGGCCGTTGGCTCTGGGGTAATAGGGAGTGGACTTGCGATGGCGGATCTTATACAACTCTGTCAACTCCTCCATGACTTTGTTAAGGAAATGAGTGCCTCTATCACTTACCAGCTCTAAGGGACTGCCAAAACGGGTGACGATATTCTCGTACATGAACAGGGCCACGCTGTTACCATTGTCCCGCTTTAGGGCTTTAACTTCACACCACTTTGTAACATAATCCGTACATACGAGGATGTATCGGTTCTGTTTCCTTCTGGTAGGAGGATCAATTGGGCCTACGAAGTTGATGCTCCACTTCTCAAACGGCTTCAAAGGAAGGATAGGTTGCAGTGACATGGCACTTGTCTTGGTGGGTTTCCCCATTCTTTGACAAGCATCACATCGTTTACAGTAATCATAGGCATCCTTGTGAATGGTAGGCCACCAATAACCTGCTAGCAGAGCCTTCCTGGCTGTAGCTTCTCCTGCAAAGTGACCTCCACATGGCTCGTCATGGCAAGCCTTCGGAACAATCCCAATCTCATTTCCTGCAACACATCTTCGGAGCACTTCATCTTTGCCTTTCTTGTACAGTGCACCACCTAACAGGGTGTAGGGGGCTGATTCTAACATGAGATTCTTCCTTTCCCGACTAGAAATACCAGGAGGGTACTGTTGGGTTGCCAGCAGATTGGTAATGTCTGCATACCAGGGAGTGACAGTTTCTACCAAGAATAAGGAAGCATCAGGGAGGTCTGGATCATCCTGCTCCTCGTCTGCAGTTTGTGGGATACGCGACAAATGATCAGCCAGAACATGGGAACGACCAGGCTTAGTAATCACCTTAAAGTCGAACTCCTGGAATAAAAGGAGCCATCTCATCATTCGTCCTTTCACATCCGCTTTGTTCATCAGGAAGGACAGGGCCTCATGATCCACATAAAATTTAAAGTGGGTAGATAGGAGGTAATGGTGAAACTTTTCCAGGGCAAACACCATTGCCAAGCACTCCAGCTCTGTCACTGTATAGTTCCGTTCCCTATCAGTGACTTTTCGGCTTGCATAATAGATCGGTTGATCCAACTTTGAGGAGCCCTTCTGGCAGAGGATAGCACCTAAGCCTTCAATGGATGCATCAGTGTGTACATGGAACTCTTTCGTCCAATCAGGAGGTTGCAGAATGGGTGCCTCAATTAGACACTGCTTCAGAGTGTGGAAGGCTTTGTCACATTCTTCCGTCCAAGTAAACTCTGCATCTTTCCTCAGAAGCTTGTGCAAGGAAGTTGCCTTTGTCGCAAAATGGGCTATAAACCTTCTGTAGTAACCCACATGGCCTAGGAATCCCCTCAATTGTTTGAGGTTGGTGGGTGCTGCCAGAGCTGCGATCTTTTCGATCTTTGCAGGGTCTGTTGATATCCCTTGTGCAGAGACAATGTGGCCCAATAGGACTCCAGAAGAAACCCCAAAGATGCATTTGTCGGGGTTGAGGGAAATCCCATACTCCCGGCATCGGTCAAAACATTGTTCCAGGTGTTCCCAGTGTTCACGGATCAAACTATAGACACAGAAGTCATCTAGATATACCTCAATAAAGTCGTGCAGATGATTTTGAAATGCAGCCATCATGACTCGCTGGAAAGTAGCAGGGGCATTGCAGAGTCCAAATGGCATCACTCGGTAAGCGTAGGTCCCCCATTCTGTGGTAAAGGTTGTTTTGGATTGGTCTTCTTCTGCGATTTGGACTTGGTTGTATCCGCTGAATCCATCCAGAAGGGAATAAAGCTCATGTGCTGCCACTGTGTCCAACAGTTGGTCTGTGAAAGGGATAGGAAAGTGATCCTTCTTTGTTTTGGAATTAAGCTTTCGGAAATCCACACATATTCGCAATTTGCCATTCTTCTTGGGTACAACCACGATGGGTGAAACCCATTCACTATTTGCCACTGGATAGATGAACTCGGCTTCCAAAAGTTTCAGCAGCTCCGCTTTTACCAATGTGGAATAATTCGGGTTCATTCGCCCTTGTCGTTGCCATACTGGCTTGGCATCAGTCTCCAAGTCAATATGATGTTGACATATTGTGGGATCAATCCCCTTTAGGTCTTTGTAAGACCACGCAAACACATCCAATTTTTCTTTCAGCAAGTTGTACAAGGTTGACAACTCCTCTTCTGGGAGGCTACTACCCACCATCAAGTGGCGTTCAGTGCCTTCTACATCCACAAAAGTTAACTGCCTTTCACCTTCTACTTCACGGATGAAGGTCCCGCGGACTGCTTCTGGGTACAGATCCGACTCCTTCAAGGGAGTGGTGTCCTCTTCTGATGTCCCACTAGAACCCACTTCTTCATTTGGTGGAGACTTAGGTTGCTCCTTAAGATGTTGGAATGGGATTAGAGCTGTTTCGGGTTTGGTTTCAAGAGTAATTACCTCTTGGCTTGAAGACTCCTCTTCTGATGACACATCCAGGAACGTCACATAACAGGGACCCTCTGATGCCTGTTGGGTTAGTTGGATTGGTGCTTGTTGGCACGGTGCATCATCATCATCTTTCTTTGGCAAAAATGGGTTAGGACGGCATGAGCCACTGCTAAAAGACGGCTTGTTCTTCTCAACCCACGTCTTATAAGAATTTTGCATATAAGAAGATCCATTTACCAGACCAAATGGTACCATCACCATTCTGTCCCATAGCATGAGCTCGTCTGCTTCTGATGCTTCTGGAACTTCTTCTCCATACATATCCTCTTTAGTTGGGATAGACTCTTCTAGCTCACTTTCATAACCTTCTTCGTCCATTTCATATCCAACCTCTTCTGTCTCTGTCTCTACTTCTGTCTCTGCTTCCGCTTCTATCTTTGCTTCTGTTTCTGCTTCTGTCTCTGTAGGAGCTCTGTAACAGAAGAACAGATTCTCTATTTCCTCTTCTGCCTCTGTCTCTGTCTCTTCTATGGCCATGTAACAGGGAGAGCAGTACATCCATGCTTCTATCTCACTGTCGGAAGTGATTTCAGAAGTCCTTCCTGGTTCAGGCAGGAAGTATTCACCCATTGATAATGGCTTTGCATCTGTTGGAAGTCGGCTTACAGTATCCACTATTAAGGAATGTGCCACTGTTTTCTTGGGAAGAATCTGTTTGACAGCATCTTCGTCTGTTGATGTTCCATCCGTAGCCTCATTAGGGGAGTCAGAAGATAATTCCAAGGAGGTGGATCCATGTCCTTTTTGAGAACCATACAGTTTCAGCACCACTTTGTTGGGTCCTCTGCCCAAGGTCAAGGTTCCTTTGAACCAATCCGTCCTTGCTCGGGCTTCAAAAAGCCATGGTCTGCCCAATAACAGAGGATAGGATGTACCATAAGAGTTTGGCTTCACCACCAAATAGGTTAGCCAATAATCTTTTCCAGCCACTGTAGTCTTCACATATGGGAGAATGCCCAAAGGCTTGATTCTACTCTGATCCGCCAGTCTGATGAGCCATTGGGTTGGTTGCACACCTTGTAAGCCTAGATCCTTCATTGTAACATCCATCATAATGTTCACTGATGAACCACCATCAATCAGTGCATTTGCGATGAAGCAGCCTTCTATCCACACACCAGTCTCTGGAGTACCCGGATCTAGGAAAACATTACCCACATCCACTTCTTTTACAGGATCTGGAGCCTTGTTGGGCTTTGTTGCTGTTGAGGGAGCAATCCTTAAACCACGTCTTCTTGTCAGTATACTTTTGAACCTTTTCCGGCAACTGGGAGACAACATCAATAATTGACGGAATGTGAGGTTTGGTTTAAAGATATCTAGATCTCTAACTAGATCGTATTCCTTAATAGGATCCACTGGCTTCTCTAACCGGTTAGGGAATGGGGCAACACCCATTTTCATTTTCCCTCTTTCTTCCAACAGAGGAATTACAGGAACTTCTTCTGCCACTTGTGGCACTTCCTCCTCTTCTGTCTCCTGGACCTCTGGTCTTGTCTCTGTAACTGTCTCTGTAACTCTCTGTGGCACTGTAGTTCTCTGTACGGCACTGTTAGGCTCTGTTCTGTTCTGTTCTTCTGGTGGAAGATTGAACTTCACTGTTCTGGCTGGAGGGTTATTTTCTTTCTGGATAGGTGGTTCCTTCTTCTGTGCACGCGTGATGGCAGCAACTTCCAATTCCACCAAATTGGAGGTAGGCTCTTGGGCCTTGGCCGGACTATCAGTAGCACCGTTTTTCACTAGGGCTGGGCTTGGACAGTCTTTTGCAGTGTGGCCTTCTCCTTTGCATCGACTGCATAAGGGCTTGTAATCCACTGACCTTCGAGGATTTGGACAATTTGGTGAGATGTGTCCCTTCTCTCCGCATCTGTAACATTCCACTTCTGATCTCTGACCACCGCCAGACTGTCTTCCTCTGTAACTTTGGGAAGGAAATCTTCTGGGTCCGAAATTAGGACCAAACTCTCTAGGCTTGAGTCCAATATCTTGTGTTGTCATTTTGGATTCCAGCAAGTTAAATCTTGCGTCTTCTTCCTTCCTTCTCCTATCATGCATCTCCTTCAGAGAGCAAATGTCCTCTGTATGGTTCTTCCGCAAACAGTAGGAACAGAAGGCCCCAGGAATAGTTGGTTTTCGTGTACATTCGGTGGCTAAATGGCCTGCTTGATGACACTTACCACACCAAGTATTTGACCGCATCACATCTCTTCCTACTCCTCCAACGTTGGATATGCTAGCGGTATTCACTTTCAACGTCTGTAGTTGTTTTGTAATCACATCCATCAACTCCTTTTTGATGTTGGCAACTGAGTTGGATAAGTAATCCTTCAAGCTTTCTCCTCCTGACATACTGGCAGGAGGGTTTTGCGGAGTTTCTGTAATCACTGCATAAACGGGTTGGGCTGGTGCAGAGGGGTCTCTGTTCTGGTTCTGATTCAGTGCTCCTGTTTGAACTGTTGGCTGTTGGCTCCAGTTGGTAGGATTCCACTATTACTGCTAATTTGACATTGAGGAAATTGGTTAGGACCATTGTTGTTGTGGGTGAACCACCATTTGAGGCATGGATTGTGGCCACTGTGGATTTGGTGCACTGTACTGTGATACCGGGGACATGTGTTGGTAGGGGTAGGGAACAGTCCTTGGGACTGCATTTGGTGGATACATCATTCCTGGCATCAGAGGAGGTAGGACTCCTCTTCCTGTATTCATCGCTAATCGAGCTTCCACTTCATCGTACAGTCTTGCACCTTCTGTTGCAGCTTGTAGTGTGGCTGGTCTTTGCAGCTCGACAAACTTACGGACTTCTGGTTGTAATCCTCTAAGAAACACCCCCTTTTGAATGCCATCATCTAGATTATGGTTAGTCCATCTCTTCAGGATGGATTCCATTCGTGAGACATAAGCTTCCACTCTTTCTCCAGAAGACTGACTTAGGTTCATAAATTCCTCTCGCATCCGCTCTTCAAAACCTTCACGCCTGAATTTAGTGAGGAAGGCCAACTTTAGGTCGTCCCATGTGCCAAAAGTTCATACTGCTTGTCTCTCATACCACTGAAACGCCGCGCCCTTGAAAGTGGTGGGGAATATTGCTAACCAATGCTCAGGGGTTCTGGCATTGTTAGCCACACACACTACCATAAACTCTGCTACATGAAGATCGGGGTCTTCATTGTACTCTCCCTTAAAAACTGGCAATGGGACTACATTTGCTGGTCTGTCATCAATATTTCCAGGACGGATCTGGCTTGGAAGTGGACCTCCAGCAGGAGGAAGGGCTTGATGTGCCATTGGGACTTCTGTAAAGAGTTCCGCAAGGGCGTCAAAGGCGGCTTCTACTGCTAGCTCGTTCTCAGCCTTGATTTTTACTTTCTCTCTTCTCATGTACCTCTGGACTCGTTCTAACGCTTGCCTCTTTATTGCGTCATTCATCACGGGTGTGGCTTCACTAGGTTGTTAGTGCTCCACAGAGGGTTAACAAAAGGCTTTAGTCTCTGGAGAACTCTCTTGCCAACATTTCTTCTACTTCTTTCTTTTCAACGTCCCTGAATTCTGCTTTCATGCCATTGCACAGAGGAAGGTATTCGGTTCTGAAGGTGTCAAAATGCATACGTCTGAGCATTGTGGTGGTTCCATCATCATAGTAATGCCAGCTTCTGATGGTTTCAACAGTGTATGTTGTGAAAAACACTCTGCCTGCCAACTTCCAGTGGGTTGCTAATTGAACAAACAGAAGATTATCAGTACACCAAGCATCCCATGTATCTTGCTGTTGAGCATCCACGAACAAATTCCAACTCTTTTCCTTCTTGTCCCTGTGAACCTCTACAGACCAAGACTCCTGAAGCTTCTTCACAATCTCCCACTTGATGTTGTCTGGAAACTTCTCAATGAATGCCAAATCTTCCATGGATGGTCATTCTCTCTGTTTCTGCTCTTCAGTTTATTCCCAAACAATTTGCCACCAAGATGCAAGTTTCTGCTGCTTCAACAAGAAGAGGAAACTGTCCACCACATAGAGCATGCATCATGATGGTGATGTGTTTCCGCCATTGTGGGATGAACTTCTTGTGGAAAGTGGCTTTGATTATGAGGAATTCCAACTCTTCAGTGGAAAAAGGAACTTTACAAACATCCATTGAATTCTTCTCTTCTTGGCAATGCCATTTCCTTCATTTTCAGCCTCTTCTAGTGCTTGTTGATGGCAAGATTCCCCGGCTGCGCACCAAAAACATGGAGCCCAAGAGGAACACCAAAGAAAAGGGAATTATCTTGCAATAAAATATATCTTGTAATATCAACAAGCTTGTTTATCATGTTTCATATGATCACAATGAAGAAAAGAACACCATGCACAACAAATCTTCATGCAGCATCATGTAGATCTCCCACGGATTTAATAGAATCAACCATATTCTTCAATATCTTCACAAAATCCATCAATAGAACAAAAAAAACAAAAGAATACACCATCTTTGAATGGAAATACATCACATAGTATTCATCTTCAATATCTTCATAGTCTTCTCTCTCAATCTCTCATATACAATCACTCTGTTTCAGTAGAATTGGCTATCTCTGACTCTCTCTCTCTCTCTCTCCATCAATAATACATCATATCCTCACTACAATCTCTCAAAATCACTCTCAATAATCCTTCTTAGGTCGTGGATACCCCTCCCAAGAGGTATGTCTGATATGAAAAGTCACCAGAACCACTACAGTGTCCTTTCATAGCTCACTACTGTCACTTCACTCTAGTCTTCACTTGAGTCTTTAGCACCTACTTCTTCCACTTCTTCGAGCTCTTTTACACTTGTATTCACCTCTTTCCAAGGCTAGAAAACTTTCCCAAGCTACACTCTCATCCATCACAACACATACAGAAGCATACAGAACAGTCACATAACAGAACAGAACAGAACAGAAGACCTACAAAAGGTTATCAAAACCACATAACTCATTCTCAAATCATTCCAAACTCTCACAAACCATTCAATAAGCTTTCACAATATCTCAATCTTCATCAATCAATACTCCATCCCTCCTTACAGAAGACAATCAGAACAAAACAAACCAAAACAGAGCAAAACAGAAGATATGCAGAACCAATCAGAACCTATCAGAACATCACAGAACCACCAACAAACATCATGAACTTCCAAAACACCATCATTATCATCCAAAACACTCTCAAACCACTTCCAAATCAATCAATCATCTCATAAAATCAACCATTCAGCTCTCAAAAACAACAAAAATCAGCCAAAAAACAAATCATTTCAACACTCAACAAAAATAAAAACTACAAGCCAAGGGGAGACATGCATGCATGGGGCTCCTCTACATCTCCTCAAAAGAGGCATCATCGTCACTACCACCACCACTGTCGGTGACGTTGTCGCTGCCACCACCGCTACTGCTAGTCCCCTCTTCACTATCCTTAACTACATCAAGGTTCGCCTACACAAAGGATTAAGGTATATAAGTACCATTACAAACAATAAATTAGAGTTACCTATACTTTTCATGTAAAAAATAAAACATACCTCTTCTGGCTGTGGAATCCTCATGGCAAGATTATATTGCTCCTTCGTGATCAGTCCCTCCTCCAGAAATGTTGCCAAGTGGACGCCCGGCTATGACCTCGATGGTAGCCTACCTCTCTAGGGGCAGGCATCCTACCAACGATATGATACTACAAAACAATTTTAACATACAACGTATTAGAACACACTACATAATGAAGTGAAACAAATTACAAAATTTAATTTAAAAATAAAATAAAATAATACTTACAAACTTAGCCTTCCATGACTCCCTGCCACCCGATCCATAATGCAATGACCCATGGTTGCCATCTGGATATGTCGCGCCTCTGCATGCTAGTGACTTGTCCTTTTCTCTGCTGCTCTCTTCTTGGCCTCTTTCCACTCCCTGCGGTGGCAATTGGGTGGTTGGCCATATCAAGGGCGTCCCTACTCTTATCTCCGCAGTGACTCCTTGGCGCGTGTCATAAGGTGAGACCTCTTGTTATGAAGCACGTCTCTCACCTTTGAGTATCCCCAATCATCTGAGAATCGTGAATTCTCAGGATTAGGGTACCTTCTATGTATTGCCTGCATCACCTCTTGCCACAAACCATTCTTTTGGTACTTGAAGGGAATCATACAATCTTTGTATGTGGCATGCATGACACTCCTCAAGTAGGCTATCACTTCCCTCCCCTGAGGGTTATGCAAGATACCACCAACATCTCTGACAGAGTAGTACATTTGTGGAGGCTCACCTCTCTCATTTCCCAGTGAGGGTGATTGAGAGCCACCTCCTAGGCAACCCCCACAAAGCCCTCAACCTCCTCCTCCTCCCGCATGACTCTCCCTCCTCCCTCGACGGGCACTATCGTCTACCTCACTTGATGCACGTGCTTTTGTAGATGCGCGTGCTTCAGATGATCCATATACTTCAGCTGATCCTTGTGCATCAACTGATCTCTGTGTATGCATAGTGCATGGAGTACCTGTTAGTAGAGGTGTACCAAGGTTTCGTGTTTGTGTGGCAATGCTAGGCAAAGATGTGATAGGTATCCTAAACATGATACAAAAAACCTCCTCTGCAAAGGGAGGGCGACCAAGATAATTGGTCATCTCCCCCATGAATTGCTCCTTGTTCAAAAAACCTCCAAAAAAACCACTAACACCTCTAGAAAACTCCACTAAGGTGTTGTTCATGCATTCCAACTCAGGATCAATGCTGGAAGATCCAGGATTCCATATCTACACAAGCAAAAATCCATTACGACCCTGTGCAAATAAAACATATTACACGTTGCATCTATACATGCATCTATACCCACGTCTGTCATCGCATCTATATACACGTCTAAAAATGCATCTACACTGTCATCTAGACATGTCTACAGAGATGCACAAAGTTGGGCCATATTTTGCAAAAAATCTTATAAAAAACACGCAAAAAACCTCCATAGATGACAGTCTAAAGCATGTAAAGAGAGAGAGAGAGAGACAAACAGACAAAGAAAAACAAGATTGAGATAGAGAAGAACTCACCTTCTTTGCTTGTTCTGATGGGTGGCAGCTAGGTTGCAAGCTCCTTGTCCTCCTTCTCCCTTCCCTTGGTAGGTTGCTTAATTCTTCTTCTCTTCCTTGTTGTTTGGCTCTTGTTATTTACTCTCTAGCTCTTTCTTCCTCCTGTCCTCTTTTTACTCTTATTTCCTTCCCTCATTGTCTTCATGAAATGATAGATAGACATGATTAGTGCTGTCGAGCTCGAACTGCAGAAAACACCCAAAAGATGTGGGAAAGCACTTGTTTGAAAAGAAAGCCACAACTTATTTTAAAAAAAATTATATTCGCATGGCACATCTATAAGCGTATGTAATTGCGTGTCTATATGCGCATATAAAACATATTACACGTACTGATAGATGCGCAATTACAATTAAACTTATTAAATGCTAGCTTATGGTTATTTTTGGATCAACATGACTTTCCTAGTCTTTCAATATCAAAATGTTTGTCTCCATGTTGTAAGTATCAAAATATTTAGGGAATATGACATATATACCAAATGAAATCATATATGTCCTTATGATTTAGGTGTAAGTATGTCATCATCTTCTACTAGTATGGGACATGCTGAGTCAACAAACAATACATCCTCCAGTGAGGACGAGACATTGCATCTTCACAATCCAGACGCTTGGCTATGACGAAAAATCAAATGTATGTGTGATCGTTGTCAAGGATGTTTTTTTCGAGCATGTCAAATCACAATGTCACACCTCAGCATGTACAAAGAGTGGGACCAAGAAAAAGACCCAGTAATTTTTACTGCTTTATTTGCACAAATATTATTGGTCTATGTTGCATCTTCACCATTAAACAAAACCTCCTTTTTTTTATTGAGCAGGATGCGGTATCACATCGTCAAATGGTCCCTCCAGGGCATCGAGAGGTAGCGAAGCATCGACGCGAGGAGGCAGAGTCCTAAGGAAGAGTAGAGACTGATGACGACGATAGCAACCCTCTTCAAATGCCCCATCAAGTTTTGGAGGAAGAGATGTTGGACAACATGGTGTACAATTTATTTTCCCATGAGGTTGGGGGGGAGCGCGCCTCTAGAGAGACAGATGCCTGCTACACATAACATCGAAAACTCCATTGTACAAAGGTTGCACATACTCCGTTCTACGTACATCTCTCGAAATACTGAACTTACAAACCATTTATGGATGGAGTAATGCTAGCTTGAATGCAATATTGAAGTATGTATCATTTGATATTAATTCATAAATGCTTCTAGACAATATTCACAACTTGTTAACTCTGTTTGCACAATATATGCAGGTTATTGTCACAAATGCTTCCAAATGGAAATAAATTACCAACTAGAAAGGAGCAAGCAAGGCATTTCTTGACATCTCTTGAGGTCTCGATTACATTAAAATTCATGCATGTGTCAATGATTGCATCTTGTTTCGTGGGGATCATGCATCTGCATGACAGTGTCATATTTTTTGTGAACCAAGATACAACCAGGAGATGAAATCAATGGATATGCCTCGTAAGGTTTTGCGACATTTTCCTATTATTCCACGTATTCAACTTATGTTTAAGTGTGAATCTATTGCAAGACTTATGTCATGGCATGCTAGTCACCATTCAAGTAATGGAAAGTGGAGAATTCCTTCAGACACACCACCTTGGCAACAAGTAGACAATTTGTGGCCTACTTTCAAAGAAGAGCCCAAAATTTTGAGATTTGGTCTAGGACTAGATGGAGTAAATCCATTTGGCATCAAAAGCACCTCATATAGTGTATGGCTAGTGGTATTGGTGAACTATAATATTCCTTCGTCCATGGCAATAAAAAAAAGAACATGTAATGTTGTCCCTTTTGATTCCTGGAAAATACAAAGTAAAAAACCTGGACGTTTACTTAGAGCCTTTGATCGAGGAGCTAGTAATGCTATGGAGAGGTATTGAGATGCAAGATGTGAGTGCATAATTGTCCTTCACTTTAAAGGGCATATTGTTGTGGACCATGCATGACTTTCTAGGCTATGGAGAGTGTTCAGGTAGTTGCATACTCTATTTTATTCATTCTTACCCTTAATCAAATATATGTCATCATTAACCCACTTGTTTTGACAGGTTTAACTACATCAGGATATCATGCATGTCCAATTTGTGGTCCCTCTCCAGTTTCTTCTAGACTGACACGCTTGAAGAAGGTTATCTATGACAATCATCATCGTTTTCTTCCTATTGACCACCCCAAATATGCACCCCCCACTAATGGAAGAACTCCACAATCTCTGACCATTCAAGATTGAAAGGATGGCATGAGTCCATAACTAGTTTACTTCTTTTGTTTGTCTTTAAAGTACACTCCATTATGAGAACGAGAAATAATATATTGTTTGTGCCTTAGATTCTCTATATTTTTTCGTCTCCCATATTGGACTGAACTCAAGATCAATCACTTGTTGGACCCCATGCATATATTCAAGAATGTTGCCTCTACATTATAGGATCACTTAATCGTGGCTCGTGATTCTGTCAATGTAAGGGAGGATTTACGTAGCATTGGACATATGAGACAAGCTTGGCCACGTATCAGGGCCACACATTAGACCCAGAGGAAAGATCGAGTTACCACATGCACCTTGGATATTGTCGAGACTAAAGAAAAGATGGTGAAGCAACAGATATGTAGCTTTCAAACTCCGACAAGATATATGAGATGCCTCAAGGGAGCCTTCATAAAGAAAAAGAAAAGAGGTGTAGCAACTATCCGGTTTAAAGTCTCACGATTGGCACAAAATGATTTAGTGTAACGTGTCCACCTATTATCTTGAGGACACGTCTTAGCAGCCCATCGGAAAGGATGTCTAGAAAGCTCCACCCGACACTCCCATGGAATGTTACGGGGTTTGCAATCTAGGACTCTCCGTGTCCGCCACATAGCGGCCATTTGGACGTCCGACCTGAATTAGGGTTTTCCCTATTGGTCATTTCCTAACGGTAACTAGCGTCGAACCCGAGCAAACTACTTTACGCAGAAACACCAGGTCCGAAGTGGATTCACGCTGCACTTGGTTCAAGGAGAATGGGAAATGAGAGGGATGCGAAGCTCAACCTCTTTGCCATAAGGCATAGTCCCATTCCATTCCCCTAAAACAACGTAAAGCGGGATTTTATAACTTAGATTCTAGGTCAACGCTCTTGCTGTTTGTGTCCTTTGAACGACCTTCCTACTGTCCATTGTGATTTGAGAAAAGTTTCTGGCCAACCAGGACCACCCATCCATAGGACGGTGTCATAGAGTTCACGCAAAGGCTACAGAACACGAGGTTCAAGATACAGCAAGGGAAGAGGCTAGCAAGAAGAACTCAAATTTTTGATGCCAAAGTTCACTATATTCCTTGTCAAGTGAGTTACATGAGGTCCATGTTCAGAAAAAGCTGTACATATTCAGCTTTACTTTCAAATGTTCAAGTTCAGTTTTGCCATTGGCACATAGACTTGTTAAATTCTGCTGGGTAATAATTCCTGTGAACAAAATTTCAAGATTCCATACAAAGTCAAAACAATGGAGTTCTGTGTAGCACTGCTCACTGTGCTAGTAGTATGGCCAGTTTAAGATGCTGATGACAAAGAAGTAGATTTGGCTTGTCTGAAATGACCTCTAACAGGCGATAGAGCAGGACATAGTTGCTTCAGTACACCCTATGGCATTGACATTCTAATTGGTCTTACGCTTCTTACTGGCACAAAAACATTTTACAAATCCTTTGCTGACTGTTCCTTCTGCTCTCAATGTGGTTTCTATGGCACTGGGAGGCAATGCTCTTGCAATGTTCTAGAGAATCAGGCCCATTCCTCTGTTGACAATGATGGTATTGTCGAATAACTCTCAGCACTTGATAATCTTCTGTTTATGGAGGGCTTACTGTACACCGCTTCCATGCTTGTGGACCTTAAACCTCCATGGTCAAATTTCCCAAAGCTTTGGCTAAGGCCTCTACCTTGGCTTAATTGCACTAGTTGCATCTTCTGCCATAGCAGTTGCTGCTTTCATGGCCATCATCATCGCTGGGGTGGCCCTCTTGATTGGTTTGATTGCACTGCTTTGTGACATCTCTTATGCCAGTTTGGTAAGAATCTGATTTATGTAACTTAGAGTCTCGACGGTGTATGCTGTCTGAACGGTATGGGGTGATGCTGTGAGCTGGAAGAGAACTCACACCTAGAGCAGGATCCAACGGAGCCACACTTGGCCTATCATAACCAACGTGACGGTTCACCTGCCAAGACCTTGAATTGCGATTGACTTGCGCATTACTTAGTGCAAAACTAGGATCCAATAAATGTAAGGGCTGGGAAAGCACTGAGCAGTATTCCTCCAAACGCCTGTCATGGGATGAAGCTATAGGCAGCAAGCTGTCCGTCTCCCATAGCCTTGAGCTAGTGATTGTGCCTCCTTCGTGTTCACCTCTGAGACTTCTACAACCTTTTGCAAATGCTTTAACTATCGACGGATGTCTTCTTTCGCTCTTGCCATTTCCCTCTCGATTATAGGCAGTAGTAAGAGCCAACTTAATCCCAAGCCGTGAGAAAAATTCTCTAGCTTCATCTGCATCTAGCTCTCCACGATCAGTTGTAATCTTGCCTATATATCCATATCTGCAAAATATTTCTTCCAACAAGAATTTACATACTGTAGTGGTGGTCTTCGTCCGCAAAGATATGCCTTCAACATAGTTTGTAAAATCCTCCCTAGCCAAGACAAGATATCACATCTGCCAAAGTCCCACTGGCAAAGTAACCAAGTCTACCACCCACTTATAATGCATACATAGTGGATAGGTCGGATGCAACTCATCACGATGCCGCACTAAAGAGTAAAGCTGGCAGTCCCTGCAAGTCTCCACAAAGTGAGAAACATCTTTATACATCCCTTTCCACCAGTATCTTTCTTTGATTTTCTCATAGGTAGCCCACACACCTCTATGACCAGCCCATGAGCTCTCATGAAACTCTCGCATAATCTGTATCTGCATCGCTACCTCACAAACTACTCTCAAGGGTAGGCCACCTCTCTTCTTTGGATGCTTCCAAAGAAAACCATCTTTCAAGAAATACCCATAAGCCTTCCTTCTGATTTTCTTGAATTCATCATCTCTCCAACCAGCTCTTCGAGTCAATGAACTTAGATACTGTCCAATTTGCAGCCACTCGTCAACTTAAAGTTCTTCAATAAAGGCTTCAACACTAGATACATGACAATCATGAACAAGGACAGAAGCTGCAAACTCTGTCTCATCATCTTCTGCAAGCATTAACTCCTCATCCTCATATCTCGCTCTAGATAACATGTCAGCAACTGGATTATCTTTCTCTGCTATGTGTCGAAATTCTGGATTCAATGATTTGATATAGGCAATCCACCGAAGCATCGCTATATTTGGAGTCGAGCAGCTAGTAATCATGCCAAGCAAAGGCAAACAATCTATTTCCACAACAACTGAAGCTCCAATAAAATACCCTTTATCACACTTCAGTGCAGTGACTACTCCCCACAACTCTCTTTTAATCTGCAGATATCTCCTCTGCTGCTCATTAAGAACTTTAGCTCCAAAGCGGATTGCATATCTATTTCCATTAGCATCATCCTGTCCCACTGCCCAACCTATGCCAATAGGGCTAGTATCAACTGTCAACATGATTGGCCGTCCACACTAATAATCCGCCTTGCGAAGAGTAGGAGCTGACTGCAACAGGCTCTTGAGTTTACGCATGGCTTTCGAATGCTTCTCATCCCAATGAAATTTCTGCCGCTTTCGAAGTAGCTGATAGAGAACATCTGCTATGTGAGCAAAATGAGGAATCCAAATCATGTAAAATACACAAGCTCCCACAAATCTCCGCACCTCTGAAGTAGTTGAGCAATACTCTGCAATCCTGCTTATGGCATCCACCTTTGCAGGTGAAGACTTCCTGCCATAATATCCAACCGTATGCCCAACTATGATGACTTCATTAACACCAAAGACAGATTTCAGCCCTGAAAGAGTCAAGTTTACCTCCTCTAATCGTGTCAATATTTGCTCACAAGCATCCAAGTGTTCAGCCACAAACTATCTACATCCTCGCAAATCAAGACTTTCATTCTTTTCTTCTTCTGCACAACCCTTAATAGGCACATCATCTAGGAAAGGCATGGTATACAGCGGAATATAGTCTGGTAGAACTCTATGCATAGCATTCATCATATGAGCAACTGAGTTGGTGGCACCTTGAGGCAAGGTACACATCCTCACAAGACCAATAGGTGTCCGCATAGTAGTAATATCCCTGCTTTCCAAGGCAAGCTAAAACTGATCATCACCTGTATACAAGTCACCTAGAGAATAGATGGCTCGTCCTACAAAAGCCTCAGCAAATTCATCCACAACTGGACCTGTTCCCACATTCCTGATTGTCACTTTGTTCACCGGCTGCATATCCTGAATAAATCTCAAAGTACCATTCTTCTTTGGTACAGTAAACCACCTATTAGAGTAGGGCGTAGAAGAGGGTTCCGAAATCCCCATCTTAATCTTCTCATTCAGCAACTCTATCAGCATTGGCAAGTGTGCTTTAGCACCTTAGTGAGTCAAAGTAGCTATTCCGCAGTGGGGGACTTTGAGACGGATGCGCTGGGGGTTTTTTCAAATTGTGAATCGAGGGCCAAAGACCAGGCAAATGGGCAAAGTAAGTGTGACAAGGACTTGAGAGCCAAGGGGGGTGACCCTTGAGGTCTCCCACCCCCCAATTTTTCAAGTGACAGGGCGGGGGGGCATTTTTTTAATGGAGAAAGAAAAAAATGGAGATGGTGGCAGCAGATGACGTTTTTTGGAGGGGGAGGGGACTATGAGGCATCTCCCACCTCAATGCAACCCTGTGAATTGATCTTACCTGCCAAATGCATGATCCTTTTGCTCTCCATCACCACTCTCGGCTTCAGAAATGGCTGCTTGGATAGCCTGATGAGAACTTAGTCTTTCTCTCTCCTTCTTCTTTCTCTTCCAAGCAGTGATTCATGCGAGAGAAATCAAGAAGAAGAGGGGCTGAAGGATGCTTATCCGACAACGACTTTGCTCCAAGATCAAGAGGAGGCTGAGAGAAGGTGTTCAACACTGAAGAATGATTACCGGGTGGTCCTTTGGTAGTCCGTATCAATTATTTAAAAACCCACAACATGAGCATAAGTGGACTGCAAATTTTCAGCAACTCTCAACTCTGTTGGCTGGAAGATTTCAGCCCTTTGCTCTATGGACAACATGGGTGCAGCCTGAAACTCTGTATGCTGAAATTTTTCAGCATTAAACTCTGTTGACTGAATGAATTCAGCCCTCGACTCTATGGACTGCATGGGTGCAGCCTCATACTCCATATGCTGAATTTTTCCAGCATTTAACTCTGTTGGCTGAAAGGTTTTAGCCCTCTGCAACTCTGTAAGCTGATCAAGATTAGCCATAAATTCAATTTGTTGAGTTTTCTCAGCCTCTAACTCTGTTTTCAGCATAAAATCAGAAATTTCCTGAAACATATCCAAGGTTTGCACAGGTATGATCTTTGAACCCTTACATACATCAGTTTTCAGCATTGTTCCCATCTCAAACAATGTATCTACATAAGACGTCCCTTCATACAATCCATCTACATGCTCTTCTGCTTGCAAAATACCTGCAATCTTCAACTCTTTCTCCTTACGACCAATGTATTTCCTGGCAGCTCTAGGAAAATCTGAAATTCTCTGATAACTCGCTAAACTATCTAAAGAAAAACCAACAAAATTAGTGGAGAAAGACTGGCTGTCAGGAGGCAAGATCTCCTCTTTTCTCCGCTCCGTACCACTAGCGTCTCGCAAGATAGCGGTACCTAATGAAAATCCAACTCCTTCGCAGGTAGTGGTGCCTCACGCAAGGAGTCCCTATTTCTCGGATGATTTACCCCAACAGTCATAAACTGAACAGCTCGCATACCATCCTTACTGCGTATTCGTGCATAGGCTAAGCCATCATCCATCACTTTCATCTCCATTCTTGCTTCTGTAATGAAAGGCTGTCCAAGAATAATAGGATAAGAGCAAGAATCCTAAACAAAGCAATGATAATCCTCTTCAACATTACCAATAGAAATTCTGATTCTCAGACAAGCATCATACATATCATTAGAAGTATTATTGGCGGCTCTCATGCGCCAGCCATGCTCTGCATCCATAGGCCACTTGCCACTTTCATAAACTCCTCGAGCAATAAGATTAATCTCGGAACCATGATCGACTAAAGCGACCAAAGGAATCTGTTTCTCTCCAATCCTTACCACCGTCTCAGTGGTTGCTCTAGCCCAATGACTACGTGAAAAATGGCTACGAGGAATGAGAATAGGGGTATCATCATCTTCATACTTCATAGGCTGAACTATTTTCTCCAATTGTGGATTAACAGAAGCATTCTCAACCATCACTGCATCATCATGCTCTTCCCCAAGAGCTCCATGCCATAATCCCTGTAAAGTAGGTCCTTCCATTGCATGTCGTTTCCTCCGCAAAAGATCCTGCATCTGATCCTGTATTTCTCTTCTAGCAATCCTAAGAGCTTCTCCAACAGTAAAAGTGACTTCACTATTCAAAATTCTTTCATGAAAAATCTTACTCATATCCGTTTGCATATCAAGGTCTGACAAGAGCTTGAATCCTGGCTCCTTTCTTGGTTGCCTCTTCTCTTTCATCTGCTTGTCTCCCACAGGTTGTTCAGGACCTGATTGAGCTAGAGAACTTGACATAGGTGGAGCTGTAACAGGTGGTGAAACAAAGTTACCCCCTCTAGTCTTTTTGGAGGTACTGAGACCCTCCTCTTCTCTTCTTCTCTTTTCCTCAACAATGGCATCTAAACCCTGTGTTTTCGCCATATAAGCAAAAATAGAATACCTATCAACAAGAGAATCCCATCCCGTTTCTCCTCGGATGCTGGAGCTGTAACGTGTCCCCTAGTATCATCCAGGACACGTTTTGGCAGTCCATCGGAAAGGATGTCTAGAAAGCTCCACCCGGAACTCCCATGGAATGTTACGGGTCTTGCGATCTAGTTCTTCTCGCGTCTGCCACGTAGCGGAAGTATCCTGGCCATTCCCACTTAGGATCGACAGGAATTAGGGTTTCCCTAAAGGGGTCGTTAGCTAATAGCAACTAGTGTCAAACCCGAGCGAACTACTTTACGCAGAAATGCCAGGTCCGAAGCGGATTCACGCTGCACTTGGTTCAAGGATAATGGGAAACGAAAGGGATGCAAAGCTCAACCTCTCTGCCATAAGGCATAGTCCCATTCTGTTCCCCTAAAACAATGTAAATCGGGTAAGACGTAACTCTAGGTCATCGTTCTCGTTATTCTTTTTTATGATGATGATCATTCTGCTGTTCTTTGAGATTTTTGAGAAAAGTTGCTGGTTAACTGGGACCACCCAACCGTAGGATGGACCCATGGCCCATCCTCCACACTTTCCTCGGTTTGTTTCAGTTATGTAATTATCTAACACATTAATTTGACATATAACAATCAGCTTCTTTAATTAACCTTGTTAAGCACTGGTTCCTTCACGTAATCTTATCACGAGACATAGAAAAACAACATCAAGCAAGTTCTTTTAACATTTCATCATTTTATCTTTGAAATACAAGGAGTTTTGCCCGTAGGCTTTTCCATAATCTGCCCGAAGGCTAACCAGTAACCTCTAGGGATCACTATTCCAAGCTTCCGCCCATCAACTAGTATGCGGGCCTCGAGATCCAATCCCGAGTCACGTTAGCCTCTTGTGCAGGACCCGGAAGGCGAGGGATTTATGGCCAGAGCCCCCCCTGGCACCCAAGCGTCCTCCTGCTCCAAGTAGAACTCAACGGAGAGACCTCTCGCGGCGGGTTCGGTCCACGTTCCCGGCGCGGTCAACAACCCCCTTGGTTAGGGTCAGGCAGGCAGTCGGGGGTAACTGAAGCTGCCTCTCCCTTCAGGCCTTTAACCTGAAGTATAGGTACTTGTTTAATTTGTAATTCATAATTCAAACAGAGCCCTACAATCTCTAGCAAGCACAAACATTTCCATTAATCAACCTAGTTATATGGCAAACTGCTAAGGAAGTGTTCTTTCCTTTTTGAGTGTATCAGCAGTCGTTCTCAAGATGTCTTGTAACTTGGCAAGATCCCTTATATTCGGGTGTAGGGTATACTCAACTTGGTTAACCCTAAGGTACCTTAGATATGCTAGTTTCTATTTTACAACTTTTCTTATTTAGAAGGATATCCAAAACTACGTCTTTTTGCAAGATAACTTATGTAAGGATCTGTCATCCTTGAAGAGGGTTTTTTCCCTTTTCTCCTTGTGAATCAATCACAAAATGATTTCATACATGTTGCGCAAGTCTGGCGATGGAATAATCTGTTTAGATTCCTTAAGCTAACGTATGTCAGGCCTAGGGTTTCTTCATTTAAGAACCTTAGGGACAAACCTTAATTTCTTATCTTTATGAATTTATTGTCCCTACGGTAAGGAAAGTAGTCAAGTGTTTAGGGTATGAATGTTTCTATGTTTAGATTGGTTCGGTTATCTTTTGGAAGGTAATCTTACTCGTGTTGTCATGGTTTTTCTATTCTTGTGACAATTAACCTTCCTAATCAATACAGTTTAATTTGGCATATAGCATAATGCCAAGATGATACAAAGACGACAATACTCCTTGGGACAAAAGGCCTAGCTGAGAATTTAGTGTATACTCACTTTATTAGTTCCAAGTCCTCAAATAGTAGGGGAAAAGTGTTAATAGAGTGTCATCCAGTAATTTCCCATTACATTTTCTTTCCAAATGAGTTCGTATATCTAATTTTTATACTTGTTAATTCCTAACATTTAACTTCCGTTTTCTTTAAAGATGAACTCATGCCAAATAACAATAGTTGTCTTGCTAAGATGTGCAACTAGCAAAGATAACTCCCTAGTAATTTGAGCATCGAAGAAACCTTCCATGAATTTAGCCATTTTACCATGATTCGTTGCGAAAGGAATAAGACTAATGGTGCAAGATATAATTTGAATATATTACTATAGTAAATGGTTAATCTTGCCTATAATTTTATAATGCTTGATGCAATTTGAAGAAAGCTAATTTGTATACATTGTCAATCATAAGCTAACACAAAGCCTTTCAGGGTTTTCATGAAGCGCTCCAGGAAGAACATCCATTGCGTATGGACAGGTCCAGCAATCTCCACTTCATCCACAGGATGCACAAGAAGGTGGACTTGTATCGTGAGCATGCTAGTGGGTAGGTATTTCTCAAAGAGACAGACCGTCTCCACTGCTCCCCGCCTCATGGATTCAATAGAGGACGTCTTAATCTCTTTCTGTGAGATCCATTGCACCAAAGTCGACAACTTGTAAATGGCCCCGTGAATTTCTCAAGTAAGGCATCCTGCGATCGCGATCGGTAGGACAAACTGCCACAAATGAGAAAGCATTATGAATAATGGCCACTTTTCAAATTGCAAAATGCCAACACTAATTACAATCTGTTGTGTTCACAAACTTGACATATCTTATGCTAATCATGGGATTTTAGCCCTGACAATTGGTCATCTTTAGAAAATGCGGACATGAGAGAACGCATCATACCCATCGGAGTGCGGATAGACTTGATTACTTGCTTCACAATGTGATCTTCTTTGGTGGACAAAACCCAAGGAGTGTGAGGAAGCTGCACTCCACCATCAGCACTCGACTGCAGCCAAAGCACCTCCATCTTACCTACCTCCTTCAAATCCATTCGCGACCCTATAGTATCTCTCTTTCCTGTGATGTGGTCCCATAGCAAGCTACCCACATTCTTGAAAATATGCATGGGATCCAACAAGTGGTTGACCTGTAAGTGGGTCCAACATGGCAACTCGTAGAAAATAGAGAACCGTTGCATTCCATTTGGATGTGATTCCGGGTTTACCATTTTCAGCTCGTACCAGCTTGCGGCATTCATATGTATTGGAGGTCTTCCAAGAAAACCTTCCCTAAGTTCATGATCCTCTGACAAGAAAGCGGCATGTCCTTGATATACCATCTTCTTCATGGTTCGTGACCTTCGGGAGTCTAACTGTGGCCCACACAATGGACATGCATGATAACCTAAGGTAACCAGACCTGTAAGGCGAGCCACGACCTAGTGAATACTTGATTGAATGAGATAAAATATAGATATTACCAGCGAGAACGGAGGTCTGCTCACCTGAGCACTCTCCCAATCTCGGAAAGTCATGCATCATCCACATGAGAATGGCTCGAATATTGGCTCACCGCCGACCATCGCGCATGCTCATATCTTGCACAGTGACCCCCTCCTCCCACAAAATCTTAAGCTCATTGACTAATGGATGAAGATGCATGTCCATATTTTTTACTTTGTAGCGGCGTGGGACGAGCAAACTAAGGATAAGATGTCATTTCTTCATAGAAATCCATGGAGGGATGTTGTAGTTGACAAGCACTATAGGCCACACACTGTAAGAAGTCGAGCGCAGACCGAATGGGTTCACACCATCCATGGCGAGACCAAGCCGAATATTCCTTGGCTCTCGTGGAAAGCCTGGGAAGGTATAGTCAATGTGGCTCCATGTGCGCGAATCCGCTAAAATTCATTGAACTCCATCCGTGGACCTATTTTGCACATGCCACGTTGTCAAGCTTGCCATGGCAGACGTGCGAAACATGTGGTTTATGCGGGGGATGAGCGGAAAGTGTCTGAGAACTTTTTGAGGGATGGTTTGCCCTTGCAAGTCTTGTCGATACCTGTGAGCACCACACTTTGGACATGTCTCCATAGTCTTGTATTCATCTCAAAACAATATGCAGTCATTGATACATGCATGGATGTTATTGGAGTCCATGCCAAGCTTCCGTAAAACATGTCGTGCATCATCACGAGACTCAGGCATGGTATTTGCAGGTGGTAATATATGATATTTCAATAACCTAAAAAAAATCATAAAACACCTTGAAAAAACACAAATGTTTGCAATAATACTGTTTTAAAAAAAATCAATGAAGCCTATGTGCAAGGTACCTTAATAATTCAGTCACACTCGTATCGCTCCAACCGTATTTTGCTTGCACACTTAAGAGTGCAAGCAATGTCTTCAACCGAGATACTCGGCACCCATCATATAATGGTATGGATGCTTCCTCTCTAAGCGGGTCAGATGTCTCAACATCCATGGGAATCAATGCATCGATCATTGCCTCCATCTCAGGCTCCAAGATTGTAGGTAGGTCGGGAAGGTTGTCTGTCTCCTCTGGCATTGATGGTATAGATGGGCCTTGCGAGTGGTGGATTGGCTCCTGCAATCCATCCATTGCACGTCCACGAACTCTTCTAATTGGCCGCAAAGGGTGCACTCCCCCTTGGGTCGAGACATCACCCCCCTGGATAGAAAATTTTCCAACAAGACCCAATCTTATTGTGTACCCCATTTTCAATTAGCTTACGAGTACAATGCATGATTAATATTAACTTCAAATTACCCTTTTCTGAAAATCCGCAATCGCCTGATCAATGATCTCAGATTGAAACTCGCCAAATCGTCGTACGTGTTCTATAGATAATCGGCGTTTTCGTCTAATTGCCAACTTGCATTGAGAGCAAGGACATGGGACACACTGATTAAGATACGCCTCGCGATCTTGAACAATAAGACCTTCTTCGTTTTCCATCTTATCTACATTATAGCAAACGAGGCTCAAATGGATAGCTTTATGGAGATGTATGTCAAGTTGCAAGTTGACTATAAATCTTGCATTGTACATAGTAGTTGAGAGATTTATTGATGTTATATCTCGGCCCTATATCATGCTAAAGGATTTGTTTGTCCTGGTAGATAATTATTCGTTATTGTAAAAAACTGCACTAGAGGGCTTTGAGTATAAGTAATCCATTTATGAGCATCATTGACGATCTCTTAGTCTAAAAATAAATCAGTCTCAACAAAAAGCATCTTAGAAATGTGGTTTTTTTGTCTTGGGATCATGTATTAAAATTAATGCCATCTATGAAATCTATAAACTATAGTAATAAAATTTGTTTTAATCAATTCTACTTATAGTCATAAGACCAGAGAGAAAATATCCTATACTCAATTTAAGGGATTCTTCTTCTATAACAATACTTTTGGGTTCATTTTGATGAAGTACCAAAATGACCATTAGCTAGGGTATCATTTTCTTTTAGTCCTTCCGTTGACTAGTTGACATGATTTCTAATTTGTTATGCCTATAAAGTTAATACAAAAACAATGAATTATGCATATCACAATTAGATCCCCTACTTGGACATTATGAAGGATATGACCAATTTTAAGCCATCTTAAAGAGTCACCAATGTACGTGGCCCATGGCAAAGCACATTGCATACCATTATCGATAAGTCTATTATCATGCATCTTAAATCTCCTAATTAGACTTTATAAAGTGTATGTCTAATTTTTAGCCCTCTTAAGGATCGATGTAATGGTACCCATAAAAAAAGCAAAGTTGATACCATTACCATAATCATGGATATGCTATCATTCCAATATATGTTATATTTCTCTTTCTCTCCCTCTCCCTCCCTCTCTTTCTCTTTCTCTCGCATTTCCTCTCCCTCTCACAATATATCTTAAAAGAAAAAGGGAGAGGGAGAGAGAGAATGCACTCTCCCTCCCTCTCCCTCTCCTTCTCCCTCTCCCTCTCTTTCTCTTTCTCTCCCTCTCTCATTTCCTCCCTCTCCCTCTCCCTCTCCCTCTCCCTCTCCCTCTCTTTCTCTCTCTCTCCCTCTCCCTCTCCCTCTCTTTCTCTCCTTCTCTCTCATTTCCTCTCCTAAACAAGCAAAAAAGAAAGTGATTTAAACCTTTAATAAGCAAAAGGGAGAGGGAGAGAGAGAATGCACTCTCCCTCCCTCCCCCTCCCCCTCTCGCTCTCTTTCTCTCCCTCTCTCATTTCCTTCCCCTCCCTCTCTTTCTCTCCCTCTCTCTCCCTCTCCCTCTCTTTCTCTCTCATTTCCTCTCCTAAACAAGCAAAAAAGAAAGTGATTTAAACATTAAACAAGTAAAAGGGAGAGGGAGAGAGAGAATGCACTCTCCCTCCCTCTCTCTCTCCCTCTCTTTCTCTTTCTCTCCCTCTCTCATTTCCTCCCCCTCCCTCTCCCTCTCCCTCTCTTTCTCTCTTTCTCTCACATTTCCTCTTCTAAACAAGCAAAAAAGAATGTGAGTTAAACCTTAAACAAGCAAAAGGGAGAGGGAGAGAGAGAATGCACTCTCCCTCCCTCTCCCTCTCCCTCTCCCTCTCTTTCTCTTTCTCTCCCTCTCTCTCCCTCTCCTCTCTTTCTTTGTCATTTCCTCTCCTAAACAAGCAAAAGAGAAAGTGATTTAAAACTTAAACAAGCAAAAGAAAGAGAGAGGGAGACTCACCAATGAGATATGGCGAGTGTGGGGCGGCTCCTCTTTGCGATGAAGGCTCCTCCTCTCCTTCACGAACAACGGTGGCGGCGGTGGCAGCGGCGGCGGCAGCGGCTGCGGCAAGTCTTCTTCCTCTCCTTCTCTCACGACGATTGCTCTCTCCCTCGCTCTCGCTCTCAAATTACACAAGCCGCAAATGCGAAATGAAACTACGCTCGGTTTTGGCCCGCTTTTTTTCCCTGTGGAGCATCGACGCAAATAGCGATGCAAATGGCGACACCAATAGCGATGCCGCTACACACCGTCGCTAATTAGCGTTGCTACTAGCTCAAATCCTTGTAGTGAAGGTCTATGCCCATATAAATGCACTAAGACTTCTTTTTATCAATGTATTTCTTGTCCATGAGAATTGATAAAAAGTTAAGGATTAATCTTGGTTGATAGCTGAATTGTGTATGAAATATAAATCATAACGATTAGTGAGTTATAATGTTAAGAATCCTTTATCCAAGCACAACCCCACAGATTTCCAGTTCCCTCCTACATCAAGTACTACCGTAATCTAGGAGAAGAAGTTTCTTCTCAAGCAGATTAAGCCACCTGAATTTGACGGGAAAGGTAGGTCTATCCAAGCGGATGCTGAAATTTGGATTGAATCCATGGCGGATTACTTTGAAGTAACTGATACTGCACCTGCCAAACAGGCTATGCTTGCCAAGCTGAAGCTCCCAGGCAAAGCCAGGCTTTGGCGGAAGAAGTTGTGCACAGATCAAGGGATCGCAGAAGGATCCATTACCTAGGAAAAATTGAAGAAAGTTGTGCAAGGAAGATACTTACCACCTACGTATCGCACATAGAAAATGAATGAGTTCGACGAGCTGAAACAGCTAAGACTCACTCTTGACACATACTACTAAATTCTTCTCACTTTTTAAGTATGCGCCAGAGATGGACATGACACAATACGTGTCAAAATTTTGTGCTGGCTTAAACCCACCATTGAATTTTGGTTTAAACAATACGCGTCAAAATTTTGTGCTGGTTTAAGCCCGTCAGACCTACAGGACGCACTCATTTGAGTTGCGCCTATAATTCAGGAGGTACAGGCTAGGCCAAGAGGTAACAAAACTTGGTCTTATAATGACCCAAACAGAGGACTATATAGGCCTCAAATGAAGAGAGTTTAAGGTCAGAATCAAGGACAAAGAAAGAAATCAAGGACTAATAATGTCAACAACTTTGTCCCTACCCAAAGCAATGCCCAAAACCTTCGTTGTTTCCACTGCAATGAGCTCGGTCATTTCAAGAGGCAATGTCCCAAGCTTGGAGGAGGACATCGCCAGGCACCTTTTCAAGGAATTGGCCGTGGCCAGGGAGCCGCTACCCAAGGAAGAAGAAGAACCACCTATGTTGACAACATGGAAATTTACAAAGAAGAATATCCGACCATGGAAGCAGAGTTTGAAAGGGTGATAGTCCATGCCGCTCTTCACAAGAAAGGCCCAAATCGCCAGTTTTCGGTGATACAGACACCGTCCGACTATCAAGGTAAAGGTTTCAAGACCTTGATTGATTATCGTAGTACACATTCCTTTATCTCATGAGCTTGTGCAAGAAGATTAGGAATAGCCACAGTAGAAGCACCTATCTTGCTTGTGGAATTAGCAAATGGTCGTGAGATCACTTGTACCAGGCAAACTGCTAAGGAGAAATTCTTTCTGGGAGGAAAGACAACTTCGGTCAAATTCAGAGTCATGAACCTAAGCATCCATGAGTGTCTACTCGGAATGGATTGGCTTAAAACTAATGACGGCCACATTCATTGTGGAAAGGGTCAAATTTCCTTTCAGAACTCTGAAGGGGAATTGGTTACAACTCAAGGAGAGGCTGGAAAGCCAAAAATACAATTGGCCAAAGCATCTCGGATTATAAAGGGAGTTAGAAAGGGACTACCTGTCTACTTGATTAAGCTCAACAAGCTAGATCAGAAGCAAGAGTTTAGTGAAGAACCTTCATGGCTAAAGGAATACGCGGACATATTTCCTAAAGAGTTGACAGAACTCCCGCCTCAAAGAGAAGTGGATCATGAGATCAAGCTAGTGCCAGGAGCTGCGCCAATTGCAAAGAGACCTTATAGAATGTCCATCTCGGAAGCAATTGAGCTAAAGGAACAACTCAAGCAACTGCTAGATCAGTCGTCCTAGCAGCTCACCATGGGGAGCTCCATTACTATTCTAGAAAAAGAACGATGGAATGATTCGACTGTGTATTGATTACAGGGGGTTGAATCAATCAACTGTCAAGAACAATTACCCTATTCCTACAATAGATGAGCTTCTTCATTATCTTTAGGGTGCCAAGATCTTCTCCAAGATTGATCTCAAGTCTGGTTACTATCAGATAAGAATCAAGGAAGAAGATATCCCAAAGACGGCCTTCAATACAATATATGGAACTTTGAGTTCCTAGTTATGTCATTCGGTCTTAGAATGCGCCTACCACCTTCAAAAGGTTAATGCAGGATATCTTTAGGCCATATCTTGATGACTTCGTACTTGTCTTCTTTGACGACACTTTAGTCTGTTCCAAACAGGAATAAGATCATGAACGCCAACTTCGGATTGTCCTTGAGACAATGAGGGCACACAAGCTGTATGCTAAGATGAAGAAATGTGCATTCTTCAAATGTCAGATTGAATATCTGGGATTTATCGTATCAGCGGAAGGAATCTTAGTGGATCCGGCCAAAGTCAGAGATGTTCTAGAATGGCCAATACCAATATTTATCAAAGAAATACGCAGTTTTCTTGGATTGATAGGATGGTATCGGGTCTTCATAAAAAACTATGCTTTGATTGTAGCATCTCTGACGGACTTACTGAAGAAGCAAACATCCATTGCATGGTCAACTGCTGAACAAACCAGCTTTGATAGATTGAAGCACAGTTTGGTATCAGCACCTATCCTAAAACTTCCAAACCTCAGTAAGGAGTTCGAGGTAGTAACTGATGCTAGCATGCTTGCCTTAGGATGTGTGCTCATGCAGGAAGGTCATCCTGTAGCATACTCTTCGAGGAAACTAAAGAGCCATGAGAAGAAATATGCTACCCATGATCTAGAACTGTTAGATGTCGTCCATGCTTTAAAGCTTTGGAGACACTACGTATTGGGTAACAAGTTTAGTCTAGTGAGACTGATCATAAAAGTCTCAAGTGGATCTTTACCCAGAACGAGCTTAAGATGAGGCAACGTTGGTGGATTGAAGTGCTGGAGGAGTATGACTTTGAAATCCAGTATCGACTGGGAAAGGAGAATGTAGTTACCGATGCACTCAGTTGCAAGGCATTCCTTAACTCATTAATCTTGCAAAATCCATCAATAGCTAGATCTCTAGCCACAAAGGTGTCCATGCCAAATAACCCAATACTTGAGCTAGCTGGAGAGGAAGCATGTCATGATCCATCCTATCAAAAGATGGTAAGGGAGATCTCTATCAAGGACCAGGACCAAAAGCTACAAGCTAAGTATCATGAATTCTCTATCAATAGTGGACTTGTCTACTATAGAACGAGAGTATGTATACCGGCAAGCCAATGACTTAAGCATAAGATATTGTGGGAAGCTCATGATTCCCCTTTCTCAAGATATCCTCGCTATGCCAAGACTCTCAATGCAGTTAGGAAGAGCTCCTATTGGGAGAGACTTAAAGGTGACGTTCTCAAATATGTCACTGAGTGTTTGTCTTGTCAACGTATCATAGCCGAACATGTCAAAATGCCAGGAAAGTTACAACCACTTGACAATCCCCAAATGAAATGGGAATTCATCAGTATGGACTTTGTTCTTGGCCTACCCCAAGTTCAAGGAGGATACAACTCCATCATGGTTGTGCTTGGCATGCTTACTGAGGTTGCACACCTTATTCTGATAAAGACAAACTATAAAGCCTCAGACATTGCAAGGTTGTTTATCAAGGAGATATTCAAGCTACATGGGCTACCGAGAAGAATCATTAGTGATGGTGATTCTCTCTTCATATCACACTTCTGGAGAGCTACCTTTGAAGCCATTGGGACTCAACTATGTTCTAGTACAGCTTACCATCCCCAAACCGATGGCCAAACGGAGCGAGTCAATCAAGTCATTGAGGATATGCTAAGGGCACACTGTTGTCGTGAACCAAAAAGGTGGATTCAATACTTGCCTTTGGTTGAATTTGCCTACAATGCTTATTACCAACAAAGCATTCAAATGGCCCCTTTCCAAGCATTGTATGGTCATGACTGTCCTAGTCCCCTAAACATCTCATATACAACCTTGAGGATTGAAGCTTCAAGGAAAATGTTGGAAGAGATGGATGATCAAGTAAAGTCAATAAGACATTGTCTTATTACTGCGCATTCGAGGTGTGAAAACCACCCAAAAGTTGTGTGTGTGATTTGATACTTTGTACATACTTAGTCGTTATGTTTGCTCTTTTATTTTATGTGGGTAATATAGTGAAGGGGGGTTTGAAGCAAGAGGAAGAAATAAGTCGTGATCAGTAGACATATATGATTGCCCTTCAAGCCTGTGGTGCATTTACAGATGCAGAAGCTATTGTTTGGGAGGAACAATTTCCTCTACTTGGGTTTCTGGAAATTGGCTGGTACTGGCCTTGTGAGTATGTATGGAGCACATGGGACCATACAAGAAGCAGAGAGTATGTTTATTGGCTTACCATTTCGAAATGTCGTATCATGGAGTGAAATGGCTATCTCTTTGGCTTACCTTTATGGACACCATCCCAAGTTGAATGATGAAAATGCATTTCGCGTGTTGGCTGCTGCTTCTTTTCTTGATTTGCAGGACTTGTGCGCCATTTGTATTGAGTTCATCATTTCTGAAATAGGGACAAACAATTTTCTATTATACTAGGCTTTTGTTGAAAGCCAAGATTATGGGATCTATGGAGAATGTGTCAGGAAGGCTTGTTGGGTGAAATTTCTTGCAAATACTTTGTATATTATGGCTTTGAAGGCTATTTTGGGGGGAAAAGCGTTTTCAGAGGAACGCAAAAAAATTTGGCAAGAAGGGGCTTTTCTGGGGAGTTACCACTTATTTTTGGAAGGAGATTCGTGTTTTGTGATGGCGGGGAAGTTTTGTTTGAGGATGGATTAGCTGACAAAAATGAAAGCAGAAGTTCAAAGAAGTTTTCAAAGCTTTAAATCATATACAGCTAATCCAGAGGCCACCTTCAAAGCCATCGAGATATAACCCTGTGAAGACGTACAAGTAATGGGAAGATTCCACTTGTAATAGATCTGTTTTCTGAGGAGCATTAGAGGGCGATTTCTTCCTTGCGCAGAGGTCATAATGGCAATAGTAATTTGAACGAAGGAGGGTGGTGCGGTTTCCTTATGTGCTTCTAGTCTAAAGGGGAAAGCCATCACGTTGGTTTTGCATGAAGGATGTTGTCGACAGGGCAACCCAATCAATTTCATGGTCAGTTGGAATATATGTGTGGAATTCTACCGAAACAACAGATAATGCAGCAATATGATATTTGAGATATGGAGGAAGGTTGCCATTTCTGCTAATAAAACTCTGCAAGCTTGAATGGGCAGGCCAATCAATGTCATCGATAGACTTGTAATCTGCTGTAATCTTCAAATCCGCAGAAACAACCCATAATATGGCAATCTGATTTTGAGAGGATGGTGGAGGATTGATAATGCTCTGCAAGATCAATTGCAAACCATAGGGCTAGGTTTCCATTGTTTTTGGGGCTTTCTAGAAATTTTAGCAGACATTTCTGAATGATGAGAATATGTCAATGAAGTGGCAGACCTGTGAAACATATTTGTGGTCACTGCAAACCGAATGATTGGCTCTGCCTTGCAACATGGGCATTGCACCTGCCTGAACATGTCTGCAAGGTCTGAGGATGTTCACAGCACCACATGGTGTACTGATATCCTCCAATAGCAGTAGTGCGAGGCCTTTGCGCAACAAGCCTTGCACCACCTATCAAACATATACCTTCATGCATTCATTGGATCCTTACATGAGCATAGTATAGCTTATCACCACAGGAACATGATGAACGTGTGATTTTTTTCCAGGCTAGTAATAGAATATGTACGATGCCATGTTTATTATGAAGCTTCTAGTTTCAACTGCAGCCAACTCACAATATTATTTCAGATGCTACATTGAAAAGTTGAGTGCTTTACACTGCTTTTCCTGCCAGAAGGTGTGAACTGTTTGGCATGGAGAACAGATGCAGAGACAAGGGGCTCATTTGTGCAGCATCGTGTGAGATCGTGAATGTACATCAACCATTGAAGATGTATGGTTATACTTTTCTACTGCCAATGAGGATAGATGTTTTAAGCCTTCTGCATTCAGTTGAATGGCAGAGTCGTTGGGCTAGGGCAACTACAGAGACGATGGTAAAGATTGGAGAGAAACATGTGCCTTATGTTGCATTGGTGGATCATGGTTCAGAGATTAATCTCATAGTTCATGGAGTTTATGAGAGTAACAGATGGCCTATGGATGTAGAGCATGGGTGGCGTATGAGAGCTGCCAATAACACTGCAGGTGATTTGTATGTTGCATGTCCCAGTGTCAGGTTTCTATTGGTGATGTAGAGGAGGATTTCCATTTCTTTGTGCAGGATTCATGCTCTTATCCTATAATTCTTGGACAGCCATTCATCACAGAGATGCGCATGGAAACAAAGGTAATGGATGATGGATCTGCTTATGCACGGATTCGCAGTAAAGATGGTATGAGAGTAGTTCAGTCTATGACTATGTGTGTGAACCATGTTAGAAACAGGGATACTCTCAGAGATGCACCTTTGCCCACTATGAGGGATTCGGGTTTTCATAGGGTACCACCGTTTCGCGAGACGACGGTGGTACAAAGCAGAGGAGATTGGAGTTCTCGCCTCTTGGCAGCTGTGTTTTCTCCTCCGGTTTTGTTGGGATTTCAGCAAACAGTTGAATGAGCTATCAGAAGTTTTCAAGGTTGCCTAGAGCTGCCAGGCAGTACATATGCAGGAAGGAGAAAAATTTGAAAAATGCAGGAATTTTAGAGGATGATGAGCACATAAATGGGAAGTATGACAGTGTGATTTGTGCAGATACGATGACAGAGATGGGAGATATGCTGAAAATTGATATGCAAAGTTGTCACAGTAATGTATTAGTGCAATCCCTAGACATGTTTCATGAAATTGTAGATTTTGTGTCACAGATTGAGTCAGAGGCTGAGGTGACTCAGCAAAAAGTGTTGAGTGCTGAAGAAATTCAGCAAACAGAGTTTCCAGCTGGTTATGATCAGCTTTCAGAGACACAGAGGGCTGAAAACTTTCAGCCAACAGAGTTTATTGCTGAAATATTTCAGCATCCAAAGTTTAGGGCTGTTTCTATGCAGTCCATAGAGCAGAGGGCTGAGGATATTCAGCCATTGGAGTGCAGAACTGCTGATTTACAGCAAGATTTGAGTAACGCAAAAGAGCATAATGAAGCCAGGGTTGACACGAAATACAAAACTGTGGATAAGAAGGTGAAGCCAGTAGCTGTACCGCTTCCACCTGACAGTGATCAACAAATAGAGAGGGCTACTAAACAGCCAATTTTGAGGAATCTGGAGCATATTGGTCATAAATTTTCAACAGAGACGCTTGCTGAATTGAAAATTGGAAATGGTGATTTCTTGCTACCCATAGAGAAGCAATGCTTTCAGGAGATGCTTGAGCGGCATGGAAGGGGATTTGCTTTTTTTCCGCATGAGATTGGATGTGTGAATCCAGATATTGTTGCTCCTATGGTCATTTTTACTATTCCTCATATTCCATGGAATCTCCGACCTATTCCAGTGCCTAAAGCACACCTTCCAAAGCTCATTGATTTATTGAATGAGAAAATCAGGATGGGAATTCTTGAGCCTTCATCTGCACCATACTCAAACAGGTGGTTTACGGTTCCAAAGAAGAATGGAACTCTCCGATTTATTCAGGACATGCAGCCAGTGAACAGAGTTACTATTAGGAATGTTGGTATAGGTCCAGTTGTGGATGAGTTTGTAGAGGCATTTGTTGGACGTGCCATCTATTCTTTAGGTGATTTATATTCAGGATATGATCAGTTTCAGCTGGCTTTGGAAAGCAGGGACATAACCACCATGAGAACTCCTATTGGGCTTGTCAGGATGTGTACCTTGCCTCAAGGTGCCACTAATTATGTTGCACATATGATGAATGCCATGCATAAGGTCCTTCGTGATTATATACCTCAGCTTACTATGCCTTTCTTGGATGATGTGCCCATTAAGGGGTGTGCAAAAGAAGAGAAAAATGAGAGTCTAAATGAGTAGGGATGCAGATACTTTGTGGCTGATCATATTTTAGCATGTGAGAAGATTTTGGCCAGGTTAGAAGAAGTGAACTTGACACTTTCAAGGCAAAAATCTGTTTTTGGAGTGAATGAGGTTGTCATTGTTGGACATATGTGTGGATGTTATGGCAGAAAACCCTCACCTGATAAGATGAATGCTATAGGCAAGATTGCGGAGTATTGTTCTACCACTTCAGAGGTACGGAGATTCATTGGAGCTTGTGTGTTTTATATGATTTGGATACCTCATTTTGCACACATAGCAGATTGTTTATATCAGTTGCTTCGAAAGGGGCAGAAATTCTATTGGGATGAGAGCCACACTAGAGCCATGCGGAAATTGAAGAAGTTATTGCAGAATGCTCCTACTCTCAGGAAAGCGGATTATAATTGTGGAAAGCCTATTGTATTGACAGTTGACACTAGTCCAATTGGCATAGGTTGGGCTGTGGGTCAAGATGATGCAGATGAAAATAGGTATGCTATTCGGTTTGGGGCGAAAGTCCTAAATGAGAGACAGAGGAGATATCCGCAAATCAAGAGGGAGTTACTGGGGATTTTTACGGCTCTCAAATGTGACAAGGAGTACTTTATTGGAGCTTCAGTTGTGGTAGAGACAGATTGCTTGCCATTGATCGGTATGATCACGAGTTGCTCTACTCCGGATATAGCTATGCTGAGATGGATTGCATACATAAAGTCATTAAATCCGAAATTTAAACACATAGCAGGGAAGGATAATCCAGTGGTAGATATGTTGTCTAGAGCCACATATGATGATGAGGAGACTCTACTTGCAGAAGAGGATGATGCAGAAATTTCAGCCACTATGGTTGATCATGTTTGTCATGTCTATGATATTGTGGCTTTCATAGAAGAACTCTATGTTGGAGATTGGTTGCAAATTGGCAGGTACCTTAGTACACTAAGCAAAAGAGATGAATGGACAGATAAAGAGTTCAAGAAGATCAGAAGGAAAGCCTATGGTTATTTTATCAAGGACGGATTTCTTTGGAAGCATCCGAAGAAAAGAGGCAGATTACCTTTGCGGGTTGTCTGCGATAGAGAGACACAGTTACAGGTGATGAGGGAGTTTCATGAGAGTCCTTGGGCTGGTCATAGAGGAGTGTGGGCTACTTATGAGAAAATCAAGGAGAAATATTGATGGAAAGGCATGTATAGAGATGTTTCTCACTTTGTTGAGACTTGTAGAGATTGCCAGATGTATTCGGTAGTGCGTCATCGAGATGAGCTTCATCTAACCTACTCGCTATGCATTCATTATAAGTGGGTAGTTGATTTGGTTACTATGCCTATGGGTCTATGGCAGATGAGGTATATTGTTTTGGCTAGAGAGGATCTTACCAATCATGTTGAGGGCAGATCTTTGAGAACAAAGACCACTAGTGCAGTGTGTAAGTTCTTATTGGAAGAAATTTTCTGCACGTATGGTTGTGTGGGTAAGATCACTGCAGATCGCGGTGAATTGGATGCAGATGAAGCTAGGGAGTTTTTCTCTCAGCTAGGAATCAAGTTGGCTCTAACTACAACATATAATCCAAAGGGAAATGGGAAGAGTGAAAGAGGGAATCCGCCGATAGTGAAAGCATTAGCCAAAGCATGCAGAGGACGGATTGGAGAATGGCCGAGACTTCTACCATTTGCTTTGTGGGCTGATTGTATGACTCACAGTGTTACCACAGGATATATGCTTGCAGAGTTGATGTATGGTCAGAAACCTGTTATGCCAACTGAGACTTGTGCTTTGACTTGGTTAGTTTTACCTTGGCAGGAGGATTTGACGAGAGAGGAGCTCTTAGCTCTTCGGATTTGACAGTTGGAGAGAAGACCAGAGGATATTCAGCTAGCTATTGACAGGTTGAAGGTTGCTAGACTAAGAAATAAGGACATGTTTGATAACAGGCATCGCTTACGGCCTAGAGCAATAGAAGAGGGAGATTGGGTATTAGTCTTTGATAGCAACCTTGAGAATCAGCATACTACACATCGAAAGATGGTGAAAAGATGGTTTGGGGCCGTACATAGTCAAACATGTCTTTGATAATGCAACATATGAGCTGACACAATTGGATGGGACAGTGCTTAGAGTGCCTATTGCTGGAAAAAGAATCAAGATTTTCAAGAAAAGAGATGATGAAGATTATGCATTGGAAGAATTTGCAAGAGAAGAGCAATGAGAAGAAACTCCAATGGAAGAGACAGATGATATGACAGATAATCTTGTTGATATACCGGAAATGCATAATGAAGAGATTCATCTGTTTGTGGATCTTGATGATAACGATCATGGGTAGTTGGCCCATCCGGAGGATGCGCAGGATTAGAGGGGGTGGATGTCGTATTACTACGCATTCGAGGTGTGAAAACCACCCAAAAGTTGTGTGTGTGATTTGATACTTTGTACATACTTAGTCGTTATGTTTGCTCTTTTATTTTATGTGGGTAATATAGTGAAGAGGGGTTTGAAGCAAGATGAAGAAATAAGTCGTGATGAGTAGACATACATGATTGCCCTTCAAGCCTGTGGTGCATTTACAGATGCAGAAGCTATTGTTTGGGAGGAACAATTGCCTCTACTTGGGTTTCTGGAAATTGGCCAGACATTGCATCATGATGCTTGTATGAGGGGTTATACTTCAAATGTCTTTGTTGGTATTGGCCTTGTGAGTATGTATGGAGCACATGGGACCATACAAGAAGCAGAGAGTATGTTTATTGGCTTACCGTTTTGAAATGTCATATCATGAAGTGCAATGGCTATCTCTTTGGCTAAACTTTATGGACATCATCCCAAGTTGAATGACGGAAATGCATTTCGCATGTTGGCTGCTGCTTCTTTTCTTAATTTGCAGGACTTGTACGCCATTTGTACTAAGTTCATCATTTCTGAAATAGGGACAAACAATTTTCTGTTATACTAGGCTTTTGCTGAAAGCCAAGATTATGGGATCTATGGAGAACGTGTCAGGAAGGCTTCTTGGGTGAAATTTCTTGCAAATACTTTGTATATTCTGGCTTTGAAGGCTATTTTGGGGGGAAAAGCATTTTCAGAGGAACGCAGGAAAATTCGGCAAGAAGGGGCTTTTCTGGGGAGTTACCACTTATTTTTGGAAGGAGATTCGTGTTTTGTGATGGTGGGGAAGTTTTGTCTGAGGATGGATGAACTGACGAAAATGAAAGCAGAAGTTCGAAGAAGTTTTCAAAGCTTTAAATCATATACAGCTAATCCAGAGGCGACCTTCAGAGCCACCAAGATATAACCCTACGAAGACGGACAAGCAAGGGGAAGATTCCACTTGTAATAGATCTGTTTTCTGAGGAGCATCAGAGGGCGATTTCTTCCTTGCGCAGAGGTCATAATGGCAATAGTAATTTGAACGAAGGAGGGTGGCGCGGTTTCCTTAAGGGCTTATGGTCTAAAGGGGCAAGCCATCACGTTGGTTTTGCATGAAGGATGTTGTCCACAGGGCAACCCAATCAATTTCATGGTCAGTTGGAATATATGTGTGGAATTCTACCGAAACAACAGATAATGCAGCAATCTGATATTTGAGATATGGAGGAAGGTTGCCATTTCTGCTAATAAAACTCTGCAAGCTTGAATGGGCAGGCCAATCCATGTCATCGATAGACTTGTAATCTGCTGTAATCTTCAAATTCGTAGAAACAACCCATAATATGGCAATCTGATTTTGAGAGGATGGTGGAGGATTGATAATGCTCTGCAAGCTCGATTGCAAACCATAGGGCTAGGTTTCCATTGTTTTTGGGGCTTTCTAGAAATTTTAGCAGACATTTCTGAATGATGAGAATATGTCAATGAAGTGGCAGACCTGTGAAACATATTCGTGGTCATTGCAAACCGAATGATTGGCTCTGCCTTGCAACATGGGCATTGCACCTGCCTGAACATGTCTGCAAGGTCCGAGGATGTTCACAGCACCACATGGTGTACTGATATCCTCCAACAGCAGTAGTGTGAGGCCTTTGCGCAACAGGCCTTGCACCACCTATCAAACATATACCTTCATGCATTCATTGGATCCTTACATGAGCATAGTATAGCTTATCACCACAGGAACATGATGAACGTGTGATTTTTTTCCAGGCTAGTAATAGAATATGTACGATGCCATGTTTATTATGAAGCTTCTAGTTTCAACTGCAACCAACTCACAATATTATTTCAGATGCTGCATTGAAAAGTTGAGTGCTTTACACTGCTTTCCTTGCCAGAAGGTGTGAACTGTTTGGCATGGAGACTAGATGCAGAGACAAGGGTCTCATTTGTGCAGCATCGTGTGAGATCGTGAATGTACAGCAACCATTGAAGATGTATGGTTATACTTTTCTGCTGCCAATGAGGATAGATGTTTTAAGCCTTGTGCATTCAGTTGAATGGCACTAGAGTAGCCTGAAGGATGGCGTGGTTTGGCACATTTTCAGTTAGAAAGCCGGCGGGCTGTGCTAAGGAAAACCCCTCAAGAGAGGAACTTCAATGAGCTATACATCCTTGAAGAGATAGCTGTAAATATCAAGTTCATTTCCAGTCTCCCTTTTTCAAAGAGCCTTGAGTCTTCTGGAGGCCGCCACTATTGACCTTCTATCCTGAAATTATTCAAAGTCCTCTGTGGTCGCGACTTTGTTTTCACAAACCCTTCGACAACATGACATCCAAGCTGCCAAGAATAGGCAGAAGGCATACACAGATTTGGAGCATCAAGATAGAACCTTCGAGGAAGGAGACATGGTCTTCATTCGCGTACACCCAAAGAAGAGTTCCCTATCCTTAGGAGATTGCAAGAAGCTAAGTCCAAGGTATTGTGGACCATACAAGATCTTCAAGTGCCTAGGACCTAATGCTTATAGATTGCAACTCCGTGAGAACCTAAAGGTTCATAATATATTCAATATCATTCTATTGAAGAAGTATGTACCAAATCCTAGTCATGTACTTGATGAACAACAAGTTGTAATGCCTAGTCAAGGAGTCCTTGAACTACGGCCTGACAGGATCTTAGATGTTAGGGAGAGACAACTGTGATCCAAAACCTTGAGAGAATGCCTTGTCCAGTGGAAAGATTATCCTTAGGAGGATGCCACTTGGATAGATGAAAGCACTCTCAACCATCAATATCCCCAGTTTACCTCGAGATGAGTTCATTTGAATTCCTCCAATGCGGAGAGAATGTAATATTCCTGCTGAAAAATATTACGTACACACGTGAGTCTCATGCAATGACGATGCCGACATTGAAGATACACACGGTGCGATCTTTAAATAGTACATGACATATCCTAATCTCCATTGGCATAAACGAGACAAAAGTAAAAGAACCCGCTTATCTACATGTGGACCTCCTCTTGGGAGGAGGTCAAAAGGATAATTGATGGATATATGGAAAAAAAATTAGTTTAACCTTCTTTCCCCCAGCAGAAGGCCGTGCTGGAGGAGAGGGAGTAAGGCACTTATGACTAAGCTCTCTTGCTGGAGGACATGGGGGGGAGAATGGCCATGCAATAGGCCGCGTGGGGGGGGGGGGGGGGGGAGGTCCCCCTCCCTTAAAAGCTATATAAACCCCCTGTGTGATGGTGGTAAGGGAGGGAAGAAGCTGGGGGTCAGACGCTGCCACGCCGAGAGAGAGAGAGAGAGAGAGAGAGAGAGACGAGAGCAACGACGCTGCTGAAGACCGTCATGGAGAGGAGAGGGACAAAAATCGTTGCCGCCAACTGACAAAAATTACCGTCGCCCAGCCCGTCTAGTCGTCTCTGCTTCAATCCACCTCGTGCCACCAACAAGCGACTCCTCTTCCTCCACGTGGTGGAGTTCTGTGGGCCACAGAAGCTTCCAAGAAGCTTCTTGGGAAGCTTCTAAGGGCCCCTTAGAAAGCCCCCTTTTCTATTGCCTTCTCAAGCGGGTTTTTATTACACCGGGGTTTTTAAGCACCCTTTTTTCCCTTGCATCCCCTATAAAGCCCACTATAGCGGAGGTTATTTTTTTTAAAACCCCCTTCTTGTGGATCTGCAATAGCCAATATTAAAACCCCTTTTTCATTGGCCCTACAAAGGAGTCTTTACACCCTCGGAATTAAGGCCTTTCCCCTTGCATCCTCGAGAATTAACCCTTTCCCTTGAATCCCCCATAAAGCTCATACTAGTCAGGTTTTTAAGCCCTTTTTCATATCATTTCCACAAGGTTTTAACCCTGGGTTTCCTTTTAAAACCCTTCCCACATAAGCCTTCTAAAACCATTGTATCCTTTTCTGTGAAGGCCTATTATATCCGGAATTTCTAAGTTCCCTTTTCCTTACAATCCCCAAAAGCCATATTGGTCGGGTTTTAAATCCTTTCCCATTTCAACTCCCACAAGCCTATTTTTCTAACCAAATTAAAAAGGCCCTTCCCTTTTGAACCCTTCGAAAGCCCAAATTTTTTCCCTCAAGCTTCCAGGAGGAAGCCTATAAGGTCTTCCAAAGCCCAGTTTCACAAGACGAAGCATCAGTTAAGGGAGCCGATTCTCAAAGGGAATTGCGCGTGAGAGGGAGATGGGCCAAGATCATAAGTCTGCGGCCAAGGCAAGAAGGTCAAAATCGCGATGGCCCCTAAAAAGGCACAAGGCGCACCCGTAGGAGGATCATCTCCTAACATCCATGTGGACATTTCACCGAGTCCACAAGTTTAGGTTTTCTTCCTATTTTTGATTTACGTCGTAATATTATAATTATGCATGATTAATTCACGAAAGTAAGATGCACTTTTACGATTGAAAAACATTGGCTATCTTAGGGAAAATAACTCACAATCGAGGAATCAGTCATTTTTATTTTTCAAAGAAATAAATGAAAGAATGACATAAGACGTCTAGGCATTCTTAGCAAGTTGTTTTTACTCATTGCAAAGTAACAAATTTAGATCAACAAATGATCATCTTTACAAAGTCGAAATTATTGTTTTACTCTTCGATTATGCATGGAAAGATAAACTTGCATATTGCATTATTAGACATCTCTTTCTTCGCAAGAATTCATTAAAGAAGATTGCTAACAGCTGTAGGAATTTGCAAGGCATGGGAATGACTGTAGACTTGCATGAAGTAGATTAAACTCTAGTCAATTGACAGTAGTTACGAAAGATTGTGTAATGCTCATTCAACGTATGAAAAATTCATTCAAAAATGAAATTAGAAAAAGGCTGTATGGTTCATTTTAAACATAAAGCCCTAAAAGCTTAATCTTGAATGCATGCTTTAGAAGGTTCAATGAAAATTATGCCGTAAGTTAACATACGCTTTGATCTTAACCATAAAATTTAGGGTTTGTAAATCTAATCATACATAGGCAATGAATAATGTGATTACGTGAATGGTATCATAAATATCTTTTGGAATAGACAAGTAAATTGGGTTACCCTAAACACCTAAACCGTAAAGGAATTTCTTAGGAATGGTTAATTCGATGCAAGATACCCCAAGTGATAACTAGGGTTGAGCATGTTGAGGATGTGACCTAGACGCACTTATTGCCAAGACAAAACTCTCGTATCCCTAAAGACCTGCCCACATTCAGAGAATGTAGGGACAATAAGACATACTTGCGAGAAACGATCTAGGGTTCCTACCCTAAGGATCGCTCGCTAAAAAGATGAAACTTGGTCTGAGTTGGAACCCTAGGATCGATGATGTCAGCCTAGTGCAATCAGTAACGGATTGGATGTGAAGACACCCTAATCCTATTTCCTATCTAATCATGATTCCGTCATTAGAAGATGTCGTTCAATGGGTAAAATAGTCCAATGGGTTAAGTGCGACACTTGTGCAATAAGTTGCAGAGTCGCATGATTTTGTGATTTGATCACAAGGAAAGGGCCAATTCCTAGGAATAGGATTGGCAGATTCTTGTGCAAGTTTACGTTGCAAGAGGATGAGTAGTCGTCCTGATATAGTACATTTCTTGGGAAAAGTAACCAAGATGAGGGGATTAGATATTTATTTGGAAGCAAAGGACCAATCAATAATTTGGGGCAACATATTTTCTGTAAATGGAACTTAAGGTATTGGTTAAGTTGGGTTAATAGCGTACGGCCCTAACCTAAGGACATAAGGGTTAACAAAAAAACCCTTAGGATCTTGCCAGTCGCAATTGATCCTGGATCGAATGCTGAATGAATTCGGAAAGAAGGATTCACTCCTTAGCAATTGGCCAAAAATAACGACCACTGGAAATGATTGTGCTTGTAACAGTCTAAAGAGCACTATTTTTCATTGTTTGCTCAAGGAATTAAAGGATGAAAATATATCTAATGCCTCACGTTGAAGGCCTGAAGGGAGAAGCAGCCTCAGTTACCCTCGAGTGTCTGCCTGATCCTAACCAAGGGGGTTGTCAACCGCACCGGGAAGGTGGACCGAACCCGCCGCGAGAGGTCTCTTCGTTGAGCGCTACTTGGAGCAGGAGGACGCCTGGGTGCCAAGGGGGCTCTGGCCATAAATCCCTAGCCTTCCACGCCGTGCACAAGAGGCCAACGTGACTCAGGATTGGATCTGGAGGCCCGCATACTAGTCTACGAGTAGAATCTTGGATTAGTAATCCATATGGATTACTCGATAGCCATGAGAGATCTCTCCGTTGAGCGCTACTTGGAGCAGGAGGACGCCTCGGTGCCAAGGGGGCTTTGGCCATAAATCCCTCGCCTTCCACGCCATGCACAAGAGGCCAACGTGACTCGGGATTGGATCTGGAGGCCCGCATACTAGTCTACGGGCAGAATCTTGGATTAGTAATCCATGTGGATTGCTGGATAGCCTTTGGGTGGATTATGGATAAGCCTACGGCCTAGACTTTATAAATATATTCCAAAGATAAATATGATAAGTTGTTGAAAAGGAACTTGTTTGGCATTGTTTTTCTATGTCAAGTGCTATGATTATGTGAAGGAATTGGTGCCTAATGGACTAATTAAGGAAGCTGTTTGATACATGTCCAACTAAATGTGGTAGGTAATTAGACAACTAAAACAACTTGAGGAAAGTGCAATGGATGTGGCCATGGGTCCGTCCTACGGATGGGTGGCCCTAGTTGGCGGGGAACATTTCTCAATCATGATAGATAGCAAGAAGATCGTTCAAAGGAAATGAATAGCAAAAGGGAGTTGACCTAGATTCTAGGTTATAATAATCCTAATTTATGTTGTTTTAGGGGAAGGGAATGGGGCTATGCCTTATGACAGAGAGGTCGAGCTTTGTATCCCTCTCGTTTCCCATTCTCCTTGAACCAAGTGCAGTGTGAATCTGCTTCGGACTTGGCATTTCTGCCTAAAGTAGTTCGCTCGGGTTCGACGCTAGTTGTTGTTTAGGAAATGACCATTAGGAAAAACCATGATTCAGGTCGGTTCTAAGTGGGAACGGCCAGAATACTTCCGCTATGTGGCAGACGCAAAAAGTCCTAGATCGCAAACCCCATGACATTCCATGGGACTGCCGGGCAGAGCTTTCTAGACCTCCTTTTCGATGGATTGCTAAGACCTGTACTGAAGGGAACAGGTGGACACGTTACAGTTGGTATCAGAGAAAATAAACGAAGGATTTATTTTTAAGAAATCTTAATAAGAAGAAGTAAAGCAAATGTTGATGTTCCAAACATTTCCTTACTTTCAATGCTTTCTTGCAGAATTATGAAACATGCAATAGGTTCTTAGTGTTCCGAGTCATGTTTATGACCGCAATGCATTCCCCACATTATCAACAAAGGGTTGAGATGATGAACATCCTAGAGCGTATTTATAATCCATTACCTTTTTATGTGGAACGGAGATGGACGGGTGACTCAGGAATCTACTATATAGCTGCCCACTGGTTTGCATACCTTCAAACCAATCTAAAGAGGATCAAGTGGTTGGAAGACCTGAAGATCGTAAAGCTGTTCATTTTTGTGGAGGCTCACATAAATTCAACTTTATATATTCAAGGTCGAGGGTTGAGTTGAACTCATATGTATATGAGGAAGTGACCCATGTGATCCCTGCCGACAAGATCAAGGTGTTGGAGCCCTATGAGAAGAATGGGTTCCAAAGGAAAGGATACCCTAATCTTCCAATGACTTACCAATTCTTGAAAATCCATGACCCGAAACCATACTATTATCGAGTTCCCATAGATAAATGTAATACAAAATTATTCTCCCCAAACTAAATATAGCAGTTGCTCTATCATCTCATGAAATGTTGTACTCCGAAAGGGCTATGCCCATATAAATGCAATAAGACTTCTTTTTATCAATGTCTGTATTGTCCATGAGAATTGATAAAAAGTTAAGGATTCTTGGTTGATAGCGAAATTGTGTATGAAATATAAATCATAACGATTAGCGAGTTACAACGTTAAGAATCATTTATCTAGGCACAACCCCAGATACAGATTCCCAGTTTACCTCCTACATCAAGTATTGTTGTAATCCAGGAGAAGAAGTTTTTTCTCAAGGAGATTAAGCTGCCTCAATTTGACGAGAAAGGCAAGTCTATCCAAGCGGATGCTGAAATTTGAATTGAATCCATAGAGGATTACTTTGAAGCAGCTGCTACTGCACCCGCAAACCAGGCTATGCTCGCGAAGCTGAAGCTCATAGGCGAAGCCATGCTTTGGTGGAAGCAATGGTGCAGAGATGAAGGGATCGCAGAAGGATCTGTTACCTAGAAAAAAATGAAGAAATCTGTGAAAGGAAGATACTTACCACCTGCGTATCGCACATAGAAAATGAATGAGTTCTACGAGCTGAAACAGCTAGGACTCACTCTTGACACATACTACTTTGAAGACATTTTTTAAACTTAATAAGCAAGGAGTTAATGCAATTTATGTAACATTTTCAACACCTTTTATATCATGCAATTGTGTATTTTAATTGAAAATAATATAAATACCAATATGACTCAAAATTGATATAATGTACTTGTGTTTTTTAATCTAAGATTACATATAACACTAGTTCAACTTAAATTTATATCATGGATTTGCATTTGCCAAGTGAAAACTATCCACAACACTAACCTAACTTAGAATTGATATAATGTAATTGCATAGGTTAATGAAGATAAATACAAGACACACACTATATGTGTGTGTGTGTGTGCTTTTCTTATTTTAAACTCAATAAGCAATGACTTAATGTAATCTATAAGAGTGTTCTACCTCTTCTCTATCATGTGTATTTTAATTGTACCAACATAATGTAATATTGATTATGTGTATTTTAATTGTACCAACATAATGTAATATTGATATCTTGCAATTGTATTTCTATATCAATGATATATGCAACATAAACTTCACTTAAAGTTAATATCGTACAAGTATGTCTTCAATTAAAAATTATATAAATATACTTTTTTTATTGGAATTGATATTAGGTAATTGTGTTTTTGTCTTAAAATTTATGTCATGTAATTGATCTCTCTCTCTCTCTCTCTCTCTCTCTCTCTTATACATACATACACACACACATATTTTCAAACTGAATGAAAAATAAGTTAATATAATTTAAATTATATTTTTAATGAAATTTATATCACGTAGTTGTATGATCATTAGGGAAGATTTGAGGTCTCGAAAATGCCCTATAGGAGATCCTAGAGAGAGAAAATATTTTTTAAAATAAAAATAATTTTAGCTTTTTTCTAAATTGTATATTTTGATAAAATTGTTAGAAGATCATTATCATAATGAGCGAATGATCATTATCCATAACCCCTAGGAGTCTGCCTAAGATGGGCCCTCTCCCATCTCCGTCCACGCTCCTGGGCATATCCAGGAGACCCCTGTACATTCAGTGTACTGACGGGGGTACCCTCTCCCAGAGTGCCACTCAAAGGGGTGCCACCAAAGGGGGTGCCACCAAAAGGAGTGCCATCAAAAGGCATGCCACCTGCTGATGGCTGCGAAAAAGCCGGAGTAACTGGAGTAGACGTCCCCAAAGGTGTGACAAATCCTGGAGGTGACGTAGCTCCAGCTGAACGACGAGACGGAGACACCACGTCCGTGTTTCCACAGCAGCACCCCCCTGATCCTCCTGCAGTCCCTCCCTCTGGCCCAAGTCGTGAGCGTCGAGATCGTCTGCTCGAAGCTGAAGCATCTATTGGCGCTGAAGCAGATCTAGCAGAGCGCCCTGACGAAGAACGAGACAGCTCTTGGTCTGCCATCTCTCTGAATCTCGCGAGCTGATCTGGAGACATGCATGCCATCATGTCCTGAAACTTCTCATCACTCATCCCTCGACTCATCCTGAAAATGTCACCTGCACAGATAAAGAATGATGTTAGAATAATCAATTTAAACTATACAAAGCACAGTAATATAAATCATTTTTTAAAAATCCCTCTTAAAATGCATATCTTATGTACCTTTATGGAAGATCTAAACAACGAATTGAGTAATACAATTCTCCAAGAATGAAGTATTCTATGGTCCCATGTTAATCTCCTGACACAACTCTGCATACACTGGAAGGTCGATAGACATGTCACCACAAAAGAACGAGTCTGCCTCGTTCTCAAAAAATTCTAGGACTTCTGTATTTCCATCATTGTTAGCTGATCCGAGCTCCAAGCTTGCGGTGGGCTCCACCCCTTGTAATATCGACCCCTCTATTTGCATATTTTCTTCATCTATGCCTCGAACATCGCTTTGATCATATACTCTCGCACCTCGAGGAGTTGAAGGCATAACATACCACCATTGAGGTTGTCGGGGGTTTGGATAGAAGATTACCTGTTCACAAACACTTACAAAGCGAGTTCAAACCATTGTGACATAAACCATGTCGTATTACAATTAGCAAGCAAATGACTCTTTGCACCTGTTCACAATGGGCCGGCAACACAAAGGTGTCGCACAAATCCGTCCATTTTTTTTCGGAATCTATTTCGAGAAATCCAGATGGACCTCGTCGAACTGTTGCTCTAGCTCCTCCAAGTACCACTTTAAACCACTACACATCGAATAGTATCATGGAGAAGCTACGGTAATCCACCGTAATAATACTTTGCAAGTTTCCAAAATATTCCATCTCATCCACAACCGTGTTCGGATCCGTTGCTCGTCACCGGCTCTCTTACTCAAACCTTGCTATGACACCACAGTCCATTGTGGAGCGCATTTTGTCAATACGCTCCACGTAAAAATGCCGTCCGCGCGACCACGCTGCACTATATATTTTGTACTGTACATTGAAACACTCAAGTTAGATATAGCAAGCAAATTTAGATAGGACACATTCTAAACCCCTCATTACCTTTGGACTACATCCCCTCGAGAACTCCCACTCCTCCATTGAGACCTCTGTCCCTTCACTGGATGCTGCAGTCAAGGCTCCATGCAACCATCATGTTGACATAAACCGCGGCATCTCCTCCATGCCTTCGGGATATCGAATCGGTTGGTGACGCATACTGCGTCGGAATTCAGCTCGCGCTTCCTCACGATCTTGCCTTGCAATCTGATACTTGGCGAGCCACGTCTCCATGGCGGCATGGTGCAACATACAAAAGCGATTCACATTCTCTTTCATTGAGGCATCCATTCTTTTTTCTACCCCATTTCCAACCACCACATCTCCAGTCAGTCTATCATCATCCTTCAACGTCCATAGCATTTCATTGTCTGGTTCCACCGTTGGTAGCCATTGTGAGATATGCACTAATGCCTCTGACACCAACCAACCTTCCGCCATGCTACCTTCTGGACAAGCTCGTTGTCGCACAAAGCCTTTCACGGTTTTCATGAAGCGCTCCAGAAAGAACATCCATCGTGTATGGACAGGTCCAGCAATCTCCACTTCGTCCACAAGATGCACAAGAATGTGAACTTGTATCGTGAGCATGCTAGTGGGCAGGTATTTCTCAAAGAGACAGACCGTCTCAACTGCTCCCCGCCTTGCGGATTCAATAGACAACGTCTTAATCTCTTTCTGTGAGATCCATTGCACCAAAGTCGACAACTTGTAAATGGCCCCGCAAATTTCTGGAGTAAGGCATCCTGCGATCGCGATCGGTAAGACAAACTGCCACAAATGAGAAAGCATTATAAATAATGGCCACTTTTCAAATTGCAAAATGTCCATGCTAATTAAAATCCATTCTGTTCACAAACCTGACATATCTTATGCCAATCATGGGATTTTAGCCCAAACATTTGGTCATCTTTAGAAAATGCGGACCTGAGAGAACGGATCATACCCGTCGGGATTTGATTACTTGCTTCACAATGCGCTGTTCTTTGGTAGACAAAACCAGGGAGGGCGAGGAAGCTGCACTCCCCCTTCAACACTCGATTGCGGCCAAAGCGCCTCCATCTTACCTACCTCCTTTAAATCCATTCGTGACCCTATAGTGTCTCTCTTTCCTGTGATGTGGTCCCATAGCAAGCTGCCCACATTCTTGAAAATATGCATGGGATCTAACAAGTGGTTGACTGTAAGTGGGTCTAATATGGCAACTCGTAGAAAACTGAGAACCGTCGCATTCCATTTGGATGTGATTCCGAGTTTACCATTTTCAGCTCATACCAGCTTGCAGCGTTCATACGTGCTGGAGGTCGTCCAAGAAAACCTTCCCTGAGTTCATGATCCTCCGGCAAGAAAGCGGCGTGTCCTTGATATACCATCTTGTTCATGGTTCGTGACCTTCGAGAGTCTAACTGTGGCCCACACAATGGACATGCATGATAACCTGAGCCATGACCTAGTGAATACTTGATTGAATGAAATAAAATATAGATATTACCACTGAGAAAAAATGTCTGCTAACTTGAGCACTCTCCCAATCTCGGAAAGTCATGCATCATCCACATGAGAATGGCTCGAATGTTGGCTGACCGCCGACCATCGTGCCTACTCATATCTTGCACAGTGACCCCCTCCTCCCACAAAATCTTAAGCTCATCGACTAATAGACGAAGATACACGTCCATATTTTTTACTTTGTAGCGGCCCGAGACGAGCAAGCTAAGGATGAGATGTCCTTTCTTGGTAGAAAGCCATGGAGGAATGTTGTAGTTGACAAGCACTGTAGGCCACACACAGTAAGAAGTCGAGCGCAGACCGAATGGGTTCACACCATCCATGGCGAGACCAAGCCGAATATTCCTTGTCTCTCGCGCAAAGCCTGGGAAGGTAGAGTCAATGTGACTCCATGCGCGCGAATCCGCTGATATTCGTTGAACTCCATCTATGGACCTATTCTGCACATGCCACGTTGTCAAGCTTGCCATGGCAGAAGTGCGAAACATGTGGTTTATGCGGGGGAGGAGCGGAAAGTGTCTGAGAACTTTTTGAGGGATGGTTTGCCCTTGCAAGTCCTGTCGATACCTATGAGCACCACACTTTGGACATGTCTCCATAGTCTCATATTCATCTCGAAACAATATGCAGTCGTTGATACATGCATGGATGTTATTGTAGTCCATGCCAAGCTTCCGTAAAACATGTCGTGCATCATCACGAGACTCAGGCATGGTATTTGCAGGTGGTAATATATGATATTTCAATAACCTAAAAAAAATCATAAAACACCTTGAAAAAACACAAATGTTTGCAATAATACTGTTTTAAAAAAAATCAATGAAGCCTATGTGCAAGGTACCTGAATAACTCAGTCACACTCGTATCGCTCCAACCGTATTTTGCTTGCACACTTAAGAGTGCAAGCAATGTCTTCAACCAAGATACTCGGCACCCATCATATAATGGTATGGATGCTTCCTCTCTAAGCGGGTCAGATTTCTCAACATCCATGGGAAGCAATGCATCGATCATTGCCTCCATCTCAAGCTCCAAGATTGTAGATAGGTCGGAAAGGTTGTCTGTCTCCTCTGGCATTGACGCTATAGATGGGCCTTGCGAGTGGTCGATTGGCTCCTGCAATCCATCCATCGCACGTCCACGAACTCTTCTAATTGGCCGCAAAGGGTGCACTCCCCCTTGGGTCGAGACATGACCCCCCTGGATAGAAAATTTGCCACAACAAGACCCAATCTTATTGTGTATGGTTTTCAATTAGCTTGAGAGTACAATGCATGATTAATATTAACTTCAAATTACCGTTTGCTGAAAATTCGCAATCGCCTGATCAATGATCTCAGATTGAAACTCGCTAAATCGTCGTACGTGTTCTATAGACAATCGGCGTTTTCGTCTAATTGCCAACTTGCATTGAGAGCAAGGACATGGGACACGTTGATTAAGATACGTCTCGTGGTCTTGAACAATAAGACCTATTTCATTTTCCATCTTATCTACATTACAGCAAACGAGGCTTAAATGGATAGCTTTATGGAGATGTACGTCAAGTTGCAAGTTGACCATAAATCTTGTATTGTATTTAGTAGTTGAGAGATTTTTCGATGTTATATCTCGGCCTTGTATCATGCTCAAGGATTTGTTTGTCCCGGTAGATAATTATTTGTTATATCTCGGCTTTGAGTATAAGTAATCCATTTTGAGCATCATTGAGGATCTCTTAGTCTAATAATAAATCAGTCTCAACAAAAAGCATCTTAGAAATGTGGTTTTTTTGTCCTAGGATCGCGTATTAAAATTAATTCGCGCCATCCATGAAATTTAATAACTTTAGTAATAAAATTTATTTCAATCAATTCTACTCATAGTCATAAGACCTGAGAGAAAATATCCTATACTCAATTTAAGGGTTTCTTCTTCTATAACAATACTTTTGGGTTCATTTTGATGAAGTACCGTAATGACCATTAGCTAGGGTATCATTTTCTTTTAGTCCTTCCGTTAACTAGTTGGCATGATTTCTAATTTGTTATGCCTATAAAGTTAATACAAAAAAAATGAATTATGCATATCACAATTAAATCCCCTACTTTGACATTATGAAGGAATTGACCATTTTTAAGCCATCTTAAAGAGTCACCAATATACGTGGCCCATGGCAAAGCACATTGCATACAATTATCAATAAGTCTATTATCTTAAATTTCCTTCCCCTCCCTCTCCCTCTCTTTCTCTCCCTCTCTCTCTCTCTCTCTCTCTTTCTCTCTTTCTCTCTCATTTCCTCTCCTAAACAAGTAAAAAAGAAAGTGATTCAAACAACAAACAACCAAACCCGTCGTGAGAGAGAGAATGCACTCTCTCTCTCTTACCCTCTCCCTCTCCCTCTCGTTCTCTTTCTCTCCCTCTCTCATTTCCTTCCCCTCCCTCTCCCTCTCCCTCTCTTTCTCTTTCTCTCCCCTCCCTCTTCCTCTCCCTCTCTTTCTCTCTCATTTCCTCTCCTAAACAAGCAAAAAATAACGCGATTTAAACATTAAACAAGCAAAAGGGAGAGGGAGAGAGAGAATGCACTCTCCCTCCTTCTCATTCACCCTCTCTTTCTCTCCCTCTCTCATTTCCTCCCCCTCCCTCTCCCTCTCCCTCTCCCTCTCTTTCTCTTTCTCTCCCTCTCCCTCTCCCTCTCCCTCTCTTTCTCTCTTACTCTCTCGTTTCCTCTCCTAAACAAGCAAAAAAAAAAGTGATTTAAACATTAAACAAGCAAAAGGGAGAGGGAGAGAGAAAATGCACTCTCCCTCTCTTTCTCTTTCTCTCCCTCTCTATCTCTCTTTCGCTCTCATTTCCTAAACAAGCAAAAAATAAAGTGATTTAAACATTAAACAAATAAAAGGGAGAGGGAGAGAGACAATGCACTCTCCCTCTCTTTTTTTTTCTCTCCCTCTCTCATTTCCTTCCCCTCCCTCTCCCTCTCCCTCTCTTTCTCTCTCATTTCCTCTCCTAAATAAGCAAAAAAGAAAGTGGTTTAAACATTAAACAAGCAAAAGGGAGAGGGAGAGAGAGAATGCATTCTCCCTCCCTCTCTTTCTCTTTCTCTCCCTCTCTCATTTCCTCCCCCTCCCTCTCCCTCTCTTTCTCTCTTACTCTCTTATTTCCTCTCCTAAACAAGCAAAAAAGAAAGTGATTTAAACATTAAACAAGCAAAAGGGAGAGGGAGAGAGAGAATGCACTCTCCCTCTCTTTCTCTTTCTCTCCATCTCCCTCTCCTCTCCCTCTCCCTCTCCCTCTCCCTCTCTCTCCCTCTCTTTCTCTTTCATTTCCTCTCCTAAACAAGCAAAAGAGAGTGATTTAAACCTTGAACAAGCAAAAGAAAGAGAGAGGGAGACTCACCAATGAGATATGGCGAGCGTGGGGCGGCTTCTCTTTGCGATGAAGGCTCCTCCTCTCCTTCGCGAACAACGGCGGTGGTGGCGGCTGCGGCGGCGGTGGCGGCGGCAAGTCTTCTTGCTCTTTTTCTCTCACGACGGTCGCTCTCTCCCTCGCTCTCGCTCTCAAAACTCTCAATGAAGCAAAAGAAATGAAAACCGCACTCGGGTTTCGGCCACGTTTTTTCCCTGCGGCCTATCGCTATTTGCGCAAATAGCGACGCCGCTATCCGCCGTCGCTAATCGGCGTCGCTAATGGCCAAAATCCTTGTAGTGTAAGTTGTATGATAAAGTTACTACATAGATGTTATATGTTATAATTTCTTATATGGTAACTTTTTCAATGAAATTACTATATAGATTATTTATATTTATGAAGTTACTATATAGTAACTTTTTTAAAAAGTTACTATATAGATAGTTATGATAATAAACTTCATGTATAGTAAGCTAACCAAAAAAAGCTTTCTATATAGTAAATTAACTAGAAAAATCTTTCTATATTGGAAACTATCTTTCTAGATTGGCAATCTAGTAAAGTTTTATTTTTCCTATATTAGACTCTTTCTAGTTATGTGGAAATCTAACTAGCAAATTCTCTTTTTTTTCCTATGTAGTAAGTGGTTTAGAGTTTCTTGTGTCTTGTAGAGATTCAAACCTATGGTTTTTTACCCAACATGGAAGGTTTAAGATGTATAGGAGAGAATAGCCCAACATGCTTTCCTCCCCTCCTTGCTTTTAATAGTACTCTATTTTAATATTGGCCTTGTTGAGCATGTTCTTAGCACAAAAAGCATGCTTTTCTTTTAGCTCTCTTATTTTTTCTCAAAAGATAATTCAAAAATTTTCCAATCTTAATTTGTTCTTCTTTTCCTCTTGTGTTTTTCTTTTATTATGATGCACTTTCAATGTTCCATTGAGAATTTGCAAGAGTTTCTACATTGTTTGAATTATTTCACCTACCTTTGAGATTGGTGAGAATTTGATATGCTCCCATCGATACTTTACTATGGAATTTCTCAACTTCAAACCCTAATAAAATGAGAATATCCAATGAGGATTTCTTTGTTTTGGAGCACTAGTTCTTTGTAAAGGTAATATACTTCCACCCTTGTAAGGCTATTTAGGTGTAGCCTTCTTGTTATTCAAGTCACCTCATAGTGAACCTTAAAGTAGCTTCCCATTTATCATGTTGCAAGCTTCCACATAGAGCTAGCTACAATAGTTGGCAATCACTAGAATCCTTCGTACTTATATTTTTGTGTTAAGACATGAAGTTTATAAGTTTAGTGCTAGTTTGAAAGGTGATAATATTTCATCATACAACTAGCAATGTATTTTTCTTCATTTTCTATAGCCACATGTTTTGGGCAATGCAATTTAGTTTTTTCTCAATATGGCTATGCGCTTTGCCTTGGTGGTTATTTTTTTCCATGTGCACTTCCATGACCAATATGGTCATGCACTTGGTAATGTGCTTTCCTTTTTAATATGGCTATCTAATTTTCATGATGGGGTATATATGATTGTGTGGTTTTCTTGCCATGCACTTTGAATGTTTGCTCTTGTTGCTCATTTGGAAAGTACGGAATATGATGTTAGTGTGTGGAGTTTCTATTTAATCCATTGGTGCAATATGCTTTTTTCTCACTAATATAATCATGAGCTTTGCAATAAGATGGATTTCATGGCCATGAGATATGCTTGGTCAATGTGGCCATGTACTTTGCTCAACATTGTAAGTGTTATTGTTGCTAAATGCAATCACAAGGAACTTTCAATCAATCCTCATATAGGAAAAAAAGAGAATTCCCCATGGAATTCCCTAGTTGAAAATACATATAAGTGGGGAAAGTAAAACTAGGGAAAATGGGACATTTCCTAGTGAGAATAAGTAGGGAATCACATAAGACCTTTCCTATGTAGGAAATATTTCCTACATAGGAAAATACAAAATTTTCTATGTAGGGAATAATTCCTATATAAGAAATATTTCATATATAGGAAAAAAATTCTAGACGTGATTCCCTAGGTACTCTCACTAGGAAATCTCTCATTTTTCCTATCTTTTACATTCCCTACTTATATGTACTTTCAACTAGGGAATTCCGTGGAAATTCTCCTTTTTTCTTATCACTTTATCTACTTTGCCCTTTCTCTTAGACATGCTAATATCAAACAAGAAATTGCACAATAAATTTTTAACTAGAAAATTATATAGAGAATGTCATCATTTCTAAGCAAGGATCAATAACATACATCTAATGATCAAAATAGATTAAAAAATTTAAGACATCAACATCTACTTCTAGCAACCAAAAGAAAAATGAAAATAATTTTAAAGGAGCATAGAACTAAAAACTAATTAAGCAACATGTGTGTCTTGATTGTTTTATCACTTAAATCTCCAATATGTTGCAAAGTAATAAATGTTTGTCTACCCTCTTCTCTAAATTTCAACATGGGTGGCCGATAGATATCATCATATGATGGTATGCGTATCACTCCTATTGATACTCAAGTGATCAAATATCATTAGTTAGTATAACCATTTCAAAAAATGACTCATTATCAACATAAGAAAGCTGGTAGTACCTGATTCTTGGCTTGAAGAAGTGTTAAGGCAAGAAATCTCAATGTCTTCCTTTCTTGCATTGTCTCTTGTGTCATCTTTAGTAACTTGTTTACCTATATATACATAGAGTTAACCAAAGCTCACAATAATACAAGGTTCTGAAAAAATTCAATAACACAAAAGAAAGTAATTAGATATTTTGTATCAATTTGGGTCACCAAATTTGTACAAGTTTTTGATCCTTAAAGTTGGTACCTGCATCTTGACTTGAAGAAACATTATTGCAAGTAACCTCCTGATCTCCCTTTCTTACATCACCTCTTTTCCCACCTTTTGTTGTTCTTTAATCTATATTTATATATATACACATAATTACTTAAAGTTTAAAAATAGGAATAACTATGAACATTTTAAATTAAACAAAGAGAATGAATCACCTAATAAAGCAAGATGTAAAATATGTACAAATTTTAATTTTCAAAGTTTAGTAGAAATAAAGACATATATCTCTATCGTAATTTGAAGAGACATTAGGGCCAATGACCTCCTTAGCTTTCATTGTTCCATTATCTCTTGTACCATCATTTGTGATTTTGTTACCTTTATGTACACATAATAAACCAAAGTTTAGAAACATAAGAGACATTTATAAAACATCAAAACACGCATTTGTAAAACATCAAAACATCAAAACACGCATACCTTTTTTGCCCTGTTCTTTACACCATCTGATAGTAAATTGAGCAGGTGAAAACAAGGAATTAATTGTTCATACTTTTATGGGCTCACCAACTTCTCCTTCTGGTTTGAAGCATCTTACAGACTTCCTGTTGAACAGTGTGCGAGGGAGACGAGGAACGGAGGAAGAGAAGAGAGACACGGGACACCAGAAGTGGAACCCTAGAAGTGCATCAAGTGAGCACACATTAGCTGCAACATCAGCTCCTTAGCCAGAATAGATAAAACATCAAGTAGAATAAACATAAGATTGAACAGATGAATCAACTTAAAATATACAAACAACAACTGGAAACAATGAAACATCAGCTCCTTAGCTAGAATAGATAAAACATCAAGTAGAATAAACATAAGCTTGAACAGATGAATCAACTGAAAATAGACAAACAACAACTGGAAACAATGAAACATCAGCTAGAACAACTCAACAGCTAGAATAATAATGAAACATCAGCTGGAGCATTTCAACAGCTGGAATAAGAATGAAATGAAATATCATCCCATTAGCTCGAAACATTTCTTATAAACAAAGCGTGGAATAATTTCAACGCATTAGTTGTAATATAGATGAAATGATATGAAACGTAGCATGAAGAGCCAAAAATCAGTTGTAAGAAAGAAACATTTAGAATAATCAAATGATGAACAAACTACCGACAATCATCAGCAAGAGCTCATCAGTTTTCTTACTGCTGCTCGGAGCCCAAGAAAACATCTCGGCAATCCGCTTCTGGGACTCTAGGAACATCTTTGTACGCCTGGCCTCCAGATCATCACGAAATCGCTCAGACTCTCTCTGCATCTGCAGTTTCATCTCTTCTAATCTGAGAAAGCGCTCCCCCAAAGTGCGGATCACAGAGACCAATCTGAGAAAGTGCTCCCCTAAAGTGCTGTCAACTGGGGGCTGTTATGCCGCAAGCTGGACTTTGAAGAAGTTCTATGGTTGAGGAATCTGTCCATCTTGAAAGCCTTCGTGGCCTCATAGTCTATACTGTGGCTGCGCTTCTTGTGGAGAGATGTGTAAGAAGTATCATGGTCATCCGGAGACCGGTTGCGATACCAACATTATCACTTATGGGACCATATGCATCTATGGCTAGACAGGTGGCAATGGTACAAAGCATTCCAAGAGCTACAATTGTGATCCCATACATGGCTGCTAGGGTATGGATGACATAGATGGCAACAGTAGTAGCAAATATTAGAACAATTACATACTTGTAGCCAAGTGCCAAACCAAAGATGACATTGGTAGCAGCTCCTGTCCTGCAGGAATCAGCAACATCTTGGACTGGTCTGTATGTATTGCTGGTGAAATACTCTGTAACGTAGCCAATTACCAACCCTGCCCAAAGCCCTACTCCAATGCAAAAAAATAGTTTCGAGTTTTGAACCATCTTTGCACCACCGTTAGGATCATATTTGTAAAACATGGATGGTAGTGCCAACCAACAAACAAAAGTTGCACCGAATGTCATCAAGATGGTGGATATCAGCAACTGTCTCTTCAGTGTAGATTCAATATCCCTTAGATTTGAGATCTCGAACACATCAGTTGCGAACAAGGTTGTGATGAGGCACACCACAATGCCCATAGAGCTAATGAGTAGAGGAAAGCACATAGCAGTGAAGTCATGATTTGTGCCAAATGATGACATGGAAGCCACAAGAAGAGCTACGCAAGAAGCTTCAGCAAAGGAGCCAAACAAATCTGAACCCATTCCAGCAATATCTCCCACATTATCACCCACATTGTCAGCAATGATCGCTGGATTTCGCATATCGTCCTCTGGGATATTCCTTTCTACTTTTCCAACAAGATCTGCTCCAACATCCGCAGTTTTGGTATAGATTCCACCTCCAACCCTTTCAAATAGAGCCACGGATAAGCATCCAAGCCCATAGCCAGTGATGGCCTCAAAAAGGCCCTCCCAATCATCCTTGTAATAAAGCTAGAACAGTTTTATAGTGATGTGTAAAACTATGAGGCCATTAGCAGCAAGTAAGAAACCCATCACCGAACCTGATTGGAAGGCGATTTTGAATACTTTGCCTATCCCTTTTCTGGCTTCCAAAGTTTTGCGAGAATTCGCATATGTTGCGATCATCATGCCCAAAAATCCCAACACTATGGACGTCAAAGCTCCCAATATAAATGCAACTGTAGTGAAAATTACTGTAAAGAGAGCTGGGGCACATTCCTGCTTTGGATCCTATCTACGAGGCTGGGGCTTAGTACTGAACCCCTTCATAGATCCTAGGAACAAGAAAATGACAGTAGCAAATATGCCCATGAAATAAACCAAATACTTGTACTCTGTCAGTAAAAATGATGTGGCTCCTATGGATATGGCTTGCTGAATTTCAGCGCATTTCCTAATAGCTGCTACATCTTATTCCTCATCCAATATATCCTCCTCGTCACAATCTGATGATCCATTGACAATGTTGTGACTGTGGGTGTCCTTGTTGTCAAGGAAGGTGTAGCCATTGCTGGCAGGCCTGGACTTGTGCTCGAAGGCCAAGAGACCGGTTGCGATAGCCATCTGGTGGTGGTTGGTCAGAATCATCTGCATCTTCATTAGTTAACAAGTTAGTTATACCATCTGCACCATTAATTATACCCCACAAGTTAGTTAACAAAATACTGCTAAGGCACAGAGTAAAACCGCTTCAGGAGCTACACTACATTCTTGCAAAGTTAAGATGTTGAATTAGAAAGGTAAGCAAATGCATCATTAATCTCTGCCCATTCCAAGTACATATTCATGTCTCCCTGCATGTCAAATGCCACTGTCATTGTCACTGTCTCACTGTCTCACTATCACTGTCACTGTCACTGTCACTGTCTCCTTGCATCAGTGCCAGGCTGCCACTGTCTCCCTGCATGTCAAATGCTTGCTAGTTCTGGCCCACAATCAGGAAATCAATGAAAAAGCAATTGCCCTTCTCGTCATTGTACTCAAAGGCATATGCCATGATGCTTTCTTCTGTTAGCCTTGAGCTTCTGCCAACTTTTATTACCCTCCTCCCCACGATGCTGTTGATGTTTGCTTGCAAGTCAATAGTTATAACATCTCCCATATCACCTACCCCTTTGATAGTAGTTGTGACTTTGGAGACATCAAAACTGCCCCGAATGGAATGAAAGCACCATCAGTTTGCACAAATGTCTCTGCCACATGAGCAAACATAATCAAGTATCAATATTGTCACATCAAGAAACGGAAACCAGAATTCTTCTTTCAACTCACAGAGAAGTTTATAAAATGGACAATTAAGAATGCCTTAATAGCAGACAGCTCAAAAACAAGTAGCAAAGAGGGAAATTTGGATTCACACTTGTAAAAATGCCATACCACTGCTCATCTGTAATAAAAGACGTTGCCCTTTCCACTACACTCAAATAAACACCATGTCCAACATTTGGAGGCAGTGGACGGAACATCTTCTGGTTGGGGTAGTCCAAATCAACCACAACATGTCGATTTGTCAGAAACCCAACCTGACAAGTCCCTGTCCTACTCTGTACTATGGCTCCAAGTGTACCAAATGTCTCCTGACCTGCAACCTGTGAAATTCACCAGAGAGAGAAACGTATCAGAATTGTCAAACTAGTAATGATGCAACAATTATTTACATATATTGCAACTAAAAATATGCCAAACTTCACCTCTACAGAGTAAAAAACACCATCAGTTGTTTAATTGATATATGATGAAGCATGTACACACTCTCAACATTTCTCAAAGTTTATGGAAAGGAGGGGAAAAATGTGCGGAAAACATCTAATGACACCAAAAACACAGAAACACATGAGATTGTCATTTCTATTTTCTATACATAAATATGGACATCATCATGTTGCAATTGAGTATATCGGCAAACAAAATGATGATAGATTCGAGAGTGATGCCCCTCGAATATCAATGTAGACATATCAATCTGCCACTAAACTGTACACTATCATAATGCATCAAATGCCCTCATTTGATATGCTAGTTTATACAACTCAATTAAATAAAAAATACTAAACAGTTTGTTAGATCAATATAAGACATCAATCTTGATTATATAAAAGGGCCTACAGTTGATCCGAAAATTAAACTAAGATCACAAGCATGACATCAAAAGAGTAGACACATCCAGATTATGACCATGCTCTAAGGCTATGCAATTGATCCTCGAGATAAAATTTAGAAACTTGGTTGTAAGATGCACACCTCCAGAACAAATGTAAAATTATAGAATGACTAAATTTCAAGACAAGCAGTTTGTATTCAAACTTTGAAGTTATTCACTGGCTTTTTACCTGAGATCCTGGACCAATGGATGGGTCATTGCCCCTTAAACCTTCAGCCAGCTCTGTGTATACCTCTTGCTTAGGGGTTGCGACTGGAATACCAAAATAAGAGAACTCTACCACATCAACATCACACCATATGCCTCCAGCTGGTCAACCGTGAGAGTTAAAGAGGACAAACTCTTGCTACAAAAGACATGTAGATGAGAGTTAAAGAGGACAAACTCATAGCAAGTTTGATGCTGTCAACCGTGAAAGTATTTGATGTGGTGAGCCTTGATTTGGCCCTTCATTCATACTAAGAGAGATCAAAATTTTCCTACAAGGTTAAATAGAATTGGCTAAGCAGTTGCATACTGACTTAAGGTTTAAAACTCTTCTTTGGCCGAGATGCATGCTGTAGACAGGTCTTCTGCCTTTTACCAGGAGCAAAATACAAAACACTGATCAATTAGAAAGGACATATAGGAAGACAAAAGGAAATCCCTTGCTACCTTACAGCATGTCTTGCTTCCTGAGAAGCTATCCGAACAGCAATGTCAGGGGCATACACAACAGTCCAACTTGCAGCATGAGCCTGAAGGTCATGATTATTCTCCATAGTCAGTGAGAAAGTTGCTTCCCTTGAGATGTCTGGAGGCAGAGCAACTGCTCAGAAACTGCTAATGTCAGAATATATTTCAAGCTTGCAGGGAATGGGGTTGTCATTCAAGCTCTTTTGGGTGTGATTGTGATATTTTGAATGAGGTTCCATGGGCTGTATTGAGCATGAGTGTATGTTCTTAAACAATGAATAAGAAGAGAAGTAAATTCCAGAAGATCACTTTGGGTTGTCTTGGCCTTTTGTTACAACCCTATGTGTCTGCTAAGAAGGCCACTGTCTTCCCTCCATTGTTGCAGGAAATTTGAAAAGTTTACAAGCAGATGGGGCAAGCTTGTCAGTCTCTTAATTGATGGCAATGCAAGCTTAACTAATGATTCCCTGGCAGTGTTGGCCATATTAGCACCATGTGCAGAGGGCCTAATGGCTATAAGGAAGACTAGGTCCATACCTTTGCTGGTAAAACTCTTAACATTTGGGTCCACCAAAGGGAAGGAGAACTCTACTGCAGTCCTCTTGGCTTTGTGAAAGAATGGAGGAGGAGAAGTTAAAAGATCTATCTTGATCCTTCCTACGGCTCTCTCCTCTTTGCAAAGGCTAGCATTGGATGGTTCTCCTAGAGCCCAAAGAAAAGAATCCATGCTTTTGAAGATTCTTAGAGAATCTGATATTGAGTAATAAAACACGTAACTGGGAGATAGTACCTGCTCAGATAAAATCATACACAAAACCCAAGTCCTAAATGTAGATTAAAGAGTTCTCTGCCATAAGTAGGTTCCAACCTACTTGTGAAGATCAATGTCTCCTTGACACACTCCATCACTGTGAGTATGCATTAATTTTGCATGCATCTTTCATTCATCTTGAATAACATGCCATTCCTCTAAGCAAAAAAAAATCAATCGTCTTCAAGCAGACTGCCTTAAATCTCTTTACATTCACATGCAGCATAACATATTAAAGTGAACAAACTGCCTGTACCTTTGAGGTTAACCAGGGCCTTTCTCACACTTCTCTCACAATCGGCACAGTCCATTCGGACCAGAAGCTCCACCATCTGCACCAGCAATTATACCCCACAAGTTAGTTAACAAAATACTGCTAAGGCACAGAGTAAAACCGCTTCAGGAGCTACACTACATTCTTGCAAAGTTAAGACGTTGAATTGGAAAGGTAAGCAAATGCATCATTAATCTCTGCCCATTCCAAGTACATATTCATTCAAATGACAAGATTAAACTCTATGTAAAGGAATGAGCTCACTTCTTTGTAAGGATTAGAGCCATCTTCTTTTTGCATCCTTGCCATAAAGATCCAGCCCACAACTAGATAGCTCCTCGCCATTAACATCTGTACTTTTGTCATCATAACGTGTTCTTGAGTCGAAAATCTTTATGAAGTCAATGCAGGAAGGATTGGCATGATTCTAATCATGTCTCAACCCCACTCCACCTCCACCTGCATGCACCTCAGGGTACCCTGGTTCACTTGAGGTGGGGTGGTGATAATTTTGACCTTGTGACTTCACCTTCGAACTTTCAAAGGCATGCTGATTGGGTTCTGCAAATTGCATGGTGCCAAAGAACCGTGAGCTTGATTCTCCTGCACTCGGAACTCCTATTGACAGCCTTTGCTTCTTCTCAAATGCCCCTGACACCCAGTAATTCAAAGGGACAGTTATCTTCAAGAGAGGAGATGCATAAACACTAACTTCTAACATTAACAACTCCTTAGCTTCAGCACACCTTTGAAATCCTGAATCACTAAAATTCTCCTTATTTTGTTAAACTGAAAACCATGCACATGTTTCTATTTCATATTCTTGAGGACTTCGAGCTACACCGATTATCAAAAAATGGTGCAGTAATATAGAATACTGCAATTGCTTTGGAAAAACATGACTGCAATTGCTGTGAGCACTTTGAAACACATGGCAGCCCATGATAGCTCATCCATGCACAAGCTTATAATCTGGACTTATGCAGGCTTACTGCAAGCTGTGGAACTCAACCAATCTACATGCTTTGTCCCTCTCCTGTCTTCACCTTCACAGGTACATGCATTTTCTTCTGCACCAACTGAAGTATATACTTGGTCATCAGGTAAGATGGTTTCTTCATAGTCAGCTAATGTGTGTTTGATTCCATCAAGTAATGCGGCTTCTTTGCAATAAGCCACTGGTGATTCTCTTCCATCAGCATGATATTTCTCCTGGCAATAAGGTGGTCTGCAAAGCAGCATCTACAAAATAAGGAGGAGACACAGACAATACTTGGTGGTTCTCTCTATCATCCTCCATCTTTGCTTTGGTCTTTAGGTCCAATGTTTTCAAGGCAAAAACAAGCACAAAGGCTGCAAGTGTGCAATGGGCTGCCTGTACTGGGGTTAGCAGGTTTTGTAGCTCTTGGAGGGTATGCAGCCTGAGAGAGTTTGATCGCTTAAACAGCGAACTCAAAGTTTCAAGCTTTGACTCCATTAATTGTTGTCCTTGCACTATGTTGTGTGACATGATGAAAGAAGACCTCCCAATCCCTATGGCTTCTTTCATGCTTTGATTTGCTATAAGCATCTGAAAGAACCCAAAGCAGTAGTCAGGCTCAGCAAACCTAGAAAAGCCAGAATATTATGAATCACAAGTAGCTTTAGACACTTTTCCGTGTCATTGGGAAAAGGGGATCTTTTCCCTTGTTTTTCCTTATAGTATTTAACATCATGAGCTTCTATGAGGGAGGGACCACATACCTGGTCGGGGGCAGGGAGCAACCACACTGAGCTAGGTATGTGGTCCCTCCCTTGCAGAAGCTCATGATGTTGTCGTAATTCACAATGTTGGAAGTATAGTGAGAATTTGTTGAAAAGTTCTTGTGCGCATCATGCCAGACTATGGCAGACAACTTCAAAATGGCTTGGAAGAAACAGGATAAATTGCAACAGAAAACTCAAGAAGCAAAGGTTCACCTGCATGGTTGCTAGTTGATTTGAAAGCTCCATCTCTGCCTGGTGCATGTAATGCTGCAAAGCATCCATTGAAGCTAATTGTGTCTTTGACAACAGGCATGTCACATCATCATGGTTTATGCAACCATTAAGCTTATGCACATCAATACCCATTTTCGAGTACACGAGTGTTATAGTTGATGTGGGCCTCCAACCACCTATCCACATAAATGCTGCTTCAAGAGCAGAGGAATGATGCCCTGCAAGAAAAAACTTTAACCAATACCAGAAAACATGCCTCAACACAAAACTCTATTCATTGGGGGCAAGTAGAAAGAATCAAACACAGTAAAGCCAAAGAATACTTGCATTCTCTTCTTGGCCACCCAAAAGTCGATTGAAATCTCACTCTATCACCTACACACATATATACAATAGATTCTCTGAAATTTATCATTTTAGCCTAAATGTTTTACTTACTATACACAATATCTGTAAGCCAGGCTGTTAGTCAAGACAATTTTCCTGATGAGAGTTTTGGAAAGAAGAGATATAATATGTGCTAAGAATAACTTTGAGAAACAAGCTAGAGTGTTTGAATGGTTTGAGCAATCAATAAGCCCATCTTGAGGCAATGAAAGTAAGCCATTGAGCGTGTTTAGATTAGTATTCTGTGCATGTCTGGATAGAATGACTACCAACTGTGTACTGAAAGTACTTTGTACATAGCTCCCTAATGCAATGAAGGTAAGTCATGCAGAATCCAATTCCAATAGAATATTATTAGTGCTTTTTTAATGCTAGCTTAGAGTACATTTGTGTCAAGCAATTCTCCTGGACAACCATCACTATATGTTTATTCTGTTCTCTTTCACAGGATGTGTTGCAGAAAAGTTCTAAGTTTTCATTTGCTGAAATGCAGGCCATGGGGACAAATGGAATTGTGAAGGAATGCTTCTTGTCGTATGGACTTATGGGAAAAATGGAATAATGAAGGAATTTTTCTTGTCGTATGGGCTTATGGACCTAAGAGTCTCGCAACGACACAATTCAATACAAGATAATGCAATCCACAAGCAATGCAACAAATAAAAAGTGTGTGAAGCCTGACCTGAAATAGTTGCAAGCAATCCATCAGTGGTGGGGGGAGGTTTGTGAGAGGTTTTGTAGATGCCCATGCAGTCCTTCACAAGCTGCCTGACATGGAAATCAGGGCTCTTAGAGACGAGGGAAAACCGGAGGGCCTGCACCTTGGCCTTCAACTGCAGCCAGACCTGAGCCAGCTACCATGAATCCTGGGCTTCCATTGGATCGATCAATGCTTGATGCGATGGATTGCGATGCCGAGCGTTGGATGTTGGACGCTGTCTTCAGAGTTTCCATGTCCACAGCCTGTGTCCACGGCCTGTTCTCAACATGCTTCCTCATTTTCTAAGCAGCTTGTTAATCACCTACTTTCCTTGTCCACAGCATGTTCTCAACTTGCTTCCTCATTTTCGCACTGGCCTATTAATTACCTGCTTTCCCATTTTCTAAGGCTTTATCCCCTTTAGCATAAAACACCAAGAGAAAAAGATACAAACACAACCGTAGAAGAACAAGAGTAGAGTGTTGAGAATGCAAGGATAGATTAAGGCTTGTTAGATTTAGTTATTATTCCACCAAAACCTTACTCACAAAGCATTCTAACCCGATGATGTAAGAAATAATTACTAATTTCATGAGACATTTTCCATAAATCATGAATATATCGTCACAAGAGGCGAAGAGAAGTAAGGAATACAAAATCTATTCTAGGGAGATGGAAATGTTTACTTTGGGGTGACTCTTGTGTGACCTCCATCATTATTTAACTACCTTCATTTTGTCCTTAATACTCTTGTTTATGCTTTGCATTGTCTTGTTATTAACTAAGTGCATGAGCTTGTAATTATTTTGAAATCTCTTTTTCTAATATTATTTTGAAATCTCTTTTTAGAGAGAGAGAGGTGAGAGAAACCCCTTAAGGGGCAAAAAAGAGAGTCCACATTTCTCCTAATGTTGCATCAATAAAAGTCAATTGCTTTTCCTCTTCTACCTCTCCAATGAATGTGTCTCGTACTACTTTTGGATACAAGTCAAAGTCCTTCAAGGACATGGCCTCTTTCTCTCATGCTCTACTAGAGCCATCTGTTTTACTTTCAATTGCAACTCCATAGATTCTTCTAGATGCTAAAATGGTATGAGGATTATCTCGTTTGTGAGTTGTGGGATGTTCACTTCTTGACTTGAGGACTCATCTTTTGAGGAAGCATTCAAGAATGTAACGTGATAGGGATCTTCTAAGGTTCTTTGATACTATGGGATTGGTGTTGTTTGTCTCTTCCACTTTTTGTGTACATCCTCAACATGTGTTGTGGACCATTAAGGAGCTCAAAAGGGACCATAGTCATTCAATTCAAGAGTAAGGACTCTTCATAATCTAAAGCCTTGGTCATGTCCTCATGGACATCCTTCTTCAAATGGAAGGGATTCTTGCTCTTCCTTTCTTTTATCAACTTCATCCTCCACATCAAGCTTTGTCTCTAACTTTGTAGAGGCTCTAGAAGAGAACAATAGGCTCTCTATTTCTACTGCTATTTTTATCTTTGACTCTAATGTGGCCATGTAACAAGGAGAGCAGTGCATCCATCCCTCCACCTCATTATTAGAGATAATTTCAAAAGTCATTCTTGGTGTCAATGTGAGGTATTCATGCATTGGCAATGACGAGACATCTTTTAGGAGATGGCTTTTTTGTGCCCACTATTAGGAATTATGCTTTTTGTTTCTTTGGGACAATTTTCTTGATAGTGTCTTCTTCAATTTATGTTCCATTTGGTGCTTCATTTTGGAAGAGTCAATTGAGACTTTATGGAGGTGGACGCATAGACTTTCTACAAATCATAGAACTTCAGCATCACTTTATTGGGTCGCCCATCTAGGGTTAGGATTCCTTTAAACCAATCCATCCTTGATCTATCTTCAAATAGCCATGGTCTTTCGAGTAATAGAGGGTAATATGTTCTATAAAAGTTGGGCTTCACCACTACGTGTGTCATCAGTAATCTCTTCTTGCAACTATGGTCTTGATATAAGAAAGGATTCCTAAAGGCTTGATTCTACTTTGATTAGCTATTTTGATGAGCCATTGAGTAAGTTGCATGCCTTGCAAGCCTAGATCTTTCATTGTCACATGTCTCATGATATTCACTAAAGAGCCTCAACTATCAATGCACTTGTAATGAAGCAGTCTTCTATCGAGATGCTCATCTCACGAGTTATAGGATTGAGGAAGGCATTGGCCACATTCACTTCTTTCATAGGCTCTTAGGCCTTATTTTTTTTTGTAATAGTTGCAAGGTTAGCAATCCTTAGGCCACGTCTTTGTGTGAGAATGATTTTAAATTTCTTTCTGCAATTGGGAAAAAGCATCAAGTGTGTATCCAACTCCTTCACCAAATCATACTCTTTTATGGGATCTATGAGCTTCTCCAAAAGTGACTAGAAAATGGGGTGATATGTACTTTCATTTTTTCTATTTTTTCAAGCAAGGGTTGCATCACCTCTTCATCTATCACAGGAGGTACATCCACCTCTTCTGACTCCTGGTTCTTTAGGTCTATGTCATAGACTATCTCTATGTCCTACTATGGCAATGGACTCTTTTACACTATATTGTCCTCTATTGTACTACTTTATGGCTATATCAAGAGCTTGAACTTGGTAGCTTTTGCAGGTTGAACATTTTATTGGCACATGTAGCTTCACTTGCTTTCAATTCTACCAAATTGGAGGTAGAGGCTCCTAATTCTTCTATTAGTAGTCTATGGTATTAGCCTTGATAGGGACTAGGATAGTCTTTAGCAATGTAGTCTTTTCCTTTGCATTGGCTATAGAGGGCTTTGTAATCCAAGGACCTTCTAGGGTTTGGAAAATTTGGGGAGATAAGACCCTTCTCTCCACATCTATATCATTCCACTTTTGATCTCTATCTACCACCTAACTGTCTTCTCTAAAACTTTGGGCACAAAACCTCCTGCATCAAAATTAGGACCAAACTCTGTAGGTCTTGGGACCGATATCTTAGGCTCTCATCTTAGATTCTAGTAGGTTGAGCCTTGCTTCATCATCATCCTTCTTCCTTCTTTCATGAATCTCTTTTAAAGAGCATAAATCCTTGTGTTGATAGCTAGTAGATGCATAAGTGCACAAAATGTGTGCTCGAATAGACCCTTACATCTTATGCTCTGCTCTTTGGATTTGAATTTCACAACTTGTGTTGATAGCTACTAAATGCATTAGTGTGCAAAACACATGTCCTAATAACATGACATTGAAATAATTGTGTGTGGGGCTCTCCCACACAACTACTTTTTAGGTGATAGTGTTTGTATTTGATTTGCATTTGCCTTTACTAGTTACCATGATACCTATGAGAATGACGTGTGGATATGCATTAGTTAGTCTTGATTGAAATGTGGTGACATCATGCTTCTAGCATCAAATGTTAGTGATTTGAAGTTTTTTGTGCATTACATTAAGCTTTTCTTTTGTGAGTTTTGGGGCTATTATTTTATGAAATCTAATGTTCACTATTCTTTAAGTGATTCAAGTGTTGCAGCATCTCTAGCATGCCTGCTTTGTATCAAATCCAAAAGATATATTTGATGACACTAGCTATTCACATTCAAGGTTAAAGTAAATTTGTAAATTATGTGCAAGAAATTGTGGAGAAATTGTTTTAAGTGGAGAACCTAAGCTAAAGCACCACAAATAGATAATGGAGAGCCAAGAAGATGAATTTTCAGAGTCACTTGAAGGGTGGGAGAAGAGGGATATCAAGAGTTTTTCTATCATGTCCATGACCCTTTCTTCAAAGGTAGCATCCATTATTCATGAGCCTTACTTCAAAGGTAAACACCCATAGTTCAATTTGGAGATATCTTATGAGGTTTGGGGATTGTTATAGTAGCTTTATGAATGTTGTTGTCCTTCTTCTAACATTTAGTCTTTAAACTTAGAGTTACAACCTTCCTTACACACATGGGGAATCGGACCAAACCTTTCTAATGAAGATGATGTGTCTCTAGGATTACTTGTTAGCTACTGGGGCAAGTATAAGGATGAGTCAACTTATTACCTTCGTTTTGAACAAGCTACCAAATGAGTTTAGTGCATTGGAAAAAACAAAACCAAAGCTAACTAAATGAACAATGCAATGATGGAAATGTGTGTGTGTGTGTGTGTGTGTGTGTGTGTGTGTGTGTGTGTGTGTGTGTGTGTGTGTGTGTGTGAGTAAATGCATTAGAAGACTGAAGAAAGAAGATATAAGGACAAAATTGTAAGGGCCCAACTCAATGCACCAAAATATAGGCAACTCCTTCAGAAGATGATAGAGGTAGAAATTACATGTAGGAGCACACCAACATAGAAGAAGAAGAACCCTTGTTGAGTTTCTTATAAGAAGGGGAGCTTACTTGAGATTATTCTCACAAAAAAACCCAATATGTGGGAGGCTTAGTTGTAGCTATTAAGATAGAGCCTTTGACGCAAGGTGAGGTAGGCCAAGGTGGCCTCCCCTACTTAAGAGCATCTTCTTCAGCGTCATGGTGATGACTTCTGAGTTCACTAGAGAGCAAAGGAGGGCCTCATGGTGAGTTACTTTTTAGTTTTCCTCATAAATCTTGTTTATGCTTTACATTATCTTATTACTAACTAAATACATATCTTGTGATGTCTTAAATACATATATTCTCTTTCTTCAAGACAAAATCTTGTGAATCACAAAAGATAGTGGACCAACTCCCTCTAAACCCAACCAATTATGAACAAAAACCTTGCTAATATATCTTTGTTTCACCCATTGTGGAAGCTCCTCCTTAAAGGGTATTGTACCCATGGAAAACATGAATATCAATAGGCATAGCTTGAGATACTCAACATTGGGTAAGTGGCTAGGAAGGGATAGATTCGTCACTTGGATTGTCTATTTGGCTCAATTCTTTGGCCCCCTTCAAGGAGGATATTTTTGTTGTTAATGAACATCTTAAATTATTCTACCATCTTCTTCAGAAGGCAATCAATTTTTGGGAAAACTTATGAGATCATAGGAACAAATAGGATGCATTTATAGCTAACTAATAATTTCTACTCTATAATGTCATAGGGGATGGACAAATTAAGCCAAATCATGTCAGAGTTTAAAGACATGTTTTCCACCTCGCATAGGATCAAGCTCAAGTCAAGTAAATCTTTTGTGACATGAAGGTATAACATTGGAAAATGCAAGAAAAATCAAAGCCTCTAGGTTGATGTGTTAATTTCTCAAGGCACATGCATTTTCAACTGAACCTACAGACATATATATGTGAGTGAATGAAAAAATCTAATTCTAGTAATATGGAATGGCACACGGTTTGGTGTTTTTTTAGAGGCTACTTATGTTAATGTTTTCCATAGAGGTAGACTTAGTAAATTAATGCCTCTTTAGCTGATTGTTCTTTTGTGCAAGGTTAAAAACAATATCATTTTCATCTTTTTTGGAAATGTAGTTATATCAAAAAGGTGTGGAAGAAGGTGCACAAATGGTCTATAGTTGGTTCCTAGTTTCTATAGGCATTGCGATGGGTCAAACAGTGGTGAGTGATAAATTATCAATCAATTTCAATTCCCCTTCATAGGGCTTGGTACACCACCAAAATAATCTTTAGTGGAGTAAGGAGAAGAATTTTGCAAAAGTTCATAAAATAGGATGAAAAGCAACATTGTACTAAGTGGGCACAAAATGAATAAAAGATACATGTATTTAGCATGGATTGAGTGACTACTTAGTTTAAAGCCTAATCTATATGGTGACCGTTTTCCATGGGTAGTGTTAGAAAAATAAGTGGACAAAATATTTCTTGTTATTACAATCTATTATTCCCTAGTATAAGATGTGGGGAATGGAATTCCCTAGTTGTGTGGCCTATAATTACCTATTATGATATGCGGGGAATGGGATTCCCTAGCTATATGACTTATAGTTTCCTAAGATAAGATGTGGGGAATGGAATTCCCTAGTTGTATGTAGGGAATTTATATAGGCCTACCTAGAAATTCCTATTATGAGATATAGGAAATGTATTTCCCTAGTTATATATAGGAAACTCATGTATATGAACCTAGGAAATATTAGAGAATTTCCTACATTCCACAAGCTTTCCTATGTAGGAATTGTTCAAAAGCTCGTTGTGGCCAGAGCCCCGCCCATCACAAGGAACTTTCAATCGTTCCCCACATAGGCAATTTGGTGAAATATAGGAAATTCTCCAATATTTCCTATGTAGACAAGTAAGTATTCCCCATCTATAACTAGGAAATTGCATTCCCTACATCTTATAATAGGGAATATAGAGCATTCCCTACATTTCTTTGAAAGTCCCTACGTTCCCTACATCTTATAATAGGGAATATAGAGCATTCCTCACATTCCTTTGAAAATCCCTACATAAGGAATTATAAGGATGTGATTCCCTACTTTTATGTAATAGGGAATTAAAGGTAAAATGAGGACAAGATAAAGATTATGTTTATCACAATTCTCTATTTCTCAATTCAAGTTGATAATGATGGTTTCGAGAAGGTAAGGACAAAGGTCACAAGAAACTCTAAACCACTTACTATATAGAAAATTCACATTATAACTAGGAAGATTACTAACCAAACTAGGAAGAATGTATAATTTTCTAGTTACAACTAGATAATTTTGCCATCACTAGTCTCTTCTAACTAGTAACATCCTTTTCCTAGATAGTATCTAGAAAATTGAAGCCCTGTCTAGCAACATTATCTAGCAAGTTATTGTATAACTAGTAATAATATCAACCTAATTAGAAAATTTTACTTTTTACTAGTCATAACTAGCAAGTACTATCCTCTAACTAGGGAATTATAGATATTCTATCAAGTTAACTTGGAACTCATGATTTTTCTAGGTATAATTAGTAAATAAATATTCATTGATTAGGCATTTACATTTGTATAATACTTACTCACAGCTAAGCTTTTCACATTGACACAAAAGCAAGACCACAATTGTTGAAAGGTAATCACAATAACAAAAAAGAAAATTAAAAGAAAGATGTTTAGTACACATGAATAACACAAACTGTGTGGCCCCAACAATAGAGTCATTGCATTTAGCAACAATAACACTTACAATGTTGAGCAAAGTACATGGCCACATTGACCAAGCATATCTCATGGCCATGAAATCCATCTTATTGCAAATCTCATGATTATATTAGTGAGAAAAAAGCATATTGCACCAATGGATTAAATAGAAACTCCACACACTAACATCATATTCCGTACTTTCCAAATGAGCAACAAGAGCAAACATTCAAAGTGCATGGCAAGAAAACCACACAATCATATATACCCCATCATGAAAATTAGATAGCCATATTAAAAAGGAAAGCACATTACCAAGTGCATGACCATATTGGTCATGGAAGTGCACATGGAAAAAAATAACCACCAAGGCAAAGCGCATAGCCATATTGAGAAAAAGCTAAATTGCATTGCCCAAAACATGTGGCTATAGAAAATGAAGAAAAATACATTGCTAGTTGTATGATGAAATATTATCACCTTTCAAACTAGCACTAAACTTATAAACTTCATGTCTTAACACAAAAATATAAGTACGAAGGATTCTAGTGATTGCCAACTATTGTAGCTAGCTCTATGTGGAAGCTTGCAACATGATAAATGGGAAGCTACTTTAAGGTTCACTATGAGGTGACTTGAATAACAAGAAGGCTACACCTAAATAGCCTTACAAGGGTGGAAGTATATTACCTTTACAAAGAACTAGTGCTCCAAAACAAAGAAATCCTCATTGGATATTCTCATTTTATTAGGGTTTGAAGTTGAGAAATTCCATAGTAAAGTATCGATGGGAGCATATCAAATTCTCACCAATCTCAAAGGTAGGTGAAATAATTCAAACAATGTAGAAACTCTTGCAAATTCTCAATGGAACATTGAAAGTGCATCATAATAAAAGAAAAACACAAGAGGAAAAGAAGAACAAATTAAGATTGGAAAATTTTTGAATTATCTTTTGAGAAAAAATAAGAGAGCTAAAAGAAAAGCATGCTTTTTGTGCTAAGAACATGCTCAACAAGGCCAATATTAAAATAGAGTACTATTAAAAGCAAGGAGGGGAGGAAAGCATGTTGGGCTATTCTCTCCTATACATCTTAAACCTTCCATGTTGGGTAAAAAACCATAGGTTTGAATCTCTACAAGAGAGGCTGAACCCCTAGAGGATCTTAATGTACTCTCCATGAGGATTTCAATCATGCTATGCATTTGGCAATTCAAAAATTATGATGTGTGCAATCTTGTGTAGCAACTTCTCCTATAGGCACCTATTTGGCTAGTATCATCTTGTGGTCATAGCAAACATCAAGTGTAACATCCATGACAAGTCTATTTATGCTACCCTCTAATCCCTCCTAACTTGCTCTAGCCCTTATTCCTATAAGTCAAGCCTTAAAGGTAATTCAAAGCTCCCAAAAATCTTGGAACAACTCAAGAAAATTCATGAGCACTATCATATCCCTTCTCTACCCTTAGAAATAATAGACACATGAATTTTTAGCAAGACCATTCATATATACTTGTGAAGATCATATTCCAACGACTATATTTATGGCCCCAAAAAACATTATTTTGAATATTTTAAAATTACTCTATGAAATTATCATTTTGTCTAATTATAACAAATATTTTGAAATTATTCTCTAAAATTATTATTTTTCATGGAACAATTTGACAAAATTTTTATCATTGTAGTTCAAGCCATTGGCATTTCCATCCCAATATGCCTTAGCATCCTATAAGATGCCAAAATACTCACTAGTGGGTTGGGATCCCATGATCTTTTAGGAGATAGGTGTTTTTGATTACATGAGTGCTTGAGAAGGCAAAAGGCCAAGTGACCCTATTATATAGGATACCTTTAATGCTGAGGGAAGCTTATCATGGCTCTAAGTTAATAAGTTCCCTACTGTGTGTTATTGACAGAAGTAGTGTAATCACATACAACCCAATCTTATGGGGTTGGAAGCTCATATCCTAGGCTAGACAATTGTTTTCTCTGTAGGGAGATGGATTTTATACTACTTCATGGAATTGTGTTTTTATATATTATATTTTGTGCAATAGAATGTTGTTTTTCAAAGTGTGTCATGTGCTAGATGTTGTGTTAATGGACCCTATGTAACATGATAATAAAAGGAAGCTACTTTTTTATGTTGGAATAGTATGGTACCTTTGCTAATTAGATAAGTAAAATAAATCCCATCAAGGAACGTGAGAATACCTCAATCCTAAAAATGACCAATCATCTATGGCTAGATGGACCTAATAATTTGGGTAGCTTTTCTAAACATTAGATGGAGTTATTAATACATGATCCTCCAAATTCAGTAGGATATATATGAGGCTCAACTTCATTTTTGGGCGACTAATGTGAGATGATGCCTTATCGGCAAGGGGATCAACATTTTATTCTCTTTCACTTCTCACTCTCTTTGAACCAAGTGCCAAGGTCATTCACCTTCTTATGTGCAACCAGATGGTGCGAAGCTGCAGAGCAAGAAGGATGCAGTTCCTGCTGTATATGTTGATTGCCTCTAGATTGTCACCTCCAAATTTCTGAGCTTTGCAACCTCATCCAGAGTTTGGAACGTACCATACATCCATAAGCCGGTTGACAACAAATTATTCAAAGGCAGCATAGGTTGGTTGTATCTTTTGAGAAACTCTGACAATCTTCATGCTCAAGGTGTGCCAGTGGCCAATATTAAATGAAGATCATTGTAACTTCAGTTATGCTTTTGCATGTCTTAGACATTGTGGATTTATGCAGCTATTGTGACTTGTACATTCATAGTCTATCATTCCTTTGTCAACATGGTGGTCATTTAATTCACTTTCAAAGTTCATGTTTTGGAGGTAGATATATTTTTTGTCTTATGCTATTAAAGAGTTTGTCTTATAGAGTACTTCTTTGAGCACGCTTGATTTTTGAATTTAGGAACTTTGATGTCATCGAGACATGAGATGATCATTCAGCTTCAATCAGTGCAGCAAAATTTGCTTATGGTGGTTTCAATTTGCTGAGTGACATGGAGTAAACAAGGGGCTTCCTATACCATTAAGAAGACACTTGGTCTCCCAATTCTTTGCCAACAATAACTTACCAATATTGTACCAACAATAACTCTTGTTTCACCGTGGAATATGCCTCCTGGCATCAATGATCCTAATGTGATTGAGTTGCTAGTCAATGTAGAATTCTCTCTCTTCTTGGTTACATGCTTCATATGCAAAGAACGTGGGTGCTTTGCAAAGGAATGGAGCTAAGAAGTGCCCAAGGAGAAAAGAGTGAAGATAAGGAAGAACTTCATGCAACATAGTCACAAAATAAGTAAAAAGAAAAAAGCTCATCGATTGAGAAGGGTAAATCCAAGAAAACAAACAACCCTCAAAAGGAGGAACCCAAATCCTAGAGATGTCAAAGTTAAAGCAAGATGGAAACAAAGAAATTACTTTCATAAAACTTTTCAAATCATAAGTGAGGTTGGAAAAACTTAAAGCTTGAAATGAATAATAGGGAAAGATTAAAAGATGGAGTGCCATCAATGTTATGCAAAAAATTAAAAGAGATATGTTCAGGATAATAATTAGGAATATTATTTGAGTCCTTGAATATTGATGAGTTAACTACACTTTTATAATAACATACCAACAATGGATCGTTAGGTTACTTGTTGATATTTAAAGGTGCCAATGTCAACAACTTGTGCTTAGGCATGCCCTTTATCAAGAGAGCATGCATGTGTTTGGGTTGGGGGCTTTATATGCTAGTAAGTTTATAACACTCCTTTACGATTGTTCATATCTATCATAGGCCAAGTAACATGCATGTGTTTGGGTTGGGGACTTAATTACTGAGCATATGATGGAGGAATTCATTTGATTATCTTCTACATTATGTATGCTATGAGCCAAGTGGCATGCAATAGTGACCAAAAATACATGCACAGGAAAGGCCTAATTTTGGCATCATGAATCCAATGAGATTAATGAAGATTGAAGATCCATAGCCTAGATTATCGTATAAGACACTAGAAGTGAAGTAGGACTCTTGTTTCCCACATTGTAACTAGGGCAATGGCCAACAATTAGAGAGGGATGGTCAATGCCAGCTTGAGTTGATCCAGACCACCTATAGGTGGATACACCTGAATTTGTGTGTTATCTTAAAGATAACAACTAAAAAAATTTAATGATGCCCTTTATGTAGTGATTAATGCTTGCAAATCTAAAGCCTAACATGCAATTATCTATATCTTTTTCTATCAAAATAGCTTGAAGAAATTCTAGTAAATGACTAAAGCATGTGTACAATTCTAGATCACTAGGAGGAGACTTAGCCTCATTGCATAAATTCATGTAATGCATTGTTCACCACATTGTCCTCTGAACATAGTCCCCTAGCATAGTCCTTTGAGCTTGGTTCATGCAAGCTATCTAGTACACTCCTCAACCTATCCTCTTGAGAAGCTTGGTGCAAGTGGGTTGTGTGGTAATCCTCTTGAGAAGCTGGGTACAAGTAAGTTGCTTTGGGTTTCAATAAGCATCCATCTTAAGTAGTAGCTATGCCCTAGACTCTCATGTCAAGAAGCATATTAGACTCAACTTGGGAGTGTATTCCTCATGCATCCCTCATGCATCTATAACATACTTTGCTTGATGGGAAATTAGGAGCACTTTGATATTAAGACTCAAAGTAGATATATTCAAGAAATATAAGACTTGAAAAGAAAGTCAAATGGTACAAAGGATCAAAACAATAAATTCAAAATACCTTATTCCCTATTTTCTTTATTTTAAATGCTAAGGAAAAATCATCATTAGGAGCATTGGGTAGGCCCAAAAAAAGATGATAGAGAATTCCAAATCCATGGAGAAGAAAAGTCTGAGAAGATGGTTAGAAATTTTAAACTCATACGAAGAGGAATTGAAGGGAAAGTCATAGCTAGAGGTAAAAAGGTGATTCAAGCTAAGCACAAGAAACATTTGGAATTCAGGAAGAATGATGTGTTCCTCAAGCAGCAGTAGATGGAGTGGAGATCCATCTTCCCTAGGGAACATTGGAAGATATGGCAGAAATGCACTAGAAAAGTGTGGTCTAGTACTCCATAAACAAATTGAACACCCCTCTATGTAAGGTGTATATGCAGAAGCTAAACATGAAGGAGAGGCCCAATAAGTTTATAAAAATCCATGCATGGTGTGTCATGTGCCATCAATCTTGGGAGTCAATTCTCCATGTTCTCTGGCATTGCCTTGCAAGCAGGCTTTGTCTAAAAGAACATGACAGGGTGGATTACAATTGCACGCCTTAATGTAGAGGTTATGATGAAGATGGCATTGTTTGGGGACAAAGGTGTATTGGATGAAGACATATTAAACCTATGGAATGCCATCAGGGCATTAACATTAGCACCATTTGGGCCAATAAGAATGCTCAAATATGATCTACTATCTAGATAGAATGTAAGAGAAGTGCTTGCAACATGTAGAAAGATGAGGAGGAGAGAGCATGTCTTCAAAGTGGGGGTACAAGCTCCTTAGAAAGATAAATTTTTGAAGCCTGTGGGAAGGCTTTTTGGAGCCCAATAGCATATTTTTCCATGAACCTCAAAATACTTTGTGATCGAACCTTCACATTAAAAAAAGGAAAGAGAGTACTCATTCAGACTATGTGTGCATAATCGAGGGCTAACAATGGGGCAAGGGCTCTGCTACTACATGCGTCCAACATCCAACGCTCGGCATCGCAATCCGTCGCATCGAGCATTAATCGACATCGCAATCCGTCGCATCGAGCATTAATCGATCCCATGGAAGCCCAGGACTCATGGCAGCTGGCTCAGGTCTGGTTGCAATGGAAGGCCAAGGTGTAGGCCCTCCGGTTCGCCCTCGTTTCCAAGAGGCCTGATTCCCATGTCAGGCAGCTTGTGAAGGACTGCATGAGCAACTATTTCAGGTCAGGCTTCACACACTTTTTATTTGTTGCATTGCTTGTGGATTGCATTAACTTGTATTGAATTGTGCCGTTGCGAGACTCTTAGGTCCATAAGCCCATACAACAAGAAGAATTCCTTCATTATTCCATTTTTCCCATAAGTCCATACGACAAGAAGCATTCCTTCACAATTCCATTTGTCCCCATGGCCTGCATTTCAGCAAATGAAAACTTAGAAATTTTCTGCAACACATCCTGTGAAAGAGAACAGAATAAACATATAGCGATGGTTGTCCAGGAGAATTGCCTGACACAAATGTACTCTAAGTTAGCATTAAAAAAGCACTAATAATATTCTATTTGAATTAGATACTGCATGACTTACCTTCATTGCATTAGGGAGCCATGTACAGAGTACTTTCAGTACACAGTTGGTAGTCATTCTATCCAAACATGCACAGAATACTAATCTAAACACGCTCAATGGCTTAGTTTCATTGCCTCAAGATGGGCTTATTGATTGCTCAAACCATTCAAACACTCTAGCTTGTTTCTCAAATTTATTCTTAGCACATATTATATCTCTTCTTTCCAAAACTCTCATCAGGAAAATTGTCTTGACTAACAGCCTGGCTTACACATATTGTGTCTAGTAAGTAAAACATTCAAGCTAAAATGATAAATTTCAGAGAATCTGTCGTATATACGTGTGTAGGTGATAGAGTGGGATTTCAATCCACTTTTGGGTGGCCAAGAAGAGAATGCAAGTATTCTTTGGCTTTACTGTGTTTGATTCTTTCTACTTGCCCCCACTAAATAGAGTTTTGTGTTGAGGCATGTTTTCTAGTATTGGTTAAAGTTTTTTCCTGCAGGGCGTCATTCCTCTGCTCTTGAAGCAGCATTTATGTGGATAGGTGCTTGGAGGCCCACATCAGCTATAACACTCGTGTACTCAAAAATGGGTATTGATGTGCAGAAGCTTAATGGTTGCATAAGCCATGATGATGTGACATGCCTGTTGTCAAAGACACAGTTAGCTTCAATGGATGCTTTGCAGCATTACATGCACCAGGCAGAGATGGAGCTTTCAAATCAACTAGCAACCATGCAGGTGAACCTTTGCTTCTTGAGTTTTCTGTTGCAAACGATCCCCATATTGGATCGATTGAAAACGTCCAAATTGAGTTTTCTGTTGCTACTGGAATTGCTCTTCGCGCGGTCGCCCATAGTTTCTTGATCCCTAGACAGCAAAGATCTGCTTGTGTCAGCTAGTTACCCCCGATGTAGCAGACAGACGATCTCGATAAAAGATAATAGCGTCGTGACGACGAAGCAGGACAGAGAACCACGCTCGACTATTCTTCCGGCGGATCGGCGTCTCGCCGAAAAACTGCAGGTTATATACGCCAACGCGTGGAGGTCGCGTCACCAACAAGCAAGAAGCTCCGAGAGACGTGCTGGTGTAAACCAAAAAGTTTCACGTGATGGACAGGCACATAAGTTTATTGACCGCCACATAAGTTTATAAATGTGGGATCATAATAGACCGTCAATTTGGACGTCATTATAAAGTGCTCCCCACAAATGTTTTTGGGAATATTAGTTCATAGCCGGTCACAAAATTTGACAAATTTTAGATATCATATTAGACGTCTTTGGGAAATACCATCTTATATCATCTAGTAAGAAGTTGAGCATATATCTACATTTTTCCAATTGTCCGTCCTCACTAGCAAGAGTCCACAATAGATATTAACTTGACTTTCATTGGAAAAAATGATGATTCAACTCGCTTTAAATGCACCTCACATCAACATCATATGAGGTCTACATTGGTCAAAATTAATCTTTAGCAATAAGCTAAGCTTTGAGATTCTCTTTCACAATAAGCTAAGCTAATGCTATTTGCATAAGGGTTTCCACTTCTAGATGGACAATTGATTGTTTTGCTATAAATTCCCAATATCTCTGACATGAGGGCTCACATGTAGCATTGGACTAGATCACGTGTGTGGTGAAAGCGTAGTAGTATTTGGGAACTGAAACATGGTGCTTAGCAGTGTTAGCACATCAGATGGATTGAGCAATATGATTGAAGAGGAAAATGACTCTTGAAAGGACATATCAATCTCACTTAATCTAATTGAATATGTCACCTTGCTAGTGTCTAACAATTGTGTTAACCCTTGTACACAAGAGAAGTTGTTCCCAAGGAATGGCTACCCATCCTCTAGCTTCCCCAAAGGCCCATAGGACAATTCAAAAAAGAGGTTCCGGACTAGCCTAATTAGTTATTCTAAAGGGAAACATGGTAGCAATAAAGAGAGTCATAGGAGATAGAACCATTTGCAAGAGAGTGGCATGCACGCCCTAGTGCAAAGAGAAGCTTAGATGCAACGTTAACCCTAGCTTTCAAGAGAAACCATTCAAAGCATTGCTTCAAAGCAAGACCAACACCTAAGGTGGCACCAAAATAACATATTGTGTGATTTCTAAGCATTTCAAAGAAACAAGCCTAAGCCAACCAATGGCGTCTCATTCCAAGATAGATACATTAATTCAAAATTATGATTGCTCACTTTGGACCCAAAGAGGAAAGAAAACTCCTCATAAATACTCAAAACATATCTCACTAAGAGGGGATAAGCATGAATGATATTCAAATTATCATCTATAAACATTTGAGAACATAAGTACTATCCATCATGAAGTACGAAAGGTTTTATAGAGCTAGTCGTGATAGCATGTTCAATACAATTGAGCAATCAGTGTATCACAAGAGCAAAGAGTAAGGGGGCAGTTGGGCATCTGGCCTGTGTGATACTCCATTGCAACTTGAATCTTCTTATTGTATAACCATTAATTTAAATAGTTGCTAAGGCATTTGAAACAAAGCCCTTGTCATAAGACCGAATTCATATCCAAAATGAGCTTTCTATAGCACAACTGGAATCAATTCCAAGTAGACCCTATCATATGTCTTCTCTACATGCATGTTCATCAAAAGTTAATCATCTTTCAGAGGTAAAGCATAGTCCATACCAAGTAGAATGTTCAACATAACACCATGAATATGTATTCCATGAACAAAACCATATTGATATCTATGTATATTCCTCTCCAAGACATGCTTGATGATGTGCATTGTCATTGCCTTAGCCATGACCTTAAAGGAGACATTGAGCATTGTGAGAGGATGTCAATGGCTAGACCTTTTCTTCTCAAACAATTTGGGGTAGGCTTGATGACACCTTCATTTACAAAAGTGGACATAGACTTAGAGGTTCTAAACTAATCAAGCATGATATGTAAGTCATCAGCAGAAACATGCCATATAAAAAAACTCAATAGAAAAACCATCAAGCCTAGAAGCATGACCCTTCATCATAGCATTAAATAATCATGGGGTAGCTTTCCATCATTCTTGAGTCTCTTTTCTTCAATGAACCTCTATGTTCAAGCTTTTTGAGTCAAATATTGATAACAATCAAGGGTTTACCTCGATGCTTAATCCAATTTTTTTAAACATCTTGAAGTCACACTCATCCTTTATTTTAAACATCACCTCCTAGAACCATATAGCCTCTTCATCATTAAAACCAAATCGACCTATAGCTCCTTCAACGTTAATAAAGGTCTCACTAGGTTTGTCCCATAAATCTTCCTAGTAGACAATGCCCTTCTTTTGCTAGAATCAACCCCACTTCCATGCATCGAGCATATCTATTGGGAAATCTTGGATTACTTAACACCATGTAATGAAAATATTGGAATGAACCACTTCCATGCATTGAGCAAATCTATAGGAAAATCTTGGATTACTTAACACCATGTAAAGAAAATAATGGAATGAACCACTTCCATGCATTGAGCAAATCTACTTGGAAATCTTGGATTACTTAACAAAAATATTATCCATACCAAAAAACAAAATATCATATCACTTTGCATTAGGCCAAACCTTGCTAGACACCTTAGCTCTAGCTAACCAATGCATGATGATGATAGCCCATTGTTGACCTTCACGATTCCTTTTAAGGGAAAGGAAAACCTATTAGGCCTTCTCCTTAAGGGGTTCAAGCTCTCTTCTCTAAAGAATTGAAGCAAACAAGCTCATTATGCATTATCATATTTCTAAATTCAAACAAGTCTCATTCATATGTGTATTTTTACAACAAAAAGAGGAGAACATTAAGCATGTTTTGTGGGACTCCCAAAAGATGCAAGTGCTATGGTGCAAGATTACAAATGCTATTGAAAATTTTCATGTGCATCATTTAGTTGGTTGGAAGAAAATTTTGCTTGGCGACCATAGCGATCTCAATGAGGTTTTGAAAAAGATTTGAAAGCTAGCTAGGAAGGATCAAGACATGGTCACGGCTTTATATGAATCAAATTTTATATGAGTTATCTCAAATTTACATTCAATTGCAGATTGAGTGATTGAGTGAAAAAATAGTTAAAAACTTAGTGCTACATATATCCTCAATAACTCAAACCAAATAATAGTTGAGTACTACATCTTTCATATACACTTTGTAGGCATTTCAAGGGGGAGGTTTTAATGGCTTGACCTAAGTGATATGCATGTTATTTTTCTAGTAGTGTTAGTATACATGTACAATAATTCTCAACATTATAAAACTTCTCAAGTTTTGTTCAAAACTATATGTAGTTATGCAAAAATCACTTAAACTAGATATTGAAAATTCACATAATTTTCCAAAATCTTATGTAAATAATGTGTATGATTACTTTGTTAAGATGTTTACACTAAGGCACTCCTAAGTAGGTAAAAGGTAACTTGATAATAAATCACAAGAATTTCATGGGACTCCCACAATTTTCCAACATGTCCAATGGAAAGAAAAAGAATCTTATTCACCCATTGGGCCTAATCAAAAGCTTGAGAAACTCTAGTAGACATTATAAAAAGAGGCTTATGGGGTTCTTCAGGCCCTCATTCTCCTCCTTGCCTTGATATATATATATATATATATAATTGTGTAGCATATGTTGTAGAAGAAGCCTAGTGATTGGCATGTGCCATGAATTCGGTATATGAATTTCAGGAGGGAATCCTCCCCTATCACTTAGCATACATCCATTTACCTGTTTGTTTGTATGTGTGTGTGTGTGTGTGCGTGCATGCATACATGCATGTGTATGATAGGAGGGATCATTCAACTAGCATCCATTGTGAATTTGGTATATGCATGTCATGAGAAATGATGAGGCAATTCTTTCCTATCACTCACTGTATATGCACGTGTACTCTCCACACGCACCTATGTAGCAAGAGGGAGGCTTGTTTATTGGAATATGCTATGTATGTCATGAGGCGATTCTCCCTTTTCATAAGTTACTTGTATTTTCAAGTTTTTATTGTGTCATCACTTATGGAATATGTGGATTGGTATTTGCCTTATATTTGACACACCCACATATATATCATGATACTTCTATCTCATGATGGGTGTGTGTATTGGACTAAAAGTTTCTTCTCAAATATACACTCAACCGTGACAAAGGAGTATCTTTTAACAAGTATGTCACAATCAACTTAACACCATGTTGTGAGGTCAATGTAGAGATATCATTTTGATTATGACACTTTTCCTTTCGCCTCTAGATATGAGAAGAGAAATGAAGGGCATGTTGCTGTATATTTGGCTAAACAATGTTTACATTCACTAATTGTTTTGTATTATTTAATGTGATGGGCATTTCGGTCATGTATTTGGCTAAACAATGTTTACATTCACTAAGTTTTGTATTATTTTATGGGATATGTATTTGAGTCATATATTTATTCAAAAAGCATATTCACCTACGTGTAGTTTTTTTAAAAAAACTTGCAATGTTCTCTCATTTTTTAAACTTAATAAGCAAGGAGTTAATGCAATTTATGTAACATTTTCAACACCTTTTATATCATGCAATTGTGTATTTTAATTGAAAATAATATAAATATCAATATGACTCAAAATTGATATAATGTACTTGTGTTTTGTAATCTAAGATTACATATAACACTAGTTCAACTTAAATTTATATCATGGATTTGCATTTGCCAAGTGAAAACTATCCACAACACTAACCTAACTTAGAATTGATATAATGTAATTGCATAGGTTAATGAAGATAAATACAAGACACACACTATATGTGTGTGTGTGTGTGCTTTTCTTATTTTAAACTCAATAAGCAATGACTTAATGTAATCTATAAGAGTGTTCTACCTCTTCTCTATCATGTGTATTTTAATTGTACCAACATAATGTAATATTGATCATGTGTATTTTAATTGTACCAACATAATGTAATATTGATATCTTGCAATTGTATTTCTTTATCAATGATATATGCAACATAAACTTCACTAAAGTTAATATCGTACAAGTATGTCTTCAATTAAAAATTATATAAATATACTTTTTTTATTGGAATTGATATTAGGTAATTGTGTTTTTGTCTTAAAATTTATGTCATGTAATTGATCTCTCTCTCTCTCTCTCATACATACATACACACACACATATTTTCAAACTGAATGAAAAATAAGTTAATATAATTTACATTATATTTTTAATGAAATTTATATCACGTAGTTGTATGATCATTAGGGAATATTTGAGGTCTCGAAAATGCCCTATAGGAGATCCTAGAGAGAGAAAATATTTTTAAAAATAAAAATAATTTTAGCTTTTTTCTAAATTGTATATTTTTATAAAATTGTTAGAAGATCATTATCATAATGAGCGATTGATCTAACGGAGGCAATGGCTCTCTCTCTCTCTCTCTTTGTGAATGCTACAGTTCCAAATGAGCTCTCCCTTGGCCTCTTGGGTTATATGGCTAAGGCTTGATCTCTCCAATCACTCTCTTAGTGACATAAATCCATTCAAGCACTTTTTTTTCATTTTTCTCCTTGATCTCTGCCATGTTTGGGCTTGTTTTACAGCAGCAACCCTAAATTTTTTTACTTCGATTTCTTGATCTTACCTACTCTAAATGCAATAAAATCCAAAAGTAGAGTACTAAAATGATTTCTCCTACTTGCCTAGTCATCAAAAACACAAAATACTTACTTTCTTTGAAGATTAAACTCCCAAATCTCCTACCTACAAAGAGCATTGGTTTGGGGATGAACCCTACTTCGATGCTCAATTTGAAACGCACAAGTGCTCAAGCTTGGATCCATGGTCCCGACAACACTACCGAAATGTAGAGGGAGCTCACCACTCAACCGCCAAAACCCATGGACCGCTTATTCCTTTAAGTGTTTCAAGCAAGCACCTATGGCTATCTCTCACCTAGTCAACACGCCTTTGATCCTATCGGGGTTTAGTGAGCTTACCTTGTTGTCGGAATGGGCTGCCTTCTCGCTCAATAACACCGGAAGCTCCACAATTTGTGATGTGAGCTCAAGCATCCTCAAGCCTCCACCTCCAAGCTCCATCCTCCATAGCCGCACGTGAAATAAGAGAAGAGAAGAGACAAGAAGAAGAAGAGAGGAGAAGATGGAGAGCTTCAGCTCCAAGATCCCTTACCCTTACACCCTCACTCCTTCACACTCCCTCTCTCAAGCACACACAAGCAAGCAAAGAGAAGAGAGGAAGAGAGGAAGAGAAGAAGATGAGTCAACTTTTGCCACACAACAAAGAATGAGCTTCTCTATTCACTTTTTGTCTTTTATACATAACCCTAAATCCCTTTCAGGCAATCATTCCTTCTTTACATGACCGGCCATTGTTGCAAGGTCCGCTTTTCCATTTCCTTTTATTTTCCTTATCTCGTTACCTATGCCTACCTATATTTTACAATTTGCATAGGAGGGAGCTTGGTGCTCTTTCACAACACTTTTAGGGGCACCTTGCATTTAAAAATGTGTTCTTACTTTTGACTTACTTTTTTAGGCTACCCTTGCACATTTGACGGTTTCCCTTTTTAGGTCATGAATTATGCTTTTCCACTTTATTCACTTTCTTCTTGTGTTGAGGTTAACAGAGGGGGAAGGCTATCAATGTTCCATTGCCTCCATATTTGAAATTTAGTCAAGAGAATATCCCTAAGTTAGATGAAGAGAATGCTAAAATGGCCAAGACACCTTATGCATCCATGATATATGCTATGGTAGCTACACATATAGACTCTGCTTATGTAGTGGGAGTGGTTAACATATTTATAGCAAACCTTGGCAAGAAGCATTAGGAAGCATAAGAGTATCTATTAGCCAACCTTTCTCAATTATGTCACTCTGCCACCTCCTAGTTGTAAGCTCATGTTAGATTCTGATGCAGACATATGAGCTCTAGTAGTTTAGGTGTGTTTTCTTTATATGTTTGCTTCTTCCATGCATTCATAGGCCAGTTATTAATTTCCATAGTCTCCCTACACCTATTAGACATTGACATTATTATCTAGGATTTTTTGGGGTCACCCTACCTTTTTTAGCATTTTTTATTTAGCGACTAGCATTAAATGTTGATTTGACCAACATTTATGCCCCCAACAGGCCAATTTTTTACGAATTTGGGTATATAGCCAGCCCCCCACTCTGACTCTCTATGCTTGGTGTCACCATCATCATCAACCTGATTTGGTGCCCTCATTGACACTTTTGGTGGCTTGTAAGGATATTTGATCAGTCCATCATCATTGTATTGATATTCTTCTTCAGTCTCAGTGTTGTATTCTTCTTTCATCCTCTACTTCCTCTCTTCCTCTCTCGCTATCTACTTCTCTTTGTGTTTGTGTTTCTCTTTTGTTGTGCACTCTTACATGGTGTCATTGCCTCAGTGAGGTCACAATCTAGAAATTTCTTGCAAAAGAGTAGATTTTCATCATGGATAAGTAGCCTAGATCTTCAAAACATAGATTGTCAACCTGCGTTTATGGCTCATATAGGTGCTCTAGAGGCACATTGACCTTTCTGATGACTGGGCTAGCTACATCACCCAACACAAGGTAACCTTGTCCAGTCACATCAAAGGGCCCTAGTTTTCTATGTTTTGTATAAAATACAAATTTTCATTTTGCATATGATCACATTTTGGTGCAAGCCACAGCTTCTTGGAGCAAGAAATAGCTTATTTGTTGCAATCTACATCTTTTTCTTGACAAACAATACACATGTGCAGTCTCTTTAGGCTCATTATCCTCTATCTTTCTCATTGTCTCCATCAAAATGCATATTTTTGGGTGATTTGCGAATCAAGATGTCTTATTAGTTCATGAGCTTTGATGACTCAAAGGAGAAGCTTCTTTCCAAACAATCTTTTAAGTAGAGATGTGATTATTGCAATTAAAACTGATGAGAAAAGTTCCCTATTTGCACCCGTCCACCTTCTATTCATCTTTCACAAAAGGCTCTGTTTTGGATGAAGATGTCATCCTTCATTCCCTTGGTGCAAGTGCTTATCTTACCTTCATTTTTCAAAGAAGGCAAACTTGATGGTTTGAACTATTTATTATGGTCATGTAAGGTGGAGTGCATACTTGATACCTTTGATCTTTGGGCTCTTGTTTTAAATTCCATTCCTTGTCCTAAGGAGGATCCAGTAGATAGAACTTCTATAACTTATGCAGCCTTGTGGGATCAACTCAACTCTCAAGGCTAATTCTTTCTCTTTATGGGTTTGTAGGATTCTATCCTTGTGTATATTCAAAGGTTGAAGACCATGGCAAAAGTGTGGAAGAAGCTTGCATCTTTTTATTAGCACAATACATTTGCCCACAAGATTTCCCTTGAGAAGAAGTTGGAGTGCTTAGTCTTGATGATTCCTCCTCTATCAAGGAGCACATCATGGAGATGGAGGACATGAGATGTGAGTTTGCCTCTCTTAGTCAGAAGATATCCTCTAAAGACATGGCTATGATTCTTTTGACTTAGCTACCATCTCCTCGATTTGATATCTTCTACACCAACCTTATCACATTAAGGACCTTCGATACAATCTTATGGGACGATTCCTCCTCTATGAAGGAGCACATCATGAAGATGGAGGACATGAGATGTGAGCTTGCCTCTCTTGGTTAGATGATATCCTCTAAAGACATGGCTATGATTCTTTTGACTTAGCTACCATCTCCTCGATTTGATATCTTCTACACCAACCTTATCACATTAAAGACCTTCGAGACAGTCTTATGGGAGGAGCTTTCACTGCTTATCTTGAAGCATGACAATCGACTCAAAGAGATTGGGGCCAATGGTTTTAGCTCCACCAAGGCATAAAGTGAAAGAAAATATTTAATTTAAATTTTTTTAATATCTCCTTACTTGCCTCCATCCTCATTCTCTCTTTTCCTTCTTCTTCTCCTTGTTGGTTACTCATTTTTCAACTTTTTTTAATTCACAATATATTATTATTCGTAGTTGCAAATCACATCTTTAGCAATGAATCAATCATCCAATGATCCTTGTAACACTAGTAAAAGAGTTCTCTACTACCTTCATGTTAAGCTAGAATGTAAGTATGAACTAATCACAAAAAAACAAAACAAATCATTGTTTCAAAGTCTATAAAACATATGTTTTGATTTCAAGGGAAAAAAATCATGATATTTGGTTAGATGGAAGGTTATACCCCAAAGATCCTATAAAAAATAGTACTTTTCCTTTTTATGATACCTCTTTACTAATGTGATTTATTGGTGATAGTTAGAATGGATTTTTGGGCTACATATTTAATCTTATTGCAAAGAAGGATGTTCTTAAATTGGAAAATCACTCGTTAATGAAACATAGAGATGAATTGTTGCAATAACTACAAGTTTATTGATAGAACAATCATTCATTGGAGAAACTTATTAAAGCATACCAAAGAAAAAAAACTAGTTTAGGCCTTTGAAATCCACAAAGATCTCTCAAGAATATTGAATATATCAAATGAGAAAAATGTAGTTGTAGTAAACGAATCCAAGAGGCAAGACATATCTATTTACTTAAAAAAATGTTTAATATAACTTTTCTTCTAATAGTATTTGATTTATGATGTTGATCTTCTTTAGATCTCTTCTTCAACCAAATGTAAGTGAGAGAGATGTTTCAAAGGCATCTCAATTTTATTATCATCTCTTGCCCTCAACAATACTAAATGATATTCTTAAGAAAAAGAAGTTCATAAAAGTAAAGAGATAGTGCTTGGATTCTATTAGTAGGTGTTATTCGTTGGATTTTGAGCTAGTGCAGAAGACTTTTGATAGTATTGGCATTAGTTAGGATACATATACATAGATTTTCCAACTAATGCAATTAAATATGAAATCAGTTCAGATACAAAATTTTTACTTCCAAGGCCTTCTTTGGTAAATACTATTAGACAAAGAGCCAATGGCAAGGTGATGGAAGTTTTGGGTGAGACTTTTTATATCAAGGCCAACTTGAAGAGCAAGAAGAAAGAGGTTGTTTATAATGACTTTAACAACATTTTCGTTTATATGTCTACCCTAAAACGTTTGATGATCAGATTCTATAATTTATCATTGCACTTTTATCAAGTCATTGCAATGATTCAATATCATTTGGTATTCATCTTGAATACAATATCTAGTGGTTAGGAGCTTTTGAAGTAGACATAGAGGATTTTGATATATTGTATTAGTTTTTCTATCAAACAGCAATACGTAATGTGATTCAGAGCCAAAAATTGAGAGAAGAGATATATATCAAGGGATTTAGTAACTACTACAAGGTTGAATGGCACATAGATGGTGACTTAAATATACTCAAATGTATATACAATGTGTTTAAAGGAGAAAATTATAAATGTCCCTGTGTATATTGCATGTAACTAGTTACACAACTAAGCGCAAGAAATTAAAATACAACCATTCAAGTATATCAAAGAATCATAACTCAAGCCAATTTTAGATATTTCTTTGGCCAATGCTTATATATATACACTTCATGTACCCTATAAAATAAATAAAATTCTCATTGATCTTTATATAGGGTTTGCTTGGAAGCTAAAACCCCTATCAACTACACAAGAGGCTATAACAATGATCAAGTTTTATTTGCAATTGGTTTGCATGGAGGTAATGTTGTTATTGAATTAGATCTTCAAAAATTGAATGATAGAAATTGTATCCCTAGAACGCCTTCTATTGGTGGGGTAAACACTAGAAGGTTTCTAGACTTTCAAGAAAAGCTTGGCAAGCTTAACTCTAGAAATGGAGATTCAACCATTAAATATAACCAATGGAAATCCCTACATAATATAGTTGAGGATCATGCTAATAATGAACAAGATCACAATAGAAAAGCCGAAGTTTGAGAAACACTAGATAAAATACTCTTTAATTTTGATAAAATTGATATGAAAGATGATAATCTCAAAGACTTCAAAGACCAATTGAATCTTTTCAAAAAGGCAATGATAGAAGCTTGGGATAATCAACACTTCACTCACTATATGGTAAAAAGTTCTTATATTTGGATGGTAAGAAGTTGATATGTTTTCTTCATTGTCTAAGTCATATAAAATTTTTAACTAACTCTCTTTGTTTTTTAACTATGCAACATACTTTACACAACCATACTCCATATTTTATCAAATAATATGAGAGTTTATCTATCTGGTCAATCCAAAGCATTAAAAAATCACATTATTAAGCAAGAACAAAATATTTTAGGTACACAAGACATGGAGGAGAAAGAGTCGAAGAAAATGCTTTATTAGAGGTCTTCTAATAGCTTTACATACAAATTTGCATAAATTCAAGCTTAAAAATACAACCACATTATGCAATGCAATGCATCTTTGGCAAAAACCATACAAATGATTACACAGAAAATGAAAGATAGATATCAAAACTCTTGTGCAAAGTAGAGGTTTTCCAAATGGTTAGAAACTAGACAAAGAGAAGGCAAAAGATCAGTTTTAAGAAACCCTTGATTCTTTAGGATCTTTTAGTTTGTCTTTGTTGTAGAGGAATTCTTAGATTCACTTTACGAAATAAGAAATTTACATTTCAAAAACTCTTGCTTGCTATAGCTAGGGAGAAGCTTCAAATATTTTTCATTTTCCACATGGGAGAGAAAATAAGAGTTAAGGACTCAAAAGTATCCAGCTCTAGACCCATTGTAACCAAGTATGTAGTCACAAATCCTTATGGCTTCTTCCTTCTCTACTAAAATTAACTTCTCAACTCCTCTATTAAAAAATTTACTTCCAATGACTTTGGAAATATCTTTTAAAATCATTATTAGTAAACTTGGAGAGCTTGAGAATTTGTTGTGATAAATTGTAACAATTTGATTATTAAAACTTCCAATATAGCGGCCAAGTCCTTGACTTTTTCTAAGATTTAGTGGTCTAGAGCCCTTGGCTCTTCCAAGAAATTTATTGGCATCTTCAATTTCAATCTACATAACAAAAAAAAAAATCCTTGTCAAATGATGAAAAATCTTAAAGTTACTTATCTTTCGTATCTATTATTAAGACTAGGACAATCTTGGAAATACCTTTAATACCTTTGAGCTTTCATCATCTTCAAGAAGATTTTCATCGTAGAGATTTATTGAGTTCTTTGGCTTCTCCTCTAATGGTTTCTTAAGTGTGTCTTCATACCACATGTCCTCAATGCGAAGCTACTTTTGCACCTCTAAGAACTCTTCTTCTATGGGTATCCCATGTTTCTCATTTTCCACAATCTCATTGATACATGTGTGTAGGGACATGGAGCTATCTTGAAAATTCTTTAGCTCAACATTCAGAGCTTCTAGTGGGCATGGTTCGTAACTTATAAAATCCTTATCAGTCTATTGGCCCCATGTTGCTAGGATAGCTAAGTAGTAATGTTCTCTAAGATCAAAAAGATGTTGAATGTCATTGAGTAAAATATTTTTTTGTTGATAAGGTAGGTAGGAAATGTAGGGATACAATCCAAGGGTCCTTCAATCTCTGTACTCAATTTCATCTTCTCATCTTCTATCTATGTAATGTTCCAACTCTTGGACACAACTGGATAAAAACCTTGCACTAGCTAGTTCTCAACATCCTCTTGAAACATCTCTACCTTCTCTTCAACCTGCTTATCCATGTATACAACATCTCTACCCTTTCTCTCTTACCCTTTCTATGAAGAAAAATCCTCCATTTATTAGAGAAACATAAGAAAATCTATGTTTTTGTAGATCAAAAGGTAATAATATCGATCCCTATGAAAAAAATCATTTGTTTCATACCTTGTATACTCTTCGTCAACAAGATAGTACCTCATGATCAAAGTTATCATGGGAGTATTGGTTGCTTGAATCACATCATTAAAATGGAAAATTTTATCAAATAAGAGAGACTCTACACGTCTAGAATAGAACTCTTTATACTCCCTAAGCTTCTCATCAAGATCTCTTAGCAACTCTTGCAAATCAAAAGGAACATTGAGCCTCTTGCTAATGGGCATAAATTTGGATGAGTTTCTTGCCTTCTGCAGGAAATAAAAAAGCATGTCATCACAATTATCCTAAAGCTCCTCTAGTTCCATTCCATCAAGGGAAAGCTTTTTCTTTTTTGTCTTTAAACACCGTAAAATAAAAAATTATGAAAGTATATCCCTTACTAGAAAAAATAAATAAATAACTAAATTATATGCTAGAAATCAAAGACCTAATGTATGAAATAAGAGTTAAGTAGTAGGTACCAGAAAACAATGCAACTAAATTCACGTTTGATACAACAATATCTTAGCAAACCAAAATCCCTAATGTTACACAATCACAATAACCAAAATCAATCTTTTTGTTTGTATCCGGATTTTTAACGTAAGAAATGTGATTCTATAAGCTGCATGGGTCAGACAATGTTACTAAGTTCGTATTTCACATTACATATTCACAAGCACTTTGATACACTTATTAATGGGATAAAACACAAAAATAATTGAAGAAATGGTATGAAAATGTAAACAAAATTTGATTCTAGCCCTTGAAAGTGAAAATAAGTTATTTGATCTACTTATAGTGTTTGATTTGATTGTATAGTTTTTTCTTTGCCCTAGATAAATCACAAGAGAGCTTAGCTTCGATTTGATGGAGATAGAAGAGATTATGGGTGAAGATAGTTGATAATTGTGAAATGCTGTAATGAGCGGGGATCATGGAAACATGGCATGGGGACATTCTAGCTCGGGGGGTTCACTATATATATATTCTCTATATAACGTGTGTTCATGGCCTATTTATAAATATCCTAATCTGTGAATTTTTCTTGGATAAAACACAACCCTTTTCTATTCAATCTGTAAGTAACCCCTTTATATGACACCCTTCTGTATGTAAAAAATGTATAAAATTGGTGTTTTTAAAAACCCTTATTTTGAACTCACATTATATATACATATATCCATGAGTGACCCCCCCCCCCCCCCCCGAGCATACCAGTCACACTTATGGTATATAAGGTGTAAGAGGGTATTTTGAGGTACCACAGAATTATCAAGAATCTCTCTTTTCACCTTCACAAGCTTTGATGACTTCTTCTTCTTCTTCTTCCTCCCTTTCCTCTCTTTCTCTCTCTTTTCCCTATCTTTCTCTCTCCTCTTCTTCTTCTCCTACAGTTCTTCTCTCTCTTCTCTCCCTTAGTTAAGCTAGTTAGGTCTCTTTCATTACAAGTGGTATGAGATATTTTTCCTTGATCCTTTTCTTTTCCCATAGATTTAGGGTTCTCACAGTTTCTCATAGTTAGAAAACCTCATTTACATCTCTCTCATAAGTACACAAGGAGTACTCATGCAAGTTGTCAGCCCTCTTGAAGACTATGGCAGCCTTTCTTGGAGCTTTCCCAAGAACCATGGACACATCTGGAGGGGGGAAGATAAATTTGGCAGGTTGTCACTAATTTCCATGTAAGTTTCTTGAGGGTTTCAGGCAAAAAGGAGTGTGGTAGAGTTAGAGAAGTCTAAAAGCACATTTACTTTTCAAGAGAACCTTCTCTATCCTTCTTCCTTCAAGCTGCCATGGAACCTTCAGCCCCAAGAACTGCAAAAATCTTGCTTCCCCCTCTTCCTCAGTCAGAATGACTTGTCCCAGAGCTTTCTTTTCATCTTGCTCAGCATCTAGAGCAGCCATGAGCCCTACCTGACCTGCTTGGAGCCTCCTATGGACAGCCTGAAAAACGCAACGTATTTTGCACTAAGTGGTCTACTCACTCCTCCTGCTCTAGCTCGACTCCAACCTTGCCTGCTTCATTCCCCAGCCTTTGGCACACTCTTGGGCAAGCTTGAGTACGGGTATTGAGGCCCCCCATCAGTCCTTGACAATACCTCAAACCCTACTGTGGGCAGCAGCCATGGCAACCATGAAACCTTCAGCCAAACTCATGGCACACTAAAGCCCCTTCAATTTTCTTATCCTGGGAGCCTTGGGAGCAACCACAAGCTTCAACAAGTGAAGATATATGGCATTGAAGGCCCCCATACAACCACGGGCTGCAAGAAGAAGGGCAACCACAAATTTCTTAAAGAAGGGCAGTCATTAACTCTTCCCCAAGCTTGAATAAGGTATGTCAATAAGTTCTTACTCTCTCTTTTACATCCAATTGTTGAGCTTAGCCACTTAATGAGAGAGATGGAAGAATTGCATGCCTTCTTGGGTTGAGAGTGCCAATTGCATTCCCATCCTCAGTCCACACACCTTGAGATGCATGCATGGCTGGATGATCTTTAAATTTCTTTCCCATTGATCAAGATTTTACTCTAATCCTTAACCGTGCTCTTATTTTGATTCCGATTGATAAGGAAGAAATTGTAAGAAGGGTAAGTCATGCAATCAGCGAGTCACTGATTTGCAGAGGTAACCCCTTTTCCCATCCCATTTTCCTTATTGATCATGCATATCATGAAAGGCCCAATCCTCAATTTGTAAATGCATATCATGCTAGTTCCTTAATAATAAATTTCTTTCATGTATATTTCGGGTGAGGAAAAGCTGGATGCTAGGCGAGGTGGTAAGACAAAAGAGGGGTGACCCCCCTCTTTCCATCAAATACCTTGAAGGGATGCACAACCCAGCTTGAGGGGAACTTTGCCCACCTCCTGGTGATCCAAAGCCCAAATATTCTTGCAGGTGCAGGTACACTTGATTGAAAATCATGAGCCCTAATCATTTATTTCTACAGCCCTCTATATATATTGGTAATATCATGTATCACTTGGGAATGTATGGTGGATGCATGCAGTAAGGGCAAGGTATATAGTCATGAAAATGATCTCAGCAAGAGAACTATGGATGCAAATGATGTATGGATCTATGTGGCATTGAGAATCACCATTGATACCCTGGATTTCTTGAAATAAGCACCTCAGCATTGATAAGGTATGCTCTTTGAAGGAGTCCTTGTAGGGTATTGCAGACAGCCAGTCCCACACAGTCAGCCTCAAAATTCAATTATAGCAAAGCCTTTTTGTGTGACTAAGTACAGACCCCATAGCTCAATTCAAAGAGGGCATCCCCTCCTTTGATTTGAACCAAAAATCTTCCCATTCAGCCCTATGGTTTGGAAGATACGCTCAATTTTGTGCTCAGAGGTACTGTGGGATAGGCAGCAGTCCTACAGAGTCAACCCGCAAAAGTCAATCACAACAAAGCCTTCTTGTGTGACTCATTGCAAACCCCATAGCTCGATTCGAAGAGGGCATCCACCGCTTCGATTTGAACCAAAAATATCTCCATTCAGCCCTACAGTTTAGGAGATACGCTCAATTTTGTGCTCAGAGGCTCGGGGGGTTCACTATATATATATCCTCGATATAACGTGCGTTCATGGCCTATTTATAAATATCCTAATCTGTAATTTTTTCTTGAATAAAGCACAACCATTTTCTATTCAATCTATAAGTATCCCCTTTATATGACACCCTTATGTATGTAAAAAATGTATAAAAATAGTATTTTAAAAACCCCTTATTTTGAACTCACGTTATATATACATATATTCATGCGTGACCCCCCCAAGCTCAGAGGTACTGTGGGACAGGCAACAGTCCTACACAAATAGCCCAAAAAAATCAATTATAGAAAAGTCGTGATCATTTATTCTCAGTTATATTTTTACATAGGATCATAGAGGGGATTGAGAGCTTTCATTTGAATAAAAAAAATTAGCGATCAAAGCTTCCTAGCTCAAGATATTGCCATTTGTGTAACAAGGGGTTTGGTGGACTGCACTTGGGATGGTAGACCACAAGGGTAAAGAAAAGGCGCAAGAGGACTTCCAGTGTGAAATAAGGGACTCCCATGCCTCAATGAATGATCCTATCTTAGCCGAAGAGGATCATGAAGACATGTTTGAAGAGGGTTCCCTCGAGATGGACCGCTTCACTATGTCAACCATACTCTATGCCAACATGAGACCCGTCATGCCGAATGACATGAAGAGTTGGAACAACGCCATAGGGAGATGGAAACCCGCCAAGATCATCATCATTTTGAGATGATGGCCAAGATGGACTTACTCATTGAGCACATGGGCACCCTCATCCCCGCCATTGCACCCCCCTCGGATCGACCCAAGGAGCATGTCCCTCCCCATGAGGCCAACCGCCCTCCCCCCTTGGAGACCGAGCATAGCCCACAAGGTTTTGGTGGCACCCATGGCATTCCCCATAGCACTTATGAGACAGGTGAGCCCTCCACTCAACATGATGAACCCATCCTTCCCTCCCCCATTACGAAACCTTCAAGCCCAGCCTTGGGACCACAACTCCCCCATAATGGAAGCTATATGCACACTCATGGGAATGGCCAGCAAGGGCCTAATGCAAATTTTGGGCAGCATGGAATGCAAGGGGTACATGGGCAGCATGCACATGGCAATGGGCAGTATGCAAATGGAAGTTTTGGGTAACATGGTCATTTTGGAGAGCAAGGTCCTAATGTGCAGTTTGGTCCTCATGTAATGTATGGGCAGCATGGCCCCCATGGAAACTTTGGGCAGCTAGGCCCTCACAACATACATGGACAACATGTAGCACATGGCATACATGGACAGCAAGGCCCAAACGAGCTGCGTGGCAAGATTGTGTTTACTAAGTTTAATGGGCAGTCCTCATCCCCGGTAGAATTAGAGGAATAAAACTGTAAATTGGAAGCCTATTTTCTCATCTACACCCGTACCGATGAGGCAAATATTATTTTTTCCTCCCTTCATCTGGAAGGTTTTGCCCACATATGGTGGAGATTTATTCAAAGAGAAAATCAACAATTTCATGATTGGGAATATTTCAAGATGCATATGATTCAAGTTTTTCTCTCCTCGGTAGAGAAAGAACGTTTGGCTAGGCAATGGTATTAGTTTGATCAGTGAAATCTCACCGTGAGGGAGTATAGCAACTAGTTTATGAACCTATCCATGTATGTTGAGGCCGTCATTGATGAGACCAAATTGTATAAATACATCTATGGGTTAGATACACATCTTTCAGCTGATGTAATGGATCAAAAGCCAGCCATCTTGTTTGCAGCTATAGAATTGGATGAACGATATGGTCAGAAATACCGTCACAATGAGGGCATGCAACCCATTGTAGGACAGCAAAGATAACCTATTAGGCAATCCCCATACGCTAGTAATTATCGCAATAACAATGTAGGGAATGGCAATCCCAAAATCTCCACTTACCCCACTTTTAATGCTGAAATGAAATATATAGTAGTTTTGGGACAGCACCCCCTCCAAAAGTGACCCAAAGTATGCTGAAACTAAGACACGGAATGGCTTCAGTCCTAATGGTCAAAAATTCATTCCTCCCAAGGTTTTCAAGGATCGTAAGGCTAAAGGCTTGTGCTTTAAATGTGGGGATAAGTACACGATTGATCATGCATCCAAATGCCCCTTTAAGAATGCCATTGTCAAGTTTAATAGCATGTATGTGCTAGAAGATAGTGACAAGTTGGAAGAGGACTCACATGACAACTCTTCCATGATGACACTTGCTGAAAATGTTGAATACGAAGAGGATCTTGACACCGATCAATTTTATGACTCACTAGACGGGTTCCCTTTTGACCCCCGTGGCTGCTCCATGGATGGCATCCTTGGGAATGACCCTTTGCACCCCACATTTACTACTATATAAGCTTGCTCGATCTCCATGGATGTATGGACCAGCTCTAGGAGCCCGAACACCCTACGGGTACATATCAAGAATGTATACATTCTTATAGATAGTGGCACCGCACACAGTTTTGTGAATAAATCGACTCTTGGCCATTTGACATGTGTTCCTACTGAATTCCAGCAACCTCTCAGGGTTCAAGTGGCCAATGGAAGTGAGGAAATAAGCTCCCATGTATGCACACAAGTGTCTCTTATGTTGGCCAAAAATTATACATCAAAGGTGGAATTAATTACCCTTGGTATGGGCCCCATGGATGTTGTTTTAGGCTGTGATTGGCTGCAGCAATTGGGAAAAATCTCTATGAACTTCTCTCAGTTGTATATGGAGTTTGTAATGCATGGGTAGCTTGTACATTTGGAGGACATAAAAATCATTGCAGATTTTCAGCTTATAACAGTAAGACAACTCAAAAATGAATTCAAGAAATGCTCACAGATCTTTATCTTGCCTTTGCATAAGGATAACGATGACCAGCACACCTTGGGGAAGCAAAATGCGACACTAAAAGCACTTTCAGCTGAATATGAGGACCTATTTTAGCCCCCCACCACTCTCCCACCTCAGAGATCGGTGGATCACCCGATTGACTTGGAGCCCCATGCCAAGCTCGTCATTGACTACCATGATCTCAATAAGATCACCATAAAAAATAAATACCCCATCCCTCGAATTGATGACTTCCTTGATGAGCTCAAGGGAGCATGCTACTTCACCAAGATTGATTTGCGATCCGACTACCACCAAATCAGAATGAGAGTGGGTGATGAAGTTAAAACTGTCTTTCGGATTGACCGTGGCTTGTACCATTCCTTGTCATGCCATTTGGGCTCACTAATGTCCCCGCCACATTTTAGAGCCTAATGAATAAAATATTGAAGCCATGGCTTTTCCAATTTGTGTTGGTATTCTTTGATGATATACTCATTTATAGCAAGTCATTGCATGAGTATTTGAAGCATGTCAGACAAATTTTTGATATACTAAGAGATCACTAGTTATTTTCCAAGGAAAGCAAGTGTGTCTTCATGCAAACAGAAGTTGAGTACTTGGGACACATTGTTAGTGAAAAAGGCATCCAAGCTGACCTGAAGAAAGTGCAATGTGTCTGAGATTGGCCCACACCCACTACCACCACCTCTTGCATGGTTTTCTTGGCCTCTCCTCTTTTTATCGAAGATCTATTCGCCATTATCCAGAATTGCAGCACCATTAACTGATAGGCTGAAAAAAGAGTCTTTCTTATGGGATGATTTGGCTAATCGCAGCTTTCAACATTTGAAAGACTTGCTCACTTCAGCCCCCATCCTCGTATGCCCTGACTTTTCAAAGGATTTTATCATCCAGTGTGATACTAGTGGATGGGGTATTGGTGCAGTCTTGCTGCAAGAACACGGTGTAATAGTATTCGAGAGCCGAAAATTAGATAATAAAGAGAGAGAGTTGCATGTCTATGATCAGGATATGTTGGCAGTAATTCATGCTATTAAAAAGTGGCACCACTACTTGTATGACAATAAATTTAAAGTGAAAAGTGACCACCATGTTCTCAAATACTTCTTAACTCATTCCAACCTCACTCCCAAACAACGTAGATGGGTAGCTACCCTATAAAACTATGACTTTGAGATTACCCACACTCATGGCAAGGACAATGTAGTGACTGATGCACTCTCTCGTATGTGGGCATGCAAGGTTTCATCTATCACTGAACTCCACCATGATTGGATTGAAGAGCTCTAAGAGGCCTACTTGCTTGATGTTGAATTCAGCCCTCTTTTTTAGAAATTACAACAAGGTGTTATGGATGACAACTCTCAATATCAGCTCCACAATGGCCTCATTTGGATCCATGGCTGTATTTTAATTCCCCAAGCCTCCTTTTACCCAAAGGATCCTTGAAGAGATGCATTATTCACCGATTGTTGGCCACTTACGGGTCTTCAAAACATATGACCCCATTTCTAAAAGCTTCCATTGGAAAGGCCTATGGCAAGATGTTAAAGACTTCGTGTCTAGATGTGTGCCTTGTCCACAAAATAAAGATAGCACTCTTAAACCGGGTGGATTGTTGTAGCCCTTGCCTATCCCGGAAGGAAAATGGACCTACGTTACCATGGATTTCATCACCGGTTTACCTACAACCAAGAAGGGTTGGGGTAACATCTATGTGGTAGTTGACCGGCTCACTAAAGCAGCCCATTTAATTCCTACAAAATCTCAGTTTACAGCATCTCAAGTTGCCACTTAGTTTATGGAGCATGTATTTAAGTTGCATGGCTTACCCCACGTCATAGTACATGATCGGGACATCAAATTTATGAGTAAGTTTTGGCATACAATTTTTAGCTCCATGGGGACCAAATTGGCTCCATCTACTACAGCCTATCATCCCCAAATGGATGGGCAGAGTGAGGGAGTCAACGAGTGGCTTGAGACTTATTTGCAACATTTTTGTCATGATGTGCATTCGTGGGATGTATGGATACATTTGGCTGAATTTTCTTACAACAACTCCACTCATTCGAGCATTGGAGTCTCCCCCTTCCAAACATTGTATGGTTATCGGGTGCCCCTCCCCATCGTGATCTTCAATGAAAAGTTCAACCCCCCTGGAAAAGAAGAGTTGGACTGCCTGCAAGCTTTACTTCAACAGTGCAATGCAAATCTCAAAAGGGCTCAAGAGCACATGAAGCTCCATGCTGATGCAAAAAGAAGACCCCTTGATTTTCAAGAGGGTGAATTGGTACTCCTCAAGGTCCCCAAGTCCCGTTATGCTACACTAAAGGACGGTTCTTGCAACAAGTTGGCACACCATTACTATGGGCCCTACACAATCATTAAGAAGGTTGGGGAATTGGTCTACCGTCTCCAACTCCCTCCCACTACTAAGATCCATAATGTCTTCCATGTGAGAAAATTGAAACCTTTCATTGGCACTCCCAAAGATCATGTAGAGGAGCTTCCCCCCATAGATGAGGAGGGCCTTATTTAGTATATTCCTGAAGTGGTCATTGGGTAGCGTGAAAAGCAACTTCGTACCCATTCTATCCATGAATACCTGATCAAATGGCAAGGCCTACCAGTAGAGGAAGCTTCTTGGCACCCAACATCTATCTTGGATGAGTTTCCACACCTCAAGGAGGCCGTATTGGCTAGAACTTAACCATCATACCTGTTTTGGGCTGCCGTCTGCATCTGGACAGCCAACTTTTTTGCACCAGTTTTGGTCTTGACCCACTCTCAACCCCATTTCCCATACATGGGCTGAAAGAACACCTCAAGGGCTCCGCATCGACACCTCACTTGCCTCAAAGATTAGATTTTCCTAGAGGAAGTTATGGCTATCTTTCTCCAGCCATACTGTCTTGGACAGCACACTACTTACTTCTGGACAGCCATCTATTTTGCAACAGTTTTGGTCCTGATCTATTTGCAGCCCCCTTCACCCACATGGGCCGAAAGTACACCTCGTGGGCTCCGTAACGACACCTCACTTGTTCCATTCGGAGTTTCCTACACAAAGTTATGGCTGATTTCCTACACAACATACCCCTATGGGACAATATCCCTTGTTTTTTAGGACAAAAACTTTATGAGATGGGATGATTTGTAATGAGCGGGGATCATGGGAACATGGCATGGGAACATACCAGTCACACTGATGCTATATAAGGTGTAAGAGGATATTTTGAGATACCACAGAATTACCAAGAATCTCTCTTTTTACCTTCACAAGCTTTCATGCTTCTTCTTCTTCCTCCCTTTCCTCTCTTTCTCTCTCTTTTCCTTGTCTTTCTCTCTCCTCTTCTTCTTCTCCTGCAGTCCTTCTCTCTCTTCTCTCCCTTAGTTAGGCTAGTTAGGTCTCTTTCATTACAAATGCTAATTTTAAAAGATCTCCAAAAAAGATTTCAACAATGGAGACACTTTTCTCAAAATTTATATAAAAAAGGATGTCTCTCATAAAAATGGTGCACTTATGTTTTTGCTATTTTTGAATTTATTCTTAGTACATAAGAACTCTCCTTAGGCCTAGAAAAAGTGATTAATGAGTTTATATTCTATCAAGTACCACATTTACTAACAATTACAATGCTAACTCAAGATTTAAATCAAGCCACTCCATGAAAAGAATCATTTTTATCTTCCCATTATAAAACAATCTCATTTGAAATGTCAAAGGCTGTTGACATAATTATAGTAAGAGAAATCTAGCAAAATTAACTACCTCTTTTGGAAGAAATTCATACTCCAAAGAAAAATCTTTAGCCAATCAAGTAGACTTGCTTACATAGATCTACATTTTTTAATTCTTTTGAAGTAAATGCTAGATTCTTGAATTAAATGTCATATAAAATGTGAAACAAGTTGCCTTCTTCTCATTCCATTGTACCTAGAATCACATTTCATCAATTTCTTTCCAGTTCCACTATAATAGACTTGTGTTTGATATGTTTTCATTCGACTTTGTTGTGTGAAATAGGAATCAAGTGGTGGGCTCAATTATTGCACGTCTTTCTCATGTATCATACATTTTCTTTTCAGATCATTGTATTTGATGGAAAAAAAATACCATTGGTACTTAGTTTAGGCTTTATTGTGTGAAATATGAATTTAGTGATAGGGTTCATTGTTTAACTTGGTCATTTTTGTGTTTTAAATGTTTTATGTTCAATTTTTGGTTATTAGCACATTTTCTTTTCAATGTTTTTGTAGTTTGTTTTATTGAGGTATGGATAGAACTAAGGCTATTGCAAGGAAGTAGAAGGTTGATCCTAAGAACATCGATAAGAAGATCCATCAGCACTCTAAGCAATCCAAGCCACCAAATAAGCATAAAGAATATTTTTACAAGGTGTAAGATGTCTTTGGGAAATCAAGAAGGCAATGAAATCTCTTGATAATATAGTTCCTAAGCTACCATTCCAGAGAGTGGTGAGGAAGATTTATGATGTATTCTTCGTAGCTTTTGGTGGACAAGGAGTGGAAAATCAAGAAGGCAATGAAATCTCTTGATAATATAGTTTCTAAGTTACCATTCCAGAGAGAGTGGTCATGAAGGTTTATGATAGACATATTCTTCGTAGCTTTTGGTGGACAAGGAGTGCCCTTATTTTCATCTAGGAGTGCCCTTATTTTGATCTAGGAGGCTACATAGGACTTCTTGATGGATACATGCATTTGTGTTGTCCATGCACATAGAGTTATACTTATGGATAACGATATGCTTATCCTTTGAAGATTGAAATATAGAATCTCTAAGGTTTTGGAGCCAGTTCCTCTAACATATAAGAAGATATACAATATTCTTAATGTGCCACCATACATGACAAAAAAGGAGGACACAAGTCCTAAAGTGGAGGTTGTCCCACATGAGAGAGACAGAAGATGATATGAGGAGGAAAAGGCTATAGAGAAACAAGCAAAGAAATGAAGGGAGCATAAGAGGAATAAAGTAGAAGAAAAAGAAGTAGAGTAACTAGGACCTCTGAAGGATGAGCTTTTTGACATGCTTGAGAGGGTCAATAATCCAACAAGTTTTACTGTGTATTGCTTCTTGCATGGTGAGAGAGGAAACATAAATGTTTTTTTTTTTTGGACTCAAAATGTGTGCAAATCCTTAAGGATAAGAGGAGAGAAGTAAATGAATCCATCCTTCTTGTTAGATTGAGGTATAATATAAAATATAATTTTTAAATCAGTAATTTTTTCTCATATACTCACTATTTTACTACTTTTACTATGTGTATGACACATGAAATCCCTTTTGATATACAACGAAAGGTTGAGGTTTTTAATCCTTCAATCTCCCACCATATGAGGCTAAGTGAGCTTGAAGTAAATGTATTTAAGCATTGGCTCAGTAGAATTGATTTTGATACCTTGGAACTTGTTATGATTCCATACCATGAAAAGTAAGTTGTTTGGTATTTTTTCTACTTTTAAAAAAGTTTATTATACTCAATTATTTACTTATGATTATTTTCAAATCTTATTGGAGCTTGATTGTCATAGATTGTATAGATTAGTAGATTTTTTAAATGAATTCCTTGAAAGGAATACAAAAAAATTCTAAGATGTAAGTTCAATTTTTCCAAGTTTCCCTAATCATCTAAACGTTTATATGTTATAAGTACTCTAAATTTTATTTATTTATTATATGGATTTGCAAAAATATTAATTGAATTTCGTTTAAAAAATATGCCTTCTGATCTGCTTATACAAATGGAGTATAGATAACTTACGGTAAGGTTTTTATCAAATGCATCAAGATACTTGATTCCATAAACTACCATAAATAAGTTGTTTAATTTTGCTTTGTGTTGTTATTTGTAAAACCCTCATCAAGATGGTAGTCATTCTAGTGGTTAGAGGGTAGTTCTATATGCTAGAAGATTGGTCAAGTTTATTTATCTTAATGATGACAAGTTTATCAAGGTAATTTAAAAGATATTTAATTTAAAGATTATATTGCTTCACTCAAAAGAGAGTGCATTGAAAAATACCATAGAACCAACATTCATTTCTTTCAAATGTGTGATAATTTTTTGATTATTGTTATAATAGTGATCATATTTAGGATGTACAAGCAAAGATATTTAAGTTTATACTTATCAATTGCATACAACTTGAAGAACAAGGAGATAAGGAGGTCACATATCAATAAGGGATAGAGGAGGAGGTAGAGATTATTGAAATAGAGAAGAGGGGGCTCTCAACACCTAACGCAACCAATTTATCAAAGGAGGGCAAAGGAACTCCTAAAAAGGATTTTTCTCACAAAAGAAAATAGCCTTTGTGTATTGTCTTGTACAACCTCATGTATATATATAATGAAGAAAGCAAATACAAATTCGTTGCAATATTTGAGCTTGTACCTATATTGAAAGTAAAGAGATTTTTTCTTCAATGTCCTTGCAATGTATCTTTCTCTCTTCTCTTTGATGTGTGTAAAAAATTTAGCATAGATGTTTACCTTTCAAGAAGTGAAATCAAATATATATATACACTATATATGACGATGTACAAGCTTACTCATTTGTTGTTAAGTTGGGATGCAAATGAACATGGCCATTTGATATCTTTATTTTATAGATCTAGTCTCACATTATGTAGTGTACATAATGACCTACCTTTAGTATTGTAATAATATCCTCATTGAGCCAAATATTAATGTCCATTACAAGATCTTTGCTAAAATTGTTAGGATTTTGATCCAAAGAAACTAAAATACTACCAATATAATGCCATCTATTGTCATAAACACTAAGAATAAAATTTTGAATAGCAAGTATGCATTTGCAAGTAAGAAAGTCTTGATCTATCTTACAAGTTATCTTGCATTCTATCCTTATATTCCACCATTCATCAACAAATTGTAGGACATGATCATATACGAACCTCTTGAATGATAGCATGACCTTTGAATTTTGTATCTTAGAATTGAAAAATATATCAATAAATTCCTTAGTAATCTTTCTTAGCCTACTTGAGGTATTAGGTTTCAATGTTTTCTATATCTCAAAAAAGATTTTACATCTATAGCCTCACTAGTGGCTGTGGACTTGGTAAAGACCACTCAAGGTTTGTAAAATCAAGTAAAGGAAGTAGGGATATTACTCCCCATTGGCCATTATATATAGGGATAATATAAGAATGGTCATTAAAAAATTTACATTCTCTTCGAGCTGTATTTTTCTCCTATCTTTGTACATTTTTTCTCCAATCAAACCATGCATAACATCAAGAATATAATTAATAGACTCCACGTTGTCGTGTCACTACACACACACCATGTAAAAAAATCTAGAGTGTGGCTTCCTTTTAGATTTAGAGAGCCAATGCCACTTTAGGCATTCGTATTAGTGTCCATGGTTCAAAATATTAGATTTTTTTGGACAAGTTTTTAGTCAATTTTTTTATATTCTAGATATTATCTCTTGTAGAAATCCATAAAACTATAGATAACTTCTAGATTAGGACACGTAAAAGAAAATATTTAGCTTTCAGCCAATTTGAGAGGATTTTATGTAAAAAAAGAGATTAGTGAAATCGTGCGACGCGCGATTGTTGTTTTTAGGCAGTGAACAATACCTTGAAAAGTGGGAGATGAAGAAGGAGTGATCTAGTAGTATTTTGGCCAGGTGTCCTGTTATTTAACCCCCCTTTCGAAGCCATTGGATTGGCAATCTGAGCAGCATAGAGAAAGGTATTATTTTGTACACGTTTTTGTCTATTAGAGTTATATTTTCTCATAATGTTGAAAGAAACTAACAGGCTTCATCCCTGTTAGTATTCTTCTATATTTTCTAATTCTTTTTGGGAGTATTCTTCTACATCTTCAATCTCTTTGAACCCCTTCTCTTCCATCTACTCATCTCCTTGAATCTACCTACACATTGCTGTCTCTTATCTTCTAGAACTTTACTTGAAACCTTCAACCCTTATGTTATCTTTACCATCTCTGAAGTCTAAGCTCTTGTTGGTGTAAGAGAACTCCAAGATGGGGGATTCTTTAGGAGATACTCTGCAACAATTGGTGCGCATACTGCAGTAGACTTAGCAACAACAAATCCAAAGGTTACAATAACAACAACAAAGGCAAGACGAAGAGAAGATTGATTCCACAACTATCAAGGTCCTAGAGGAAGTTGGGTGTGAATTAAAATAATTTAATGGTCAAAATGTCTCTGTTTTTATTCGCTTATATATTTTAAAAATGCTCTTATTTGGTGTACCACAATATGCATGGAGCCATTATTTTGCTAGACCAGCCAAGCATGGTCTTCAAGAAAGAATCCATGGTCTTATTCAACAAGATGCAGATTGAGCTGCATTCAAAAAAGCCCTACGTGAAGAATTCTTCTTAGAAGACTCTGGCCTAATGACGAAGAAAAGTTTCACTGAATGGGTTGAAAAACCCAACAAAGGTTTAGCTGCAACAGCTCTATACCATGAGTTTGAAAGTAAATTTGGACAACTTGATACTGAATACCAACAAAGTATGGAAGGTCAAAAGATTG